>NC_064259.1:60366967-61014295 GCF_003254725.2 Canis lupus dingo | reverse complement strand
AGTCTGCTCAGCAAGTATACTGGCATTGTAAGCCTCTGAAGATTGTGATCTATGTAGTATGTAATAAGCACATTTCCCTTCTTAGTTAAGAGCTGACAGTCACCAGGACACCTGGATGGCTCAGCGGTTAAGCTCTGCTTTCAGCTCAGGACGTGACCCTGGAGTTCAGGGATGGAGTCCCACATTGGGCTCCCTGAGGGGAGCCTGCTTCTCCCTCTGCCTATGTCTCTTCCGTCTCTCTCTCTCTGTCTCATGAACAAATAAATAAAATCTTTTTTTAAAAAAGAGCTGACAGTCACATACAACAACCTAAAATTAATGTAAAGCATAGATTTCTGAGTAGGTCATCATTTTCCAAATCCTCTGGACTTCCACAGCAAGCACTCAAGTTACAAAAACTTAAAAATTTAATTTCTATTTGTCATCACTCCCCTTTAAAAGAAAAAAATGAGTGTGGTATTTTCTGCAAGATAAAGGCTAAGATCTTCAATTTGGAATTTAAAGCCCTCCACACTCTAGAGGTAATATATCTTTTAATCCTGGCCCCCTCAATATCTCTTGAACCAAGCATGTTGTTAAAAGCACACTAGTCTATGTTGTCATCAGGACACCTTATGATTGTCCTTCCTTCAAAAGCTTACTGGCATAATTTATCTATTTGGAATGCCTCCCTCCCTAACTACCTGGACACTTTCTAATTAGTTTAATAGACCCAGATTTAGTCCCACCTCTTCCTTTGAGTCTTCCCTAATCATTCAGACACATATTCACTGAGATTCCAAGATAGCTATTATCTTTACTACTTACTCGTTAATTGATTACAATATTCTGCCTTAGTTGGCTTTATACTTGCTTCATCTTCCAACTAGATAGTAAAGACCTTGAAAACAAAGACTACACTTTGGACTTCTTTATTTTGTATATTCTTTCCAGGATAAACAATAAGCAATAGAACTCTATGAAATTCTGTTGAAATATGTGGAGTGTCTCACTAGAAAAATATATATTCTCAATAATTTCATCTAGGATTTCAAAAGTTCCTAGTCCCTATGAAGCTAAGGAGTTGTGAGAATTTGATGCATAATATAGATATTCAATTAATATTTGTCACATGAATTACTATAACCCTTATAGTTCTTTTAGTCCAAGGTTTCTACTACCCACCTAACATATCATCCTTCCCTCTGAATACTGAAGCCCTAAGTCCCTTTTTGTATTTTGAAAATTCCTCAATGTTGAACATTGCTTAATGTTCACAAAGAGGAGGAAGAAGTTTGGGTGGGGTTATGGACACAAAGCAGGATTCTATAAAGTAGAAGAGACTTAGGCAGGTATAAATTTTGATGGGAAAAAAAAAACAAATAGAGACTGCAGCATAGAAAAGAGAGGGAATTATCAACATACATGATTTCCTGAAAAGACAGGAAAACCAGGATCCAGAGAGGAAGAGAGATTAGGCTTAGATGGATGCCTTTTCTAATGTAACAAAAAGAAACCATGCATGTAAATAGGTGCCAGTAAATTTGTAGTTTGGTGGAAGAAAGTTAAGGGATTCTCCTCTGATGACTTTTATTTTATTTATGAAGTAAACAGGCAGGACCATCTTCTAAGAGTAAGGGGCTGGGGAGGTTGTCAGATAACCAAAGGAAGTAGAGATGATTTAAAATAACTTTTGTAAAAAAAAAAAAAAAAAAAAAAAGGAAAAATAACTGTTGTAAGGGCACCTGGGTGGCTCAGGGGTTGAGAGTCTGCCTTCAACTCAGGGTGTGATCCCAGGGTCCTGGGATCAAGTTTCCCAACAGGCTCCCCACAGGGAGCCTGCTTCTCCCTCTCCTGTATCTCTGCCTCTCTCTCTGTGTCTCTCATGAATAAATAATAATGCTTTTTAAAAATTAAACTAAAATAAAATAAGACAAAGTAAAACAACTGTTGTATTACAAAACTAGTGATCAAAACAATTTAGAAATGGCACAAAAATAGGCACATAGATCAATGGAACAGAATAGAAAATCCTGATATAAAGCCACAAATATACGGTCAATTAATCTTTGACAAAGCAGGAAAGAATAGCCAATGGGAAAAAGACAGTCTCCTCAACAAACAGTGTTGGGATAATTGGACAACATGCAAAAGAATGAAACTGTATCACTTTCTTACACCACACACAAAAACAAATTCAAAATGGATTAAAAACCTAAACATGAGACCTGAAACCATAAAAATCCTAGAAAAGAACACAGGCAGTAGCTTCTTTGACATTAGCCATAGCAACTTCTTTCTAGATACACTTCCTCAGGCAAGGGAAACAAAACAAAAATAAACTGTTGGGATCACATCAAAATAAAAAGCTACAGAGCAAAGGAAACAATCAACAAAAACTAAAAGGCAATGGTAGATCTTTGCAAATGACATATCCTATAAAGAGCTAATATCCAAAAATATATAAAGAATTTATAAAACTCAACAACCCAAAACAAATAGTCCAATTAAAAATGGGTATAAGACATGAGCAGACATTTCCCCAAAGAAAACATATAGATGGCCAAAAGATACATGAAAAGATACTCAACATCACTCATCAGAGAAATGCAAATCAAAACTGCAATGAGTTATTACCACACACATGTCAGAATGGCTAAAATCAACAACAGAAAACAGTAAGTATTGGTGAGACTGTAGAGAAAAAGGAACACCATGCACTGTTGATGGGAAAACTGTTCAGTGGTTCCTCAAAAAGTTAAAAGTAGAACTACCCTAAGATCCAGTAATCTTTGAACCCCAGTCCCATTCCTCAGAGAAAGATTCTTTTTTAAAAATTTGTTGTTCTTCTTCTCCTGGCATAACCTCTGGTAGTAAAATTTATCCGTTTAAAATGACATATCCATGATGAAAGGGGGGGATTTAAATCACTTATGCTGCCTCTCTTCTCCACCCTCTTTCTCAGTTTTTAATATTTCATTATTCTAATCTGCAATTACCATTCTAATTCAAAATAATGGACTTATTTTTTCTTTTTCCAACAACTTTTGGTAGTACCACTTCCACTTTTACATTTCCAACCACAACCAAATATACCGTGCTTTGTACATACACTTGGAAACCAGTAAATGTCTACATTGCTATGTTAAAGCACTTAGGCACAGAAGCAAGATTGCTTAAGAGCGAAAAATGAATCTACCACTTAATAGCTTTGTAGCCTTGGGCAAGACACTTGACCTTTATTTTCCTTATCCTTGGTGCTCTGAAATTTCCAAGGATACATCTAGGTGAACATTTTGTTTGAACATTTTAAAATCTGAAATCTCTAGGAATCTTAATTTGATAAATTAATCTTTTATCTCCCTGCTCCTATTAGTAGGCTCTACTAAGTTGATTATGTAGGTTTCTTACTTTTTCTCTCACCTCTTACATTTCTCTTTTTGCTTTATATTCTAAAATTTTACTATCCAAAGAGGTAGCCACTAGGTGAATATGGCTATCTGCATTTAAGTTTAAATTAATACATATTATTTTTGTATATATTTTTTATTGGAGTTCGATGTGCCAACATATAGCATAACACTCAGTGTTCGTCCCATCAAGTGCCCCCCTCAGTGCCCATCACCCAGTCACCCCAACCCCCCACCCACCTCCCTTTCCACCACCCCTTGTTCGTTTCCCAGACTTAGGTGTCTCTCATGTTCTTTCACCCTCACTGATATTTCCCACTCATTTTCTCTCCTTTCCCCTTTATTCCCTTTCACTATTTTTTATAATTCCCAAATGAATGAAACCATATGTTTGTCCTTCTCTGATTGACTTACTTAACTCAGCATAATACCCTCCAGTTCCATCCATGTCGAAGCAAATGGTGGGTATTTGTCGTTTCTAATGGCTGAGGAATATTCCATCATATACATATACCAAATCTTCTTTTCCATTCATCTTTCAATGGACACTGAGGCTCCTTCCACAGTTTGGCTATTGTGGACATTACTGCTAGAAACATTGGGGTGCAGGTGTCCTGCGTTTCACTGCATCTGTATCTTTGGGGTAAATCCCCAGCAGTGCAATTGCTGGGTCTTAGGGCAGATCTATTTTTAACTCTTTGAGGAACCTCCACACAGTTTTCCAGAGTGGCTGCACCAGTTCACATTCCCACCAACAGTGCAAGAGGGTTCCCTTTTCTCCACATCCTCTCCAACATCTGTGGTTTTCTGCCTTGTTAACTTTCCCCATTCTCACTGGTGTGAGGTGGTATCTCATTGTGGTTTTGATTTGTATTTCCCTGATGGCAAGTGATGCAGAGCATTTTCTCATGTGCTTGTTGGCCGTGTCTATGTCTTCCTCTGTGAGATTTCTGTTCATGTCTTTTGCCCATTTCATGATTGGATTGTTTGTTTCTTTGCTGTTGAGTTTAATAAGTTCTTTATAGATCTTGGAAACTAGCCCTTTATCTGATACGTCATTTGCAAATATTTTTTCCCATTCTGTAGGTTGTCTTTTAGTTTTCTTGACAGTTTCTCTTGCTGTGCATAAGCTTTTAATCTTGATGAAGTCCCAATAGTTCATTTTTGCTTTTGTTTCCCTTGCCTTCATAGATGTATCTTGCAAGAAGTTGCTGTGGCCAAGATAAAAAGCGTGTTGCCCACACTCTAGGATTTTGATAGATTCTTGTCTCACATTTAGATCTTTCATCCATTTTGTGTTTATGTTTGTATATGTTGTAATAGAATGGTCTAGTTTCATTCTTCTGCATGTGGCTGTCCAATTTCTCCAGTGCCATTTATTTGAAGAGACTGTCCTTTTTCCAGTGGATAGTCTTTCCTGCTTTGTCGAATATTAGTTGACCATAGAGTTGAGGGCCCATTTCTGGATTCTCTGTTCTGTTCCATTAAACAACGTGTTTGTTTTTGTGCCAGTACCACACAGTCTTGATGATCACAGCTTTGTAGTACAACCTGAAATCTGGCATTGTGATGCCCCTGACTCTGGTTTTCTTTTTCAGTATTCCCCTGGCTATTTGGGGTCTTTTCTGATTCCACACAAATCTTATGATGATTTGTTCCAAGTCTCTGAAGAAAGTCCATGGTATTTTGATAGGGATTGTATTAAATGCGCAAATTGCCTGGGTAGCATTGGCATTCCATGTTCATGGATTGGAAGAATTAATATTGTGAAAATTAATACATATTAAATAAAATTTAAAATTTAGTTTCTCACTCTAGCCACATTTCAAACCACATATATAGCTAGTGGCTATCACATTGGACAGTGCAAATATCTAAAGTTCTATTGGAAAATGCTCTTCTAAAGGATTTTGTCAATATTGTGAGATATTTTAAAATTCTAATTGTTTTTTATTTATTTCATTTCATGTTTGTATTTAATTTCATCTAAAAATACCATTTTCGGGATCCCTGGGTGGCGCAGCGGTTTGGCGCCTGCCTTTGGCCCAGGGCGCGATCCTGGGGACCCGGGATCGAATCCCACATCGGGCTCCCGGTGCATGGAGCCTGCTTCTCCCTCGGCCTGTGTCTCTGCCTCTCTCTCTCTCTCTCTCTGTGACTATCATAAATAAATAAAAATTGAAAAAAAAATATTTAAAAAAATAAAATAAAATAAAAAAATAAAAATACCATTTTCTTTTCTGATTTTTGTTCTTTGATTATTCTTTTGGAGCATCCTAGTCTTGCCTCAATTAATCTCTTGGGAGTATATTAATTAGAGGTTTCTTTTTAATCTTTCTTCTACATCCTGAATTATATCTATTTCCTCTGGGACCAAGAGGAAATTTGTCTGTTTGTCTTACTCTTTTTTTTCATGCTGCTGATTTATTAATATACCTGAATATTCTTGGTTGCTCCTTTACATCAACTAAAAGATCTGAGTTTCTTCTGATTTGTATAAATATGTCTGTTTTCACACCAACTCTCTTACTTGTGGCAGGCTGAAGGAGAAACCTGTCAATTTGTAGAGAAATGGCTGTCTGGCTGCAGATCTGCCTTTTCCCACCCTCAACTAATGCCATATGGAGAATATCTACACTAGATGCTCTGGCTTTCAGTCCATCCATTAATCAACAAATATGACAGAGCACCTACTATAGTCCAGATACTTATACAGCTTCTGAGGATAATATGGAAAATAAGATACAGAGTTCTGCCTTCAAGGAGTTTACATTTAACATTTTTAGGACTTTTGTTCAATTTCTTTAGGAAAGAGTCATTTGGAGTTTTGCTAGAAAGGTTAGGCAATATAGCATATGCCCAGATGTCTATGTTCTATGCTCTAAAGTGGAGGAGGGATATGGGAATGGCCACTAAAACAGAAGTTCCTCACATAAACTCTCAATTACTTTCCCTATTTAAAGCCCAACTTCCCCAACTTCCTACTCCCACCTCCATCATACCTGCTAATTCTGAGTCCAGAGTTTCTCCAGGTTTTGAAGGCTGAACCTACTCTCATCTCTGCCCCTCCTTCATAACACATTCTGGGCTGTGCCTTTCTCCATTTGTTTATATTATGAACATTCAAGCATCCACTTTTCAACTTCCATAAATTTCCTGAATCTAAGCTATAATTCTCCAGTTCTGCTTATAGTTCTGGTACATTTATTTCTTGTATATTTTTATTTTAGAGGATTCCTGGAAAGACAAAAGAATATACATTTGCTCAGTCTACCATCATCTTGAACACTTTTATAATAAGAAAAAAGATAACAAAATTATAAATAAAAGCTGGAGTCTTCTTCTTTGCTTGTTACATTTTCCAGTATTACAGAGAATCATTAAAAATTGCTGTGTTAGCAGGACACCTGAATGGCTCCCTCAGTTAGGTGTAGGACTCTTGATTTCAGCTCAGGTCATGATCTCTGGTAATGATATCCAGTCCCACATCTAGGCTTCACACTCAGGCTTTCCACTCAGGGTAGAACCAGTGTGTCCCTTTCTCTCCTTCTCTGCCCCTCCCCTGCCCACACGTGGCTATCTCATAAATAAATAAATCTTTTTTAAAACTGCTTTATTAGCCGTCTTTTCCGAAGTAGCCTTCATATGGGTTTTATTTGGAGCCTTCACTGAAGACTTCAGGTGTGGCCTTTGAAAAGCAATAGACTTTCAAACATAGTTCTTTATTATTTGTTTGTTTGTTTATTTGAGAAAGAGACAGACAGAGAGAGAGATAGCCCACATGTGAGCAGGGAGCGACAGAGGGAGAAAGAGAGAGAATCTCAAATAGGATCCACTCTAAGCTGGGGCTGCGTTCCATGAGATCATGACCAACCTAAAATCAAAGGTCCAGCACTTAACACACTGAGCCACCCAGGCACCTCAGATACAGTTCTTTATTAATCAATTTCTTTTCACTGTGTCTCTCTCCCTTTCTTCACTGTCCCTGCACAAAATTAGAAGGGAGAGGACATCATGAAGGGACTATTAGAGATCTCTTTTTGGAAGAAGAAAGGTCAACCAGGTCTTTTTTTCAGTAATAGTAGAATTGTTTATGGTTTATTATATAGCAATCTAAATAACTTTTTTAAACAAAAAAGTATTCTTACCCTATCCTCCCAACTCTCTCTTGCCTCTGCCAGACCTTGAGTCATTACCCACCCAGAAGTATGAGTATTTTTTTTTATTTATTTATGATAGTCACAGAGAGAGAGAGAGAGAGAGGCAGAGACACTGGCAGAGGGAGAAGCAGGCTCCATGCACCGAGAGCCCGACGTGGGATTCGATCCCGGGTCTCCAGGATCGCGCCCTGGGCCAAAGGCAGGCGCCAAACCGCTGTGCCACCCAGGGATCCCGAGAAGTATGAGTATTAATTAAAGTCTTAAGTAAGCTCTGAAAAAATAGGAATGCCTATAAAAGGGCTGAGGAGAAAAAAAAAAAAAAAAGGGCTGAGGAGACAGCCCTTACATTGTTCAAGATCCAAACCTGGATGAGCACTGGGTGTTATTCTGTATGTTGGCAAATTAACACCAATAAAAAATAAATTTATTATTTAAAAAAATAAATAAAAAATAAAAATATAGATATTTAGGGTTGGAAGAGTTCTGTGCTCTTCACTGTAAGCCACTCCAGCCTTGCCTCCTGCTGTGACAGGACTTCCCTATAACCCAGCCAATGGATTGTGATTCAGCCTCTACTTGACAGTTCCAGTGACAGGGATCTTGTTAACCTTAGGACCAGTCTACATCATTGTCAGACAACAACGCTCCTTAAAGAGTTCTTAACAAAAACTAAAGACTTCTTTTTAGAAATTATCAATCACTGATTCTAGCTCTATTCTCTGGCTTTACACAGAATAAGGAATTCAACATAATGGAGATACCATGAGCTCAGAGATATATTCTTGAGGCATTTCAATTCTAAATCCAGGTTTGTCATTTATTGGGCACATGGCCATAGGCAAGTTACTTAACAGCTAAGAGCCTTAACTTCCTTATCTGCTAAAAGAGGATAATAACTACTTAAAAGGTCTATGAGGATTAAGTAAGAAAGTAAGACAGCCCACGTAAAGTACTTGGTGTGTCTTAGGTGTTCAATGAATTTAAGTTCCTTTCTCTTCCCATCCCATTCCTCATCCCCATGAAAACCCTTCAAACATTTTAAAACAGCTGTTATGCTCCCCTTTCTTTCCAATCCAGCCTTGATGTTAATGTTTCCTTCAACCATTTCTCATGAAACTGGCCTGTGACCTCCAGAGCAGGGATACAGAACTTACTCAACTTTAAACACCACAGTGCCTGGCATAATGGCTGAGAAATAGTTGGTACTCAGGAGATGTTGATTGATCAGAATTAAGATGATCTTCACATGCCAATCCCAATTCTCAGAAAGAGGTTTCTGTCTTTTAGGACAATGTTGAGAAATTTCTTTACAGGTGGAAACCTATCAACATGGATTTCCCTACTGCCTCCCTCAAAAAAAAACTCAGTTCCCTTGTACTTGCTTTGATTATCAGGAAGATCAGGAAAAGGTTTTGCTCAATAGTGATGCTGTCCTTAGCCTCAGACTTATAAAATTACCTCCATCTCCACCCCTCCATTCTCTTGGTATTTGCCTTTTACACTTGTTTTCATGGGTCTATTTCTTACATCCTTTTACAAGCAGGCAAGAATAGGGACTCCCAGGTGGCTCAGTGGTTGAGTGTCTGACTTTGGCTCAGGTCATGATCCCAGGGTTCAGGGATCGATTCCCTGCTTCTCCCTCTGCCTATGTCTCTGTGTCTCTCTGTGTGTCTCTCATAAAAAAAAAGTCTTTTAAAAAAATGCAGGCAAGAATGTTTTCAAACATACTCTATATCTTTTTAAATATCTAATAAAACAACAAATCTAATTCTCCTGCTAATTAAATATTCTCTCTGAAGAGGGATCCAGATCCAGAAGGTAATAAAAACATTTACCAGTTTAGCATCTCAGTCTCTCCTCCACTTGTCCTCAGATTGGTGGTTTCTAGGTCTCTCTTTTCCTTTCACAAAAAGAACACAGGACTGTGGATGCCCATTTCTAAGCTCCTTGAATTATAAAAGCACCTTTAAAGAGCAGATATCAATCACTTTTTTAAAATGGTATATCCTAGGTAAGTAAGCAAAGTTCTGCACACCCAGCAAGATTTTTTTTTCTAACTCTGCCTCTGGGCAAGGAGAGTAGAGCATTGAAACACCTGAATTAACTGGTATCTCCACTCTTGTCACATGGCTCAGTGGGGCCTCTATTTTTAAACACATGATTGACACCCATCTGTCCAGCTAGGTCAAATACAGTCCATCCTGTGGGCAGAGGGAGGAATCAGATGACTTCTGAGGTCCCTGCCAGCCCTATGATTTGTCAAACAGAAATGTAATTGTGTTCTCAGCTCAAAAAAAAAAAAAAAAAAAAAAGCCAACACCACTCCAAAGATTCTTCAAAACTATAAGTCAGTGAATGAAACAAAATATCCCCTCTCCTTCCTTTGGATGAGTCTAAAGGCAAGACTTAACTGAAGCTGCCTAAAGAAGGAAATAAAAATAAGAGAAGCTGACAGTAGACAAGGAGGGGAGAACTGGGTTTGGTGGTGATGAATCAGAGCATTACACCCGGAAGGTGTCTCCTTCCTAACTGTGCAATTAGGAACTCAATAAAAGGTTTGAACGCCTGCTGTCAGCTCACAGCCTGCTGCACATTTTATTCTTCTTGCTCTCATTCGTGAACAAGGTAAGTCTCATAGGCTATATGCTTGAGCATACTTGGGATCTCGGTTGCTGCTCTGCTTATATGTGAGATTGTGTAAGAATTCCAGAGGAGACATATCTCAAGTCTAATCGAGCACCATTACTGCCACTAAACTGGGAGCTCCAGCCCCCCAGATGCATTCTTTGCTTTGGAACTACTTTGAGCATTGTCTTTTTTAAAAAAATATAAACTGTATGACGTAGGCATGAATAGTATTTAACAAGATCCAGGACCCGGGACTCAAGGCTATATTAAAATGAAAATACAGAGTCATTTAAGTGATGGTTAATGACTGAGGGGTCAGAATTCTATTTGTTTTTCCAGTGAATTCACTAAGCCATGTCTTCTTGGTAAAAACATGTTGCTTCAGTCTGCATAGGGGTTGATACTTTTGGCATTACTTCTCTTTCTTCTAGAAGCTTTATTAACTTTAAAAATTATACTTTCCTAAGCAGAGGAGTTATGCCAAGCCAAGGTAGGAGGAAAATAGGTGGACACTCTCAGTTAATGCTGGAAGGATTGGTCCCATTCTGTCGACATCATTTGCACATTTCAGTACTTATATTTGTATTCTTTTTCCACTTCTTTTTGCAATACAGCTTTCTCTGAACACGTGTCATTGTTTTCCACAGAGTGGGATGAAGTGTTGCTTCTAATATCTACCTGTGCCAGATCTGATCTCACCACATTATCTGGTACAAAACTAATCATTGAAATTCTGATACAAAAAAGAAGAAATTCTGATACAAGATATTAATAGATAGAGATAAACAGAATAGAGTATATGATGCCAGTAGAACTGTGGGAGGGACAGAGAAAAGGATAACCTCAGTATCTCCTTCCTGAAAAAAAATGAACTTTGTTCTTTCTCACAGTTTCCTGAGTTGGGAAAGATGCCTCGGCTCCTGAGAGATGTCCTCTGTATAATCAAGACATTCCACAAGTATGCCCAGGAGGACGGTAACAAGGCAACACTGACCTGTACAGAGCTGAAACAGCTCATTCAGGGCGAGTTTGGGGACATTCTTCAGGTGTGGTATTCACAGAGCTCTGGAAATTCTCCCCCACTTACCCTTTCTCCATAATCTATGCAAGATGTGCATAGATGATCCCTGCCTATTTTACATTTGGCTACCAATTCTCAGCACTCACTGATTTTGAACAATTTTTTCCAATCTCAGCTCCCTACTGCGTGCAATTGCTTAATCGACCTTATAGAGGAAAATGAGGTTTTCCTCCCTGGGGCTATGCTTCAGCAAAGTAGGTTCTGAAAGGAGTCATGAGCCAGTATACATATAAATGCAACTCAGAGTGATGTAAAAGTTCCTTCTTAGCATAGCTCCCTGGCGAAAAATGGTATCCAGAATCAACAAACTCATACTGTTTGGGGAAATTTTCACTAGGTCTTGAGGAATAATGTTTTAAAAAAAAAAAAAGGATTCTTGGGAGACATGCAGATACTATGGGTGCTTGACTTCATATAAATAGGCTGATTTCTCACTGTGTTTTCATGCAGCCATATGCCATTCATGCTGTGGAGAAAAACTTGAACCTTCTGAATATTGACAAGAGCACCATCAGTTTTGATGAATTTGTTCTTGCAATCTTCAACCTTTTGAACCTCTGCTATCTTGATATACAATCCTTACTAAAATCAGAACCAAGACAAGTGTCTAAACCAGAGGAGAAGCCAGATGATCTAGATCTTCAGGTGACCAGTAGCACTGGCCAGCAGACAGAACAAACTCCACCAACTCAAGACAGAGTGGTACCTCCTTCAGGAATGACATCATCAGCTCAGCTCAGCTTCGTGGGAAGGGGGGCAGTTGGATACAATGGGGCCAAAAACACCAAGACTTACAATCTGCCAGTAGAAGCATCCGGGCGCAATGACCCTGAGAACCAACACCCAGAAGGAGATCAATGGAGCCAGGATGTGGCCCAAGATGTATCAGCAACAAGAGACAATGGAGTTCAACTTGAGACAAATAAGCTAACAGCAGATTCAGAACAGACTGACAGTCCCACAAAGCAGGAGAGACAGGAAAAGGAGAGTCCCAGGGAAAGAGATAAACCAGTCAGGGAACAAAGTGACACGAAGAAAAGTGATCGATTTGGAGAACAAGAAGGGAACCTGAGACTCCAAAGTTCTCCACCAGGAAAAACAACAAAGAGGCCTTCCAAAGATCAGAAAGTTGCAACAGAAAAGGATGTTAAGGAACATTCTAAAACACAAGAACTGTCGCTGACAGGAAAATATGAGCCCAGTTCAGAGCATACCAATCTACCAGAACAAGCTACTGCCCAGAAACCATTGCAGACAGAGAAACTAACTGATCCTGACGATGATGGTAGTACATTTGAGACCCAAGGACAAGGAGAGGATGCCGATAGGACACCACCTGAAACAAAGAATCTAGCTGAATCTGGGGATGACAGTAGAGCATCTGAGACCCAAGAACCACCAGCACAAGAAAAAAAACATGAAACAAAGGACCTGCTTGTCCAAGGTGATATCAGAAATGTTTCAGAAATACCTGATGCTCAAGTTATAAGGAAGAAGAGGAGAAGCCCTATGGCCCATGGAACAGCACGGCAGAAAGAAAATGAGAGAAAAATTCAGCTATCAACCCTGGAAGACCAATCACAGGATGGGAAGTATCAGGAACTCCAAGAGTCATCAAAAGAAAGGGATGCTGTAGAAGATTCTAAAACACAAGTGTCAAGCTCAGAAGGAGAACAGAACCATTCTGAAATTGAAAGAGCAGTCACCCCAGGAGAAGAGGCAAGACATGCTGAGGAAGGCATAGCAGAAGCACGTATGAGCAGCAAAAACGCCCCTGCAGCAGAAGGGACACCAGGAGCAAGAGAAAGAACACAAGACTTAGCACCACTCAAGAACCCGTCTGGAGAAGAAAATGAGAATGTCACCAAGACTCATGACAAGCCAGTCAAGGAGGATGTTGGTTATCTGGGAGAGGATCCCGAGGCCACAATCACACAGAATAATGAGAGTTCTTGGGAAATTCCCAATAGCCTTACTCCAGAGGATGGTGACAACAGCTCAGAGACAACTGATCCACCTGTGCAAGGAGATTCCCAGAATAAAGTAGACCCTCTTAGAGAGTCTATGGAAAGAAGTCACAATAATAACCCAGACACTAAGAAACAGGTAGCACTGGGTGAGGAAAGCAGAACTCAGGAGGCAGTGGTGCTGGAAGTCAGAGGAGAAGATAAGCTCACCGAGGAATCAGAATGGGCTGCCAGAGAAGAGTACAGGAGTCAGGGCTTAGGGACCAAAGACCAAGGTCCAGCTGTGCACCCTGATGGACATCCAGAAGCACAGAAGTCCATATCAAGAGGAGAAAACAGAAAGTCCCTTGAGACAGAGATCCCAGGTACACTGGAGGCAGATGTCACTGACCAGTCTTCCATAAGACAGCTTTCAGCAAAGGAAGACAGCAGAAAAAAGTTAAAGGCGCAGAGCCCAAGTACCAAAGGAGAGGAAAGTAGAGCACAGGAGACCCAGGAGGCTCCAGTAAAAAATCTGGATGACAATTCAGCCTCCTCCAAAGCACACTTTGAAAGAGATGAACCTGCAACATTAGAGGAGGATGAAGGCCCCCAATATTTGGCAGGAGAAGCCAATGACCAACAAAATCCAGCCAAGAAAGGATATGATGTTTCAGTCCCCCAGTCAAGCCTTGTAGAGAAGATGCAGATGGACCAAGAATCTGGTTCTGTGGAGAGAAGTACAATCTATTCCAGTCCTCTGTACCAGTACCTGCAAGAGAAGATACTGCAACAAATGGATATGACCCCAGTGGAGCAGCAAAATCAAGCTCTGTCAGCTAGAGCGTCAAGCCCAGAGCTCCTCAACAACCAGTCAAGTGCATCCCTCACCAGTGAGGGCTCAGATTGTCCCATCATCTTCAGTGACAGCCAAGCATTACAATATTACAACTGGGAACATCTGCCTGATGCAGATCCTTCTGATGCACAGCAAACATCAGCTCCCCAAGCCTCAGATATGCAGGGCCACCCTCAGGAAAAGAAATCAGTACTACAAAGGGAGGCAAGCACCAAAAAGCAGTGAATCATTATGATCCCAGAAGAAATTCCAAGGAACTTCATACATCTCAACATGTCCCAGACTTCTTCCCTCCCAATCACCCTCAATGCTCACATGCACACATTGAGAAGCAAATTAATAATTCTTTAAATTCCTTTCCTAGATCTCTACAAAAGCAAATAAGGAAGTATTCAGCAGTGGGAGATGCCACCAAAGAAATATCACACCAAAAATCCTACCATATGATGATACTTCCAAGTACCAAAATGGATTTTCTCATGAGACAGTTTTTCACAATTTACCTGTCATTAGGAATAGAAAAAAAATCCTTTCATATCTTTAACATATGTCGATTTCTTCAATTGATTTGTTGGCTTTTTATAATGTGGCTATAGTGAGTATGAGACTCTGCAATACCACCCCCATAAAATAAAATTAATTCATATATGCCAATTATTCTGCTTCATGACATTTCCTAACAGAGTTCAAGTTTATCCTAAAATTTTATCCTTCAAGACAATCTCAGATATCACCATAACATAAAATAATTATGACTTTCTAGCACCCAATCAGAGTAGATTCATGACTCTTTGTTAATGTCCAGGTGCAACTAAATTATGCCACAGATTCATTCATTCATTCCTTTAAATCCCACTCCTTACACAGTGTTTTCAAAGCTTCTGGCTCAAATAAGCAAGAATAATTATGAAGGAGACACAGAATGTAAATCTAATGTATGTTTCATTCCATAAGAAGCTCTTATAACCAATGCTCCACTAAGCCTACAAAATGTTTACCTATATGGTTTGTTGACAGTAATGTGGAAAAAGTAGGAAATAAATAACCTCATTATCAATATCTTCTGCTGCTGTTTTTTTCCCCTTTATTTCTCCATCTAGCCTTGGAAACACTGATCAGAAACAAAAACAATCTTAGGAGATTTGCAGTTATTTTAAAACACTGCTATTAGGGGAACCTTGATGGCAAAGTAGGTTAAGCAGCTGACTTCTGGTTTCAGCTCAGGTCCTGATCTCAGTGTTGTGAAAGCAAGCCCAATGTGGAGCTCTGTGCTGAGTGCGGAATCAGCCTAGAGTTTCTCTTTCCCTCTCCCTTTGCTCCTCCGCCTGCTCTGGTGCACACTTAAACGCTCTCTCTCTAAAATAAATTTAGAAATCTTTAAATAAATAAATAAATAAATAAATAAATAAATAAATAAATAAATAAATGCCTGTGATTAAAGGATGATGCCTCAGAGCTAGTAATGACTTAGAAAAAGAGTAAAATAGATATCATATGTTTCCTGAAGCCAAAATGCCCCATCTCCTGTTGCATCCTGCCTTCAAGGTTAAATCTTCTTCCACTCCATCCCACACCTCTTCCAGAATCTAAAATTCCCCTGTACTTCCTTGCCCTCCAACATTTTCAGCTCTGTTCATTCTACCTTTGATCATGAATGAATATCCCAATATAAATGCATACATACATACATACATACATACGTACATACTCTTTAATGACCAGGAGACATGAGGCAACTCACAAAAAAGAAAAATATATACTAGAGCTTAAACTCATCAGTCTTTCTCACAAACCACTAGCAATATATGTCAGGAACCACAAAAATGACAAAGGTTATATGTAACAAATTGCAAAAGAAGCTATACAGATAGCCAATAAATATATGAAATCCTCACTAGACTTAAAGGAAATGCAGATTAAAAATAGTTTTTTCACTTATCAAGTTATTAAATGCTATTTGTTTTTAATAAGCACACAGTGATTTGATTATGGAAACACAGAAACTCTGTAATACAGATGATAGATATATAAATGAGTACAACCTTCCCAGATGGCAATTCAATAATACACACAAAAACATTTTTAAATATTTCCCAGATGACATTATAAGGAAATAATCAGGAATGCGTATAAAAATTCATCTACAAAGATATTAGTTGTAGTGTACTAAAGATAGCAAAACCCAAAAAAATATTTTAAAAAAAAATATAGCAAAACCCAGAAACAACCTAAATGTCCATCATTACAGGAATTGTTAACTAAATCATGGTCACTGCATACTGTGGAATGTCAAAAATCATGACAAATTATGAGATTATATTATAATTGTAGAATTATAAGATTTTATTTAATTGAGAAGGGATTCATAAAATACTAAGCTTCCAATGATTATAAAATGGTAAATGGAGTATGATTCCACTTAAAGATTAATAGATAAATAGGCAGAGTATGAGAACAAAAATCTCAACAGTAGCTATCTCTATATGACATTTATTTCCTGATTTGAGATTTTCTTCATTTTCAAAAAATAAATAATAGTTTTTAAACACTCTCTTCACACTCAAGCAACCATCCAATTTTTCTCTCCCTCTTTCTGCCCTCTGTTCTATCCCTACCACAAAGCAATATTTTTTCCACCATCCTATAAATATTCTTCCTTTGAAGATGGAATTGCCCTTCATCTGACAAGCCTAGAGACCGCTAACCTCCATGTTTTGAGACCTGTTGTGGCAGTTCCTACTGATGACTGCCTCTCACTTTACTGGTCTTCCCCTTCTCTTGTGGATTCTTCTCATCCAGTTCCCAAGACTGCAGGCTCTTACCAAAAGCTATTTTTTTCTGGACTTTCTCTCTGAGAAACTGTCCTTAGCCCAAGTTACTAGTGTCTCTTCTACAATGGTAAGTCGCAACTCACCTTGTTTACACTTGACCGAGCACTTCAATCCAATCTGTCCAATCGCTCACAAGATATGACCCCTAAGACTGCCAGTCACTCCCCCATTAAACTGGCTTGTCCTCCCAGTTTCCTCATTCTGTCCTCTCTATACCATTCTATCTCTTTCAAAGGCATAAACTTTGTAATCGTCATTTACTTTTATTCTCCATATCTAATCCACTACAGTATCTCCCTAGTCTGCCTTAAACCCATTTTCCAGATCCATCCTTCATTCTCCACTCCTTATGGGCTTTCAAGTGCCCTCCACCTAAAATAATTTCTCTCCCTCCCCTTTTATTGAATTCCAATTCCTGCTTATCCTAGGATACAACCTCAGTGTTCAAGGTTGGATTTCATTCATTCATACCGAAATTTTTATTTAAAAATTTATGTTGATTCCAAATACTGGGTGAAGAATTGGAAATACAGAAGCGACAAGACAAACAGGTACTCTCTATCTTGGAGCTTGTATTCTAATGAGGGAAGGGAGAGACAAAGAGCAGACAGGTACAACCATAAATAAACAAGAGAATTCCAGATAATAAAGCAAGAAACACAATAGAGAGAGACAAGGGAGCAGGAAGTCAGAGGCAGGTAAAATGCTACTATAGAAGACTACTCAAACCTTTCCTGATGCTCCAGCAAAATCAGCAGGATTCTCCCCTGATTCCACAGTTTTGATTTGTGTCTCTTTTTCAAACTTCTTCCCATGAGTTACAGTTATTGTGTGCTTATCTTAGCTCTCCTCTTAGACTATAAGCTCCTTAGCAGCAAAGTTCATGACTTACACATCTTGCTATCCTTCATTAGCATGGAGATTAGCACCAAATGTGTATTGTGATCACAATAGTTGTCTGTTGAATAAAATGAATAAATCCTGGTATCATTGCAACAGCCTCTTAACTTGGCCCCTTGCTTCTAATCCATCGTTCATTTAATAACTCAAGAATTTTGCAGAACATTGTTTTCATTTCATCTCTCTCTGTTCAAGACCTCTCAGAGAGACACCTTACACTTTATGCCACATCAAATCTAAACCAATTAAACTCTATAATCTTTCCCTCCAATTACAATTTACCACTAGTTTCTTTAGAAATCCTACTGAGGACATCAAGTTGGCCATTTAATCTAAATTCTAACCTTGATCATTTAAACCCTATTCTACTAAGTTGAAAGGAATATTGTTGAGATTTAATGCATTCTTTCATTTCATTTAAATGTATTTATTAAACACTTGCTATGTGCCAGGCACTATTGTGGGCATTGGACATGCCCTGGTCAATGGAACAGGCATGGTCCTTGCCCTCATGAAAGATGTAGTCCTACATAGACAGCTGTAAAGTTCTGCAAAGAACTATTCAAAGGCAAGGTGTTAGTCACATTATTTCTTCTATTTCCATGCCTGCCTGTGGTTCACCCTCCCTGAAATGTGTTTTCATTTCCTCTACTTCCTCAAATTATACCTGCCCTTAAAGTCTTCAACTAAATCCTAACTCTGCTAGGAAGCTCACACTGATCCTTTAACTACTATGTCATTCATAGCCTATACAACCTAGATCAGTACTTTAATACTTATTTGCTAGTATTACTCACTAATTGTTCTCTGAATGTTTTTTCCCCAACTAAATAGATTATAAGTTACCAGAGAGAAGGAATAATTCTTATATTCTAATATCTCACATGTCCAATAGCAACTGACTTAACCTTTCTGACCTCAGAACCTGCCTGTGTGAAATGTCATTATAATCACTCACAGTGCTATTGTGAAGATTTTAAACACACACACACAAAACAACAACAACAAACAAACCAGAGCTTGTATCCAAAATATACAAAGAATGCCTATAAGTCAATGAGTAAAAGATGACCTAACTTCTAAAAAAAAAAAAAAAAAGTTAAAGACATGAACAGACACTTCAGAAAAAGGGATATCAAAGAAGCCAATGAAAAGGTACCCAACCTTATTGGATATCAGGTAAGTGCCAGTTAAACCGCACTGAGAACCACTCGTATCTACCAAATACGCAAATTAAAAAGTGATCATATCAAGTGTGTGCAAAGAGGTAGAGTGACTAGAACTCTCAGCCTGGTAGTGATAGCATAAACAATGACCATAGTCATTGTGGAGAACAGTAGGGTAATATCTACTAAAGCTGAATATATGCAACCCTATGACCAAGTAATTCTATACCAGACATATAACCCAACAGAAATGCGTAAACAAGGGGATCCCCGGGTGGCTCAGCAGTTTAGCTCCTGCCTTTGGCCCAGGGCGTGGTCCTGGAGTCCCAGGATTGACTCCCACATCAGGCTCCCTTGCATGGAGCCTGCTTCTCCCTCTGCCTCTGTCTTTGTCTCTCCCCCCCCCCCCCCGCTGAATGAATAAATAAAATCTTAAAAATAAAATAAAATATAAATAAAAGAGTAAACAAAATAATCTACATAAAAGTGCCCAGCAATACTCCCTGGCATTAGTAAGTGTTCAATACATATGTGTTTACTATTTACCAGTGGATCTAGAGTAGTACCAAATCCATGGGAGGCATTTTTTTCACTTACTAATTCATTCAACAATTGACCATCTACTGAACTATATATACAGGGTATATAGTGATGAACAAAACACGAATAATTCTTGATCCCATAGAATATACAGTCTGATGGAGAAAGAGAGCCATTTAAAAGAATAACAAAAAACAATGCATAACCCAAAATCTGGCATTGTGATGCCCCAAGCTATGGTTTTCTTTTTTAAAATTCCCCTGGCTATTCGGGGTCTTTTCTGATTCCACACAAATCTTAAAATAATTTGTTCTAACTCTCTGAAGAAAGTCCATGGTATTTTGATAGGGATTGCATTAAACGTGTAAATTGCCCTGGGGTAACATGGACACTTTCACAATATAAATTCTGCCAATCCATGAGCATGGAATATTTTTCCATCTCTTTGTGTCTTCCTCAATTTCTTTCAAAAGTGTTCTATAGTTTTTAGGGTATAGATCCTTTACCTCTTTGGTTAGGTTTATTCCTAGGTATCTTATGCTTTTGGGTGCAATTGTAAATGGGATTGACTCCTTAATTTCTCTTTCTTCAGTCTCATTGTTAGTGTATAGAAATGCCACCGACTTCTGGGCATTGATTTTGTATCCTGCCACACTGCCAAATTGCTGTATGAGTTCTAGCAATCTTGGGGTGGAGTCTTTGGGGTTTTCTATGTAGAATATCATGTCATCAGCGAAGAGGGAGAGTTTGACTTCTTCTTTGCCAATTCGAATGCCTTTAATGTCTTTTTGTTGTCTGATTGCTGAGGCTAGGACTTCCAGTACTATGTTGAATAGCAGTGGTGAGAGTGGACATCCCTGTCTTGTTCCTGATCTCAGGGGAAAGGCTCCCATTGCTTCCCCACTGAAAATGATATTTGTTGTGGGCTTTTCGTAGATGGCTTTTAAGATGTCGAGGAATGTTCCCTCTATCCCTACACTCTGAAGAGTTTTGATTAGGAATGGATGCTGTATTTTGTCAAATGCTTTCTCTGCATCTATTGAGAGGATCATATGGTTCTTGGTTTTTCTCTTGCTGATATGATGAATCACATTGATTGTTTTACGAGTGTTGAACCAACCTTGTGTCCTGGGAATAAATTCTACAAGCACATGAGAAGATGCTCTGCATCACTTGCCATCAGGGAAATATAAATCAAAACCACAATGAGATACCACCTCACACCAGTGAGAATGGGGAAAATTAACAAGGCAGGAAACCACAAATGTTGGAGAGGATGCGGAGAAAAGGGAACCCTCTTGCACTGTTGATGGGAATGTGAAATGGTGCAGCCACTCTGGAAAACTGTGTGGAGGTTCCTCAAAGAGTTAAAAATAGATCTGCCCTAAGACCCAGCTATTGCACTGCTGGGGATTTACCCCAAAGATACAGATGCAATGAAACACCAGGACACCTGCACCCCGATGTTTCTAGCAGCAATGTCCACAATAGCCAAACTGTGGAAGGAGCCTCGGTGTCCATCGAAAGATGAATGGATAAAGAAGATGTGGTCTACGTGTACAATGGAATATTCCTCAGCCATTAGAAATGACAAATACCCACCATTTGCTTCAACGTGGATGGAACTGGAGGGTATTATGCTGAGTGAAGTAAGTCAATCGGAGACGGACAAACATCATATGGTCTCATTCATTTGGGGAATATAGATAATAGTGAAAGGGAATAGAGGGGAAGGGAGAAGAAATGGGTAGGAAATATCAGAAAGGGAGACAGAAAATGGAAGACTACTTACTCTGGGAAACGAACTAGGGGTGGTGGAAGAGGAGGAGGGTGGGGGGTGGGGGTGACTGGTTGGCGGGCACTGAGGGGGGCACTTGACGGGATAAGCACTGGGTGTTATTCTGTATGTTGGCAAATTGAACACCAATAAAAAATAAATTTATTATTTAAAAAAGTGAGGAATAAAGGATGGAATCATGGTTAAGAACATGGGCTCAGGGGTCAGCCTGTACTCAGATTATAATCAAGGTCTACCATTCACTCACAGTTTGTCCTTGGGCAAGTTACTTAACCTCTCTGTGCTTATGTTTGTGCATCTGTTAAAAACATTTCAAAAATTCTCAGGAAGTTCATCAACTAATCCTGGACATGTTAGGACCCCTTTATAGGTATTCCTGAATTTTAGAAAGAGGAGGTCAGCTCCTAGTTTGCAGAAAGTTTGCCTGAGACCCAGAGAAGGGTCTCTCCAGCCCTTTGGGAAAGGCAATCTGATATATACCTCTGTTGATCCCCCCTTGACCACATAAAATAGATCTTGGACCTGGAACACTTACTCACCAAGAGATAAAGAGCCCACACAGACTGCACTGTGCTTATCCCCTTGTGTGGGAATATCATTTCCTCTTTCAGATTTAGTGTGTACGCCTATGTTCTGCTTAAGTGTGTACATCACATAGCACCTGGCCCGCTGCTCTATCTATTCCGTGTGAGGAGGGACAGGACCCTTCATTCTGTGGCACAAGTGGGGTGCATGCAATGGCCCTCGGTCAGCTTCCAGAGCCAGGGCTAGTCCATTGGCCTCCTGAGTTCCCAGCCTTAGCTCCTTCCAGATCTCTAACATTGGTTCCCTGGGCACGGAATGTATCTGCTTTGACCTCCTTGTTACACCTCAGGGAGAACATGTAGGTTTTGGGTCCCTAATGCTGAACAGGACATGAAGGAAAAGACAGAGTAGTCAAAGGAAGCAGCTGCACAAATGCCACCTCCTCCTTCCAGCCCATCACCCCCCTCCCCAGGAGGTGCCATGCCGAGTCAGTGACTGCCCCTCCATGAGCCTGGGGATATTTTTCATTTAAATTCAATTTAGGAAGGAGGCGGGGCAAGATGGTGGAAGAGTAGGGTCACCTGTCCCCACCAAATTACCCAGATAACTTTCAAATCATCCTGAAAACCTACGAATTCGGCTTGAGATTTAAAGAGAGAACAGCTGGAATGCTACAGTGAGAAGAGTTTGCGCTTCTATCAAAGTAGGAAGATGGGGGAAAAAAAGAAATAAAGAAAAGGCATCCAAAGGGGAAGGGCCCGACGAGGAGCTGGGCTAAGGGTGGGGGGAAGGGCCCCCAGGACAGGAAAGCCCGGTCCTGGAGAAGCAGGAGCTTCGCCAATCTTCCCAGACCTGGACGGACAGAAAGGCACTCGCAGGGAGTTGGAGCAGGATCCCAGGAGGGGCGGGGATGCCCTCAGGCTCCCTGGGACACTAACCGAGGACCTGTGCACCTGGGAGAGCGCCACACCCTGGCCGAGCTCCCTAAAGGGCTGCAGCGCGCGCCGGCTGACCCGGGGCTGCTCTGGGGCGGCTCCGGCAGAGGCTCCGCGCAGAGGGAGCTGCGCGGCCAAGAGCGCGACTCCAGGAGCACAGGGCGCCGGGACACAGCCCAGGATCCGGCCTCCCCCCGGGAACAGGCAGAGGTCGGGAGGGCCCAGGACAGCAAGGACACTTCCTGCCACCAGCTGTGCAGATCAGCGGCCCCCACCCCCCTAGCATCCAGGCCCCTGCAGACTGAGAGCTCCGGTAATTACTGCAGTGGCTCTTTTTCGCAAGGGGTTTGCCGCCAGAACACAGGTGCCGCTAAACCTAAACCAAAATGGGAAAGGAAAAGACTCACATCAACATCGTCGTCATTGGACACGTAGATTCGGGCAAGTCTACCACTACTGGCCATCTGATCTACAAATGTAGTGGGATCGACAAAAGAACTATCGAAAAATTTGAGAAGGGGGATCCCTGGGTGGCGCAGCGGTTTGGCGCCTGCCTTTGGCCCAGGGCGCGATCCTGGAGACCCGGGATCGAATCCCACATCAGGCTCCCGGTGCATGGAGCCTGCTTCTCCCTCTGCCTGTGTCTCTGCCTCTCTCTCTCTCTGTGTGTGACTATCATAAATAAATTTAAAAAAAAATTAAAAAAAAGAAAGAAAAATTTGAGAAGGAGGCTGCTGAGATGGGAAAAGGCTCCTTCAAGTATGCCTGGGTCTTGGATAAACTGAAAGCTGAACGTGAACGAGGTATCACCATTGATATCTCCCTGTGGAAATTCGAGACCAGCAAGTATTATGTGACCATCATTGATGCCCCAGGGCACAGAGACTCTATCAAAAACATGATTACAGGCACATCTCAGGCTGACTGTGCTGTCCTGATTGTTGCTGCTGGTGTTGGTGAATTTGAAGCAGGTATCTCCAAGAATGGGCAGATCCGTGAGCATGCCCTTCTGGCTTACACACTGGGTGTAAAACAACTAATTGTTGGTGTTAACAAAATGGATTCCACTGAACCACCCTACAGCCAGAAGAGATACGAGGAAATTGTTAAGGAAGTCAGCACCTACATTAAGAAAATTGGCTACAACCCCAACACAGTAGCATTTGTGCCAATTTCTGTTTGGAATGGTGACAACATGCTGGAGCCAAGTGATAACATGCCTTGGTTCAAGGGATGGAAAGTCACCCGTAAAGATGGGAATGCCAGCAGAACCACACTGCTTGAAGCCCTGGATCGCATTCTGCCACCAACTCGTCCAACTGATAAGCCCTTGCGTCTGCCTCTCCGAGACGTCTACAAAATTGGTGGTATTGGTACTGCCCCAGTGGGTCGAGTGGAGACTGGTGTTCTTAAGCCTGGCATGGTGGTCACCTTTGCTCCAGTCAATGTTACAACTGAAGTAAAGTCTGTTGAAATGCACCATGAAGCTTTGAGTGAGGCTCTTCCTGGGGACAATGTGGGCTTCAATGTCAAGAACGTATCTGTCAAAGATGTTCATCGTGGCACCGTGGCTGGTGACAGCAAAAATGACCCACCAATGGAAGCAGCTGGCTTCACGGCTCAGGTGATTATCCTGAACCATCCAGGCCAAATCAGTGCTGGATATGCACCTCTGCTGGATTGTCACACAGCTCACATTGCTTGCAAGTTTGCTGAGCTGAAGGAAAAGATAGATCGTCATTCTGGAAAGAAGCTGGAAGATGGTGCCAAGTTCTTGAAATCTGGGGATGCTGCCATTGTTGATATGGTTCCTGGCAAACCTATGTGGGTTGAGAGCTTCTCTGACTATCCTCCTCTGGGCTGTTTTGCTGTTCGTGACATGAGACAGACGGTTGCTGTGGGTGTCATCAAAGCAGTGGACAAGAAGGCAGCTGGAGCTGGCAAAGTCACCAAGTCTGCCCAGAAAGTTCAGAAGGCTAAATGAATATTATCCCCAATACCTGCCACCCCAGTCTTAATCAGTGGTGGAAGAACGGTCTCAGAACTGTTTGTGTCAATTGGCCATTTAAGTTTAATAGTAAAAGACTGGTTAATGATAACAATGCATTGTAAAACCTTCAGAAGGAAAGAAGAATGTTTTGTGGACCATTTTTTTTGTGTGTGCATGTGTGGCAGTTTTAAGTTATTAGTTTTTAAAATCAGTACTTTTTAATGGAAACAATTTGACCAAAAATCTGTCACAGAATTTTGAGACCCATTAAAACAAAAGTTTAATGAGAAAAAAAATTACTGCAGTGGCTGACCCCAGGGCTGGAGAACTGGCCACTGCCACTGTTGTTGTTCCTCCTGGGGCCTCACAGGATAAACACCCCCCATAGCTTCACAGTGACCTCACAGGATAAACAGGTTAAACAACTTTCACGGAGCCCTGCACCAGGCAGGTGGCTGAGCAGCTCCCCCAAGGACTCACACCTGAGAATCAGCACAGCAGGGCCCTCCCCCAGAAGACCAGCTAGACGGACAGGGGAAAAAACAAGTTATTGACCAAGCAGCACTGGAAAGTTCCAGGGGAAGTCAAAGGATTTACAGTATATAGAATCAGAGGATACTCCGCCTTGTTTTCTGTTTTCTGTTTGATTCCCCCCCCCCCTTTTTTTTTCTTCTTTTTTTCCTTCTTTTTTTTCTTTTTTTTTCACTTTCTTTTCTTCTTTCTCTTCTCTCTTTTTCTCCTTTTCCCAATACAACTTGGTTTTCTCCACTCTGCACTGAGAAAAATGACTAGAAGGAAAAACTCACCTCAAATGAAAGAATCTCAAAAGACATGAAGAGAAATCTCACAGAGGAAGACATAGACATGGCCAACATGCACATGAGAAAATGCTCCGCATCACTTGCCATCAGGGAAATACAAATCAAAACCACAATGAGATACCACCTCACACCAGTGAGAATGGGGAACATTAACAAGGCAGGAAACCACAAATTTTGGAGAGAATACGGAGAAAAGGGAACCCTCTTGCACTGTTGGTGGGAATGTGAACTGGTGCAGCCACTCTGGAAAACTGTGTGGAGGTTCCTCAAAGAGTTAAAAATAGACCTGCCCTAAGACCCAGCTATTGCACTGCTGGGGATTTACCCCAAAGATTCAGATGCAATGAAACACCGGGACACCTGCACCCCGATGTTTCTAGCAGCAATGTCCACAATAGCCAAATTGTGTAAGGAGCCTCGGTGTCCACTGAAAGATGAGTGGATAAAGAAGATGTGGTCTATGTGTACAATGGAATATTCCTCAGCCATTAGAAACGACAAATACCCACCATTTGCTTCAACGTGGATGGAACTGGAAGGTATTATGCTGAGTGAAACAAGTCAATTGGAGAAGGACAAACATTGTATGTTCTCATTCATTTGGGGAATATAAATAATAGTGAAAGGGAATATAAGGGAAGGGAGAAGAAATGTGTGGGAAATATGAGAAAGGGAGACAGAACATAAAGACTCCTAACTCTGGGAAACGAACTAGGGGTGATGGAAGGGGAGGAGGGCGGGGTGTGGGGGTGAATGGGTGACAAGCACTGAGGGGGGCACTTGACGGGATGAGCACTGGGTGTTATTCTGTATGTTGGCAAATTGAACACCAATAAAAAATAAATTTATTATTAAAAAAAGAAAGAAAAGGGATCCCTGGGTGGCGCAGCGGTTTGGCGCCTGCCTTTGGCCCAGGGCGCGATCCTGGAGACCCGGGATCGAATCCCACGTCGGGCTCCCGGTGCATGGAGCCCGCTTCTCCCTCTGCCTGTGTCTCTGCCTCTCTCTCTCTCTCTCTCTCTCTCTGTGACTATCATGAATAAATAAAATAAAATCTTTAAAAAAAAAAAAAAAAAAAAAAAAGAAAGAAAGAATCAGAAACAGTCCTCTCTCCCACAGAGTTACAAAATTTGGATTACAATTCAATGTCAGAAACCCAATTCAAGCACAATTATAAGCTACTGGTGGCTCTAGAAAAAAGCATAAAGGACTCAAGAGACTTCATGACTGCAGAATTTAGATCTAATCAGGCAGAGATTAAAAATCAATTAAATGAGATGCAATCCAAACTAGAGGTCCTAACGACGGTTAACAAGGTAGAAGAACGAGTGAGTGACATAGAAGACAAGTTGATGGCAAAGAGGGAAACTGAGGAAAAAAGAGAAAAACAACTAAAAGATCAGGAGGATAGATTAAGGGAAATAAATGACAGCCTGAGGAAGAAAAATCTACGTTTAATTGGGGTTCCCAAGGGCGCCGAAAGGGACAGAGGTCCAAAATATGTATTTGAACAAATCATAGCTGAAAACTTTCCTAATCTGGGAAGGGAAACAGGCATTCAGATCCAGGAAATACAGAGATCCCCCCCAAAATCAATAAAAACTGCTCAACACCTCGACATTTAATAGTGAAGCTTGCAAACTCCAAAGATAAAGAGAAGATCCTTAAAGCAGAAAGAGACAACAAAATCTCTAACTTTTATGGGGAGAAATATTAGATTAACAGCAGACCTCTCCACAAAGACCTGGCAGGCCAGAAAGGGCTGGCAGGATATATTCAGGCTCCTAAATGAGAAGAACATGCAGCCAAGAATACTTTATCCAGCAAGGCTCTCATTCAGAATAGAAGGAGAGATAAAGAGCTTCCAAGACAGGCAGAAACTGAAAGAATATGATACCATGAAGCCAGCTCTGCAAGAGATTTTAAGGGGGACCCATAAAAGAAAGAGGAAGTCCAATGGAACAATCCACAAAAACAGGGACTGAATAGGTAGGTATCATGATGACACTAAATTCGTATCTTTCAATACTTTCAACTCTGAATGTGAATGGCCTAATGACCCCATCAAAAGACGCAGGGTTTCAGACTGGATAAAAAAAAGCAGGACCCATCTATTTGCTGTTTATAAGAGACTCATTTTAGACATAAGGACACCTACAGCCTAAAAATAAAAGGTTGGAGAACCATGTACCATTCAAATGATCCTCAAAAGAAAGCAGGGGTAGCCATCCTTATATCAGATAAACTAAAGTTTATCCCAAAGACTGTAGTAAGAGATGAAGAGGGACACTATATCATACTTAAAGGATCCATCCAACAGGTGGACTTAACAATCATCAATATATATGCCCCGAGTGTGGGAGCTGCCAAATATATCAATCAATTAATAACCAAAGTTAAGACGTACTTAGATAATAATACACTTATACTTGGTGACTTCAATGTAGCACTTTCTACAATCGATAGGTCTCCTAAGCACAACATCTCCAAAGAAACAAGAGCTTTAAATGATACACTGGACCAGATGGATTTCACAGATATTTACAGAACTTTACATCCAAACGCAACTGAATACACAACACAAATACACACACAATACACATACACAAATACACAATACAAATACACTGAATACACACTTAAGAATTCTTCTCAAGTGCACATAGAACTTTCTCCAGAATAGACCACATACTGGGTCACAAATCAGGTCTGAACTGACACCAAAAGATTGGGATCGTCCCCTGCGTATTTTCAGACCATAATGCTTTGAAATTAGAACTAAATCACAAGAAGAAGTTTGTAAGGATTTCAAACACGTGGAGGTTAAGGACGATCCTGCTAAAAGATGAAAGGGTCAACCAGGAAATTAGAGAGGAATTAAAAAGATTCATGGAAACTAATGAGAATGAAGATACAACCATTCAAAATCTTTGGGATACAGCAAAAGCAGTCCTGAGGGGGAAATACATCACAATACAAGCATCCATCCAAAAACTGGAAAGAACTCAAATACAAAAGCTAAGCTTACACCTAAAGGAGCTAGAGAAAAATAAAACCGCAAATAGATCCGACACCCAGCAGAAGAAGAGAGTTAATAAAGATTCGAGCAGAACTCAATGATATAGAGACCAGAAGAACTGTGGAAGAGATCAACAAAACCAGGAGTTGGTTCTTTGAAAGAATTAATAAGATAGACAAACCATTAGCCAGCCTTATTAAAAAGAAGAGAGAGAAGACTCAAATTACTAAAATCATGAATGAGAAAGGAGAAATCACTACCAACACCAAGGAAATACAAACGATTTTAAAAACATATTATGAGCAGCTATAACAACAAAAATTAGGCAATCTAGAAGAAATGGACTCATTTCTGGAAAACCACAAACTACCAAAACTGGAACTGGAAGAAATAGAAAACCTGAACAGGTCAATAACCAGGGAGGAAATTGAAGCAGTCATCAACAACCTCCCAAGACACAAAAGTCCAGAGCCAGATGGCTTCCCTGGGGAATTCTATCGAACGTTTAAAGAAGAAACCATACCTATTCTACTAAAGCTGTTCAGAAAGATAGAAAGAGATGGAGTACTTCCAAACTCGTTTTATGAGGCCAGCATTGCCTTAATTCCAAAACCGGACAAAGACCCCACCAAAATGGAGAATTATAGACCAATATCCCTGATGAACATGAATGCAAAAATTCTCAACAAGATACTAGCCAATAGCATACAACAATACATTAAGAAGATTATTCACTGGGCAGCCCCAGTGGTGCAGCAGTTTAGCGCCGCTGATAGCCCAGGGAGTGATCCTGGAGACCCTGGATCGAGTCCCACATCGGGCTTCCTGTATGGAGCCCGCTTCTCCCTCTGCCTGTGTCTCTGCCTCTCTCTCTCTCTCTCTCTCTCTGAATGAATAAATAAGTAAATTTTTTTTAAGTTTAAAAAAAATAAGAAGATTATTCACCATGACCAAGTAACATTTATCCCCGGGATGTAAGGCTGGTTCAACACTCATAAAATAATCAATGTGATTCATCATATCAGCAAGAGAAAAACCAAGAACCATATGATCCTCTCATTGGATGCAGAGAAAGCATTTGACAAAATACAGCATCCATTCCTGATCAAAACTCTTCAGAGTGTAGGGATAGAGGGAACATTCCTCGACATCTTAAAAGCCATCTACGAAAAGCCCACAGCAAATATCATTCTAAATGGGGAAGCAGTGGGAGCCTTTTCCCTAAGTTCAGGAACAAGACAGGGATGTCCACTCTCACCACTGCTATTCAACATAGTACTGGAAGTCCTAGCCTCAGCAATCAGACAACAAAAGTCATTCAAATTGGCAAAGAAGAAGTCAAACACTCCCTCTTCACCAATGACATGATACTCTACATAGAAAACCCCAAAGACTCCACCCCAAGATTGCTAGAACTCATACCACAATTTGGCAGTGTGGCAGGATACGAAATCAATGCCCAGAAGTCGGTGGCATTTCTATACACTAACAATGAGACTGAAGAAAGAGAAATTAAGGAGTCAATCCCATTTACAATTGCACCCAAAAGCATAAGATACCTAGGAATAAACCTAACCAAAGAGGTAAAGGATCTATACCCTAAAAACTATAGAACACTTTTGAAAGAAATTGAGGAAGACACAAAGAAATGGAAAAATATTCCATGCTCATGGATTGGCAGAATTAATATTGTGAAAATGTCAATGTTCCCAGGGCAGTTTACACGTTCAATGCAATCACTATCAAAATACCAGGGACTATCTTCAGAGAGTTGGAACAAATTATTTTAAGATTTGTGTGGAATCAGTAAAGACCCCGAATAGCCAGGGGAATTTTAAAAAAGAAAACCATAGCTGGGGGCATCACAATGCCAGATTTCAGGTTGTACTACAAAGCTGTGGTCATCAAGACAGTGTGGTACTGGCACAAAAACAGACACATAGATCAATAGAACAAAATAGAGAATCCAGAAGTGGACCCTCAACTTTATGGTCAACTAATAGTCGACAAAGGAGGAAAGACTATCCACTGGAAAAAAGATAGTCTCTTCAATAAATGGTGCTGGGAAAATTGGACACCCACATGCAGAAGAATGAAACTAGACCACTCTCTTTCACCATACACAAAGATAAACTCAAAATGGATGAAAGATCTAAATGTGAGACAAGATTCCATCAAAATCCTAGAGGAGAACACAGGCAACACCCTTTTTGAACTCGGCCACAGTAACTTCTTGCAAGATACATTCACGAAGGCAAAAGAAACAAAAGCAAAAATGAACTATTGGGACTTCATCAAGATAAGAGAAGCAAAGGATACAGTCAACAAAACTCAAAGACAACCTACAGAATGGGAGAGGATATTTGCAAATAAAGGGCTAGTCTCCAAGATCTATAAAGAACTTATTAAACTCGACACCAGAGAAACAAACAATCCAATCATGAAATGGGCAAAAGACATGAACAGAAATCTCACAGAGGAAGACATAGACATGGCCAACATGCACATGAGAAAATGCTCTGCATCACTTGCCATCAGGGAAATACAAATCAAAACCACAATGAGATACCACCTCACACCAGTGAGAATGGGGAAAATTAACAAGGCAGGAAACCACAAATGTTGGAGAGGATGTGGAGAAAAGGGAACCCTCTTACACTGTTGGTGGGAATGTGAACTGGTGCAGCCACTCTGGAAAACTGTGTGGAGGTTCCTCAAAGAGTTAAAAATAGACCTGCCCTAAGACCCAGCTATTGCACTGCTGGGGATTTACCCCAAAGATACAGATGCAGTGAAATGCCGGGACACCTGTACCCCGATGTTTCTAGCAGCAATGTCCACAATAGCCAAACTGTGGAAGGAGCCTCGGTGTCCATCGAAAGATGAATGGATAAAGAAGATGTGGTCTATGTATACAATGGAATATTCCTCAGCCATTAGAAACGACAAATACTCACCATTTGCTTCGACGTGGGTGGAACTGTAGGGTATTATGCTGAGTGAAATAAGTCAATCGGAGAAGGACAAACATTACATGGTCCTATTCATTTGGGGAGTATAAAAAATAGTGAAAGGGATTAAAGGAGAAAGGAGAGAAAATGAGTGGGAAATATCAGAAAGGGAGACAGAACATGAAAGACTACTATCTCTGGGAAACGAACTAGGAGTGGTAGAAAGGGAGGTGGGCGGGGGGTGGGGGTGACTGAGTGATGGGCACTGAGGGCGGCACTTGATGGGATGAGCACTGGGTGTTATTCTATATGTTGGCAAATTGAACACCAATAAAAAATAAATTTACAAAAAATAAAAAAATAAAAAATAAATAAATTCAATATAGTTACCATATAGTGTATTATTGGTTTCAGATGTAGAATTTAGTGATTCATCAGCTGCATATGACACCCAGTGCTCATTCCATCAAGTGCCCTCCTTAATGTCCATCACCAGTAACCCCATCCCCCCACTCCCTTCCCTTCCAGTGGCCCTCAGTTTGTCTCCTAGAGTTAAGAATCTCTCATGGTTTGCCTCCCTCTCTGTTTTTATCTTATTTTATTATTTTTTGCTTCCATTCCCCTACGCTCATCTGTTTTGTTTCTTAAATTCCACATGTAAGTGAAATCATATGGTCTTCTCTGACTGATTTATTTTGCTTAGCATAATACCCTCTAGTTCCATCCATGTCATTGTAAATGGTAAGATTTCATTCTTTTTGATGGCTGGGTAATATTTCATATTTCATATTGGAACATATATGTTATATATATAATGAATATAATATGTATAATATATAATGAATATAATATAATTATATTATATATTTATATAGATGATATATAATGATATCATCATTATATGATGATTATATATATGAGCCAGGCACGTAGCATTAGAACATTTAATGATGAGGTGATTCTGATTGGCTTTGGGGAACCAATGCCGTCCACCCTGTTTGAAGGCTTTGATTAGCCACCATTATTCAGCAGAGAGCACCTGCAGTGGATCTGTCAAAAATCCCCAGCAATAGCCAAAATAGTCAAAATATAGGAAGAGACCATGTCCATGACAGATGAATGGATAAAGAAGATATGGTATAATGGAATATTACTCAGCCATATACTCAGTATATATACTGAGCCATATATTCTCTCTTTCTCTCTCTCTCTCTCATATATATATATATATATATATATATATATATATATATGTGTGTGTGTGTATGTGTGTGCTTATACTATATGTGTTTCATATATATATATGCTTATAACATATAAGCATAATTTCAGAAATATATATATATATATGTGTGTGTGTATGTGTGTGCTTATACTATATGTGTTTCATATATATATATGCTTATAACATATAAGCATAATTTCAGAAATAAGTCCTGATACATAAGGAAAGTTAAATGTCACCATTATTTGTTCACTGAGTTTATTATCTTCTTCCAAGAAGATTCAAAGGACAAGAGTTTTCTATTTCTTTTCCATTTTCTGGTCAAGAAAAGCTTGGCTAGGCTAAGCAATAACATGTCAGGGACCTTGGAGTCCACCTCACACCCCAGTTCATTCAGCTACACCCCTTCCTCATTGTGAACATGATTGAGGGAAGTATTAAATTTCTATAATTATTGGCCCAAGTGTTTTTAAAGGCACCTTATTCAGATGGAACAAATGCTTCACATGTAATCATGCTGAGCCCCGTAATAAGGATAATAACTGGGATTTGTAAAGAGCTTTTCCCCAGATGAGTTTAAAACACACAACAATACAGCATTTCCTTGAGCCACACAATAGCCCAGGGACGCACCCAAGACACGATGACCACCTGATTTGACTGCTATGACACAGAGAAATTTCATAAGTTGTCTGAGGTTGCACAGCAGGCAGAGTTGGAATGGGCACTGGGTTAGCCGCCCCCAGCAGTGACTTCTTCAATCACGAACCTTCTCCCACAGAGAACTCAATGCCTTTATATGACCTCGTAGCCTCCTGTAATCTGAACATGACTGTGGACATTCCTAAGAGTTCCTCCCTCACTGCTGAGGGGCCAAGGCCACACCACCAGAAGGCTGTCACAGCAGAAGCTGTGGCGATGTGACACCATTTGGCCATGGACTCCAGGTCAGAAACTATCCTCTGTATGATGGCAGTGTGGGTGGTATAGTGGCAAAACCACCAGCTCTGATACAAAACAGACCATGGTTGAAGCCCAGTCACCCTGCTATGTGACTATGGCAGGCTCTCCATCTTTGGGGGCGACAGAGTAGATGCTCGGTAAATATCACTTTCCCTTCTGATAGCAAGAACATGAGATATCAATTTCCAGGGTGCTCTGCTTTTATCTTCCCTAATGGGAAAGAATAAATTTTAGACAAAAGGATAAAAGAGAAGACCAAAATGGAGATTTCGGATATTCTGAATGGTGGCAATGCAGGGGGGAGGGCTGGAAGACACAAAAGGCAAGAAGAGGCACAGAAAGAAAGGACAACAAAAAACAGAGATTGAAATATTAAGTGGAGGGGAAGACAAAAGGAAGGACGAAAAGAGATCATCAGAAAATGAGAGAGACCCAGGGAACTAGACAAGCGAAACACAGAAGAGGTCAGCAGATCTTTAATCACACACAAAACCCTGAGGCAGCCAGTCTGGCTGCCAAAGCCTGGTTTACCAAGAGGGTGGGAAGACATTTACACAAAGACAATTCTCAAAAGAAAAGTTTTCAAAGCAAGAATTATAATTATTTGTATTACTGTTAATGAATCATCCCAACAATGGCACTACTGGCTGCAGGGAACTTATTCATCAGGCCACTGCTCCTGAGGCACCCAGAGCTCTGGCTTCTCCTGGGTCACGGGAGTCAGGCCTCTCTCTTGCTCCTCCAGAAATGGAGGAAACACTTCAGCCAGTGTCTGGGGACCCTCTTAATATGGGCACAACAGTTTCCTACACAAATTCAAAAACAGTGGGATGTAATTGAGTCACATATATAGAATATCTCTTTTCAGAAGCCATTTTTATTTTCCTTTGTTTAATAAATAATATACTTAGGGCATTCCCTGAAATTAATTGCCCACGGCCATGGAGATGTTCAGGGGAGAAACTGGGTAGAATTGACATTTTGTGTTTTTGTTACAAACTTTAGGAAAATATTCCAGATGTCTTTATCACACACAATCTTAGAAATCATATAAGAGACTTAAAAACAAGCAAACAAACCAAATTAGAGGTACAAAGATTTGGGACCCAGGTCTGTGATTCACTATGTTTCACGATCACCTCTTGTGGCCTCGGTGTTTCTTTCTATGACAGGGATGAAAGTATTTGCTCATAGAGCTATTCTCAAAGTCAGTATAACTAACAGAAAAGGAACTACAGTGCTCCCCAGAAAATAAATTCACCATTATTCATTTTAATTAATTTTATAGTTCTTATCAGCTTGCCATTTCCACAAGGCTATTACAAGTTTCTCTGATACAGTTTACTTTATAGCCCTTAACGAGATTATAGGACTAGCTATCTCTAAGAGAAGACTACAAACTTGCAATAAAGATGAGTGGAAATTATTTTTATTGTCATATAAGATTCTGTGAGAGTACAGCCACCTATACATAATTCCTTTGAAACTAAGGAACAACATATGAACTGGTGAAATTGAAAATGGCTTTTGTGTCATTATCTCAGGGTCTTGAGATTGAGCCCCACATGGGGCTCTGTGCTGCAGGTTGAGTTTGCTTGAGATTCTCCCTCTCCCTCTGCCCCTCCCCTTTCTTTCTCTTAAAAAAGAAAGAAAGAGAAAGAAAGAAAGAAAGAAAGAAAGAAAGAAAGAAAGAAAGAAAGAAAGAAAGAAAGGTCTTTAATAATAATGAAAAAAAAAACACTTCTGGGACACGTGGGTGGCTCAGTCAGTTAAGCGTCTGACTTCTACTCAGGTCATGATCCCAGGATCCCAGAATGGAGCCCCACATCAGGCTCCCTGCTCAGCAGGGAGTCTGCTTCTCCCTCTCCCTCTCTCAATCTCTGTATCTCAAATAAATAAATAAAACATTTTTTTTAAAAAAAAACCACTTCTTTCTAGGCTCATAATAGTGAAAGAGAATAGAACCAAATAGAAATGGTCCCGCTGGTGAAATTCTACAAAAATCAGTGAAATTTCAACAGAACACCAACTCTGCAGCCCACAGATCCTCTCCTGGGTCCATGTTTTTGCTGCTAGAAAATCATTATCTCTACTGCAGTGCTAGCATCTTATACTTGTATAGCAGATAGACAAAAGGAGAGGGGTCATGAGGGGCAGAACCACCAGCATGGGGAACAAGATGGCATGAGAGCAAGCATATAATGTAACTGGATTATTAGTCCAACATACCCAACCATGTGCTATCATAAATAGAAAGACCTTATTTGGGACCAAAATGGCACAGATCAAGAACCAATGTATTTTACTTTCAAGAATTGAGGCCACTCTTGCCTCATCAGATTTTTCTTGAGAGTACTTCAGCATTCAGTCAGCACACTCTGGTGGTGCTATAGCCTTACAGTGGGTGTAAGGGACACCTGTCCCTCAGAGGTCAAGCTGTGGACAGAAAGCAATAGGAACGACACTCAAAGAACACAGAGATTAAAGGCTTGCTGGAGAAGAAACCAGTGGAATGGAGTTTGGTTGGCAATGAATCAGTCCATTAGATACCAAGGGAGTTGTCTACAAAAGATGTCTGGCAAAAGGGTGCAATCAAAACTCCTATATAAGCACCAGGATCCCCAAATCAGTATTCCACAAGCTCTCAGCCTAAGTCCTTCATTTCTCTTGGCAACCTAGGTAAGTCCTTCAAGAAAAATTCTTTTTCTCTTTTAATACCTATTTCTCTTTCATAGTACTCTTACACAGACAATTAGATTGTGCAGATTGTGTAATTTTGCCTTTCTGGATAATTCTATGACTTTCCCAACCATGACATGTTCTTATTCGAATGAGAGAAGCAAAATCTTAGTGGACTTCACCCTAAAGCTAATATTTTCAGAATCCTCTATTGTCTTCAAGAAAGGAAACATCTGAAGAAAGGTTCCTGTTTTAGTCTCTAACCATTGGATGTCCATTATTGAATGGCACTGTGTAATTCCGTATCTCCTCCTCCATGCTTTGAGTTCCTTGAGGAAACGAATGGTTTCTTATTCATTCACATTCCCAGAGTACAATACTACACTGGCACAAAATAAATAGTTAACAAGTGCTTGTTGAATCAGTTCATTTATTACTTTTGCCATCACAGCATTCTCTACCTGCAAAGGGCTTCAGAGGCCAGGTGGCCAGTGGTTCTCAAAGCTGCAACAGAATGAGCCAGGAGCTTTTTAAATGCAGAGTCCAGGGTCCCACCACAGATATACTAAATGACTATCTCTGGAGGTGGGACTTGGAGTCTTTTTCTCTAAAGATCCCCTGGTGATTCTAAACTACAGCAAAGCTTGGGAACCACAGACCTAATCCAACATACCACTCAAATTAGGAATCATTCATTTGTTCATGCATCCATCCATCAAACATTTTTTGAACTTTTACTATATTCTAGGCACTAGGAAAAATATAAAAATAGATAGGACATGGTCCTGGACTTTGCAGAACAATTTTTAAAGGAGTAAAATAAGAAAAAGTAATTCATATACAACGTGACATGTAATAACAGCAGTAAGTACAAAGGAAAAGATAATCTCACGGAGATGATTCTCTAGGCCTGCTCTTTACTTCTTAAGCCAGGTAGTCTAGTACAGACAACCTTTGGAAACCCTTCCATCAGCACATCTACAGAGGACACTTCAGATGTGGAAGGAGAGGCCATGCTATCTTCATTCCAGATGACTTCAGGGCTACAAAGCCAACGGGGCCTGTTTAGTTTCTGTCCTCTTCTTTTTGGGAATTATCGTAAGAGCATTATCATTGGAAATGAAAGATGAAGTAAAAATGCCAAATTTCACAATTTATGCAAGCCAGTTAGACATCTGGCATTATAGATAGGTCACATTTTTACACTGCTATCTGCTTCCAAGAAATGAAGAAAGAAGAGATTTTAACAAATCAGGAATATAAAACTTGACTTAAGTATTCTTTGTCACATCCCAGGTATACTCTAGTTGGCAAAACAAGATGCCTCACTGTCTTCTGAGGAGCGTCACCAGTATCACCAATGTTTTCCACAATCATGTGAAGAGTGATGGACACTGTCAGAGGTTGACCAGAACAGAACTTAAGAAACTTTTCCAACAAGAGTTTGGAAATGCTCTGGAGGTAAGAAGAACAATCACTCTCATTGCCCATGTACTCTGCTCCTTGGGACTGTCTTCTTGGCTCCAGTGGCACTACTCTCTCCTGCTTGTCCTCCTGCCTCTCTGCTATATCTTCTCAGGATTATTTCAAGTTCCTCTTTCTCTGCCTTGTCACTTAAGGGCTGATGTTCTCTGGGATTCCCTTCTCACTCTGTGTGCTCCCCCTGGTAATTCTTCTAACTGTCTCTGCTTCAACCATTCTCTGGATACTGTGCCTTTCAGTCGATTCACCAGTCAGGATCTCTCTCCTAAGCTTCAGACACCTTAAATAGCCCACGGATAGTGTAGCCCAAACTCAAACTTTGCAGAACTCTACCTTCAAATCTTGTTCTCCTTCTACATTCCATATCTCAGCAAATACAGCAGTATCACCCACTCACTTGTCTAATCCAAGAATCTGAACACTAGCCTTGACAGCTCCATCTCTGACCTATTCTGTCACATCTAATTCAATCACCAAGACCTGTTATACTGACTTCTAAATAAATCTCTCTCAGACCTGTCCACTTCTCTCCTTAACTGCTGCCCATGCACTGGTTCAGGCCACTAGCATCTCTACCTCGATTGCTGCAAGGGTGTTCTAATTAGTTTCCCCACCTCTTTTCTTGCCTCTCCCTATTGCCACCACCTAGTACCTGTTACCTAACTACAGCCAAAGTGATTGGGTTTAGGTGTTTGTTTCACTTACTCCCTTCTCACCCCGTGGAACACAGTGTGTAGTAACTGCCTGTTTACTTGTCTGTAAAGGGAGCAACCATGACTGCCATGTTTTCCTTTGTATTTCTAGCACCTGGCACCATTCTGGCACACATTTATCCATTCACTCATTCAACCAATATTTACTTAGCATTGGCTAAATACAAAGTATATTTCAAGGCTCTGGGGGGAAGATTAATGAGCAAAATAGACATGCTCTTGCCTTCAAAATGTTTACAGACGATAAATAATCATAAAACGATTAGCTAAAAACAATGATAAATGTTATGTTTTAAGGGGGAGTGAGAGAAGATGCTTTGAGGAAGTGACGTTTAAGTTAAGACTTGAAGAAAAAAAATAAATTAAGACTTGAAGGATGTGTAGAAGTTGGCAGGGCAAAGACTGAGAAGAGGAGAGTTCCAGAGAAGAAGAGTATTAAAAGTCCCTAAGTCAGGAAATAGCTTCATATGTTCAAAGAACTGGAAGAAAAGGCAAATGTGGCTTGAGGTGGCAGGAGACGAAGGTTGTGAATGGGGCTGGGACTGAATAACGAAGAGCTTTGTCAACCATGTTAAGGAATTGAAATTTTTCCCCAAACATAACAGAAGGCCATTAAAAAATTGAGTGGAGGGGCAGCTCAGGTGGCTCAGTGGTTTAGCACCACCTTCAGTCCAGGGCGTGATCCTGAAGACCCCGGGGGGTCAAGTCCCACATCGGGCTCCCTGCATGGAGCCTGCTTCTCCCTCTGCCTGTGTCTCTGCCTCTCTCTCTCTCTCTCCCCCCGCACCCCCGTCTCTCATGAATAAATAAAAAAAATCTTTTTAAAAAATTAAGTGGAGGAATAACAAGACCTAATTTACAATTTAAGTTATTTGACTTCTGGGTGGAGAATAGATTGTACGGGGGCAAAAGAAGAAACCAATAGACCTGTGAGAAGGCTACTACAACAGTGCAGGCAAAGATGATGATAGGTTAGATTGAGATCCAAGCAATGAGAAAGAAAATGAATAGATGAGCTGATAATTACATTTTGGAGGTAGAAACTGAAGGCTTTGTGGTCAACTGGATTGGAAGGTAAATGAGGAAAGATCAAAGACAGCTACCAAGCTTCTGACTTGAAAATTTGGAAAGGATAATGGTGCCATTTACTAAGATGGGGGGGGGGTTGATGAGAAGTAGACATGGGGGGAAACTCATGAATTCTGAATTGGATATTGAACTCTAAAGCTGGAAGGTGAAATTCTTTTATTTGTGATATATCACAGAGGATGTCACCAAAGCAGTTGAGTATATAGATATGGAACTCAGAAGAGAGATCTGGTCCAAAGACAGAAATTTAATTATCATTTTCTGACTTAAAGCTACAAGAATAGGGGAAGTGGGTGCTTCCTGCTGGGCTGCTGGCCTGCCGCTCCACTTCCGTCTACTTCCTGGCGGGAAGCGCTTTCCCCACAGGACATCAATGCAAGCCTGAATAAGAAAAACAATTTCTTCTTCCTAAGCCAGGGCATATCAGTTATATAGAAATACCACTTTGGGAAACAGTCTCCAGGAGAGCCTTGATGAGCTCATACAGTCTCAACAGATCACCCCCCAACTTGCCCTTCAAGTTCTACTTCAGTTTGATAAAGCTATAAATTCAGCATTGGCGCAGAGGGTTAGGAACAGAGTCAATTTCAGGGGCTCTCTAAATACAGATTCTGTGATAACGTGTGGGTCTTTGTATTAAACGATGTTGAATTCAGAGAGGTGACAGAACTTATTAAAGTGGATAAAGTGAAAATTGTAACCTGTGATGGTAAAAATACTGCCTCCAATACTACAGAATGAATAGGGGAAAAAATCGCTTTTTTATGCCATCTTCTGTTATTATTCATCGAGTTTTTGAAGAGAAGCATAGAAGAGACTTTTTTTTATTTATTCTAGCATCGCAGAAATGACTACACTGTGCTATATATACTACCAGAATTCCAGTTGAAAGAAGCTTATAACTGTAGCCTCTTGCATTACCTTTTCAGCATGAAGAAACAGTTTTTTTTAATGACAAACATTGTTGCCTTCCTAAGAACATTCTAGAATAAACTCATTTTAAAACTCCAAAAAAAAAAAAACATTTAATAAAGCTACAAGAATAGGTGATATCCTCTTTTCATGCCTCGTGCAGCCATGTCTCATGGTCCCAAGAAACATCTGAAGCATGTAGCAGCTCCAAAGCATTGGATGCTGGATAAACTCACCGGTGTGTTTGCCCCTTGCCCATCTACTTGGCCCATGTAATTCAAACCTGTGTTTCTCAAGGGTCAACTGTACTTGCCCTCCAGAGTTGGCTGTGATCACATACAGAACGATAGATACTGAAATGAACTACAGATTCATTTCTCTTTTTTTTTATTTTTCTATTGGAGTTCAATTTGCCAACACATAGCATAACACCCAGTGCTCATCCCATCAAGTGCCCCCCTCAGTGCCCATCATCCAGTCACACACACACACACACACACACACACACCCGCCCACCTCCCTTTCTACCACCTCTTGTTCCTTTCCCAGAGTTAGGAGTCTCTCATGTTACAGATTCATTTCATGTGTAGTGGATACTCTCCTTCACATCCAGGAGATTTTGCAGATGAAAGCCACATTCTAAGACCTATTTATTGACATTAAAACAATTTCGAGATTCAGATGTATCTTAAAATTGAAATGCATATGTAGCATAGTGCTATCTCTGCGCCCCCCCCCCCAAAAAAAATGCTGCTTTTTAATCAATGGTTCCTCTTAAAATCAGTGTCATAGAATAATGGAAGTGAAACACCACCCATCCAGAAAGCATCTGGATTTAAGAATTGTGTAGCACGCTCTGCTCTACAACCCTAGGTGCTGCTGAACCTAAGGGGAGGATCCCCTGTCCATCTGATGTTCCAAGAAAGAACAGAAGATGTTGACTGCTCACTGTCAGCCCAGGGCCAGGACAGCAAAGCGAGGAGGCTCCATTTCCTCTTGCGTAATGATGGGCCCACCGGGGACATTGCAGGCAGTCACCACAAGGTGGCGCACAAGCACCAGGCGTGAAGTTCCATCCGGCCGCTGCAGGGATGTGGTCCTTTTTTTTTTTTTTTTTTTTTTATCACTTTTGTACTCTACTTTATTGCACTTATTAATTTTTCATAAACACATTGCTGCAATTATTAGGGAGGCTGACAGCTGCCCCCCTTCCCCCGCCTCTCCCCCGCCCCGCTATGTGATTAGTTTTTAGAATTATTTTTAAATTTTTTTATTGGAGTTGGATTTCCCAACATATAGTGGTCGTTTGTGATGACCGTTTGGGAGCATCTAACTGGCTATGCTGTGGCTGATCCTACTGAGCCAGGTGAAGACGAAGACTCCATGGAGCAGCAGCTGGAGGATTTGGGCAGCATGAACAGGGAAAGAAGTGAGGAGTCACTCATTAGAGTAACAATATCTATTGAAAAATAGTGAAACGGAATAAAGGGGAAAGGAGAAAAAAATGAATGGGAAATATCAGAAAGGGAGACAGAACATGAGAGACTCCTAACTCTGGGAAACGAACTAGGGGGGAAGTGGGCAGGGGGTGGGGGTGACTGGGTAACGGGCACTGAGGGGGGCACTTGACGGGATGAGCACCAGGTGTTATTCTATATGTTGGCAAATTGAACACCAATAAAAAATGAATTTATCCAAAGCCAACTATACTTTAAATGTCACCACCCAGAGCAGCCCGGGTGGCTCAGCAATTCAGCGCCGCCTTCAGCCCAGGGCCTGATCCTGGAGACCCGGGATTGAGTCCCACATCAGGCTCCCTGCATGGAGCCTGCTTCTCCCTCTGCCTGTGTCTCTGCCTCTCTCTCTCCTCTCTGTGTTTCTCATGAATAAATAAATAAAATCCTTAAAATAAATAAATAAATAAATAAATAAATAAATAAATAAATAAATAAATTTCCACCACCCAGAAGAGGCCCCATGCCAGCCACCCTGAGGAAAAACATAGGAAGAAAGGAAGGAAAGAACAGAATGGTAACTACGAATAACCTGATCTTCCATTAATGGAGTTGTGCAGTGCAGTGCTAATAGGTAGCTACTCATCTGCTAATGACCACAGCTGTTGACTAGGACTGGCTTCCAATCCTGTCTGCAGCTTACTAAGTGCTAGAAATAAATACCCTGCACCCACCCCATGCTACAAGGACAGGCTCAGGGATGTTCATAAAAAGGGAGGGGCTTGTATTATAAAACCAAATGTCTCTTCAGGCTGAAACTGTAAAGAAAAATGTCTTGGTGTTAGTTCAAGGTGGAAGGCAAGACCCAAAGGGTGCACACAAGTGAAATTTATTTTTAAAAGGGGGGGGAGGAGGTGTGCTGGCAAGCTGTTAGTCAGGAAACGAGGAATCTGGGTTGTTCCAGGAGAGAAGAGAAAGAGTGAGGAGGGGTCCATGAATGGTGGAAGGCTGTATGGAAGGTGATTTAACCCTGCCCAGGACCCCCAAATCCTTAAAAAAAAAAAAAAAATCAAGATGCTGTGTAACTGGTTTTTTGGTGGAAATCTGAGAAGAGGCTGAATTATCCATGTCAAGAAGGCTGAAATCCAATGCAGGCATAAGGCAAGAATGTGAGCCCCTCCGAGATGCACCAAAATCACCAGTTTTGAGATTTCTGCTGGCCAAGATTTAGTGTAGGGATAGTTCCAGTTAGTTTTATTGAGTCTTTAGAGTCAACGTGAGTAAGGAATAGACAGAGCTAGGTAAAAAAAAAAAAAAAAAAAAAAGACAGAGCTAGGTAGGGAGAGATAGGGAGGGGGCTATGGAATCAGGCTCACAAAACAAAGTCCCAAAAATGCTGAGATGTAAGGAAACCAGAAATAAGGGAACAAACCAGACCACCCTGCCCTAGGTATGGGTAGAAAAGATATTTTTTATGACAGTCGTTTGTGATCAACAAAGAATAACCAGACCCAAAAGGAAGCCATTAAAGATGGTATCACCAGTCCTTACTCAAACCAGGACATCACAAAAATGATAAAGCCACAGGCTCCCTGGTCAGTTTTAAATAAAAGACTGTCAGTTTGGGGCTCAAGCTGGCAACGCTGTTGGGACTCTGATGAGGAAACAGAGGACTACCTGAGGACAAAGCACATTGACAAGTCCTTGAAACAGGCAGAGGGACCTTCCTCTACAGACCCAACTGCCTCCTCGATGTTCATACTTTGCAAAGGGCAGAAGGCAATCTTAGCCCAACCCCCAGGAGCCTGTAAGTCTACTTTAACATATAAAAATTCCTTTAGGGATCCCTGGGTGGCGCAGCGGTTTGGCGCCTGCCTTTGGCTCAGGGCGTGATCCTGGAGACCTGGGATCGAATCCCACATCGGGCTCCTGGTGCATGGAGCCTGCTTCTCCCTCTGCCTGTGTCTCTGCCTCTCTCTCTCTCTCTCTGTGACTATCATAAAAAAAAAAAAAAAAAAAAAATTCCTTTAGAAATTTCCTGTATCTCTAAACCCCCAAGATATGTGTTGGGAATCATCCCCCAAGCAAATGTCCCACCGACATACATCTGAAGGGTCTCATGACTCAGGTTTTATTAGACAGTAACGAGTGACCTTTTCCCAACAATAGCTGGCCCCTCAGGGTCCTGGAAACCTTGCTTCCAAAATTCCTTAGAGAGGATGCTATCCTCAAACCCCTCCCAACCCCCAGTTGTAATCAGCCGACCCTCACAGGCCTAGGGCAGCAGCTCTTCCTGCCCACGGATCCTGTCCCCAGGCTTTAATAAAACCTCCATTTTGCACCAAAGATGTCTCAAGAATTCTTTTCTGGTCGTTGGCTTTGGACCTCACCTATATTCCAAAACTTCATCAACCCCTCTACTTCTGAGAGCTTTCTCTGTACCCTTCTATCACTTTACTTACTCTCCATTGTCCACAAGATTCATTCTTTGAGTCCTTGAGACAAGAACCTAGCTCTCTCACTTCAATAGAATCTCTGTCTGACCTATGGGCAACATATGTTATGAGCTTTTGCAAACTCTCATTGCCCTTGACTCTATACTTTAAGCCAGCTTGACCTTGCTGTTGACCAAACACCCAACAGCACCAAGAAAACACAGAACAGCACCATGGACATTAATTGATAGATATATCTAGGACCTTCCTCACTGCTTCCATTCTGGTACAGGTCCTTCTGTCTGCTGACCTTCAGTTTGATCCCTAGTTTCAAAGCTTCCCTATCCCTTAGGGAGTGGTATTTTCTTTAGCTCTGGCTGCAATAGTCCCCAAGCAATTCAAATTCAACCTTCTGGTTCATTCTCTCAAATACCTAGTATAGCTTAACCACCTTACCTTGAGGGAGACCTAACTCCTACAACCCACATGAAGTGAAGAAGGGAGTTGTGACCCTATAAAATGCTATTCCTGTAAGTCACACCAAAGATTCTCATGGTGGGCGCTAGGACCACCTACCCCATAATCCCTTGGTTGGTGAGACTCATTAAAATGCAGATTTGTCAGAGGACAAACATTATATGGTCTCATTAATTTGGGGAATATAAAAAATAGTGAAAGGGAATAAAGGGGAAAGGAGAAAAAATGAGTGGGAAATATCAGAAAGGGAGACAGAACATGAGAGACTCCTAACTCTGGGAAACGAACTAGGGGGGGTGGAAAGGGAAGTGCGCAGGGGGTGGGGGTGACTGGGTGGTGGACACTGAGGTGGGCACTTGACGGGATGAACACTGGGTGTTATTCTGTATGTTGACAAATTGAACACCAATAAAAAATAAATTTATTTTTAAAAATGCAGATTTGTAACCTCTTGAATTAGAATCTCTGAATATGGAGCCCAAGAATTTCAACTATTAACAAGTTCCCAAGGTAAGTCTTACACATTTAAGTTGGAGAATTAGACAAATGTAATATTTAGAACTACTATGACATAATATAAAATAATAATATTTAAGAAGTAAATAAATGTAACATAGTTTAGTGTTGAAACTTTCATAGTATTGGATGCTCTTGACCAACTATAACCTCTGATCAAATAAACTCCAACTATATTATGCTATCATTAAAAACTATAAGGGGATCCCTGGGTGGCTCAGAGGTTTGGTGCCTGCCTTCGGCCCAGGGCATGATCCTGGAGTCCCAGGATCGAGTCCCACGTCGGGCTCCGTGCATAGAGCCTGCTTCTCCCTCTGCCTGTGTCTCTGCCTCTCTCTCTCTCTCTCTCTCTCTGTCTCTTGTGAATAAATAAATAAAATCTTTTAAAAATAAATAAATACATACATACATACATACAATAAGGTAAAGACTAATTGATGACATGAAAAGGTATCTCCAATGTTTAGTTTGTTACAATAGTCAAGTCTTATTCCACTCAAGTAAAATACAAATATTTATAACATAGAACATGGGGTACCTAGGTGGCTCAGTTAGTTAAGCATCTGACACTTGATTTCGGCTCAGGTCATGATTTCAAGGTCATGAGATTGAGCCTCATGTTGTCTCCACACTCAGCTCGGGGTCAGCTTGTCCCTCTCTCTCTCTACTCCTCCTGCTCATGTTCTCTCTCTCCCTCTCTCTCAAATAAATAAAAAAATTTTTTTTAATCTTTTAAATCTTTTTAAAAGGATTTTATTTATTTATTTGAGAGAGAGAGAGAACATATGAACACGAACGGGAGGAGGGGCAGAGGGAGAAGCAGACTCCCTGCTGAGCAGGGAGCCAGTCATGGGGTCCATCCCAGGACCCTGGGATCATGGCCTGAGACAGAGGCAGATGCTTAACCAACTGAGCCACTCAGGTGCCTCAATAAAATCTTTACCAAAAAAAAAGAACACAAGTCAGGAAGAATGTATACTGAAAAATTAATCAGGATGATAGAACTCTACGTTTTCTTACTCTCTTCCTTTCTTTCTTTTTTATTTTTTTGCCTATCTGTAATTTCTAATTTTTTGCAACATATGCAAATACATGTGTATGATGTGATCTCTGTGAAAACAGAGACTTTGCTTTGTTTCCTGCTAAACCTTTACACCTTGAAGAGTGTCTGGTATAGGAAAGCTTGCAATAAGCATATGTTGAATAAATAAATGTTAAATATTATTAAATAAAAATAATAAATAAATATTAAAGGGAAATCACAGATGTGATTCTGAACACCAGTAGACTGTGGTATAAATAAGCGGCTTTGGCTGAAGGTGTTTGCTATGTGCTAGATGAGTTTGCAACGCTAGACTTAAACGGTGATGTTGCTTATATATTTATGGTTGAGTCTTTAACATATATTCAACATATGTGGCAATATGAATAGCCTTTAACATTTATTGTGTCATCCAACATTTGCAAAGCCCCTTACTATAGGTAACTGTGAAAGTCGTCACCCTATATGACATCTACTGCAACATGGCAGGTGAGAGGCACCTAGTAACTGTCAAGAGAATACAACCAGAGAATGGCCAGCTGTAATACTGAGAACTCCAGATGCTGATCCAGCAGTGTAGAGTGCCCCTGATATTAGGACCCAAAGAGGGAAGGAGGATGCCTTATTCCTAGCACTTAGCACAATGAAGAGCACATTGCAGGGCTCAGTAAATGGATGTTGAATTTCCCAGACTTCAGGAGACACGAATCATGGTTGGAATAGGGATGAGCACACTCTCGTCAGAAATAAACTAAGCAGAGCTGTGAGGGGGGAGGAGGCACGGTGCTGGGCTACAAGACAGCTTCATGAGCATCTCTAAGACCATGGATAGAGACAGCGAGGGAGCACTGGGGGAAGGCAAAGGTGCAAGAGGACCAGACGGAATGTGTTAGAACATGCCAGAGGTTCCCCGGCATGGTGGAGAGTATGTGTGAGCATTCCTGAAGCAGACTGCACACATATCACATCAGGGCACCAACAGGCTGTGACAAGGGGCAGCATAGCAGCATGGCAAGGCTTCAGGGCCAACTGCACGTTGCCCCTTTTTGGCTTTGTGAAATTTTTTTTAACTCTTTGAGCCTTTGTTTCTTCATCTTTATCAAGGGGCTTTAAATGCGTCCCTCACAAGTTTATTGTGAGGATTAGAGAAAATGTATATTATAGAAGGCCAGAGGGGCAGCCCCAGTGGCTCAGTGGTTTAGCGCCACCTTCAGCCCCGGGCGTGATCCTGGGGACCCGGGATCGAGTCCCACGTCAGAATCCCTGCATGGAGCCTGCTTCTCCCTCTGCCTGTGTCTGTGCCTCTCTCTCTCTCTCTCTCATAATCTCATTAATCTCATGATTAAATAAATAAAATCTTTAAAAAAAAAAAAAAAAGCCCAGAGCAGGCTGCCCCAAAATGCACCACAGTGGCATGCTGATTATTTTGAACTGGAGCCACTTGGGAAGCAGCCAGTGCAGGGACGCTCAAACCCTCCTCTGACTCCCTGAAAGCAGGAAACACATCTCCCACACGAAAGGTACCCTCCCTGTACTGGGAAGTAGAAACACATCCCTCTCACCAGAGATAGGAACCTTAAAATTGGAAAAGCTGTAGAAATAAAAACCTTGTTAATTTTTTACTAATCTAGGGAACCCTGGGTGGCGCAGCGGTTTAGCGCCTGCCTTTGGCCCAGGGTGCAATCCTGGAGACCCGGGGTCGAGTCCCACGTCGGGCTCCCAGTGCATAGAGCCTGCTTCTCCCTCTGCCTATGTCTCTGCCTCTCTCTCTCTCTCTGTGACTATCATAAATAAATAAAAATTTAAAAAAAATTTTTTTTACTAATCTATCTCAGCCCAAATTCTGTTTAGAATTCTTTGCTAATTAAAGCTTGCAGGGACACTTGTCTGGTTCAGCGGTTGAGCATCCGCCTTCAGCTTAGGGTGTGATCCCGGGTCCCGGGATCAAGTCCCACATCAAGCTCCCTGCATGGAGCCTGCTTCTCCCTCTAACTATGCCTCTGCCTCTCTCTCTGTCTCTCTCATGAATAAATAAATTTTTTTTAAAAAAAAGCTTGCAAATATCTGTTTTCCTTATCCTTTATTGCCTCTTCATCTGAAAGATATGAAAACTGCCTGCCTTGCTTATTTCTTTGGGTCCCAATTTCATTATTGGGCCTTCGTGCACACATAATAAAACTTTGGGTTTTTTCTCCTGTTAATTGTCTCATGTCAATTTAGTTCCCAGTCCAACTGGAAGACCTGGAAGGGTAGAGAATGAATTCTCCTCACAATATAAAATATTGATCCAGGGCAGGGATTTTCCTGGCACACAGTAAGTGCTGAATACATAGCCACAACATCATGGCAGGCATGGGGCAGTGGGGGCGGATTCCAGATGGATTTGAACCACATGTTCAAAGGCCCACAAATCGCATGGCTGTGTGACTTCTGTGCGGGCAGCCTGCTAAAAGCACAGTGTGTGGGAAGGGTTTGATGTCCCCTGTTCTTCCAATCTCTCAAGATGAAGAAAATACTATAGAAGATAGAAGACAGAAGTCAATGATGCTGTGAAAGTGATGGAAACTTAGAGAGAAGCAATAATACCATCCTGCTTTTATGAAAGCCAAGAAGTAAGAGACTGTGCGTGTCATGACATAAAAACTAAAATCCAGGAAGGCAGATGTTTAAAAGTTCACAGGAAAGACATAATTAGCTCCTCATTATGCTTTAAAAACTCACTGAGGTACTATTAATATATAAATGCATTAGTTAGTGGCAGTCCACTACATGCTTTCTTCAGCAATGTTTATAAAATACGTATTCGTATGAAATCGTAACATTTTGTCAAAGAAGTTTTCCATTAATTTCTGTATACTCCTACCTTCAAAGTACCAAACTATTAAAATACCTTAGCATAGAGAATGGGCATTTTTCTCACTGGCCTAATAAAATCTTTAAAGAGAGAGAAAAAATAGGCAGAGAAGCATATTTGAAGGGGAAGATGCTGAGCCCAACTTTGGCCATATTTAATTTGGAGTAGCCGTGGGATACTCAGTAGAGATGGCCAGCAGGCTGCTGGCCTACGGAGATGAAGATCTGGAGGTCAGCTTGTATGTACAGAGGTGCTGATTAAACCACGCACCAGAATGAGGTGTCCTGTGGAGAAATGCACAACTAGAGAGGGGCTGAGGATTGAAGCTTGGAGAACACTGGCACTTGAGGGGACCCAGGGGGAGAATCGGGAGCAATAGGCAGACAAGTACATGAGGAGACAAGCATGTGAACAATCACAGAAGCCAGGAGGTGTGTAACAGACCCCTGGGTCACACAGCTCACTCAGGGAGCCAAAGAAAATGACAAGCACAGAAACACACCCCTGAGATCTGCCCAACAAAGAGGCCTTTTCCAAGCAGTTTAGGTAGCATGATGATAGCAAAGCCAAATTTCAGAAGTCTGAGGAAATACTGGGAGCCAAGAAAGAGCAGACATTGCGCAAAAACTACTCAAGTATTGAATGTATAGGAAAGAAAAAGGAGAGGAAGAATAGGAGAGCATTAATTTGGTGTCTGTCGGCTTCCAATCTACTCTTCGGTGCACACTCTGCCATACTAGGGACTCCAAACCACATCTTCACCTGCCACGGAATCCCCAGCTGGGAACCTCGCTGGGGTAGGGGAACCGCAGAGGGGAAGCGCCTGCTCCCTACGGCTACTGGTGCTCCTGAGTGTGCCAGCTTGCTCCTTCACCTAGCAGGGCAGAGTCCCCACAAAAGCATGCTATCTATCACAACTGGGAAGCTCTTAACTGGCTTGGATTTTACTCCCCAATGGCAGGCAAATCCACTGTGCAGTTTTTCCATCCTTGTGGGAGCAGTCTCAGACACCCTGTGCCACAAGAAGTGTCCCTTCAGAGACTTGTGTCAGAGCCCCTCAGCCAAACTGACCATTCCCACCTCCTCCCTTGGCTCCCCAGCCCTGGGGGTGGCTGCTGTTTCCTGAAATTGCTGCTACTCTGTCTTTTCAGTGACTTAGCAAACAAGTCCTTCTGTTAAATTCTTTCTGTTAAAATAATAGGTGTATTTTTTGTCCCCTGCCTAAATATATTGGAGCCTTGAAAGAGGGGAGTCAAAAAAATAGGGGAGAGAGGAGAAAACCATGGCCAAAGCGAAAGAGAATACAAAACAGGCAGGATCAGGGGCTGGAGGGGCCCCCAGGCTCCTGGGACAAAAGGAAGAGAGGTAAGGATGGGTATGGAGGAAAGTCTGTTTGTGGGTGGTGGAGACTGGGGGAAATTGTGCCTAAGTGCCTGGCATTTCCCCCCAGGAATTAGAAGAAAGGTCCCTTGCAGAGGTGGGGGATGACAGACTGGAAGAACTCCTGAGGGGCATCAGGAAACTAACCAAAGACAAGTAAAGGGATTGATGAGCGGTACACAAGGCTGAAGTAGAAAAACACAGATCCAGGGCAGTCCGTGTGGCTCAGCGGTTTGGTACCTGCCTTCAGCCCAGAGCCTGATCTGGAGACCCGGGATCGAGTCCCACATCAGGCTCCCTGTGTGGAGCCTGCTTCTCCCTCTGCCTGTGTCTCTGCCTCTCTCTGTGTGTGTCTCTCATGAATAAATAAATAAAATATTAAAAAAAAAAAAAGAAAAAGAAAGAAAGAAAAACACAGATCCATGGCTACATGACCTTCCCCCAGGGCCAGCCACAGCTAAAGGATGGCAGCAAGGTAGAGGGGGCACCTGGTTAGATAGACAAAAACTGAAGGGAAATGAGAATGTTTGACTGATTGCTCAGGTGGTTGGTGGGATCCAGCCTGGGAGGTCAGGAAAAGTGGCATAAAAGCAGCTGACAGATGGAGAAATGTGGGGACCAGGGACTGCCGGAGGCTGAAAGCAGAGATAAGGAGGTGAGGTTCAAGTCAGTGCTCAGAGAACCATGACAGTAAGGAAAGAATGTCATGTCAGGCTCTGAGCTAAAGCCACCTGCCACAGTGGAGACCGCATTACTTTACCTCTTCATACATAGTTGACTTCTTCCCTAACAAAGCCTCCAGAAGCTGGGAAGAAGGGGAATAATGATGTTAGACAAACACTGGTGTTTATTGTAACCTTTAAAAGAACATACATTTTACATGTTGAATTCCCTCTCAAGTAGTTCTACCTATTTGCAAGGATTTATATTTCATAATTTTTATTCTTACTTAGAGTGCTTTTAAAGAACAAAGGGAAGACTTACTTTAAAAAAAAAAACAGAATAAAACTCATTCTGTCCTTAATTACCATATGGATCCATCGGAGCCTTTTACAAAACAAAGCTATATTTTAAGGTCTTGGTGATCGCATTTTTCTATATCTTAAAATATTTCAAGATACAAGAAAACAGAGGAGGGAATGCTTGGAGGATAGTGCACAAATGACATAAATCATCACCACAACATCATCCATGTCACCTTTCAGTTTTCCTATGGCAGTGCCCAAAGTATTGCATCATCTTTCCAAAAGTTACTTGAAAAAGTTTGAAGGCACCATCTTTATGTATGGTATTGGTTTTTGTTTGTTTTAGCTTTCCTTGAACACAGTTGAGAATTGAGAATTGAGAATTTTCTTCATGTAACAGCAAAGAGGAGAAAATTGACAAAAGAACAATTATCAGATGAGTCAAAAGATAAATGTAAAGAGACTCAGAGTAAGCCCTCTAATGGCCATGGTGAAACTGATCACCTAAGTGAGGTCTCACGCAATAAGACTTTGAATGACAACACCCTACATCAATGCATAGGAGAACCAGGTATGTTCTCAGTGAGGGGACACCACCTCACTGACTACCAGGGTCCATTCTGCTGATCTGGCCACATGCTCAGCCAAGGAAGATGGTGCTTCCCAATGGAAAAGACCATTACTTCATAAAGGGTATATAAGTAGCTACACTGCCCTCCAAACAAGCTTGCAAGAATCAATGAGGGAATGGTATATTTCTAAGGATAAAAAAGATATATGGTATTCTCATCCAGTTAGTTATTCAACAGGAAGTGTTGCCTCACACAATATTTTGCATGAACCTGAACCACCCCACTTTGCTGAAAAGACATATGGCATTCTTTCACCTAAGGTTTATGCACAGAATTTTACTTGATACAGTTTATAAGTGGGAAAATGCTGAAGAGAGGGGAGTATAACAAAGCAACTGGGAAGAAAGATGATGTATAAATAAAAGCATTCATTAGATTGGTCATTTGGTTTAAAAAATCAATAATTTGATATTTATGAATCTAAAAATGAAAATGTTTTGTGAATATGGAACAAATAAGATGACACACATGTGTCCTACATACATATAAGCAAACATCTATATATATTTTTTCAAATCCAGGAAAATATGGAATAAAAATTTGAGTCTGCCACATCTAAATTCCTATTATAATGTCTAATAAAGTTATTTTTACTATTTCCTTATTCTTACTTATTTCTATCAACTATAAAATTATAAGGTAGATAGATAGCTAGATAAAAAGTGTACGTTGGAACAGATAGTAAACGGTGATGATTATTTTCCTGAGAGTTTAAGTGCCTCATATGATTCCTGTAATCTGACCAGTTCTTCATGAGTTAGAAACCTGAAATGAATGAGGTGTGTCTGCCTCCCCCCTCCCACAGGAGCTCTGGGAACCAGGCTACGGCACCCCGCAGTTGAAGTCACAGGCTACCGCCTTCTGGAACTGTGGGCAATGTGTGTGGGTAAAGGAATGAGGTACCACCACAGCATTCTCTCTGGTAGCTTCAAGGGCAGAACTTCCTGGCGTTTTTAGAGTCCCCCAAATACCTGTGACAACAGGTTGTGCTCATATCTCTGAATCAGAGTCCTGGCTGCTCAGGTGTCCCAAGTGGGAAATCAAGTACGGCCCTCTGAGACCCACCCACAGCCCTCCAGCAAGAGACAGAAAGCCACGTCTCAAAAATCTCAGGTCCCTGAGTCACTTCCTGGGGAGACTCCCAGCCCCTACCCTACTCCAGGCTCCAAGCCTGGCACAAGCAAACATCACTGTTTCCACTCCAACCACCAAAACCACTAGTTTCCTGTCCACAGCTCGGTCTATTCCTGACCAGCGTGGCTTGGAGGGGAGGGACAGAGCAGTGAGAGACAGACATACAGACAGAGGTTCCTTCTACTCCTGACATGTGAGAGCAGAACAGGAGGCCCAGGCAGGCACTCAGCCTACTCATGCTCAGCACCTCTCATCTAACACACACCCACTTTGTTAAACTGGCACAGGGTAGAAGTTTCATAAACACTTACTGAATACATATTTCCCCATCCCCACACCATGATCCTCTTTAACTTTTTTGTTTGTTTGTTTTAATTTTGCCACTTAAAACTCAACTGCCCTGCTTTAAAAGAGCTTTGCTTCTCTCTCTTCCTCTAAACAGCACCCACCAAACCACAAGGAGTGGCCACACTCTGTATAAAAACTAGAGATCACAGACCGTGGGGGGAGGTGGGGCTGACAGAAAAACAGGTAATTCCTGTTCGCCAAGTAGCTGGTTTGTTTTGCTCCTGACCAAGGGTGACTAAGCAACAGAGGGGGATTTTGCCTGGTATGGAGAGCCTCAAACTGGAGCCAGGGCTGGGCTGGGAAATTAGGAGATGGTAGCTGGAAAAGCCAGCAGAAACAAAGCAACATACTGGAGGCAATGGGCTTCAGAAATAACCTCACCTCTGGGCTAAAACACAAGAATGTAACATTTGGTGTTAAACTCTTCTTTTGTGTCCATTTGGTGTTAAACATCTCAGAGGACTTGCTGATTCACAGACCTAAGAAATGACGTGTTTTCTTTATCAAAAGCCACTAACCCTTGAAGGGCAATTTTGGAATATCTATCAAAATGTTAAAGATCATATTCTTCAGGAATGTAGGAAACCATCGATTCTACTACCAAGAGTTTCTCCTCAGATAGGTCTGTATGTGTACAGGATTCCTGAACACTTCTTAGGAAAGAAATGAAATGATGTAACTGTCTCTCAAAGCTCACTCTTTCACTTTTGATATTGTATCTGTATGATAGAATACTATAGGGGTACCTGGGTGGCTCAGTCGGTTGAGCATCCAACTCTTGATTTCAGCTCAGATCATGATCTCAGGGTCCTAGGATCAAGCCCCACACTGGGCTCTACACCTAGCAGAATCTACTTCTCTCTCTCTTCCTCTGTCCTTCCCCTCTTTTGCCTGCGCTCTCTCTCTCACTCAAATTAATAAGTCAATCTTTAAAATTAAAAAAAACGTTAAAAAGAAGAATACTATGTAGTCATTAAGGAGATATGAATTGATATCCAAAATAGATCATTAAGTGAAAAACAAAGCAAGTGGTAAATGAGTACATGCAGTGTGGCTCCATATACATAAATCAAATAAAGCAACTAGAGAGAACACATCAAAAAACTGATTACAGAGAGTCTAGAGAGAATGAGACCCTTTTGCTTTTCACTTTAAACCCTTCTGTACTGTTTGAATTTTTTTCACAATAAGTCTGTGTTTCTTTTTTAATACTAATGGTTAGTTTAAACAGACAATATTAAAATGCACATGTATTGGCATATATATACAGTGTCTAAAGGAAAGTCTTTATTATAACATAATGAAGCACATGCTCTCACAGGTATGATCGTGGACAAGAACAGAAAGGTTGACACACAGGAGAAAAATCTAAGATATGCAGTCACCATACTCACTCTTTCACTCAAACATTCATTCATTTATGCATTGAAGGCCAAACCTGCACTATGCGTTGCAGGTTTTAAAAAACTAAGGTATGGCCTCTGCCTTCTAGGAGCTTGCTGTCTAGTTTTTAAGAGCTTAGTCGGATCCCTAACAGAGACAGAATTTGTTACCATCAAAACCACACCATATAGATTCAGGGGCAAGATGGCAGAGAAGTAGGGTCCTCAACTTACCTGGCCTCACCAATTCACCTAGATAACTTTCAAATCATCCTGAAAACCTACGAATTCGACCTGAGATTTAAAGAGAGAATAAACATTATATGGTCTCATTAATTTGGGGAATATAAAAAATAGTGAAAGGGATTAAAGGGAAAAGGAGAGAAAATGAGTGGGAAATATCAGAGAGGGTGACAGAACATGAGAGACTCCTAACTCTGGGAAACGAGCAAGGGGTGGTGGAAGGGGAAGTGGGCAGGGGGACGGAGTGACTGGGTGACAGGCACTGAGGGGGGCACTTGATGGGATGAGCACTGGGTGTTATGCTATATGTGGCAAATCGAACTCCAATAAAAAAAATATACAAAAAAACCCCACACCATATGTTATTACTCTATTACTTAGATTTATCATGACATTAACACTTTAAAAACTATATGTACATTTCTCTACAACATGAATTCAATCATTCTCTTCTTCAGTTAAAATACATAAATAAATTCCTTGGGGGAATATTTACTTTAGTTGAGTGAACCCTCTGGCTGCCAGTCGGGATCCTGGATCCTGGAAGAGTAAACCGGTGAGAATGATGCCATAACAATGCTTACTCTTTCCCGGGTGGGCCACACTTTAGGTAAGAATAAAGTAGATATTAGTCATGATTACTTGCCTTGGATCTTGAACATCCAAATTACAACCAGCCATCTTCCACTGCAAATTTTTGAGGGACATGTGCAAAAATTACTGTTGATTATTATGAAACTTGAACCCTAAAATCACATATAGGATTCTCAGACTTAGTGAATAAGTTAGACTAAACAATAGTCTAGGCTTAGGCTTCACATTGCTTCTCAAAGCCCTCACCTTAGGCCTTCCCTGGGTAGCTACCCAATCCAGTGACAGAAACACTAAGTTACTGCAGAAAGCAGTGAGGAAACACAATAATTCCTATAGTGGGTCCCTGTTCCAGTTATCTATTGCTGCATCCAAAAACCACCCCAAAACTTAGTGGCTTATACAACAGCTCTCCTGCTTCTCACAGTGTCAGCTGGGCAGTTTGACAGAAGCTGGAGGATCCGCTTCCACTCACATGCTGGCCATTTGGTGCTGTCCACTGGTTGCTCTAAACAGGGGTGCATCCACCAGGCAACTTGAGCTTCCTCACAGCATGGTGGCTAGGTTCCTTGAGTGAGGAGCCCAAGAGAGAACCAGGTAGACTCAATATCACCATTTAACACGTAGTGTCAGAAATCATAACAAGGTAACTTCCAAAGTAGTCACAAGCCTACCTAGATTCAAGGGGAAAAAATATAGATCCCATGTCTTGATGGGAAGAGTATGAAGGTCACATTGTCTTCTTACAATGTGTTAGAAGAGCATGTAGGAGGGCAGACACTGTTACAGCCATTTTTTTAAAAACACAGCGTACCTCAGCCCCTATTCCACCCCCAATCTGTCTCAGCTAATGAGAGCAATTCTATTCCTTCGGCCAGGGATTGGCTCAGGGTAGGCAGCCCTAAATTAAGTTGGGCAATGAGAGTTAAGAGAAGTTTGCTCAGGGTTTCTAGGGAAAAAGAAGCAAGTCTCTCCGATTGAATGTGAACAAGGAAATGTATGCCCTGGATGTTCCACCTACTGCTGGTGGCTATCTTGTGATTACAAGGGCAGGTTGGACCATGGGATAAAAAGAAGAACCTTGTCCCGATAACATCACTGAGCTCCTGAATCAATCAGACCTAGAACCTCTCTGGCTTTGGGATCTCCTGTTTTAGATATTATGAACAATAATTTCATGATTACTTAAACTGGCTTGAGTCAACTTTCCGTTGCTTTCACCAAAAGCACCCTAACTCAAACAATTTCTTCCTAAAGGCTAGGAACAGAGCCAGCTAGCCTGTCCACTCCTAGGCCTTCTAATGGCTGGGGGTTGGGAGTATGGGAAACAGGCAGAGATGAAACAGAGGAAGTCCCATTGCACGAAAATGTTAAACCATCAGAAAAGACCATAAGACACATCACAAGAACCTTTAAATACTTCTGTCACAGAGAAGTCTCATACCTACTACTAACCCATCCCTTTCTTGTCCTGGACCCAGAGTCTGAGTAAGGAGAAGGATTGTGAATATCCTCTAGAAGGTGGTTGTTGCCATAAACAAAAGATATTATACTAGATCCTGTCCCCAAGGAGCTGATAGGTTAACAGGGAAAAACTGTCATACACTTAATAAATAGCTAGAATTCAAGATCACCTGGAATACATGTCACAAGAAAAGTACAGATAAAGGGCTGTGGTAGATCAATGAAGTGACAGACGCTTTTTAGTTGGAAGAGATAAGTGGAAGCTTCATAGAGAAGGTTCTTTTTGAGCTGGATCTTCATATAGGTAGAGTTTGGACACGAGGAGATGGGGAAAATATTCTAGATGAAAGGAAGGAATCACAAGAACAAAAATCAGTAAGGAGGAAAGCTCCTAAATGCACTGGAAGGTATTCAAAATGTGACCTAACACTGACCAATCAGAATAGCAGGCAGGTAGCCAGGCTGGAGCAAGTCCTGGAGACCCTCACCACACAGTGCACTAACCCTTAAGCTACTTGGTTACAGAAATTGCATGGCCCAGCAGAGGAACTGGGGTGGCTGGGCTTCAAATAGACAACACTCAGGGCTTCAGACAAGAAGAGAGGCCACTGAGCAGGGATTAAGACAAGAAGGGAAATAGAGAAGAATTTCAATATTTGAACAACCAGTGTGGCCTTACCAGTGAGAACCAGCTGGAAGATCATCTCTGACTATAGACAATAGTGAAAAGTCCCACTTGACTGGAGTTTGAATGAAGGTAAATAATGAAAAAACAGCTGGGCTTAGACCATAAAGGACCTTGAATTCCAAAATGAAGAATTCAGACAAAATAATAATAATAATAATAATAATAAGCACTACAGACTCACTGAGAATATTTTGATGACACATTTAGAGCTAACAGATTAGATATGATCTGATATGGTAAAACCTCCTCAGAGCAGAAATTTTAACATAATGTGACAATTTTCCTCTGGCTCATTGTGAAAGAGAATATTTCTCAACTCTACCTAACAACAGTTGAAGATCTAGAAACAATTATGTGGAGGACTTCAATGGTTTCCAACCAGCAGCACAAAAGATGTCTAGAAGAACATGAAGAAAATATGGACATATGCAGATAATGGAGGAAAGCAAACAGCTAACCACTCCAGCTTGCACAGGGCCCCCAGCACTGCTCAAGATGCCATCACAATAGCACCACTGAGGGAATTAATGAGGGTCAACAATTGGGACAGAGGCAACAGAAGTGAGGAGGAAGGGCTTGGAGGGAAAACAGTAAAGACATCCACCAACTGCAAAGTAGAGTTTACAAAGCACACTTTGATTTAACCAACACAGCATTACTGCCAGTAGCAATTAACACTGGTTATAACACCTCACCATCTAAAGAGCTCTTTTATATTTATTAGTTCCTTAATTATTATCCCCGTTTTGCACATGAGAAAACTGGAGCTGAGAAGTAGAAAATAGCCTATCTAGCAAGGGAGGACGAGGCAGGAACTCAAACTCAGGCCTTTATGTTCCCTGTCTAGTGCTTCCATTTATACTACAATGGCCTCAGATGTGGCCCGGTGCTCAGGGCAAGAGCTGCAGATTATGAGAGAACCCTAAGGTCCTCCCCTTACAGTTCTTATCTTCAAGCGGTAAACCTTCTGGCCAGGACTTAAATGGAAATAGCTTACGCTGGAAGCTGAGTGAATACCCTCTGATGTTACAGCACAGTTTCTAAAAAGATCCCATTCCTATTTTATTAATCAAACTAGATTTGGGAATCCTTGAAGGTAAGAACCGTGAGATTTTTATCTCTGTATCTTCAGACCCTACACAGGATCTGGTACTCAATAAATACTCATTGAATAACTTAATAAATATAAGTTTAAGACCCTTAACAGAAATATCTTGAGATCCTCCCCCCCAAGAAAAGAAAAACAACAGGGATCCCTGGGTGGCGCAGCGGTCTGGCGCCTGCCTTTGGCCCAGGGCGCGATCCTGGAGACCCGGGATCGAATCCCACGTCAGGCTCTCGGTTGCATGGAGCCTGCTTCTCCCTCTGCCTATGTCTCTGCCTCTCTCTCTCTCTCTGTGACTATCATAAATAAATAAAAGTTAAAAAAAAAAAAAAAAGAAAAACAACATAAAGAGTCAAACAATTATTGGAGCAACAAGTTACTTAACATTAAGTCATGAATGTTAAATCACACAAAATTAAAACAGATACAGCCCCTACTCTGAAACTGTACCACTCAGTCAATTTCACAAATACTCGCTGGGACTTACTCTGTGCAAACTGGTATTAATGATACAAAGATGAACAAGACAGATTGGCCTATCATTTCAAGGAACTTACATGGTATCAGAAAAGATAAAACATCTATTAACATAAATCCCTTTAATATATAGCAGAATATCAAAACCCTCTCTTCCAAAACAAAATTTATGAAATATGGTTGGAGGAGCCAAGGAGGAGTGGTGGAGATCAGGAGAGCTTCATGAAGGAGAAGCTTCACTGAAGGAGCCATAGAATTTCATCAGAGGGAACTGAAGTTAAGGATATTCCCCATACAGGGGTGCCTGGCTGGCTATCAGTCAGTAGAGCATGCACCCCTTCATCCCAGGGTTGTAAGTTCAAGCCTCACATTGGGTGTAAAGTTTATCTTTTAAAAAATAAAAATAAATTTAAAAATTAAAATTGCAAAAAGGAAAAAAAAAAGGATATTTCCCAGAGAAAGCTTGAGCAATGGCAAAGAGATACATAAGTATGGAGGATTTTTTGGTAATGACCAATGATTCCACTTGGTTAAAGCATAGCATATATAAAGGAAAGTGGCAGCTTCTGCCCCAACCCGTCAGTGCCACACACCAGTTTCACTTGAGACATTCTAATCTGCTTCATGCTCTGCCCTCATCCCTACCCCTTCATCATCCTGGAGGAAGCTCAGCACTGATGGGAATCATCCACCCACCCTCCCCCTCACAGCTTCCTGACCTCCTCCTTCATGCCCACTCCATGTAAACTGGGGTCAGCTTAATGCCCATACCCATGCTTGGATTTTCCACCATTCGTAAGGGCTCTACCTAAAAACATACCTTTAAACTCACTGGAAGATAATAGTGTATCAATAACTAACTTCTCATATCCCCAGCTTTCTCCTTCCCACTTTTCCACTTGTTGTTTGACTTTATGGAAACTTGGTGCCCACCCATCTCTGTGTCCTTGCTTCTTCCATTTCTGTCCTGTACTCAGTGTGCAATGAAGTAGATTGTTTTCCCACCAATACCCTCCACTCCTTCAATCTCTTAATCCTTGTGTTACATCCATCCTGGGAAGCCCTAACCCTAAATCTACTCCACAAATCTCTTTCTTGGATCCAATGACCAGATTTCTAAGCACACCTGAAGAAATACAGCCAAACAATCACACAAACATGTGGATTAGAGTCACTATAAATTGGAGTTATCTGCACTTTGACAGTACTCAGTCGTTCTGGGTTAGCTCTCCTCTCCATGTTTGAGACCTCTGGCCACTACCACGGATGTCCTCACCCCTGCTTCATGATGTTGACAGTGGCATCAGAGAGGCTGCTCCTCCGCAGCCTTCTCAAATCTATGGATTATCTACAGCCTCTTCCTGATTTTCTCTTTCCACTCCCAGCTCCTAGGGTAACTTGCTCTATCATTTATCTCCTTTCAATCCTGTCCATTTGCCTTCTCACACTGAGAACTCCTTCTCCATGGCCCGTGAACCTTTTCATGCCTTCCGTGGATATTGTTGTGTCTTTTTAAAGATTTTTTAAATAAATTTATTTTTTATTGGTGTTCAATTTGCCAACATATAGAATAACACCCAGTGCTCATCCCATCTCCCATCAAGTGCCCCCCTCAGTGCCTGTCACCCAGTCACCCCCACTCCCCGCCCACCTCCCCTTCCACCACCCCTAGTTTGTTTCCCAGAGTTAGGAGTCTCTCATGTTCTTTTAAGTAATCTCTATACCCAACGTGGAGCTCAAACTCACAACCCCAACACTCCACCGACAAAGCCATGCAGGCACCCCTCGCTGGATGTTTTTAAACCCTCCCTTGAGCTAGCCCTCTCTGGCTTCTGCTCTTGCCTCTCTTCTCTCATAATCAGTCCTCTCAAATGAGCAATCCATACCCTGCCTCCACTCCTTGCCTCCCATTCACCCCCCAATCCACTGTCATTTGCCTTTCTCATACCACTGCACTATAAATGTTCTGCAAAGGTCTCCTCAGATACAAATGCCAAATCCAGGGAATGCATTTCAGGCTTCATCACACTCTGTCTCTTTGAAGACCTTCACCTTGTCCACCACTCACTCCCTCCATCTTGGAGATCTCTCTTCCATGGACTTCATGACACCAGAGAAGGCTTTGGGTCTCCTGATTATTTTTCTTTCCTTCCTCCTTATTCTTTAAAGATTGGTTTTATCCACAAAAGCTAGGTTGAGCGCCATCGGAACAGAACTCATTTGCCTTGTTAGCCACTATCACCCCAGTGCTTAGGTCAGCTCCACATCCAGAGAAGACCCTCCCTACAGGGTTGTATACAACTGTTTAGCATGTGTACTGAGTATTGGGCATGCTGTACTGAGCAGGGGACCGGTTCTGTCCTCAAGTAGCTTGCAGTCTCATGAGCAAGACAAGTAAACAGAAAAGGATAGTAGAGTGTGGTAAAAAGCACAATACAAGGAACTATGGGAGAGCATTTGATGGATACAACACATGCTTAATTCCTCTGGCTTCGAAATGTGACAATACATATGAAGTTCTGTCTACCAGAGAACCTCAGGAGATACTCAGTATCCAAGGTTTTTACTGGAGGCTGGTTGCATAGGCACATCTTGTCTGGCATATGTAAAAAAGCCAAATTCCCAGAAGGAAAGAGGTGTTTGGCATAAACCACATGCTTTGTACAGTTCAGGCACAGTAAGAGAATGGTGGGAAACCTCTCAAAATCCAAGTTCCCAGAGGCCAGACCAGGGCCACTGCTAACCTTGCAAGCAGACCTTTCTAAGTACAGTGGTCTTGGGCTGGATATATTAGATGTCTGGCCCCACCTTAGCAAATGAGGAATACTTAAAGAAAAAACAGGTTTTTGGGGGGGTGGGGTCATTTGTTTGTTGCTTTAAGTGGGCTCTACACTAGGCTTGAACTCATGATCCTGGGAGCAAGACCTGAGATCAAGAGTCAGATGCTTAACTGAGCCATGTAGGAGCCCAACTTAGAGAAGACAATATCTAAGTTTTAAGAGGGATGATGTTATGACTTAACTGTGTTCTCCCTTCCCCCACAAAACTTATTTGTTGAAGCTCTAAACCCTAATGTGACTCTATCTGGAGATAGGGTCTTTAGAAGGTAATATGGTTAAATGATTAGGTGATTAAAGGCTCTAAGAACAGGGCCCTAATTCAATAGGACTGTGTCTTTATAAGAAGAAGAAGAAGAGTGAGATCTTTCCCTCTCTCTCCACCACATGAAGACACAACAGTTAGAAAGCAACCAAGTCTGCAAGCTGGGAAGAGAATGCTCATTCAGAATTAAATTGGCTAGTACTTTCCTCTTGGACTTCCAGCTTCTAGAACTGTGAGAAAATAGATTCTGTTCTTTAGACCACCCAATATATAGTGTTTGATTATGGCAGCCCGCACAAAGACAGATGAATAGGAGAATGAGAAAGATGACTGACTATAGACACCTTTGCACCTAGATAGAGGTCCAAAAGCCCTGAGATGAGAGAGATTTGAAGAGCTATAAGCAGGAGCACCTGGGTGGCTCAGTCAGCAGCCAATTCTTGATCTCAGCTCAGGTGATGATCTGAATTCTGGGATTGAGTTCTGCGACAGGCTCTGCACTAGGTGGGGACTCTAAGGATTCTCTCTCTCTCTCTCTCTCTCTCCCTCTGCCCTTCCCCTGTGTTCTCTCTCTCTCTCATAAACAAAAATTTTTTAAAACAGTTACAAGCAAATGTGATATTCTTAGTCCTATTCTCTCCTACAGTGATTTCATCTCTCTTCCAAAGCCCCCACATCCACCCAGGAACCGAGTTCAATTGCTTCTGCCTTCTCAGCACTGAGCAATTTCCTCTCCCCAACTTCATGGCCATCTTGCCTTGGTCATTGCAACAATATTTGATTATGTTCAGTGCCTGTAGTCTCTCTCCTCTCTAGTATATTTGCTATACTTCTCAAAAGGTGCAGTGTACCATGTCACTCTCCTACATAAGACTCTTCGGTGGTTCTTGATAGATAGCCCAGAATACAATCCAAACTTGCAAGCATAGCCCTTAATACTTTGACCCTTATCTCTCCAGTCTCCTATCCTGCAGCCTCTGCCTCACATTTACCATCACTCCACACCCAAAGTACAGGACTACAGAACCGCCCACAAGTCCTGAGAACACACATGTGCTTCATCTCTCCTTACTTCCACACAAGCCATCATGTGAGGCCTCCTCTGAGAACAGTACTCTGAGTTCCAAGCATTTCACATGAATTATTTCTTAATCTTCACAACCACATGAAGTAAATACTACTATTCTCTCCACTTGGAAATGAGGAAACTGAGGCACAGAGCAGAGAAATGTCTCATTGGAGCCTGTAGAGATAATGTGCTGCAGCACTGGGTTGGAACCACACGCTCTAGTTCAAGTATATGGGGAACGCTGCCATAATACCTGACTTCACCTAGCCTCACCACTGCGCCCCCTGCCTGCTGGATTCTCAAACATTCCTCAATACCCAGCTCAAGCAGCACTTTCACCATGATGCTTTCCCTCCTCCCACAGCACTGATTTCCTTTCCAGCATTGTCATTGTACCTTAGTCATATCTAGTCATTATGTCTGTCATACTCCATTGTGTCCATCTAAGAATCTACCCAATGCTGCACAGAGCTCAGGTAGCACATGCAGATTAGCCTGCACTGTGGAAGTTCCCACATTTATTTCCTGAATCACCCTTTTACTCCTCTGTACCTCATTTTAGTCTCTTGCTATCGCTTTACCAGCCCTCACTCGTCCTCAGCTCCTTGCCTGCTTTAGCTTTTCAGTTTGATGCGCTATTTACTTTGCCAAATCCACCTTTGCCCGCCATCTATCCCGAACTCTCCTTCCACTGACGAAAATCTAGTAATAAACCCATTTCAGCACGACCCTGAGCAGCTAACAACACCGCAGTCCTAAGTGAAAGGAGCTGATGACCTGGTTCTAGACAATTCATACTTACTTGGTTTAGTTCTTTCCTTTGATTTCACTCAAGCTACCTCACAGGGCAGATGAGTTATTGAATGAACAAGTATCTCACAGAAAATCAGGAAAACTGAACCACCAGGTTTGGGAAGAACAAGAACACCAGTAAAGTTGGACCACAGGCTCTGGCTCTTAGGGCTTCTACTGTTTATACAACTCAGCTAAAATCCAAGTAGCTACTTCTTTTATTTCCAGCTGGTGACTCATTTATTTTCCCCTCTGTTCTGTGCATTCTTTCTAAACTTCATAGCTTCTACTTATTCATAGTGTCCACTTCTTTGTAATTTTGATTTGCCACGACCTCATGGGTCTCTCTCTATGCAAATGTTCAGCATCAGCTCTTCTAAATGTCTAATTCTCCATGTTTCTAATTTCAATTTCCCAAGGGAAATTGAAGGACAAAAAGCTGAATGGCCCTAGCTCATGGTTCCATGTCATGTCATGAAACATCCACTGCAGTCTTCTGTGGTTTGGCAGTCCCTTGAGTCCAGAGCTAACCCCAATCCAATCACCTGTGATAGTGAGCACACAGTCAAATCCTGCAAAAAGTCACAACAGAGTTGGCCCTTCAGCAGGGGCTGTAAGTAAGGTGCTTTCCCTTAAAGAGGATTATGGTATGGAAGGTTCCATGACTCGAGAATGGAATCATTTAGACTAACGATTCTTTAATATTTTTAATCCTAGATTTCTCTGAGAATCAGATGAAAGTTATAGATCATTCCCGAGAAAGAAAATCTCTTATGCAGAAAATTTCATATATAACTTTAGGATATTTGTGGACCATAGCAGCCATCCACGGAACACCCCTCAAACCACCATGAGTAAAGTCTATTTCCAGATCACCTCAAGGGCAGGCACTATATCATATCCATATATGCATTTCTTGTGCATAACACTGGTCTTGGCACATAGTAGGTTTCCAAAAATACTTGCTAAATAAGTAAATTGAAGAATTCATTCATCATTTGGCAAAAGAACTTTTTTCAATTCAGTAGAGTCTAAGAAGCTTGTATTTTATATACAAGGCATGGAGGAGCCATTTTGTTTCATTCTTTGGTTGCGGTTTGTTTTTTAGGTGGGCTTTAGATCAGAGCTGTACAGTAGGACAATGTGTTTTTAACAGTCAAAGGAATAGATTAGAGGGGCAAGAGGCCAGTTAGGAAAGTGCAGGAAAGAGGGAATGAAGATCTAAACTAGAGCAGTGGACGTGGGAACAGAGACCATGAGGGCAGATCCAAGAGAGTATGGAAATACAACTGATAGGAGTTGGCACTTGCTAAGATTTGGGAGTAAGAAAGGGATTTACACTCAAAATCTGACTGCAAAGTTTTCAAGTAGGGAGAATGGAAGAATGGCAGAATGGCGGTATCATTCGCAGCGAAGGCGAAGATTGGAGACAAACGGGTTATCTTCTTTCTTTTTCTCCTTCCCCTTCTTCTTCTTGATTTTATTTGAGAGAAAGAGCATGATGGAGGGGGGGGGGGAGCAGCAGCCTCCCTGCTGAGCAGCCCCCGCCCTCCCCCACAGGGGACTCTATCCCAGGACCCTGACTGAGATCATGACCTGAGGCGAAGGCAGACGCCCAACACACTGAGCCACCCGGGCGTCCCCAAAACAGGCTATTTCTTCAATCATTGAGTCTGGGGCTGAGGTGGGGCTTTCAAGGGAATTCAAGGAAATTCGCGTCTGGAGGAACTGAGGGGAGACGCGGATGCGCTCGGGAGCGGCCAGCGCTGCGGGCCTGCGGGCCGTCGTCCTTGGCTCCCTCTCTGCAGTTTCTGAAGCCCCCTCGGCGCCGTCGTGTCACCGCACAGTCCCGGCAGTCTCGTGAAACAGGAAAGGCAACGTCCCCACCTCTACCGGAGAAGGAAACGGAGCTCTGAGGAGACAGGGGATTCGCCAAAAGCATCGCGAGAACGCGGCCGGCCCACGATCAGAACCACAGCTTCCGGCTCTGCGCAGGCCTGCGGGCCCCCCTCACCGCCCGCGGTCGACGGCAGTGGCCCGGGGTTTGTGGCCTCCCCGTCCTCCGCCCGGGAGACGCCCGAGGCCGTGGCGCGGCACCTGGCACGAAGCAGCGCTGCCTGCTCTGCTGGCCGTCGTCGGTGTGAAGCGACAGGCAGCCTCGGCTTCCGGGGACGCTGGCGGCCCCTCCGTGTGGCGCCTCCGTAACCGGAAGGAGCCAAGGAGCTGCACGCGGAAGAGTCCCCGGCGTGGGCGCACCACGCCACGCCCGCCGTGCGAAACTTTTGACTCGGAAAAGTCCTTCCCATCTCCAAGGCCTTCAGAACACAAACAGCGAGTCCCGGGAAGCGGGCGGGGGCGGGCGGGGATCCGCGCCCGGAAGGGGGAGGAGGGGAGGCGGGCCGGGGCGGAGGGGACCCGAGCGCAGGAGTCGGGCCGCCCCTCCCCGCCCCTCCCCGCCCCGCCCCGGCGTGGCCGTCCCGAGCCCACACCCGCCGCCCGCCGCGCCCAGCTCCCAGCTCCCAGCTCCCAGCGCTGCGCTCCCCCGCCGCCGCCGCCGCCGCCGGACCGCTTCGTGCCCGTCCCGCGAACACATGGTGAGCCCCACCTGTTTCTTATCTTCGAGGCTCTCCACCGCGCTTGATGCACCATTGCTGTGTGGACGTGGCAAGAAACAGAGCAGGGAAAATAAATCGGCGGGGAGAGCGGGAACTGGGGCCCAGAGGCCGGACAAGGAAGCAGCCCCAAGTTACGTCTGTGGAGCGGCCGGGGCAGGGGCGGCCTCTTGGGGGGTCTTTGGCTCCCGGGCGGAGTTGATAGAACGCTGGGCTGGGGGGCTCCGCGCGGTGCCCCCCCGGGAAGGGGCTCCGCGCGGTCCCCCCCCCCCCCCGGGAAGGGACGAGGGCGAGGTCCTGGGGCGGCAGGCCCCTGACCCGAGGCCCTGGGAGCCTGGAGACGAGTTAACGGAGGGTGGGGGCTCCGCGCGGTTCCCCCCCGGGAAGGGGCGAGGGCGGGGTCCCCCCCACCCGGGAAGGGGCGAGGGCGGGGTCCCGGGGCGGCAGGCCCCTGACCCAAGGCCCGGGCCCTGGGAGCCTGGAGACGAGTTAACGGAGGGTGGGGGCTCCGCGCGGTTCCCCCCCGGGAAGGGGCGAGGGCGGGGTCCTGGGGCGGCAGGCCCCTGACCCGAGGCCCGGGCCCTGGGAGCCTGGAGACGAGTTAACGGAGGGTGGGGGCTTCGCGGGATTCCACCTCCGGAAGGGGCGAGGGCGGGGTCCCCCCCCCCGGAAAGTGGCGAGGGCGGGGTCCCGGGGCGGCATGCCCCTGACCCGCGACCCGGGGAGCCTGGAGACGAGTTAACGGAGTGTGGGGGCTCCGCGGGATTCCACCTCCGGAAGGGGCGAGGGCGGGGTCCCCCCCCTCCCCGGGAAGGGGTGAGGGCGGGGTCCCGGGGCGGCAGGCCCCTGACCCGCGACCCGGGGAGCCTGGAGACGAGTTAACGGAGGGTGGGGGCTCCGCGCGGTTCCCCCCCGGGAAGGGGCGAGGGCGGGGTCCCGGGGCGGCATGCCCCTGACCCGCGACCCGGGGAGCCTGGAGACGAGTTAACGGAGTGTGGGGGCTCCGCGGGATTCCACCTCCGGAAGGGGTGAGGGCGGGGTCCCGCGGGGCGGCAGGCCCCTGACCCGCGACCCGGGGAGCCTGGAGACGAGTTAACGGAGTGTGGGGGCTTCGCGCGATTCCACCCCCGGAAGGGGCGAGGGCGGGGTCCCGGGGCGGCAGGCCCCTGACCCACGGCCCGGGCCCTGGGAGTCTGGAGATGAGTTAACGGAGGGAGCCGGGGCGCCCGGCGGCGCTAGGGCAGGAAACGGCGCTGGTGGGACCCAGCGGTGCAAGCCCGGAGGTAGCGGCTCTCGGAGCGGCCGCCCCCGCCTGCGCAGCGCAGCGGGAGGAGCTGGGCGCGCCCCCTCGGCCCCCGGAACCCGCAGTCTCCAGGCCCTCCCGCCCGCACCTGCTCGCGAGCTCTCAGCCCCTGCCCACCGGCTGAGCTCGCCCTCTAACTCTTCCACTAAGCCCCACCTGCAGAATCCCCGTCCTCCCCGCCTCCTTGGTGAAGGCCGTCAGCACACTTGCGCCCGCGGGCCACAGGTCCTTTCTCTCGCCCACCAGCTGTACACTGTACGTTTTTCAGTGGTTGAAAGAAAATCAGAGGAGGATTAACACCTGGTGACACGTGAACCGATATGAAAATCAAACTTAATTGACAAAGTCCTATTAGCACAGGGCCACGCCCGTTCACTCATGAGTTGTGTGAGTTGTGTGTGTGCGGTTGCTGCCCCGGTGCAGAAGACTGACAGACGCGACGCGGACCACAGTGGCCTAAATACTTATTGTCTGACCCTTTACACAACACACTGCCAGCCCCTGCTCCAGCCTGTCAACCTTTATCCCTGCCTACTCCTTTCCTCCTCCCTTTCCACGCAAAAAGGGAGTAACACCTTGGAAAGGCAGACCCAGCATGGTCGAGAACCGTCTCCCAAGCCCCCTCCAGCTCTACAAATTTTGCAGTTCCATTGCAGTAATTTGGTAATTGTGTTTCTTTCTTTTGCTTTGGAAAACTACCCCTGAGGAGAAGTACAGAGGTTTTAATTTTTCCCATGTGTGGCTAATAGCAACAGTTCGCAAGAAGAAAAAAAAAATAGTCTAAATTATAGTCCTGAAGTTAAGGAAGGGAAAAAAATAAAGCAGAAGCTACTTTGAAACTAGAAAAGCAAAACAATCTGAATTCCACAAGGAAAAGATGCAGAGGCGCAGGCCTAGAGAAAGGTCTTGCCCTCCCAAATGACCTTCTTCCTGTCAACTGACATTAGTAAGACAGTGAAATTTTAGTCCTGATAAGGCTGTTGAGCAAACACATCAGTTTCTAGGCTAGGGTATTCTGTTTCATTCTCAAACCCTGGACCTACAAACATTTTTCTTTCCTTAAGAAAAAGTTCTCTTTGAGAAAATAAAAAAGAAAAAGTTCCAACAACATGACTGTTGGGAAAGAATCCACTTCCGGAAGAGTTCATTAGAACCACCCCGGAAGGGGCTTTACAGATATTGCCACATGCTCTGGGCAGTGGGCAGCTCTATGAGATGCTAAAGCAGATGAAAAGGTTACAGGAAGGAAGGAGCCCAAAGCTGAGCAGCTAAGGGCTCAGATCAATCTGTAGCACATTAACTACGGGGATTGGAAGCCTCCAGGAAGCCCTAGCAAAGACCAAATTAATGACTAAATCCCAAATTGTGAATGGCACCATCCAAAGTTCATCGTTAACATTTGAAGGTAAAGCCTCAGGGGAAGGGCCTGACAGACACCTGTCCCCAAAGCCTGCAGTTGCCAGCCCCAATCAGCAGAGGAACCGGGTGGGGGCAGGAATGACCTGGAGGTTTGCAAAACAGAACTCCCCTGAAGAATCTTGTTATAAGGAAAGCAGAGCACAACACAGAATCCTCCAGATGCGACCACCACTGAGGTTTAGCTCTGTAGATGTCAGGGTTGCTGTGAGTGGCAACCTGAGAACTCCCTTCCTGAGATCCACCTTTGTGGTTTGAAGTGACCAGAGAAGTTCCTCCCGCCATTCCTGTAAGAATTTGTGGCATCTGGAAATAGAAGGAACAAAGGGCAAGGACTGCACAAAGGGACCTGAAGGCTGAGATTCTAGCTAGGGGTGACTCTGTCAGTTCCCTTCTCATGTCTCCATTTCCTCACGTGTAAAATTAATGGTTATTGACCTTCGACGTGAAAGCCGCTATTGAACATCCAAAGAACTCTCAGATCTCCCATCCCACATAGAATAATAATAAATGAATAGATAGTTGATTTAATTTTCTTCAAGAAAATGCAGGAGTCCCAGGAATTTAGTATTGCTTTATTTTCATGTATTTATTGGGAGGGGGGTGCTGCAGAGGGAGAGAGAGAATCCTAAGCAGGCTCCATGCTCAGCACAGGGTTTGACATCATGACCTGACCCGAAATCAAGAGCTGGATGCTTAACCAACTGAGCCACCGAGGCACCCTTCAGTGTTTCTGTGAAAAGCTGCCATTTCATTCATCCCTATAGCCTCTGTATCTTCTTAGAAAACAGGAAATTATTTCATCTCTAGACAGTGCTTCATGTGCTTATGGATCTGTGGATGTATAGTTATACATATGTTTACTCAGAAATTCTAGAAGCATAAGTGAAACCTGCCACACTCTCTCTCTCTAGGCACTCTAATGCTTTTAGACACACCCACATGCTCTATGTATACCCTCACTATGTTTCACCTAGAATAAAACTGTGAGCCAACAGGGGAGGGATGCTCACAGAATATGACTTTCTGGGTTTGTCCTGGGCCCCTCTGCCCCCTAATAAATGACCTACTCTTTCAGGAAACTGCTTTGCCCCCAAAATGAAGGTGTGAGATTCTTTTGAGTGTTCTCTGGCATCTATCCGTTGTTTGAGCCCTGACTTTTTTTTTTTTGTCTGAAGGCAAAAATGTCCAGCCCTACGGAGACTGAGCGGTGCATCGAGTCTCTGATTGCTGTTTTCCAGAAGTTTGCTGGAAAGGAGGGTAACAACTGCACACTCTCCAAGACAGAGTTCCTAACCTTCATGAATACAGAACTGGCTGCCTTCACAAAGGTATTGCTCCTAGCCCCCGGCCCCCGAACTACCCAGAGCTCCAAATGACACCATTAGAAGTAAAGGCCCAGCAGCTGAGCCCACACTCCTGCCTCCTTTTTGTTCACTCCAAGCCAGGGGCCTGCATAGCCAAGGCTGAACCCCCTAAGCTTCTGAGTGAGCTCTGACCACTAAAGGACCTTTTCTTCTTTCCTTTGAATAAGGTGTACTTCAAAGATCAAAGTTATCAAACTACATGACACAGGGCATGGTGATTTGTTTCTTTCATTTGGGGAAGAGGCATATGGAATGGTAAATGATGTAATAGGGTAGTTTGCAAATTTTACTCCTCCATCCCAAAGCCTCTAGGGAAGTGCTGTCTCATGGAACTTCCTGTGATGATGAAAATAATGTTCTGTATATCTGCACTATCAATAGCACAGGTGCCACTTAAGGACTGACTTTCTAAATTCCTGATTTAAACAGCCGTATACAACTCGTGGCTGTGAGTGCATGTATGTGTTGGGAGCTGAGTGGAGGATGAGGCAGATCGGGGCCAGCATCCTCTTTCCGCCTCAGATCACTCCACTTCTGTACAGTTTGTACATTGCAGCGACATGCAATACTTGAAAAAGTGTTCCACTGCTTTTATAAAATTGAACAACCCCTAACTGTCACAGAGGAACCCTGGACTGGGAGCCAGAAAACTTGGGTTCCAGTCACAGGTCCTCCCCTCAGGCAAGTCACTTCACCTGTTTGAGTCCACCTCTGTGTCTGGGACGTGGGAATGTACCGCATACTCTTGTGAGACTAAAATGTGGCAACATAATGGAAAGTATCTTAGAAAGGGCAGTAGAAATTAACTGTATTATTAATAGCATCATTATTACGGATATTGTTATCTTTGCAGAACCAGAAGGACCCTGGTGTCCTTGACCGCATGATGAAGAAACTGGACCTCAACTCTGATGGGCAGCTGGATTTCCAAGAATTTCTTAATCTTATTGGTGGCATGGCCATAGCTTGCCATGACTCCTTTACAAGGTCTCCCCATTTCCGGAAGTAAATCGGAGGGGTTCCTGGGCCTGGCCTCCAGACCACCTCTTTCCTTCAAAACAGCTTCCCAATCATCACATCCTTCTCACATCCTACACAGACCTGAGCCCACAGTGTCCACCACCCTGTGCAGGCCAGTCCTGCTGGTAGTGAATAAAGCAATAGCATTTTTTTAAAGCACACACTAGAGTCAGTACATTTGTGCCAGGGAGGAAGAAACGTGGGAGGAATGGAATTTGCATGATGGAAGCAGTTTCCAGAGCTGCACAATAAATAGTGAAAATACACATTGGCTATATATGTAATCATGACTCACGATTCCAACAGATCATTTCAGATTACTCAGACTGATGTAAGAGATGTCACTTGTCATAACTCACTCGGTAAATATCTATTCACCGCTGCTATGGGCACTGTCATAGGCTCTGATGATACACTCCACAAGACGGACCAGGTCCCACATTCACTGAGCTGATTTTTAGTGGGGGAAAGACAGTGAATGAGTAAGCAAACAAGACTACTAGAGTGTGATAAATCCTATGGAGGAAAGATTAAGAGGTGGTGTGTTACAGGTTAATGGGGGCTGGGTGGTGGGCATGCTGAGATCTCATGTATGCTGACATCTGGAGGATGAGTGGAGCAAACATCAGCAAAGCTGGAGGAGGGAGTTTCAGGGGAAGGAAGAGCAAGGGCAAAGGTCCTGAGGTAAGAAGGAGCAGGATGTTGGAGGAATGGAAAGGAGGCTGGTGTGGTCAAGGTCTTTGTGTTTGGCTGTGGGTTTCCTTATTTACATCTGGCTTGGGCAAGGGTCAACATTAGTCTTAATCTTCTAAGCCTTCAGGTGAAGCAGCAGAGAAAGAGCAGGGACTGGAAGGCTGACCCAGGGTTGAAGACAGTAGACAAAGAGAAGCGTGTTCTAGGGCACATCCCTAAGCAGCACAGGTGAAAATGATTGTTTCCAGAGGCCCTCTGATTCCTTATCCATCTGCATGAGTTTTAACTTCTTAGTAAAAATCTCTAGATCACAGTTTCTCCCTTTATAAAGTAATAGAATGAATCGGACCATTTTGTTTGTTTGTTTGTTTGTCTCTGACATTCCAGATGAAGACCATTGCCTCAGGCTGGCAAGACCCTAAGTGTTCCAAGTAGAATTGTAATGACTCTTTGGATAAGTTCCTTAATTCATTAGCTGTGCAGAATCTATAGTCAGTGAAAGTCTCCATATTATTCCCTTGGCAGGTACACCCTGTATACAAATAAATAATAAAAAATAATTAAGCATTATTATTCCAAGGCACACTGAGCCAGGGAAGAGATGGAAAAACATCAGGCACCCTTAAGGTTATTGGCCCATTTGCTATTCTACCAAGAAATGCTTGGCTTTAAGACATCAGGCTCAGGGAACTAGGAAATCTTTACTTGCTTGGCTCCCTCAAACTTTGAAAGAAGTAGGACCCAATCCGTATCAAGTTTTTAATTCAAGATTCCAGTCAGGAACTCTCTGAAGTGCCTCCTATTTGCAAAGTGAGTGATGGGGAGGGAAGACATCAGGAAGAAGGCGTTGTTTTGGAGAGGAGGAGATAAGCTCATGAGGGCTGTTGTATTTAAAGTGCCATTAGAAAAATAAAGTGCCATCAGTAGGTCCAATTGGCAATGCGCAAGGGGCATCTGCATTTGAAGAGAAAATCTAGTGTAAGAAACAGAGGAGGGCTTGGGTGTGCCCTCAGTTGGAGAGAGTGGCTAGCAAGAGGAAGAAGACACAGCAAAGGAGAACCAAGGAGAGCCTAAGAGGTCAGGGAAGAGGAACAGGGCTGACAGGGATGAGATCATGGTTAGGGACCACACTGTGTCCAGTGTGGATGTTGTTTGTGTTTGGCTGTGTTTGTGTTGGCTGTGTGAAGGGTCCTTCAAAGCTGCTCCTCCAGGCCACACACAAAGCCTGCCTCCTGTACCTCAAGTGTGAGGATCTCTCCCACTCCTCTCTTCATTTATGAGTAGAGGTCAATGACCACACATACCTCTCTCCTCAATCCACTTCTGGCTCCTGAGCACCAACGCTGCCTCCTAAATTTCTCTGCATAAAATAATACAGGTACCTTTCATGTACTCAAGTATTGAACAAAGAAGATTTACTTACGATGTATTAAGACCCTGTTCTGTGTATCTGACAGAGGGGAATAAATAAGGCAGAGAAGATTCTTGAACTCAAGAAACTCCTTCTCTGGTTCATCATACCCCAAACTGAATTCACTATCCTCCCACGCCGCAGCTGGCCCCTCTTCCACTGCCCCTATCTCAGGAAATGGCATCTCCGTCCACCTAGCTGCCCTGCCCAGAAGTGACCTAGAAGTCACTCCTCACATCCACCCAAACCCTCAGTTCATCTCATTCTCCCCCAAGATATCCCTCAAACCCACCCCCAGCCTTCCCCTGACCCAGGCACCACTGTGTCTGGATACTGCTGCAGCTTCCTCAGTGACCCCGCTCCTCTGGCCCTGCTCCTCTCCAGAACTTCCTCCTTCATGAAGCCTCTGTCCTGCTTGTTCTCCAGCTTCAAGACTTTCAGTGGACTCCCCAGGGCTTTTGGACATGTAAGCCCAGGCACAACACACCCCCACTTTGCTCGCTGCGCATTGGACTTCACGGGCTCTGCCCTCATACATGAGCCTTCTACATTACAGCCATAGTGACCTTTACATCCCTTAAGAGAGGTTCTCTCCTCTCCCAGCCTGAGTTCTCTGCCCAAAACTCTGTCCCACTCTCGCCACACCCATTCCTAGGCACATTCCCACTTACCCTTCCCTTCTCAGCGTACATGGTTTTTTCTTCCAGGAAGCCTCACAAAACTCCTTAGTGGGGACAAAGCGTTGCTCCCACGAATGATCATGCTCCATGCTTTCCCTTTCATGGCACTCACACTAATTGGTCTCTACACTGTGCATTTTCCTTGGGTAACCTTCTCCAGACTCATGGCTTTGATCTATATGTTCATGACTTACATTTCTACATGCCCAGCCCAAATCTCTCTTTAGAATTCTCAAGTCATCTGTTGAGCCCAATATCATCTCTACCTGGCTATCCCACAGCTTGTAGCAGGTGACAGGAAATGCCATGTAAATTGTTGTAAGCAAAGCAGGAATTTATTGACTCATGTAACTAAACAGCCAAGGGACAGCTTTAGCTTCAGCTGTAGGAAATAGTGTCTTTCTCTAAATTCCAAGGCTGTTTTCTACCCCTGGGCTATTTCCTGTGACCACCATTCCCTCTAAAGAAATCACTGACTGATGACCATAAAGCCACAAATGTTCAAGGCTAATGGATAACTCAGGAAGCCCCATGAGTGAAATCATGTGTTCAACTAAGAGCGTATTTTGTGGTTGTTCCCCAACCTTTTTATATCAGTTGTACTTGTTCTTTGTAAACTCAAATTTAATTAAATAGTCTATAAACTGATAAAGTATGGGTACAGATAGTTGTCTTTATGAAAGCCAAACTGAATTCTTTTCAAAGACTTGATTAGGAAAATTCACTGAAGATCACTGTAGTTAATGTAGGTGTATCTGAGACAACCATCAACAAATGAGGGGAAAAACTGGTAAAAATTTAGAAGCATCTTTCACTCAGACTGTACCACAATTATCTTTAAATTCCCCACTAAAGGGGATCCCTGGGTGGCTCAGTGGTTTGGCGCCTGTCTTCGGCCTGGGGAGTGGTCTTGGAGTCCTGGGATCGAGTCCCACGTCAGGCTCCCTGCATGGAGCCTGCTTCTTCCTCTGCCTGTGTCTCTGCCTCTCTCTGTCTCTCATGAATAAATTTTTTTAAAAATCTTAAAAAAAAATAAAAAATAAAAAAATAAAATCCCCACTAAAAAAACACTTAGGGGCACCTGGGTTGCTCAGTCAGGTAAGCATCTGACTCTTGGTTCCGGCACAGGTCATGATCTCTTGGTCGCAGAATAGAGCCCCATGTAGGGCTCCACCCTCAGCAGACATTCTGCTTATGGATTCTCTCCCTCTACCACTCTCCCAACTCACACTTGCAACATATGGTCATGCAAGTTTTCTCTCTCTCTAAAATAAATAAACTTAAAAAAAAAAACTAAAAATCATTATGAATGTGATTTACACAAAAAGGTACCATAGCAAAATATTGGTAAACATTCATGTTTAAGTAAATATTTGAAATATTATTACTTTTATAAATATTCATTTGAACTGATTTCTTTTAATAAAAAGGCCAATTACTGGTCCCTCCCCTTCCAAAAAGACAGCCTCTACAATTTTGCAATAAACTCTCTTACTCTCCAGTTTGACCTCTTCCATTCCTTTCTCCACCCTGTGACCAAAGGGGTTTTAAAGGCAGACTTGATGGTGTCACTCCTGTGGTTAAATGGCATTGGTTCCTCTCAACATGCAGGATAGAAACAAGATTCATCTTTGGACACTCAATAGTCCTCATGGTCCAGTCTCTGCAGCCCTCCAATCTCATTTTCTGCTTTCACCATGACTGCTTTTCTCTAGCCTTGCCAAACAATCCTGAACTGACAACCAAGTATTGTGCCTCTGTGCCCTTCATAATCTCTTCTCACTGCCCTGAAAGCCCATTTCCCCCTTTCCACCTCTTCCTGCTCATCCTCTAGAGCAGCACAAGTGTCATCTCCCTCAGGAAGCTTTCCCTACACCCACCTGCACCCGAGACAGGTTTTAACATTCTTATTCTATGCTCCCAAAGCACTCTGTTCTACCTCTCTCATAGCACTTATCACTCTGTACTGCAGTTGTGCTTTTACTTGTCTGTTTTCCCTGACTTGACTTTGAACTCAAGAACAGGGACCTTGTTAAATGCACCTTCACATCACTAATACTTAACATGGTGCCCAACATATATGGTAGCCCCACCCATCCACGGTTTGGGCTACCTGTGGTCAACTAGAAGCAGATGATCCTCCTCTGACATTATCATCAGAAGATAAATAGCAGCACAACCCTAGGTCATAGTGCCTACCACCTCACTTCATCTCACCATGAAGGCATTTTGCCATCTCACATCATCACAAGAAGTGTGAGTACGGCACAATAAGATATTTTGAGAGATCACATTCACATAACTTTTATTACAGTATATTGTTATAATTGTTCTCTTATTATTATTGTTTTTAATATCTTACTATGCCTAATTTATAAATTGTTTTATCAAAGATATGTATGTTAGGAAAAAAAACATAGCATATGTAGAGTTTGGTACTATCCATGGTTTCAGCATCCACTGGGGGTCTTGGAACATATCCCCCACAGTTAAGGGGGGACTACTGTAGTAGATGTGAACAAATAGATAATGCTGTAAAATCATATATAGGGGACTGTATCAGTCAGGGTCCCCACAGAAAACACATGCACACGTAAAGGGTCACAGAAGAAAGTTTAATGAAGAAAATTTTATAGAGGTGTGGGCAGGGATAAGACAAACAACAAGCAAAGCACCAGGGACTAGCAAAATTATGAAGCTGTTTACACCATTAGGCCTGACTGGACAAGGCAAGGGAACAGTTACAGAAGCCAGCAAGAGCCACAGGCAAGAGAAAGGGGTCCCTCACAGATGTTGTGGCCTTCGGTATAGAAATGTAGCCACTGTTGGGCCACAGGAGGCAGAAGGGAGCCAAGGGAATTAATACCAATTTCTCTCTCCTCCCATCTTCTGATCTTGTGCCAGTGCCTCTCACAGGGAAACCCAGCTGGAAGGCTGAGTAGGGCAGAGAAGCATAGAAAGTGAATCTGGAGGGACAGGGAGAGTGCTGGCACATTGTAGAATGGTGAGATCAGTATTTCCTACCATGTAGTGACTTCTGCCACAGAAAAAGGCAGAGGATAAAGTGCAAGTGCTAATGCAGATAGATTCTTTTTTAATAAATATTCTTAATTTATTAAGATATTTTTTCCTTTTTACTGTGGTCAAATATACATAACATGAAATTTAACATTTTAACTATTTTTTTTAATATTTTATTTATTTTTGAGAGATTTACTTATTTTTTCATACCTGTGCATGTTGGGTAGGGGCAGAGAGAGAGAATCTTCAAGCAGACTTCACCCTGAGCACAGAGCTCAGTCTCACAACCCATGAGATCATGACCTGAGCTGAAACCAAGAGTCAGAGGCTTACCCAACTGAGCCACCCAGGCATCCCCATTTTAACCATTTTAAGTACACAATTCAGAAACATTAAGTACATACATTCATATTGTTGTGCAACTATCACTACCATCCATCTACAGAACTTTTTCATCTTCTTCGACTAAGACTCTGCACATATTAAATAATATCTCCTCATTCTCCCCTTCTCCCATTCCTGGCAACCAACATTCTACTTTCCATCTCTGTGAATCTGATTACTGCAAGTACCTCACCTAAGCAAATCATATAATATTTGTCCTCTAAGTGATATTGACCATAATTTCTTTTTTAAAAAAATATTTTTTAAATTTATTCATGAGAGACACAGTGAAAGTGGCAGAGACATAGGGAGAGAGAGAAGCAGACTCCCTTCAGGGAGCCCTGTGGAACTCAATCCAAGGACCCCAGGATCACGATCTAAACCAAGGGCAGATGCTCAACCACTGAGCCACCCAAGCACCCCTGTTGAGCATATTTTCATGTAATTTTTGGCCATTTAAATGTCTTCATTGGAAAAATCTATTTGAGTCCTTTGCCTATTTTTTTCTAGCTTTATTGAGGTATAATTAATATTGAAAAACTATATATAGTTTATGTACATAATTTGGTGACTTTGCTCAGTTTTTTGTTATTGAGTTGTAGGAGTTCTTTATGTACTGTGAATAATAATCCCTTAGCAAATGCATGATTTGCAAAACCTTCTCACAATCTGTGAGTTGCCTTTTTACTCCATTGATAATATATTTTGATGCACAAAAGTTTTTAATTTTGATAATGCCCAATTTATGTATTTTTTTCTTTTACTGCCTGTGATTCTGCTGTCATATCCAGGAAATCATTGCCAATTCCAATGTTGATTTTTTTTTAATAAAAAAAAAAAAGAAGCCAAAAGTCATCCCTTTTGATGAAGATTTGGGCCATGATGCTAGCTAGGACTTATGTCAAGAATTAAGATGGAGGGGACACCTGGGTGGCTCAGTGGTTGGGCATCCGCCTTTGGCTCAGGATGTGATCCCGGGGTTCCCAAATCGAGTCCCACATCTGGCTCCTGCAAAGAGCCTACTTCTCCCTCTGCCTGTGTCTCTGCCTCTCTCTCTCTCTGTGTCTCTCATGAATAAATAAATAAATCTTAAAAAAAAAAATGAAGTTGGAGGGGCTCCTGGGTGGCTAAGTCAATCATCTGACTCTTGATATCAGTTCAGGTCATGATCTCATGGTTGTGGAATTAAGCCCCAAGTCAGGCTCTGTGCTCAGCATGGAGTCTGCTTGTTTCTCTCCCTTTGCTCCCCTTCTCCCCATTCTCATTCCCTCTAACTACCTCTAAAACAAATAAATAAAAATCTCTAAAAAAAAAAAAAAAAGAACAAAGATGGAGCAGATACAGCAAGCCCCTTTCCTACTGCAAACGATGTTAGATAAAAAGGAAACCCTTCACCCTAAAAAGTTTAAATACTTGATCAATCAAAAGACAGAAAGAGAAATATCTGGATGCCAAAAACAAAAAGGGAACCAAAGCTGTAACAGCACACCAGAGTTGAGGCCATGCAACCCAGGGCTGCAACCGAGAACAGGAACTGAGTCTTTAGCTAAAAGAGACAACTACCAAAGAGTCGTACCATCCCTGACAGAGACTGAAAACTCAGCTTACCATCCTAGACAACACTCAGAATGAGCCCCAGGATCTCTCATCAGAGAGAAATCAGAGCACCACACCTATACTTTCTGAAGTCATGGTGCTCAAACCCAAACTGCTCCCTGGTACCAAATCCCCAGGCTAAGAAACTAAAAAGTGCTCCAGAGCAGTAAGCACCATAAAACCCTACACACATGCAAACTAGGGATCCCTGGGTGGCTCAGCAGTTTAGCACCTGCCTTCAGCCCAGGGCATGATCCTGGAGTCCCTGATAGAGTCCCATATTGGGCTCCCTGCATGGAGCCTACTTCTTTCTCTGCCTCTGCCTCTCTCTTTCTCTCTGTGTCTCTCATGAATAAATAAATAAATCTTTTTTAAAAAATGCAAACTAGCCCATGAAGACAACGCAGCTACTTGGAGGATTTCTACAGAAGAGAAATCCTGCTAAAAATGGACTCAAGACAAACATTACATTGCACATGAGATACCCCTAGTTTATGCAACAAAGGAGAGAGACTTTGCACCCAAGTAATGAGAGAGAAAGAAAGTGAGCAATCTGGACAGGACCTTAACATGAGTATGTTTAAAATGTTCAAATACATAAGGGTGCCTTGGTGGCTCAGTCAGTTATGTGACCTACTTTTGATTTCAGCTCAGGTCTCCACCTCAGGATCTCAGGGCCATGAGTTCAAGCCCTGCATTGAGCTGAGCATCCATGCTGAGCATGGAGCCCACTTAAAAAAAAAAAAAGTTCAAATAAATAAGGCAAGAAATAGGTCACATAAAACAAGAACATGCAGGGAAAAAAAGGACCAAAAAGAGCTTCTATAAATGAAATATATAGTCATGCAAATATATAAAGATGGTGAAGCTGGGCATTCCACCAACAATTCATGGCCCAGCTCCAATTTGGGGGGAGAGATTCTTTCCCCCCCTTGACTGCACCTCAAGAAGACCTTGGTGCCTCACTGCCCCACCCACCTCACAACAACCCTATTGTACTGCCCATGAACCTGGTGAGAGATGTACTGGGAATTCAGGTAGAAAGACCGTGAGGACCACACCTATGCTGGGGTAGTGATAGTTCATGCTTTGTTTCTCTGCACTCTCTAATCTCCTAAATCTCCCCCAGCCACTGCTGAAAGCATTCCCACAAAACTGCAGTCAAGAAAGAAACTCTGCTTGTGTCTCTGCCTCTCTCTCTCTGTGTCTCTCATGAATAAATAAATAAAATCTTAAAGAAGGAAGGAAGGAAGGAAGGAAGGAAGGAAGGAAGGAAGGAAGGAAGGAAGGAAGGAAGGAAGGAAAACTCTGGGAGGGAAAGGCAAGTCTGCACTGGCTAGGAACTGGGTTCTTAGAAATCTGAGCCCCCTATGAGAATAGGCTGAGGGCAGAGAGAAACAATGGTAATCCAGAGCCAGAGCCCCTCCTCTCTTGGCTGAGAACTTGACCTTCCCAGAGAGAAGTGTTCCTGTTACCAGATTCATATTTTAGGCCCACAGCGGCTTAGTGTGAACACTATCATTAACCATGATCTGCGGAATCACCAGTGCTTCTGGTAGGAATGCAAAAGAAAGCCAATGACATAGGAATGTTGCAAATCCAGTCCATACAGAAATTAACTTCTGTCAGAGGAAGAAAACCCAATGTGAAAGTCGGAGAAGGTGTAAATTAATATCAACGAGGCAACAGGGATTCTTTCACAAATGCTAGTTCACCTGCTCCCCACTTCCTTACCACTAAACTTTCCCAACCCCCTTGCAATCTGGCTTTCTCCTCCCATGGCTCAAATTGCTTTCCCCAGTGTCAGACAAGTCCTTACTGTATTAGCAAACCCAATAGCAGGCTCTCCACCTCCACAGTTCTCAACTCACAGCACCATTGGACACTGGTGACTGCTTCCCTGCCCCTAGAAATCAGCCCCTCCCTGGATTCTTACTGCACCATGCAGTCTGCTTCCCCTGGTCTCAGAACATGCAGGGATTGGTCTGACAACTGTGTGATCTTGAGCAACTTCTCCAAGCTTCTCACTCTCTAGCAGGAAAGTAGAGATGACACCTCCTACCCCACCTTCCTACAGGGCTGCGGTAAGACTGGAGGGAAATAATGAGCATGAGAGTGCCCTTTAAAAGGGAATGCTAGGCACAAATGAACGTTTTTACCTTCTGTCCCATTTTTCTTTTTATCATGACAAATATTGCAAAAGAGAGAGAATAGTATAATCTGACTTCCGGGTGCTATCTTGTTTAATTTATACCCCCCATATGCTGCCACCCCAACCCTGGGTTGTTCTGAAGTAAATCCCAAACAATATATTTTATCCATAAATATTTCAATGTAGGTATCTAAACAAAAAGGGCTCTTTTATTATTAAAATGTAATCAAGAAAAGTTAACAAGAATTCCTTAATAAAATGTTCAAATGTCCCCCACGTATCTCATATAGGTATTTTTTTACTGTTTGTTTGCATGAATTAGAATAAAATAAGTTCCCCTAGTGCAATTGATTGATGTGTATCTTACAGCTCTTGTACCTCTCTCTCTCTCTCTCTCTCTCCCTTTTCCTCTCTGTCCCTTGCTATGTATTTATTGAAGAAATTCATTTGTCTTATAGGATTTCTCATAGTTTTTTTGTCAGTATATTCCTGTGTTTATGTTTAATGTGTTCCCCTTCTCCTATATTTTCTAAAAATTAGAGTCAGATCTGAAGCTTGATCAGACTCAGGTTTGAGTTTTTTGGTAAGAATACTTTAGAGCTGATGTGTGCTTTCATAAGGTGAAAGCATCTGTTTGCTTTCTCCTTCTGTGAGGTCATTGGTGTTCACTGATGCTCGTTATCCCAATCCATTATTTTACTAGGAGTTGCAAAATCAAAATAGTTTTATTCTATTCATTTTTAGTTGTGATGCTTTTATAAAGAGAAACTCTTCATCAACTATTTGGTTATCCTAAAGAACAGTTTACATATGAAGAGCAGGGTAAATCTTGATTCTTTCCTTTAGCCAGTTTTCAGAGTAGGTGTTGGTTCCCAAGCATGATACTGTGATTTACAATGAGAAATATATATTTGGTCTTTGTCCCCCTTTCTGGCACAGAGCTCCTAAAATTCTTGGAATTGATATTTTGTTGTATTAATGAGGTGGCTTTGGAAAGCACCTGAGGTTGGGGCTGGTTACCAGGAGAACCAACTATGTGACTGAACAGCTGAAACATTTAGTCCAGACCCCTGACCTCCAGGGATGGGACAGGGGCTAGAGATTAAGTTCAGTCACCAATGGCCAATGATTTAATCAATTATGCCTATGTAATGAAACCTCCACCAAAACCCAAAAAAGACAGAGTTCAGAGAGCTTCTGGGTTGTTGAACATGTGCAGATTCAGAGAAAGTGGCCCTCCCAGAGAGCATGGAAGCTCTGAGCCTCTTCCCACATACTTTGCTGAATGCATCTCTGTCATCTCGCTGTTCCTGATTTATATCCTTTTACAATAAACCTGTAATATAGTAAGTAAAATGTTCCTCTGAGTTTTGTGAGCCACTCTAGCAAATTAATCAAACCCAGGGAGGGGGCTGTTGGAATTTCCAATCTACAGCCAGTTGCACAAGTGGCACCCTGGACTTTCAATTGGCTCTGAAGTTGCGGGGTGGGCAGTCTTGTAGGACTGAGCTATTAACATGTGAGATCCCATGACACTTCCAAGGAGACATGGTCAAAATTCAGTTAAATTGTAGAACACCCAGCTAGTGTCCGAGAATTCCTTGGTTCTACGGGAGAAGAAACCCACACATTGTAATTAGCATCAGAATCATTAGCTAACATTCTCTAAAAGTGAGCGATGGGATCATTTTGTTATTTAGTTTCATTATTAACTTAGGGCTTTAAGCATATTCAATGTGTTTCAGTTACATTCTTGATGCTCATATTGTTCCATGTTTGGCCAAAAAAGGGAGCTCCTTTAAGTTGGGTCCTAAGTCCTTTTGACATGAGCCCGGTAGTCTCTGATAACTACCTTGCTTTCTGCTATAAGGTGTTCCTGGCTCATCTTCTACATTTCCTGCCCCAGACCTTTCTTCAAGGACCCCTTCTTCCTTTTAGCAACCCCTATCATTCTTCATTTCCTTTGCCATCTCTTCACCCCCCGTGCTTTAACTGTGGGCATTGCTAGACTCAGTCTTTTATCACCTCCTCTTGTGTCTCTATAGTCTCTCCCATCAGTGAAAGTCTAACAAGTAATGCTTCAAATAGCACTCCATGCTGGTCTATATTTTCACATTCCCAACAAGAATAAGCTCCTCAACCCAGTTTGCAACCTTTCACTGCCTCTGCACCTTTGACATTTCTCCCTTCACATGGAGTTCAATTTGACATAATTCAACTAAAGCTTATTGAGTGTCTTCTATGTCCTAAGTGTTGTACCCTCACTGTTTATATTGGCAGTAATAATGGTACTAACTAATAACTTATGGAGTACTTACTATATGCCATATACTAAGAATTTTACATACATTATCTATTATATTCCTTTAATAATCCTGTAATATAAGCTCAATTATTAACACCTATTTTACAGAGGCAGAAACTAAGGCACAGAGAGAATCTGAACTTTTCCCAGGTCTCACAGCAAATAGGGAAGAGACAAGACCAGGTTGGCCTGACTGCAGGTGATGGTTAATACCATGTGTCAACCTGACTGGGCAATGAGATGCTCAGAGAGCTGGTAATACATGATTTCTGGGTGTGTCTGTGAGTATATTTTCAGAAGAGATTAGCACTGGAATTGATAGACTGAGTAAAGCAAATAGTCCTCCTCATTGTGTGGTGGGCGCCATCTAATCTGTTGAGATTCCAAATAGAACAAAAGGCAGAGGAGGGGACAATTTGTCCTCTCTCTGAACTGAAACCTCCATCTTTTCCTGCCCTCCAACATCGACACCTGCTTCTTGAGCTTTCAGACTCACATGGGGACTTGGATCATCATCTCTCCAGATTCTCAGGCCTTTGGACTTGTACTAAATTAGACCACTGGTTTTCCTGGTTCTCTAGCTAGCAGACAGCAGGTACTGGGACTGCTCCATCACCTCACAAGCAGATTTCTACAATAAACCTCCTCTTGGTTCTTTTCTTGGGAGAATCCTAATACTTTCCAAAATCTTATTTTTGCCACCATGCAATTCATCGTTTCTCTCCACTCTGTTTGGCCTAATTCCACATGTTCTACAGACTTTACCTTCCGTCTCATGTCTTCCAAAAGCCCCCCACACCCACTCTGGTCAGCATGGCTCTCGCTCTCCTCTGAAGTTCTGCATCAGCAGGAAGCTCCTCAAGACACACTGCCACCATCTTGGTTCCACTCCAGCTGCACATTCTGATTCCCGGAGCTTGGGGTACAGTCCAAGTTTCTGCATTTCTAACAAGCTCCCAGGGGATACCACTGCTGCTGGTCCATGGACCATACTTTAAGTAGCCAGGATTTAATAGACATATTCATATGTCTTCATTGAGTATATTTACCAAAATATGATCAGGGGTTACCTCTGGTTACTCCTTTCATTATATTTTTGTATCTTCCATTTTTTTATCAATGGATACAGAGCACTTTTGTAATCAGAAAAACATACAGAAATGTTCAACTTTCAGTGTTCCTCATAGAATTCAAAATAAAGTTTGAGTTTCTTCCCTCAGCACTGGAGGCTGTGATCTGGCCATTCAAGGATTCCATGTCCTGATCTCCTGAAACTTCTCAACACACACAACACATAACCACCAAAGCTTCCAGATCATCTGTTATTTCTCCAAATGTCTCTTCCTTCCTCCCCTATTCCCACTGCCCCCCACCTGCCGCCTTCCTAACCTGGATAGCTCAGATTCATCCTTCAGATTAGCCTCAAGTGACTCCCCCTACAAGAAGCCTCCCCCAGCTCCCACTCTCTGCTCTATATTTCAGCAATAACCAAAGGCACCTGGCCATGATGCTTTTCACCTTTACGTGTTGTTTTATCTGCCTGCCCTGCTAGACTGGGATTCCCGAAGGCAGAGACAATGTCTTTATTTCTGGATCCACAGCATTTAGCCCGTGTCAAGCATAAAGTTGGCACTCAGTAAGTATCTGAATGAGTATACTGAAATGATCTATAAGATGTAATGAGCTTCCCAAATATTGGTTGTTATCCTCCCTTTGAAGATAAACAGCTTCAGAGAGATTAAGTGATTTGCCCTAGGTCTCAAAGTTTTTAAGTCAGAAAATCAGACTTCAAACCTCAATTTTCTAATCTTTCTACTTCCACACAGTTGCTACCATCAAATATTAACAAGGGGGGAAAAAAAAGTTATCCTGGGTCAGTTCTAGCTGATGGACAGCTGTCTCTTGCCAGAAGTTTTTCTGTCACTAACAGACCTTGATGACCCATAATGTTAACTTTTAAGAACAGATGAAGCTGAGAAGCATCAATGTGTTTTAAAACATTGAAGGGGGATACCTGGGTGACTCAGTGGTTGAGGGTCTGCCTTCTGCTGAGGTTGTGATCCTAGGGTCCTGGGATCGAGTCCTGTATCAGGCTCCCTTCAGGGTGCCTACTTATCCCTCTGCCCAGATCTCTGCCTCTCTCTGTGTATCTCTCATGAATCAACGAATAAAATCTTAAAAAAAATAAAAAATAAAAAACATTGAAGGGACATTTCTTACAAGGAGAAGGTGGGTGCACTCAGACTGGGCTGTGGGGGCTTTTCCATCCACCCTCAGGTGTCCCAACAGAGTTCTTCACAGAGCAGGGGCAGCTGGGAACCAGGGCCACGGTCCTCAGCAGCCCATGTTGGCCAGTGATTTATACTCCCCACTAACACCCACCCTATTCTGTTCAAAATACACCACACACCAAGACAAACCTCTGTCCCCAAGGAACCTATAGGCTCTAAGGGAGACAAGCCACTGCACAAGCAATGTCTATACCCTGTGATAAGGGCTGTGAGGCACTAAGGGAGGTCTGAGTAAACAATACCCAGCCCCAGTCTGGGGGATTCAGGATGGCTTCATGATGGGAACGACATCTGACCAGAACCTTGAGGGGGCCTGGCTCTGTATCAGCCAGTACTTCCAACTCTGCTTTGCTTCACTGTCTCCTAACCTGCAGCATGAGTTCCTCAATCGTGAGGAATCACTGCCTTCATCCCTGCATTCCCTGAAGCACCTAGCCTAGCAGCTGTGTCCTGCTTTCCAAATCCCAGTATGATGCTCCCAGCACTAGAGCAGCTAGGAAAACCTCTGTGAGCACCAGGCATCCTGTCAGGACCTCAGCCTGACCACCAGCATGGGACCTTGTCCAGGGAAGTAGTCTCTGTCCAGTGACAACTTGGAGGGCCAGTGTCTACATACCTTCCCAAGTCACCATGCCAGGGGTAGGTACAACAATTTGAGGCTCATCACAAAGTAAGTCATTTCTACCTGGAATCCCACTGGCACCTTGCTCAGCACTTTCCTTCCCCAACCAGTGTCTCCTCCCTGCGTTTGGCAGGCACCATGACACAGGTACCCAGGGTGGAAAATTCCAGGGGGATGTGCTCCATCCTCTCCCTCATGCCCCCAGCTCAGTAGTGACAGCCCTGCAGAGTCTTCCTGAAGATTTTTCTCAAATCTGCACCCTCCTACCCTGGGCAACCGCCATTGTTCGAATTCAGGTCTGCATCATCCCCACCATCATCTCTTGGCTCCCACTCTCCCTGCTCCGTTTGGTGGCTCCAGTTTCTGTGGTTTAATTAAGTCTCCAATTTAAACCTTTAGCCTGGGGAATCCCTGGGTGGCTCAGCAGTTTAGCGCCTGCCTTCAGAGCAGGGCGTGATCCTTGAGTCCTGGGATCAAGTCCCACATCGGGCTCCCTGCATGGAGCCTGCTTCTCCCTCTGCCTGTGTCTCTGCCTCTCTCTCTCTCATGAATAAATAAATAAAATCCTTAAAAAAAATAAAAATAAATAAACCTTTAGCCTGGGGGTGCCTGAGTGGCTCAAGTGGTTGCGTATCTGCCTTAAGCTCAGTTTGTGATCCCAGGGTCCTGGGATAGAGTCCCACATCAGCTTCCCCATGGGGATCCTGCTTCTCCCTGACTATGTCTCTGTGTCTCTCAGGAATAAATAAATAAAATCTTTTAAAAAATAAAAAATAAATAAAATTTTAAAAGTTTTTAGCCTGCAGTTTGATCTAGCCCCTCCCCCCACCCAAGCCCTTTTCCAGCTGCACTTGCTGTTTCTCCAAATGTGCCCTGACGTTCCCCTCTCTGTGGTTCTGTTTGTATTAGCCCCCTGGACTGCCCTCCTCTCTGTGCCTGTTCCCCGTGCCACATCAATGCCTGTCAGAGGGGACAGCCCCCAACCTTCAAGTCCCTCTTCAAACCCTTGTAAGAGTCCTAGCCAAAAGGGGGCCTACTATTCTGAACCTACTGGACTTACTGTCTACACTTGTGTAACACTGGCCACATACAAGATCTCCGTTAGAGCTACTCAGAACACTGCTCATGTTCCTGCCTAGATTCTGGTTATAGTCCAAAGTGGTTGTCCTTGTTGTGCTACCCAAAGAAAGGCAGAGAGGTTTGAGACTAGGCTTCTGTGGGTTCTGATAGGGCCATAATATGCCTTTGGGTAAGTTATTTAATCTCTCTGAGCTTCTGCGCCTCCTCAGCAGGCTTAACTTCTATCACACAGGGTGTCTGAGAAACTAGAGATAATATACACAAACCACAATGACTTACTATGACTATAACACTAATCAATCTAAAGTAGTTCTTGAGGGATGCCTGGGTGGCTCAGTGATTGAGCATCTGCCTTTGGCTCAGGGCATGATCCCGGGGTCTTGGGATTGAGTCCTGCATCAGGTTCCCCGCCTGCCTCTCCCTCTGCCTGTGTCTCTGTGTCTCTCCCTGTGTCTCATGAATAAATGAGTATTTTTTTTTTAAATAAAATAAGTTCTTGAGGTGACTACACATGGAACAAGTAAGAGTATTGTATACTAAAATTATGTCGATTTTTAATAAGTAAAACTTGGATTCATTTCTGTTCTTACAATATGACCAGTATAGACCTCAGAGATGCCCCTACTGATTACCAGGAGGCACATTCTTCAAGAACTAAGCACTCTGAAAAAAAAAAAAAAAAAAAAGAACTAAGCACTCTGGATTTCAGTGTATCTTATTCAAAACTGTTGGAATAAATTTACTTAAAAGCCAACCAATAAAAGCAGGTTGAATTCTGTGCCCTAATTGAGGTTTTGATCCCTACGGCACCAAGCACTACTTTAACCTAAATCTTTACTTTCATTTTTTGTTTGTTTTTGGTTTTCCTGGGTTTTTTGCATCTTGTACATAGAAAATTACTGTTCCCACTGCCCAAGCCCTGAGAGATGCTACAAAAGGTATGGGTGAACACTGCACGGTGCCAACCTAAATCACAGCCTCCATCTCAAGCAAGCTGGGTAAACTTCCCAGCCTCACATTCACTCCTCGGTGTCTTGCGCAAGGCTTCCTGCCCCTCATTATACTGAGGCCACGCCGCAGAAAGCAAACACCACGGCAGAGCTACTCACTCAGCAGCCGCCAGAGGGTCCCCCAGCGTCAGCTAGGAAGCAAGCACACACCCTCTCCCAGGGTAAACTTGAGGGCGCCTCACAGCAGCTTCTCCTTGCTTCCAGCGGAGAGGCCCCAAGCCAGCTGCTGGCTGATGCCACTGAAGCATCAGTTCTTACCAAGCAGTCAGCTGTTTGTTTGTTTGTTTGTTTGCTTGTTGATGTATTTATCTGAGAGAGAGAGATCCCAGGCTCAGCTGGAAAGCGAATGCAGGATGGGGCAGAGGGAGAGGGAGAGAAAAGCTTTAGCAGATTCCACACTGAGCTCTGAGCCCAAGGCAGGGCTCCATCTCATGACCCGGAGATCACGATCCCAAGCCCAAACCAAGAGTCAGACTCTCAACCCATTATGCCATCCAGGGGCCCCCAAGCAGCCAGCTTCTCATGAAGGGTTTGAGTCACCAGGGCTCCACAGGTCTGAGCCCTCCCTAGCCACATATCACCAATGAACCCACAGTGTCTGTGGCTTGAATAACTTTTTTTCATATAGCCCCCCAAATTTCTGCCTAGAGCACCACTTGCTCTCAAATGTTAATAAGGAAAAGGAACTGGATGTGAGACTGGCAGATTACTGCCTTATCCTGCAGTTCACCCCCAATACCAAGCATTCTTGGGGTTCAGACAGGCTGGTGTTCTATTTCTTAACTCAATGTACAGGCTCTTCTTTTATCCCTCCTTGCAAGAGACCAGGAAATCAGGGTCCCTTGTGATGAGAAAAATGGAAAAGGAAAACTAACATTCCCAGATTTTTCTTTGTCGGCCACCCCAATCCATAACACAAGTGGATTCACAAATGTGCTTTTTTTTTAAAGATTTTTTATTTATTTGAGAGAGAGAGAGAGAGAGAAATGGGGGAGGGGCAGAAGGCAAGGGAGAGAGAATCTTAAGGAGACTGTGCTGAGCCCAGCACCTGACTCAGGGCTTGATCTCATGACCCTGAGATCACCACGTGAGCCAAAACCAAGACATAGATGCCTAGCCCACTGTGCCACCCAGGTGCCCCAGGTTCATAAACTTATAACAGATTTTCATTCAGGGTTTGATTATCTCTTTTGGAGAGTTTAATAAGAGGCTGGAATATCCAGGAAAATATTTTTAAATAATAACAAGACCTGGGACGCCTCAGTCTATTAGGCAGTCATGATCCCAGGGTCCTGGGATCGAGATTGTATCGGGCTCCTTGCTCAGCAGGGAGTCTACTTCTGTGTATGTGTGTCTGTGTGTGTGTGTGCACAAGTGCTCTCTCTCTCTCTCTCAAATAAATAAATAAAACTTTTTTAAAAAAAATAATAATCTTAAGACCTTGAGGAGTTGGTTCCTACCATCAGGATGGCTGTACATAAATCACCTCATATAATTCCCATAATAATTATCCCCCAGGATAGGAATTTGAGTAATTTATAGAGAGAAAACAAAAGGCATAGAGACTTCCCTGCCCACCCATTGTACAAAGCAATCCCGCAGCAGACAGGATTTAGTACAGGCCCACCCAGCTCCAACCCACCCTCCACTTAGTAATAATTATGGTTAACATGAGTGTGACACTTAACTATGTGCCAGGCACTCAGCTAAGCATTTACATGCATTTCCTCATTTATAGTCACAACATCCCTATGAGGCAGGGACTACAATCAAGTCCCTTTTCCAAATGAGAAAACTAAAATTTGGAAAGATTAGATGACATATGCAAGATCACATGGCTAGTGAGAGGTGCGAAAAATAGGATTCACCTCAAGTCTGTGCTCTTAACCATTATCTTAAGACATAGCAGCCTATGCTGCTTCTATTTCCTTCTATAGCCTTCTATTTCATGTCCTATCACCCTCCCCTCTGTTCCCACCATGCTACAGGCATGCTGATGGCTTGTCAATTTTCCCTGCCACCTCCCAGTCTCTGCACTTGTTTTTTCCTCCAAGGGAGAGCTTCCTCCTACCCTCTGTTCACTTTGCAACCATACTTCCTCCTGTTCCTCTAAGTCTTCAGTGTCCTCTTCCCTGACTTTTTACCTAAAACGTGTCCTCTTCAATTCTCTCATTCAGACTTTTGGTTTTCCCATCATGGCACTCATTACAACTTACTACAATTTTTATAGTTTTTCCTTTTACTAGTATTTTGTTGGTCTTTCCCACTAGAATGTAAGGCCTGTCTTGGTCATTGACATAGCCACAGTACCCAGAACATACCAAGTATTGGAAGGTGCTCAGTAAATATTTGATAGATTATAATCATTAGAATTTGCAGCTCACCTATAGGTGATTTCCTGGGAACCCTGGGTGGCGCAGCGGTTTAGCACCTGCCTTTGGCCCAGGGCGCGATCCTGGAGACCCGGGATCGAATCCCACGTCGGGCTCCCGGTGCATGGAGCCTGCTTCTCCCTCTGCCTATGTCTCTGCCTCTCTCTCTCTCTCTCTCTCTCTCTCTGTGACTATCATAAATAAATAAAAATTAGAAAAAAAATTAGAATTTGCAGCTCACCTATAGGTGATTTCCAACCCCAAGCTAAGAGTTCTATGCTTAAAAGGAGCAGGGAAGGAAGGAAGGAAGGAAGGAAGGAAGGAAGGAAGGAAGGAAGGAAGGAAGGAAGGAAGGAAGGAAGGAAGGAAAACAGGAAAGCTATAGTCCTTGAGCTTTTCCTGCCCCAAGAGATAAGTTAGCACAGCAAGTAAAGCCTCTGTGGAACCCTCAGGTGCCCTAGAGGGAAGACTGCTCAAAGGTTGTTTACCCACAAATCACACACCACAGACCTTGAGCCATGAAGCAGTCCAGCTTGACCTTCCCTAGAATTTCTGCTTCACGGAGAGGGACCACACACAAGCTGGATCTGCTTTGCAGAACCTGCTGCCTACTGGGCAGAGCTGGGTGCCTTCATGGTCACTTGCTGGTGTGTTTTTTTCCATCATCCCAGAAGATCCGTGTCTATCCCCATTTTACCAAGAAGGAGACTCAAGTTCACAGTCGTGTGATGACCTGCCCAGAGCTTGGCAGCTGGTAAGTGGGACAGCCACTCAAGCCCCTTTAACATTCTTCAGTGGCTCCTTGTTACCTTCAAAAACAAGTCCAAACTCCTTAGCAGAGAATCTCAGGTGCCCTAGGAAAGGCACCTCCTCTCAGGACTGGGGCAATTCCTGACATAGAAGGACTACTTCACAGTTCCATGCCCTGGCACCTGCTTTCCCCTCTGTCTGCCCCCACTCAATCTAATCCCTACTTGTCCTTTAGGATTTCTGATAGAAATCTATCCTAGGAAGATAAGTAGGTGGGCAAAGACGTTTATTCAAAACTAGTCTTATTGTATACCACTATCATGTATGGCAGTTAAAAAGTAACAACCTAAATTTTCAAAAATATGGGAAAGGTTTAATAAATTATATTTCTCTGTTTAGAGTATACTAGTATGGCCACATTTGGGAGTTTGTTTTGTTTTGTTTTCTGGATTGCCAGCAACTAGCCTTGATTAGGCAACTGTTTTCAACTGAAGTGCTACAGGGGACTGTGGTGACTCCTTACTAGGGCTCCCTCATTGACAGATAAAATGTCCTTTTGCTACAACTTTGATTCACACCAGTAACATAATTTCTGGGCAAACAGAAGGTTGAACTAGGCTGCAGATAGTTTCTGTGTGCCAAAGGCACAAATTGATACACACGAAGAAACAAAAAAGGTGAGGCCCCTGGGTGGCTCAGTGGGTTAAAGCGTCTGCCTTCGGCTCAGGTTATGATCCCAGGGTTCTGGGACTGAGCCCCACACCAGGCTCCCTGCTCAGTGGGGAGTCTGCTTCTCTGCCTGCCTCTCTGTCTACTTGTGTTCTCTCTCTCTCTGTCAAATAAAACTTTTTTTAAGAAAGAGAGAGAAAGAAAAAGAAGAAAGAAAGAAAGAAAGAAAGAAAGAAAGAAAGAAAGAAAGGAAGGAAGGAAGGAAGGAAGGAAGGAAGGAAGGAAGGAAGGAAGGAAGGAAGGAAGGAAAAAGAAGAAAAAGAAAAAGAAAAAGAGAAAGAGAAAGAAAAAGAAAAAGAAAAAGAGAGATGGATCCATTTGCCAGACCTGGGAGAACTATGCCTCATGAGTATCTAAGAGAGTCTCAGGGAGTAAATCTGGTTCTTCTCAAAGTGCCACAACGCTGAAGTGCAATAAGCGTAATAGTGTAATTCTTATGTGTGCAACTTAAGCTTTCTGAGTATGCTGTCAAACTTACTAGCACTCAGAAGAATGCCATTCTATTTGTCAAGGTTATGCTGTAACAAATAAACCCCTCAATTCCAGAGTTTTCTTTCTCACCCACATAGCTATTCCAACGAAGCTGTGCCTGATTAGCAGGTGGCTTTCCTCCACTCAGTGATTTAGTAACTCAGGCTCCTTCCAGCTGTAATTCTTCCAACCTAAAGACTAAGAGTCTAAAAGACAGAAAGAAAAATGTGGTAAAGTCACCTCATACACATCACTTCCAATTCCATTCAGTTGGTGACTGGTCAGAGTCCCACCTAAGTGCAGGAGGTGCTAGGAACATGGGACACCTGGGTGGCTCAGTGGTTGAGCATCTGCCTTTGGCTCAGGGTGTGATCCTGGAGTCCTAGGATTGTTCCTGCATCAGGCTCCCTGCATGGAGCCTGCTTCTCCCTCTGCCTGGGTCTCTGCCTCTCTCTGTGTGTGTCTCTCATGAATAAATAAATAAATAATTTTTTAAAAGAGGTGCTAGGAACATAATTTTGGCTGAGCAGCCACAGCCAGCTTATACCTCTCTACACTGACGGGAAGAACACACCTTTCTGGTGAACAGGCCACCCTCTGAACTGCAGCTACAAACCCCAAAAAGTCAAGAATCACTAGATAACAGGTTTTGTTTCCACACTGAAAAGAAGGACAATACCCCCTACTGCCTCAGTAGTGTAACAATGCCCTCTGTTCCTAGCATTTAGTATACTAGAACATACCATAGGCCTGATGGAGAGCTGAAATATCGCCTTCTCTTTGCTCCAGGCTTTTATTTTACCAGCAAATATGAGTTTATTTGGGAACAGCATAGAATTACAAACTGCAACAAACAAACATAGGCAAGTCAGAACAAAAAAAGACCGCTCTTTTATAGAGGAAACTGGAAGTTCAGAGGTACCATTAGAAACAGTAAGAGTCCATGTAAGTTAACTGGGAATTTGAAGGGTAAGTGGCTTTTCATTTGCTGGGCCCAGACCATCTCTCATTGGCTGGACTGTGCTAGCAAGCCTTCCTCCCTCCTGCCTGGATAGTAACTTAGTATCTACCTGCAAGTTCTCTCTTCCTGTGGGGTCTGCAGCTGGTGAGTGCGAGGGCATGAGAGTGCTCCGGGCTGGCTTTCTGACTCCATTTTAAACAAGATTTTCTTTTATTGATAAGCACATGGCCATTCTGTTCCTTTTTCGTGCAGCTCCCCTTCCCCTTGCTACCCTACCATCCTTGCTGGGCAGCTCTGGCTCAGGCATTGCTGCTTCATCCGACTGGTTGGCACTAGGGAAACAGAGCTGGATCCGCTGTATGCATGTGGTTTACCAGGCATGACTACTTTCTCAAGAAAGAACTGCCTGGCATCACCTCTTCTAGAGGGAGATCATAAGCAAGGCAGATACCTAGGACATTATGGACCTACCAGTACAAAATCCTAAAAACCTACACGAAGGCACAGATAGTGGCCATCCTACTGACCATTTTCACCACCACATCCTCAGCACTCAACAGTGTTTCAGAAACCCAGGTTCCCTCCATCTTTGGTGCCACAGCTACTAGGACATAGGAGGCCTCAGAGTTGGCACCAGCAGCCAGGAGAAGAGAGAAGAGAAACTGTGTAGTTTGAATAGGGAAAAAAGAATGAGTGAATGAATAAGCATGTTCTTGATAAATATTTAATGACAAAAAAATAGGAAAGAAAGGAAGGAAGGAAGAGAAAAAGATAAAAGATAAAATATTATGAACAAAAATAGAACATATAATTCTATAATCAGTGTGATCACAATTTAAAAATCTCATATCAAAAGCAAAAAAAAAATATTACTTATTTTTGACAATCTTCAGCACCTCCTACCCCTTCACTAAATAACTACCTCCCAACCCACCAATGGATTAAATCGCTATTTTCACAGCGATTGTGAAAATTGGTGATAGCCACCAATGGATTAAATGGCTACTATTTGCCAATTCAGACTGATGGCTGACAACTCTTCAAGGAAAAGTAGATGTGCTCCACTGGGGTAGAGAAGGCTTCTGAGTTCTTTCTTCCTATTGCATTGCATCTGGAACTTTTTCTTTGCTGCCTTCTTTTTTAGTGAGCAAATTTTATATTTGGGGAAAGGTGGGAGAGACAGCCTGGATCCAGATCCATTGCATTGCTTCAACTCATTTTTTTCTGAATTTGCTTTAGGGATCATTTGAGAATGCCCTCTGGATTCAATTTTTAAAAATCCCCCTCCCTCTCTACAAATCCTCAAATTATACATTTGTATACACACACATATACATATATATAATGGATGTATAAAAAGACTAGAAAACATAAAAGTGTTTATCTTTTACAAATAACTGTTTTTTTTCTCATACATTGGTATATTTTCCAAACCTATGACAAGAATGTAACCTTTTTTATAATCAGATTTAAAAGTTACAATAAGTGTCACTGTTACTTTTAAAACATCTATCAAGTGTTGCCTTCTCCAGGAATTGCTCTGTGACCACTCCAAGAGTCAACAGTCTCAAAGTATCCCCTAGGGTCCTACACCATTCACTGGGGGCACTGGATTTTTAAGATTTTATTTATTTGACAGAGAGAGAAAGTGCACACAAGCAGCAGAAGCAGCAGGAGAGGGAGAAGCAGGCTCCCTGCTGAGCAGGAACCTCCAGGGGTCAATCCCAGGACCCTGAAATCATGACCTGAGATCATGACCTGAGCCCAAGGCAGCCACTTAACCAACTGAGCCACCCACCCTGGGACCACTGGATTTTGTTTGCCTACGTATCTTCCAACAAGATTTTTTTAAAGATTTTATTTATTTATTTGAGAGAGGACACAAAGGGGAGGAGAGGCAGAAAGAGAGGGGAGAAGCAGGCTCTCCCATGAGCAGGGAGCCCCATGCAGGGCTTGATCCCAGGACCAGGGATCATGACCTGAGGTGGAGGGCAGACGCTTAACCCACTGAGCCTTCCAGGTGCTCCTTCCGACAAGATTTGAAGCCCTTTGAGGGAAGAAACTCTGAATCCCCGTGGCTACCACATACAGTAAGCATTTCTAAAGCATTGTGGATCAGATGAAGAGATCAAGTAAGGCATATACAAAGTCAAGTGTTCTCATTCGATAACCAGTTGCATCTTCTCTGGGACCAAAAGGATCCAGGATTTTCTCCACTCTTCACTGTAACCTGGGGCCTGGGAAAAAGGAAAAACTCGGGAAGTATATGGCAAGATTTTGAGGAACTGCTCCCATGAACAGTCACCACCAGGGCTGCAGGAACCCGGTTATGAGTGAGAGCTGAAGTGCAAATTGGGTTTTCCTAGCGAGAGCCAAGATTAGTCACATGGTGGCAGTTGGAGGATTCCCCCAGTCTATTCATTCCTTTGGGATCACTCACTCCACTGCTCTCAGGACCTCCCCTGGGAACAAAGGAAAACCCAGGACTTGGGACTGGGCCCTATTCCACCAACAGCTGCTAGTAGTTTGCATTTAACCCTAAACCCCAGTTAAAATAAATGGGAGGAGGAGGGAAACGCGATGCATTCACTAGGAAACAAGTTTTCCTTTAGGGCTTGGAGAACCAAACAGGCCAATGAGAGGACAAAAGAAGAGGCTTAGAAACTTTGGTCTTAACTTTGTGGATTACAAAAGTGAAGCTGAACGCATACACACAGAGGGGTACAGCCCTTGGGCCACAGAGGGTGTGTGTGCAGCAGCGGACAAAGCAAACAGCAGGGTCCATCCCCCCGGGGGGGCGAAGCCGCCGGCAGGTACAGGCTGACCAGGGCACCAGCCACCGGGAGGACGCTGCGACTGGCGCCCGGGCCTCCTCGGAGAGCCCCGAGGCCTGGGCGGTGGCTAGCACCCCGCGGTGCCAGCTAGAAATGAATTCCTAGAGCAGCGGGTGCCCGAACGGCCGCCCCCATCGGGGTGGGGCCAGCACGCCCGCCCGCTCCGCCGCAGGACGACGGGGCTCTGAGGTCCCTGCGCGTTTGCTCTCCAAGACCAACCCGAGTGGAAGGGCACGGCCCGGGGTGGGGTGTCCGGAAACATCCGCGGGCTCCCGTGGAGGAGGAGACGTTCGGAGCAGGGCTCCCGGCGGAGGTGCGCGCGGGCGGGGGCGGGGGCGGGGGGGGCAGGAAGGGCGGGCGGGGAAGGGGTGGGGTGAGCGCGCACGGACACCGGCCCAGGCTCCTCCCGCCTCCCCCTCCCCCTCCCCCCTGCCCCCTCCCCCGCGCGTACTAAGGCTCCCGCCCGCCGCGCTCCGCTCACTGGCCGAGGGTCCCCGCCAGCCGAGCGTCCCCGCCGCGCCCCGCGCCAAGGTGAGTCCCGCCCGCCGCCCCGGGCCGCCCCCGCCGCGACCTGGCTCCGCGCGTGGCCATCCCGGCCCCCGGCCCCAGGCCCCCGGCCCCCGGCGAGGCGGGCGGCGCCCCTGCGCGGGTCCCGGCGGGCTGCTCGGGGGGCCTCTGCGCGCGCCCTTCTTTCCGTCTCTGTCCTTCCTCGCCTCCTCCTACGTAGCCACGAGGCTCCCCCGTTGTCCAGCCCGCTCCCCCCGCGTCTCCCCGCGCCCCGGCTGCAGGCCGACCTCTGTCCCGGTGGGCGAGGCCTCGGGCTCGGAGCGGGGCGCGCCGGCGGCTGGGCCGTGCGTCCGGGGCGCTCCCTGCTCTGGCCCTCGCCGACGCGCTGCAGGTCGGGCTTCCTGTGTGTGTCTGCAGGTCCGCTTGTGCTCTTTACAGAGCTCGGCGAGCGGGCGGTGGTGCACCGGGGAACGTCTGGAGGGATTTCTCCGCCAAAAGGATTCCCCGCTTGCCATCTTAATCAAACTAGTGGGAACTATAAAGTGGGGAAGAGCAGCCTTGGCCAAAGATCTCCCAACCCAGATTAACCTGGCCCAGGGCAATGACACGGAGGCGCGCCGGTGGTCCCGAGTCCCAGCTTGAGCTTAGCTGAAGGCATGGGGCTTCATGCAGCCCTGGACACTGCTAACTGCCCAGTTAGCCTCCCCCTAATTGAAACCAGGACTCTGCTATGTTGGGTGGGTGGGGCTGGTGAGGGAAGCTGAGCAGTTTATAAACTAGACAGAGCAGAGCCCTGGGCCAGACACTGATGCACAGTAAGCCCACCCTCCTCCCTTCCCGACCCCGGGGAGCTGGGAGCACCATGCAGGCTCTGGTGCCTCACAAAGGGCTCCAGACTCTCCTAGTGCAGCCCTGTGACTCAGCTCTGAGACCATGTGGGTGTGGCTCCCAAGGGTTCCAGATACTCTCTGCAGATGGTTGGGACAGAACACTCCCTGAAGGAAGAGGGGAACTGTGCCATCTCAGAGGGCATTTTCCAAGAGGAAGTGAGTCACACCAGGACTGGCCAGCTATCCGCAGAGGTTTCTTGACCGAGCTGTGGGTGAGGACAGCAACTGGATTGGCAGGTCCCCAGTGAAACACCTCTGTTGAGTGACCGGCCTTCTGGCCGTCTGCCTCAGCTCTGCTTGTGAGGCAGCTCTTCCCGCTAAGATGTTTTTAGCATTTGCTGCAGGTCCCCACCCCTGCCCTTCCTGCAGCTTGAGTTTCAAACTACCGCAGTGGATTTTTATACCCTTCAGGTGAGGCCAGGCGCTTGGAAACACCCTGACAGTGATCTTTGCCTCCAACATGTTTCAGCAAATTGCAAAAGATACTACCAGAGGCTGGGGCAGAAATGAATTCCTATAACTCGTGAAATCTCTTCATCCGCCCTGCCCCCGCAGATTCCTATCCTGTTTCTATGTAATCATGTCTCCTCAATGGCATATGCCTTCCTTGACAGCCACAAGCTACTTTCTTCATCATAGCCCTTGGTTCTTCAAGTTTTCTTCAGGGTGTACTGGACATAAAGTACACCCAATTTCTAGGTGATGCTCTTCCCTGGCTTTTCCTGCAAACAATATCAGATGGGCCTTTTCCTCCCATGTCTGGCCTTGGACCAGCCTCTCCAGCAGCCACCCCAGTGAAGTCAGGCCTTGGGCTGGGTGGAGCTGACACTGGGTGCCTCCATGGTTTCCAATGAGAGTTCCAAAAATGTGGCTTGCTTTTCGAGCACTACCCACTTGATATGCCCTTGGACATAGCCCAGTCTTTCAAAGTTGAGGAAAACAATGGAATCTTTTCAGGGTTATGATGTATAAATTAGCACTCTGAGTGCTCGGAAAGCTGGAACAAAGTTTTGGCATCTTTCTTCAAGCTTTTCATTTTCCTGAGGATTCAACAATTTAGGAATCTCATAAGAAAAGCAACGAGAATGAATTTCCTTAATTTTAAACAATTTTCAGCACTTTCTACCCCTTCACTAAATAACTACCTCTCAACCCACCAATGGATTAAATCGCTGTTTTCACAATGGCTAATGTTTGCCAGTTCAGGCTGACATCTGACAACTCCACTGGAGTAGAGAAGGATTCTGATTCTTCCTATTGCATTGCATCTGGAACTTTTTCTTTGCTGCCTACTTTTTTAGTGAGCAAGTTTTATGTTTGGGAAAAGGTGGGGGAGACAGCCTGGATCCAGATCCATTTCTTCTGAAATCTCTTTAGGGATCAAATTCAAGAATACTTTCTGTGTTCAATTAAAAAAATTTTTTTTTCTTTTCAAAATCTCCAAAGTAAAAGGAAGGAAACCTCAAACACATTTTTAAATAACAGATGTTTGTTTTTACTGACACTCTGCCCATTATTTTCTGGGTGGGCTGTAAGAGAACTAGGGTATGGATAAGACACAGAAGAGCAAAGTAAAGCAGACCTCCTGCTCTTTAGAAGTGTCCTTTTTGAAATTACAGTTTGGATCTGGGCAGGGGTCCAGAGCAAACATTTGGGATTGCTCAGGAGCAATTTTCTAAGGAGGCCTCCTGCTCCCTACTACTACCAGGAGAATTAAAATGTACAGTATTGTCAATTTCATTCTTACCAATTTATTCAGCAGGCTGTGGGAGGGCAGGCTGCTCAAGGAACCCACAACCTAGTGGGGAAAGAATCAGAAACAATTAACTAGAATTCTGGACATATTTTTAAGTAGTATGCCATTAACTAGTGAACTCCCCAAAGACAAGCACCATGGAGAGGGAGAGACACCCACGCACACACGTGTGTGTGTTTGTGTGTGTGTGTGCGCGCTTGCCTGCCTAACATCAGGCTGTGCACAGCAGGTGCTCAGTGTAGGAAGACCAGATGGAAAATTTAATTCCCACCATTGTAACTAAATTTGTGAAGTCCAGAATTCTTCTCTATAGAGAAAACTACACAGAGAACACTACAGAGTTCTGAGCCTCCATCTTAAAAACCTCTCACCCTGGGAAACAGGGAGGATACACAGACATCAGAATAAAATGACTCAATGAAAAATATGAGAATGATGAGGTAGTTACAGCCTGTTCAGCTCATAGTGAGAATCCAAACACAAGAAAACAGCAAGAGTGAGAAGAGAAAGAAAAGTCATGTTCAGGGGCTGGCCAGACCTGTTTAGCAGGACACATTTTTTTTCCGGCACCCATGAAATGTGCCTTCTTCTGTATCCTCTGTTCTACTCACAGGCACCCCCTGTGGGCCTCTTCCCCAGCTCTTCCAGCTTCACATCCTTCTGCTGAGCTCTGAACTACAAGGTTTTCAGTCCAGACCTGGATAGCCACACCTGCACTTCAGCAGGTCCTGCCAAAGGGCTTGTCTGATTTATTCATTCACTCACTTAGCAAATTCTTATTTTGTGGTTCATAGAACAGAATAATTCACAGTTCTTAACCTAGAGGATCTTAAGTTTGAGAGCGAGACAGGGAAAAGATTAAATGTATTGAGTGTTTCAGGTGCAGGACTAGGTTGTCCCTGGTGCAGAGAGGATGCTCCACCTCTTAGCCCCAGGCCCAAGGACACCCCAGTGAAAATGGAGCAGAGCATGTCGGGTGATTGAGGGGATGGATTCAGATTCAGGTCCTTGCACTTGGCTTCTTGAGCAACCAACAGTCAGACCTCCAGTCTGCCCCACCTAAGATGGGAGGGCCACTGACTCAGTGGGGCAACTACCGCACTTGAGGAAGAGCTCCGTGACTCATCCACTAGCTAAGAGAACAGTTCTAATCACAGCTTTTCCACCTTTTCCTTCATCTGACTTTAAAACTAGTACACCGGCTTCTTTAAAACAGGGGCGCTTGGGTGGCTCTGTTGGTTAAGCGTCTGCCTTTGGTTCAGGTCACGTTCCCAGGGTCTTGGATTCAAGCCCCAAAGCCCCACATCAGTGGGCTCCCTGCTCAGTGGGGAGTCTGCTTCTCCCTTCCTCTCTGCCCCTACCACCCACTCATGCGCTTTCTCCTTCTCTCTCTGTCAAATAAATAAATAAAATCTTAAAAAAAGAAAAAAAAACAATAATTTGCTCATAGCCCTGGTCAGTGCTCTCTGGGCATTGGTTCCTGATGAGACTGTGGACATTACCTCTGGTTTTCAAAGCCATTCACCTCCATGAATTTAGATTCCTGGCTAGTCATGTTTCTGTGTTGTTATTTCAAAAGGTCTCCCTGACAAATTAAGAGTCAGCTGGCTGCTGCACTTATGGCCCATTTGTTAAAACAGTGAGTGGGGAGGAGGAGATGGGGACCCAGTGGGGGCAGGCATGTGGCTTCAGAGAGAAAAGCTTCATAATGAATGTGGACAAGGAGGGGTGGGATTGGAATGACCTGAGACCTGAGCGTTCACTCAGGTGAGACTGACCTCACTCTCTTAAAGAAGATATTCAAGGGTGGTCAAGGTTTCCTGCTTACAACTTATATTTCTTTTTTTTTTTTTTGAGATTTTATTTATTCATTTGATAGAGCACAAACAGGGGAGCAGCAGAGGCAGAGGGGGAAGCAGCCTCCCGATGCACGGAGCCCGACACAGGACTCCATCCCAGGATCCTGGGATCATGACCTGAGCCAAAGGCAGATGCTTAACCAATTGAGCCATCCAGGCACCCCATAACTTCTATTTCTTAGAAGTTCCTAAATGAGCCTGTTCTACTGTTACAGGAGTCCTTTCCCTGCTATGTCCTCTTTCTTCTTTGGCTTTGAGGTGCACTTTCCTTCTGCTCTGTGAATTGGGGGAAATGGGTGTCTGGCAGCCAGTACCAATTTTGGGGATCTTTGGGCATTGGTTGTGAAGTACTCCACCTCTCTGAGCTTAGACACAGGTATTTTTATACCTCTGGTTACTGACTCTTTTCCTGAGCTGTTTCAGAACTGCGGTGGGATCTCATATCTTTTTCTCATAGGTGACTCGTTCGGTTCAGTTCTCTTAAATTGCTGGACTTCCAGAACCATCCAGGCAAGGGCAACTCCAGCTAAGCACTGTGGGTTGCCATCTAAAACCACATGCGCTGGAGCATCTGGGTGGGTCGGTCAGTTGGTTAAGCATCTGACTCTTGATTTCAGCTTAAGTCATGATCTCAAGGCCATGCAGTCCAGCCCCTCTCCTCTCTTCTGGCTCTGAACACTGCTCAGTGGGAAGTCTGCTTGGGATTCTCTCTCTCCCTCTCCCCCTCCCCCGCCTAAGATAAATAAGTCTTTAAAAACACACACACACAGGGGCTGTGTAGGAAAGGAGGAAAAGGGTGTGGCTCCCCTGGAATTCATCTCACAGTGGACCTTGAAGCATTAATTTGCTGATGTCTCCAAGAGAACTGCCTTCCAGATGAATCATACCAGATTCTGGCGAGTAGCATTCTCTAGAGTAGCACATTTTTTGGCATGCTGGTTCCTGCACTTTTCTGGGGATTAAGGGGGTAGAATTCACAGTTCCTAAGTATAATTGCTCAATCTCCGTGGTCACCAACTAGCGCCACCTTCTACACTATAAAAGCTAGCGTTTAGAAATCTGTGTTGAACACAGATGTGTCAGTAGCAGGAACCAGACCCAAAACCTGTTTCTGCTTTCTTTTGGCACTCTTACAGCAGAGGGGAAGGTGCCAGCCTCTCCTTCAGTCTGTGCTCAAAACCTATTCTTGAGAGGCAGGGTTTGGGGGGTTTTTGTTTTTTGTTTGTTCTTGGAATGGTATACTACAGTTTCCATTCAAGTTCACCTGTTTTCTCTCCACTAATGTGATCTTAAGTGATGTTAGCCAAAACTGTGCTCTGACCAAAGCTTCCTTCCAATCAAGCCATGATCTAGTGAGCTCCTATTAAGTATCAGGCACTGGGTCTCAATATGATACATGCCCGCAGATCATTACACCTGAATATAATGATCTGACACGTTTCCTTTCCCTCCTTTTTTAAAAAAAAAAAAAAAGATTTTATTTATTCATTCATGAGAGATAGAAGCAGAGACCCAGGCAGAGGGAGGAACAGGCTCCATGCAGGGAACCCGATGTGGGACTCGATGTGGGACTCGATCCAGGGACTCCAGGATCACGCCCTGGGCCGAAGGCAGGCACTAAACTGCCGAGCCACCCAGGGATCCCCCCTTCCCCTCCTTTTAAACAGATTCTTATGGAAAGTTCTTGCTCTCCCACTGTGCCTCAGACTGAGAGTGGCTCTTCTGTCCTTCCTGCCAAAAATCAGGTCCCCAAAGGAGTTAGGATATACCGTTACTTGTTCCTTTTCAAGAAACTAGATCAGGAGCTGTGGGTAGCTTTGAGAAACTGCATTTTACTACCAAAGATGCAGATGTCTGCATTGCAATCAATAACAGGTTCAGACCTTCAGTAAAGAATACACACCCAGCAGACAAAATTCATTTGTAAGCTGGTTTCTATTTTTCTTTTTTTCCTTCTAGAGAGAGAGAGTATGTGCCTGGTATGGGGGGTGTTGTGGAGGGAGAGAGAATGTTAAGAAGACTCCGTGTTGAGCTATACTCAATCTCACGACCCTGAGATCACAACCTGAGCCAAAACCAAGAATTAGACATTCAACCAACTGTGCCACCCAGGCACGCTGTTAGCAGATTTCTAAACCTAGACTTACAATGAATCAGGTTACCTAGTTAACCTTGGAGGGTTGAAGTTTTCATTATTAACCAGGCTTGACTGTGTGGGTTGTTGGTATTCAGAGACATCTAAGAGCCCCATTTACCCATGCCAAGAGAAAAGATGAAACCTCTCTTCTTTCAGCAGATGCTCTGTCAGTTAAGAAGAGGGACACTGACCAAGTGATTAGAGTTTTTATTCCTCATTAGGTGATTTATGCAGAATGAGTGGGCAGCTGGACAAATTCCTGGAAGGTCAGCACCAATACCTGAGGCACCCATTTCCATCAGCAGCAGGCCCAACACCTGGGGTGAACTGGGTCTCACCCTCAATTCATTGGACTTTAGAGCCAGAAAGGGTTACATGAGTGACCTAATCATTTTCCTTCCATTTACACACAGAAGACTGGCAATACGTGTGGCTTAAAAGTTCACATAAACTCTTTCTTTATGTCTTTTAAAAGGTTTCAACAGACCTCACCAAGATGCCGTCTCAAATGGAACATGCCATGGAAACCATGATGTTCACGTTTCACAAGTTTGCTGGGGATAAAGGATACTTGACAAAGGAAGACCTGAGAGTACTCATGGAAAAGGAATTCCCAGGATTTTTGGAAGTAAGTGCTGAGAGGCCCAGAGAGAACCAGACATGAAAACCAGAGCTTGTATGGCCTGGTTGCTTTTCCTTTTGCCTTCCATCTCTTCCTTCTAGAGGCCGCTAGCAGAAAGGTGTCTTTGTTCATTTATCTATTAGACATTACTGAGTGCCTACTGTTTCTAAGATATCGTACAGGAAGCAGATGGTAGAGAAGTCCCTGCCCTCAAGGAGCTTACAGTTTGGCAGTGAAATAAGGCTGCACACAAATAACCACAAGACAAGCTGGAGTTACCTGCATCCATTGAGACAGAAACAAAGAAGAAAGGCCTCTTGCCAAAGAATCATCAACCAGGACATGGCTACCTCGGGTCATGAACCTGGCATTGGAGATGCCATATCATGGTCACATCCACTTTGAGCAACTTGCATCTCTTCTTAAATCCCTTCAGATAAAAGTTTTTTAAAAATATCCTTCCTACTGTAATCTATAAAGGAAAGGTGTCGAGCATCCGCTGCATGAGACCCAAGCATGACTCCAGAAAGAACTGCTTTCCACATTGAAAATGCAGTGAGAATTCAGGAGCTTAGCCTGAGTCCCACAAACTGAGGGGCCCGTTAGGGCTAGGAGGGGACCCTGCCCTCAGTTCAGATACCTCACTCAGGACATTAGCCCACAAGGCACAGTTGTCCTTTTACTGGACAACTTCAGGACATGGTTGTTGGATTTAACTGAAGGTGAAACACTGCTTGACAGCGTGAAATGTGAGCCCCTCTTTCCCTGCTACTACCAGGGTCATTTGAAAGGATCATTACTGTGTGTGGTATAGAAACTGCATTAGCCTCTAACAGGGTGAAGGGAGATGATGGTAAAAGGCTAGTCCTGTCTCTTGTCATCTGCCTGCTGGTTAGCACATTAGTCAAGCCTCTGACTCCCAACTTAGTAAACACGGGGTTTTACAGTACACTCTGATTCACATGTCACCAATACCAGTTAAGTAAACAAATACAGACAGCCTCGCTCTGGTCTTACAGCTGCAGTTACCACAATGCTATCCGAGAAGGAGTTAGAATATGTGGTTGCTCTGCTTTTGTACATCCTCTGATACAGCCCCAGACCCCAGACCACTAGCTTTGCCCTAACACTGGGCAGATTGCTTTGGCTTTCAGGGCCTCAGTTCCTGCCCCTGTAATGAGAGGGCTGGACATGATTACCTCCACTCTTCCACTTTCTGTGATCCTTCTAGGAGCATAAAATGCAGAGGCATGTGTTCATTATGGGCCTGCCTGTCACACAAACACATTCTCCATGTACTAAACCCTGGTTAATTGTGCTGTTGTATTAAAGTAGAAGCCAGGATGAATATAACATGAGGCGTTTCCCCCTGAAGACTTCATGGCATGAGAAACATAAAGAGTGTGTGTAGGGATCTCTGGGTGGCGCAGCGGTTTACCGCCTGCCTTTGGCCTGGGGCGCGATCTTGGAGACCTGGGATCAAATCCCACGTCAGGCTCCCGGTGCATGGAGCCTGCTTCTTCCTCTGCCTCTCTCTCTCTCTCTCTCTCTCTCTCTCTCCCTGTGTGACTATCATAAATAAATAAAAATTAAAAAAAAAAAAAAAAAAGAGTGTGTGTAGAACGGAGCACCAAGCATGGCAGTGTAATTTATCCTCGCTGTGGGTCACAATTCCGTAATTCCACACCCACACTTGCTACACTGACAGCATTCTGTTTCTAAAGCTGACCCCCTGTGTTATCCAAATTTCACTTCTGACCATAGCCAGGAAGTTGGCGGTGAAGCCAGAATTAACGGAAGCCCACCTGAAGTGGAGGCGGCCAGCACAGTGGGCTGTAGGTGATGGCTTCAGGTGGAGCTTATGGTACTCAAGTAGGAAATGCTGCTGCTTTGTCATCAGGGGCTTTGGGGTGCAGTATGGAAACATCCAGCACGCCTGAGACACACGAACTCACTGGGTGTGAGCTCCCTCCCTCACAGACACAAGCAGTGGCATTAGAGACTTTGCCTGAACACGTTAGCACCTCCAGAGGCCCACCTTTCCCTCCCTGGTCAATAGTCTGGGCCCTGAAGGAGCAACCACTCTTCCCGCTTCTTACCGTCCTTACTAGGAAAAGGAGGGATCTGAAACTTATGCCCTAAATTATCTTACTAGATCTTTTCTTAAGGAGTTTCCTTTTCCGAGGATTTGACCACACTATCAGAAATAGGCACTTGTTAAGAGAATGTTGGCTGACACTACAAAATGGGGAGTTTAGGGTGGTTCTTAGGCAGAGGCCTGTGATTTTTTAAAATTGTGGAAACAGCTGAACTAGAAGCCATGCAGGTGAGCGGGTCATGCCAGGTTCACAGTGGGAGACACAGTGGACTGAAAATTAGGCGGCCAGGTCTGGCTTCTCTGACATGAATCTCCTCTTTTTAGAAGTAGGCAGTTCCTAAGATCCCTATGACTATATGAAAGGACCACAGAAACTTTTTCCTGGCTTAATATATGAATTTACTGAAATCCTCTCTCAAGGCAGAAAAGTACATTTAGGTAACCTCCAAAGATCACTTACAACTAAAACGAGTTCAGATAATTGGAAGATTATATTAATGGCTGTCAGTAAATCAGAGAAGCTTGTCACAGTAACCATTGACTGATACTTCTTACCTTTGTTCTTTTTTTTCAGAATCAAAAAGACCCTCTGGCCGTGGACAAAATAATGAAGGACCTCGACCAGTGCCGAGATGGCAAAGTGGGCTTCCAGAGCTTCTTTTCACTAATTGCTGGGCTCACCATTGCATGCAATGACTATTTTGTAATACACATGAAGCAGAAGGGCAAGAAATAGGCACCATTGAGCAACACTCCGCCCGGAGTGAGGTGTCCCAAAGGGTCTCAAGGAATCTGTCCCACAGCTTCCCCCTGTATAAAGGATTCCATGAGCAGATCAGGACCCTCAGAAAATGTACAAATAAAATCCAACCCCCATTTGAGAAGCAGAGAAAGAAAAGTCAGTAAAAGAAAGCCAGATAAGCTTTTGATTTTTATATTGCTTATTGCATCCTCTTACCCTCAATAAACAAATTCCTTTTTTAGTTCCTCACTTGAGATGGAATGTTCGTTCCTTCTTCAGAAATGCTTGGTCCTTGCTTCATTCCTGAAGAACCTGCATGCCTTAGAACTGGCAAAGTGGGACAGTCTCTCCATACAGGCTCGGAGTCTGACTTCTCTGATTGATCTGCCCTGTAGCTGTGTCTAGCTGAGGGGCCCAAGTCCAAGGATTGAGAGATGGCACTACAAGACTATATCCTAATTTAATAATTACTGAGCACTGTCTTGTCTAGTTAAGTCAGAGCCTTTCCAGCAAGCTCTTTGGACACCTGAGATGTCAGAGTCAAATTTTCATGCAGATTCAGCAAACTCTCAGGTAAAAATAAGTCATAGAATAACCATCAAAAAGCAGAGTCTGGTGTGATGCTTCAGTAACAACAGTACATTAACACACGTTGAGTTGTCACAAGATGTCATGGCTGTATTGAGGTGACAGGAAATAGGCTAGTACTACTTACAGAATGGGGTAGTCCTTTTCTGTCAAAAATGAAGTGCCGGTACTAATATCTTAAAAAGCAGCAGAATGTTTCTCCCAGCCCTGTCTGTGCCTATTACAAGTTTTGGCTTATGTGCATTATGTGCTATATAGTTACTAATAACACAATGCTCTATCTTTATGGAGAGATGATGTATGAATTGGATCATGAAATTGTTCCAATTAAATAGGTCAGTGAAGATGGAAACATTTGTTCTTATGATTGGACACGTCAAGATAATTCTGGGGAAAAAGTTTAGTACAAAGTCATCCATCATCACAAGGAAAAGCATGCAAAAGGGAACAGGGAACAGGGTAGTCAAAATCTAGCTTTGAGGAAAAGAAGCCTGTAATAAAATCAAGGTGGAAGATAAAATTCCAACCATTTTATTTTGTCTCAGCCAATAAATGAACGAGGTGAGACAACCCACAGCTTTGCAGCTACAGAGTTATATCAGGTTTACAAAAAGGGATTTATTATAAGATATAAACTGGAAGGGGGTTGGCTAGCTGAAGAAACTGACCCCCAGGGTGCCACATCACAGAACCAGGCTGCCGAGGGGCCTGCTGGCTCCAGAAGCGGTCTGCTGAACTGAGAAGCCCTTGCTGTCACCAGCAGCTCCAGAACCACATGACCCAGACGCCCATTTCCCTGCCCCTTTGCACACAGACCTTGGCTCCCCATCCGAGGCTCAAGGAAGTAGATCTAATGAGCAGAACTTGTTACATCAGAGCCTCAACTTCAAGGGAGCCTGGGATATAAGAGTTTCACATTCTCCAACCTCTGCACATTAGGAGTTGACCAATCTACTGTGTCTGCCACAGTGATGATTCTTAATTCTTTTTTTTTTTTTTTAAGATCTTACTTATTCACAAGAGACACAGAGAGGCAGACACACAGGCAGAGGGAGAAGCAGGCTCCCTGCGGGGAGCCCAATGCAGGACTCAATCCCAGGACCCCGGGATCATGCCCTGAGCCAAAGACGGTTGCTCAACCGCTGAGCCACCCAGGTGCCCCTGATTCTTAATTCTAAGGGAAGTCTTCTGAAAGATAACCTCTGACAGGTACAGGGAATGGAGAAGAAACTGACCCATCACAGTCAAGCAAACTGTGTACAGGATGTATATCAACCCAGATATACCCCATTAGTTCACACCACCTGCCTCCTGGGGTAAATGTGTTTACCAAGTATTATAAAATTGGTGTCAATTAACAAATGAGCAAATGAAATTGTAACACATGGATGTTACAGTGGGCTCAGATGTCCCCAGGTCCACAGCAAGCTTTCACACTCTAAACCTCTTTACCTGAGAACAGAGAACTAGCCCAGGAGAGATTCTGGGGTTAGGGCTGAAGTTTCATTTCACGTTCAGAGTGGGTATGTAGATCACAAAAAGTTCTAATGCAAGGTGTTATTCCCAGAAGATGACCCCAGATTCTGACATTCAGAATAGTACCCGATGCCAAGGAATCATCTGGGTATGTGTGAGCATGTTGGAGCTGGTGGAGAAGGGGAGAAAAACACACCGTATGTTAGCCCCATTGCTCAAAACAAAGTTGTGAGCTAGTACAAGGAAAATAAAAGCAGTATTTATGGTTCAAAACCCTGCATGGCTCCTCATGCCAATATAAACAACAGACCTCACAATCTGACCTCCCAAAGCAGCCGTCTAGGCTTCAAGAGCTGCAGCCCAATGGCTCCCAGAGGGCGAAGCTGTGATTATGCCAACATCCAGAAAGAGGAAGCTCTGGAAAGTTCCACTCTGCTTTGCTCCATGGCTGGGTTACAAAAGCAGATCCTGCCCCTCTCCACACCCAGTTATGTAGGAAGGACCAATAGCAGCACAGAAAGTGCTGCAGAACTGACCTGAAACACACCTCGTTTTCTCTCTTGGACTCCATGCCCTTATCCAAGTCCTCTGAACATGAGCCAATTACCTGTGATTTAATGTTTCTATGCAAGTCATCTCCACAGGAGACCAAGTGCGAGTATATAAACCTCTCTCTCAATTTGACCAACTTGGAAGTGATTGTTCAAGTATCTTCTCCAGCTCTTAACCCCAGAGGGATCACTGTGGATAGGAATCCATTCATTTGGCAATTATTTACAAAGGCTATCTATGGGAGTGATACCAAGCAAAGTTCTGGGGTGGATGTAGAGGCAGATGCCCCCAGCACCTGCTCAAGGAGAACACAATCTGGTTGAAAGATAATAGACAAAACAGATCAAAAATATTAAACAACACAACACAGCATTGGCAAGAGTGAGGCATGTGGGCACCCTGGGTCACTGTTGACAGGAATGTAACTTCCACAGCCTTTGGGGGAAGCAAATCGGCAGTGTGCACCAGCAGCCTTCCATGTGTTTTTCTTGACCCAACATCCTATCCCAGGAGAATTTATCCTAACAAAGTAACAAAAGATCATTACAAAGATTCAGATATAAAGATATTTGATGCAGCAATCTTAAGAGTAGCTAAAACCTGAATACAACTTCAAGATCCAACAATAGGGTTAAATAAGTATAAATGTACCTGGGATGCTGTATAACCATGAAAACCACAACTTTGGGGCCCCTGAGTGGCTCAATGGTTGAGCGTCTGCCTTTGGCTCAGGTCATGATCCTGGGGTCCTGGGATCGAGTCCCACACCGCTTCTCCCTCTGCCTACGTTTCTGCCTGACTCTGTGTGTCTCTCATGAATAAATAAATAAAATCTTAAAAAAAAAAAAAAAAAAGAACAGAAAGAGAACCACGACTTTGAAAAATATTTAAAAATGGGGACATGGAAAGGGAATATAAGGGAAGGGAGAAGAAATGTGTGGGAAATATCAGAAAGGGAGACAGAACGTAAAGACTGCTAACTCTGGGAAACGAACTAGGGGTGGTAGAAGGGGAGGAGGGTGGGGGGTGGGAGTGAATGGGTGACGGGCACTGGGGGTTATTCTGTATGTTAGTAAATTGAACACCAATAAAAAATAAATTTAAAAAAAAATGGGGACATGTCTATGTAAAGTAAAGCAGGTTGCAAAATTATTATATAATGGGATTCCTTTCTTTTTAAAATATGCATGTCTGTCTAAGAAGGGCACTTGATGAGATGAGCTCTGGGTGTTACACTATATGTTGGCAAATTGAATTTAAATTTTAAAAATCTGAAAAAAAATATGTATGTCTGCACACACACAAAAGACTAAAGGAAATACATCCAGCTGTGTTTTAGTTTCTAAGATAGGAGTTACTGGCTGGGGAAACTTGTCTACAGGAAGAAGTTTATGAGATTATTTTAATTTCCTTTCTATACACTGCTATGTCATCTAAATTTTCTTTCTTTTTTTTTTTTTTTTAAGACTTTGTTTATTCATGAGAGACACACAGAGAGAGGCAGAGACACAGGCCAAGGGAGAAACAGGCTCCCTACTGGGAGCCTGATGTGGGACTCGACTCCAGGATCACGCTCTGGGCCAAAGGCAGTCACTCAACTGCTGAGCCACAGAGGTGCCCCATCTAAATTTTCTATAATGATTCTACTTTTGGAATCTGAAAAACAAAATTCTAATATTTTTTAAAAGAACACGTGTATTTATTGAGGGTCTGCAAGACCTATAGGAGATACTTAAGCATTATCTTATTTAGCTCTCACAATAACCTTAAGGTTTTATAACATCCATTACAGATGGCAAAACCAAGACTCCAGTAACTTCCCCAAAGCCCCATAGCGTCAATGTAAAGATGTGAACTCAAGTGCTGTGTTTCTTTCTTCCTATTTTGCAGCTGTCCCAAGGTGCTGTTTGGGTAAATTACATATCAAATATATTAGGGGCACCTGGGGGGCTCAGCGGTTGAGAATCTGCCTTCAGCTCAGGGCAGGATCCCAGGTCCAGGGATAAGTCCAGCATTGGGCTCCCTCTGCCTAGGGCTCTGCCTTTCTCTCTCTCTCTCTCTCTCTCTTTCTCTCTCTCTCTCTCCTCTCTCCTCTCTCCTCTCTCTCTCTCATAAATAAATAAAATCTTTTTTTAAAAAATTGACCAAAGGAGGAAAAATCATTTCAATTAGCTCTCTGGATCACAGAACTTGTGCTGAGTAATGCAAAATGCCTGTCCTGTTACTTAAGCAGCTAATCGATGAGCAGCCCCTGCACTGCGGCTTCTTCCTGCAAAGTTCAGCCTGTTTGCATCAACCTCTTCTAGGTACATCCATTAAGGCTCTGATGAGCAGTAGCTGCACTTAGCCTCAAGCCTGTCTTTCTAGAAGGAGGAGGTGGAGGATTCAGCTTTGGTCTCTGTAGAGAGGATTCTGCTCTGTCCCACCCCCATTCTGGGTGAGTCAGCAGACACAAAAGGTTTCTTGGCGTTCTTACAAATTTTACGACCTATGCAATAGATACTGATGTGGAGAACAAAAGAAAAAGAAAAGAATTAAACTTCCCTATAACTTACAGCCCACTGAAGAGTACTTGAGACAAGCAGAGTAACATTCCTCTAGGAGCTCAACTGCTTCAATGTTGATACTTTGCTAGAGGTAAAAGGTAACCTTAGCTTGACATTAGCCAGACCTCCAGGATCCTGGAAGTCTCCTTTAACATAGAAAGATCACTTTGGAAACTTCCTTTATCTCTATCTACCCCCTACCCAGGAAAATATGTTAGCAATCATCCTTCAAACATCTGGCCCACCATATACATCTGAAGGGTCTCATGACTAAGCATTTACTAGACAATAGTAAATGACCTCTTCCTAACAACAGGTAGCCCCTCAAGGTCCTGGAAACCTTCCCTCCAAATTCCTTTGAGACTTAGCTATCCCTAACCCCTTCCCACTCCTCACTACCCAGGGCAGCTCTCTCTGCCCAGGGGTCCTGTCCTTTTTTGCACTGAAGGCCTTAAGAATTCTTTCTTGACCTTTTGCTCCCAGACCCCAACATTTTCACATCAGGTCCTATTACTGTTCCAACTTTACAGGTGACTTCCTGTAATGAAATTTCCTTTCAACAATGTGACTTAAAGCACCGCGGGAAGTAGCGAATAACAAAAATGTGGTCACTGGCCTGGGGGAATTTACAGTCCAGTGGAACAAGAGCTATGCATATCAACGATGCGATGATGACAGCCTGTGAGGCAAAGACCAGTCTGAGTGCTGAGTGGTAAATGCCACTGTCAAGTGCTGAGACTGGGGGAGGGGGGGGGGTTCGTGGGGAGAGGATTTGATAGAAAAGAATAAATAGAAAGCAAGATCCACTTTGAGCAGGGCAGGGTGGCAAGAACGTAGAAGAACAGAAAACTTGGAAAAGGCAAGCATGAGCAGAGGCCTGGCCTGGCTGGGATGGGCATACGGTCAGATGCAAGAAGGGGGGGAAGCAGGTAGGTTTGAGCAAGGGAGTGACATTTCAGCACAATTAATCTGACACAAATGACAGACATGGGAGGCACTTGAGAGAGGCCTGCCAATTAAGAGTGTGCTGCTCACTGGGCGGTCATGAAAAACAACTGCTCTCAATATGCTGACTTGTAACAATCACAAGACATGATGTTTGAGCAAAAAATAACGTACAGAATAGTGTACATCTGTCTGGAAGTATGCCCATTAAATCCCCATTCGGGGGGGAATGATAGTGGAGAATACATGCCCATAATTGCATAAATATATAAGAAACTGATAAAACTGGATGCTTCCCAGAAAAAAAAAAAAAAAGGAAGGCTGTGCGAGCACCAAGTGGGAAGGAGAATAGGATATGAATCCATGTACAAAAAAAAAAAAAAAAAAAAAATTTACTTTAAAAAATAATTTTTAAAAAATAAAAAAATAATAATTCATAATTCATTGCTTTTTTTTAAATGTTTTTAAGAATTACCCTGTCTTGAAACGAACTAGGGGTGGTGGAAGGGGAGGGGTGGGGGTGGGGGTGAATGGGTGACGGGCACTGAGGGGGGCACTTGAGGGGATGAGCACTGGGTGTTATTCTGTATGTTGGCAAATTGAACACCAATAAAAAATAAATTTATTATAAAAAAAAAGAATTACCCTGTCTTTAGTAAATACATACTGTTTGAATAATTACATCACAATGTGGTCTTTTAAGATTTTAAGTGCACATTGTAATAAGCCAAGCACATGAGGTGGGAAGGTGGAGCAAAGTACCCCACCTCCAGGTCCCTGAGCCCAGGTTTCCCACATTGTGGCTTTTAGGGGTTTGAGATGAGGAGCAGTGAGAGAGCCTACTTAGGTGACAGCATAAGTAGGGAACACTCACTCAGTGCTGTCCTCAGTTTTGGATGAAAACAAACAGATCTTCGGCACAAAACATAAGACTTCAAAGAAAATTCTCTCCTCCAGGGTATTCCTTTTGGCTGTACTTTTGGGACAGCCCCTCCCCCAAGACGCCCATACACGCAGGCACACACAGACACACACCCACACACATGTTCACTTTCCTCTACAGTGAGCTGCACTCTGGAGGACCCAGTTGCATTAGGCAGTGGAGCTCACCCCATGCCACGTGAACAGTGCCATATGGCAAGTGCCCAACATCCTCACACCCTTGCTCTTGGACTCCCACCATTTACCCCACCTTCTAGGCTCTCGCTCTCATAGCAGTGCCCGTCCTGCCAGCATCTGATCACACTCTAATGGCCCTATTTCACCTCTAAGACCTAAGCACACCCACAGTTTACCTGTAACAATCCTGACTTCTCTTCTTTTTTTTTTTTTTTTTTTTTCTTTTTTTTTTTTTTTTCTGACTTCTCTTCTTAACACAGATTCTCCTTAATCTATGCTTTCTCAGACCACCCTGGGAAATCTAGAACCTCTATACTACTGCAGCCTTCTGGCGAACAGCACTCCCAGCAGGCATTCTCAGGTCTCAAAATGAGGGGCCAGGACAAAAAACAGTTTCCTAAAAATGTAACAGGACTCAATGACTGTTTACAAATGGATGGAAAGGGACAGCTGGGTGGCTCAGTGGTTGAGAAGCTGCTTTCGGCTCAGGTTGTGACTCTGGGGTCCTGGGATGTAGGGTCTCACATTGGGCTCCCTACAGGGGGCCTGCATCTCCCTCTGTGTCTCTGCCTCTCTCTCTGTGTGTCTCTCATGAATAAATAAATAAAATCTTTGAAAATAATGGGTGGAAAATAGAAGAATTAGATGCACCTTCAAAATCTATGCAAAATCATCAAAATCTAGCCCCTTAGGGCTGGGGGCTGGGTGGCAGACTTCTGAAAGAAGACGACCTGCAGTAAATCATTATATAGGAGGATTTGTCTAAACCAGACCCTGACTTGGACCTGACAGTAGCCCATAGACTTTGCACACTCCCTTTGGATGCTTCTGGCAACACTGTGGCTCAGGCTTGTGACCTGCACTTACACTTCATGGACCAGGCGTTGGCCTCTTCTCTCTGCTCCTCTTGCCTCCAACTCCAACTCCCAGTCTGGTTCTGCTTCTAGCTTCTCAGCACGGACTGCTATCACAGTGGGTCAGGAAGAGGGAGGGTCAAAGGAACCACCTGAGTGAATGAAACACCAACAGGTCCACTGACAACATCACAGAAGTCTACAAGAGGGGCCTGCTGAGCACTGGGATGGGATGCTTGGGAGGTAACTGGTACTGCAGGGGATGTGGGGGCTCTGGAATCAAGCAGACCTATGCTTAAATCCTGCTGGTTTTGGTCAACTTCATGATACATTGATAAGAATAGGTAACATCTATTGCCCATTGTCTATTGCCCATTCCTCCTGAGCTCTTAACAGGCTTTATCTCATTTAATCCTCACAGAGACTCTTTAAGTTGAATATTCTTAGTGTGCCTATGTTACAGACAAAGAAATTGAGTGGGTAAAGAGGGAAGTAATTTGTCCAAGGACTTACAACTGTAGTGATAGAGCTATGATTCATATCCAGGTCAGACTCCAAAGTCTATGCCTTTAGTCAACTAAATTGGGTAACAGGGAAGAAGTCAGAAAATCAGCTTTGAGAATCCAGTCTATTCTCCTCATTAGAGAGCAATAGTCCCTTTCTGAGAAGCAATAGCCCAAAACCAGGAGCCAGAGTTTCTGGGTTTCAATCCTGGCTTTTCTACTTACAGGCTCTGTGACCTTGAGTAAGTTTGTGCCTCTCTGTGCCTCAGTTTCTCCTATATAAAATGGAGACAATAATTGAATCTGCCTCACAGGTTGCCCTGGGATTAACTTATTACACCTACAGCACCCAGAACAATACTTGGTAAGTGGTTGGCACTTATAATTCATCCTCTAACCAGAAGGTCCCTCCCTCCCCCTGAAATTACATATAGCAATGCTTTGTTGAAAGAGCAAGAGCTTTGGACTCAGAAAGACTTGGGTTCAAATTCTTCCTTTGCCACCTACTCGGTGGCCTTGGGCAAGCTACTTAACCTCTCTGAGCCTCAGTTTCCTCATCTATAACACAGACCCCATTGTACCCACATGGTAGCAACTTTTGGAAAGAATGAAGAAGATAAGTTATACAAGATATGCATATTGGTGCTTCTGGGCCATACAAAGAGGCAGAAGCAAGGTTGCTTATTCCAGCAAAGTCTTGCTCAGAAAGAAAAGCCAGACCTTTGGTATGGAGTTGGTCAAACATTAATCAGACTGCCTCTTTAGCTAGGTCTCTACCAAATGGCGCTGCATGTTCTTGGCAATAAAAGCTCTTTGCATCCTGCTTATTAAGTCATAAAACAAGGACACAACTAGATTTCAGTCACCTTCAGGGCACCTACTATGGGGAACTTAAGCTTTTAAAATATCACAGGCAAATGAGTATCACAGTTGGGGTTCAAGGCAACCTCAGAGTCAGAAGACCTAGGTTCTCCTGTGTCACTCTGGGCAAGATGACCTAACTTTTCCAGGCCTCTGTTACATCACTTAAAAACTGGGAAAACAGCATTCAGCCCCACAGAGTTTTGTAAAGATCCAAGGACATAATATATAAGCTACAGTATTCTTTCCTGCTTTTCTTCTGTCAAAATGAATTAGACATGCTCTTCCCCTCCAAGGCTGATCCCTCCTCCTGTGCTCTGGTTCTCGCCTCCTCCTACCTTCTAAGAGATTTCCCTCCAGCAGCCACCTACCCTCCTCTGTATCTTCTTTCCATCACTCCTTCTTCCAGCTCATTCTACTCATTCCTGTCAACAGTTGTATATGCCAGAGTCTCTCCTGCTAGAAGAAAAAGCACTCCCTCAAATCCAAATCTCAGAAATTTCTTGAAAAAATTAATCTCACCTGCTCTCTCCATTTCCTCATCTTTTTTTTTTTTTTAATTTTTATTTATTTATGATAGTCACACAGAGAGAGAGAGAGGCAGAGACATAGGCAGAGGGAGAAGCAGGCTCCATGCACCGGGAGCCTGATGTGGGGATTCGATCCCGGGTCTCCAGGATCGCGCCCTGGGCCAAAGGCAGGCGCCAAACCGCTGCGCCACCCAGGGGTCCCCATTTCCTCATCTTTCCTTCTCAGTTCTTTCTGATCCATATTAGACCCACACCACTCCACTCGAATGCTTTCATCCAAACCACCAAAAATCTCCCTCCAAGAGATAATCTTTAATTATCTGACCTTCCAGCAGCATTTACTCTCGTTGGCTATTCCCTCTTTGAAAACATTCTTCTTTTAGGGGCACCTGGGGGGGGTTGCTCAGTGAGTTAAGCATCTGACTCTTGGTTTTGAGTCAAGTCATGATCTCAGAGTCCTGGGATTGAGGTCCCTGTAGGGTTCTCCACTCAATGAGGAGTCTGCTTGGGATTCTCTCTCTCTTCCTCTGACTGCTCCTGTCCTAACCTGCACACGTGCTCACATTCTCTCTGTCCCTCTCTCTCTTGAAGTAAATAAATAAATCTTTAAAACATTCTTCTCTTTGGTTCAACAAGGTCTCATTCTTCTTATTATCCTCCTCCTTCTCAGGTTCATTTTTATTCTGCCTTGTTAGCATTTCTTTTTCTTCCTTAAATGTTGGTCTTTCTCAGGGACATTGCCTAGGTCCTCTTCTCTTCCCACATTAACTCTATCTCTGGGTAATCTCATTTACCACACCCCCTCCCCATTCAGCATCACTAATAGAGTAACAACTCTATTTGGATGTTCCACAGGCCTCTTGAATTCAGCATTAAAACTACAATCATGGGTTTCTGGTCCAGCATGTAAGAAATTTGCAAGTCTCCATCCTAACAACAGTGAAAAACTGAACAAACTAAAAACCCAACAACCATTCTTTCTTATTTTTATTTTTTTTTAAGATTCCATCCATTTATTCATGAGAGACACACAGAGAGAGAGGCAGAGACACCGGCAGAGGGAGAAGCAGACTCCATGTAGGGAGCCGGACGTGGGACTCGATCCTGGGACTCCAGGATCACACCCTGGGCCAAAGGCAGGCGCTAAACCACTGAGCCACCCAGACTGCCCGTTAATATCTATATTTACTAGAGAAGTCAGGTCACAAGGCAAACTGCTGCCCTCACACCTGGAGACATCAACAGGAGGCTACAGAGAACCACAAATGGAGCAGAAACCTCATGAGTGTGGGACGCCTAGATGGCTCAGCGGTTGAGCATCTGCCTTCAGCTCTCATCAATCAATAGAGGAAAAGAAAGAAAGAAAGAAAGAAAGAAAGAAAGAAAGAAAGAAAGAAAGAAAGAAAGAAGAAAAGAAAGAAAGAAAAAGAAAGAAAGAAAGAAAGAAAGAAAGAAAGAGAAAAAGAAAGGAAGGAAGGAAGGAAGGAAGGAAGGAAGGAAGGAAGGAAGGAAGGAAGGAAGGAAGAAAAGAAAAGAGAAAAGAAAAGAAAGAAAAGAAAAGAAAGAAAAGAAAAGAAAAGAAAAGAAAAGAAAGAAAAGAAAAGAAAAGAAAAGAAAAGAAAAGAAAAGAAATCTCATGAGTGTAAATGTAGGGAAACCTGAACCGTAACTGACCAAGTGTTGGAGGCTCAGTGTGGTTGAGTCTGAGAGAGAAAAAGTCCAGAGAGATTCAGCCCTGGGAGCTTCTCACAGTTCTGAAAGTTTTAGCTCCTGGGCTCTACCATATTTTCACAGTGAACATTGGAGAAAAATCCCCAAATGTTTCCAGCATGCAGAGAAGAAAGGGAACAATTTGAAATACTCCAAGCATTCTGTTCCTCTTAACAAGGTCTGCTCTTGGGAGAATCTATTAACCAGAGCCTAACTGACCTCTTTAGGTAGATCTCTACCAAAAAGAGAGGGGAAAGACCCAACCGCAGCCCACTCTAGGCATCCTTCCCCATGTAAAGCAGGAGGGGGCCTTAAGAGCCTGCAGAAAGTTCATAGTCTAGAGGCACAGGCTCACTGAGACTAATTGCAGTCCTCCTCCCCTCACACCTTACCACTGTATTATTAAAGGCCTATTTACAACAGTGCCATTTATCCAGTACATCATGCCTAGCTACAAAAAAGAAATTAAGAGACATACTAAAAGGCAAAAGAAGAAACAGAGCCAGCATCAGAACCAGATTCAGACATGGCAGGGATATTAGAATTACCAAACAGGGATTTTAAAACAATTATGATTAGTATGCTAAGGTCTCTAATGGATAAATAGACAGTATACAAGAACAGATGGGCAATGTAAGCAGAGAGATGGAAATTCTAAGAAAGAACCCAAGAGAAATGCTAGAAATCAAAAACACTATAATAACAGAAGTGAAAAGTCCTCTGATGGGCTTAGCAGTAGCCTAGACACAGCTGAGGAAAGAATCTCTGAGCTCAAGGATAAGAATTACATTCAATTCTCCTCAGGGGTTGCCTGAGCAGCTCAGTCAGTTAAGCATCTGCCTTCAGCTCAGGTCATGATCTTGGGGTCCTGGGAGTGAGCCCTGCATTGGGATCTCTGCTGGGTGGGGAGTCTGCTTCTCCTTCTCCCTCTTTGCTCTCTTTCTCTTTCTCACTCCCTCTCAAATAAACAAATACCAAAAAAAAAAAAATTTTTTTAATTATCTTCAGAAACTGCAATGAGGAAGAGAATGGAGTAAAATATTTAAAAAGTGTTCAAAGAAAAAGAAAAACCACCCTAGAATTCTGTACCCTGTGAAATTACTCTTCAAAAGTGTAGGAGAAATAAAGAGTTCTCAAACAAAAACTGAGGAAATTTATTGCTGGTAGATCTTTCTTGCAAGAAGTGTTAAAAGAAGTTCTTTAGAAAGAAGGAAGTTTAGGGATCCCTGGGTGGCGCAGCGGTTTGGCGCCTGCCTTTGGCCCAGGGCGCGATCCTGGAGACCCGGGATTGAATCCCACGTCAGGCTCCCGGTGCATGGAGCCTGCTTCTCCCTCTGCCTGTGTCTCTGCCCCACCCCCCCTCTCTCTCTCTCTGTGTGATTATCATATATAAATAAAAAAATTAAAAAAAAAAAGAAAAAAGGAAGTTTATATAGGTCAGAAATGTGGATCTACATAAGGAAAGGAAGAGCTTCTGAAAAGGAATAAGTAAAGGTAAAATTAAAACTTTTATTTTTCTTATTCTTAGTTGATCTGACAGTAAGTTGTTCAAAATAATAATAATAATAATAATGCATTGAATTATGTAGCAGGAAGAAAATCAGTAAGGACATAGTTGAACTCAACAGCACCAACAATCAACTGGATATAATTGATATCTATAGGCCATTTCATTCCAAAATAGCAGATTACATATTCTTCTCAAGCTCATAGGAAGCATTCACCAAGGCAGACCACATTTTGGGCTATAAAAAAACACCTTAACAAATGTAAAAGAATAGAAATCATACAGTGTCTACTCTCGGACCACAATGAAATTAAAATAGAAACCAAAAACAGAGAGCTGGAAAATCCCCCAAATACTTGGAGATTAAAACTACATACATTTAGCTAACATATGTGTCAAAGAAGAGATCTGAAGCAAAATCTTACAATATTTTCAACTAAATGAAAATAAAAAAACAACTTATTGAAATTTGTGGGATATAGTGAAAGCAGTGCTTAGAAAGAAATTTATGGCATTAAATGCATATATTTAAAAAGAAGAAAGATCTAAAATCAATCACCTAAGCTTTCCAAACTGAGCCTGGCAGAATGGCTCCTGCAAAGACGGATGTAAAGAAGATGTCCTGACATCAACAAGACAGTGATCAGAGAACACACCATCAACATTTACAAGATTACCCATTGAGTGAGTTTCAAGAAGCATGCCCTTGGGCACTCAAATAGATTCAGAAATTTCCCATGAAGGAGATAGGAACTCCAGATGTGCACATTGACACCAGGCTCAACAAAGCTGTCTGGGGCAAAGGAATAAAGAACGTTCCATACCGTATCCATGTGTGGTCATCCAGAAAATGTAACAAGGATGAAGATTCACCAAACAAGCTCTATACATTGGTTACCCATATATCTGTCACCACTTTCAAAAATCTACAGTTAATGTGGATGAGAACTAACAGCTAATTGTCAAATAAAGATATAAAAATGAAAGAAATAAAAAGTAATCGAATCAATCATCTAAGCTTTCACTAGCAAACTAGCAAAAAGAAAAGAAAATTAAATCTGAGGAAAGCAGAAGAAAGGAAATAATAAAATTAGAGCAGAAAGCAATAAAACTGAAAACAGCACATTAATCAAAAAGCCAATGAGGGGCCCCTGGGTGGCTCAGTCTGTTAAGTTTCTGGCTTCAGCTCAGGTCATGATCTCAGGGTCCGGGGATTGGGCATTGGGCTCCTTGCTCAGCAGGGAGCCTGCTTCTCCCTCTGCCTGTCTGCTGCTCCCCCTGGTTTGTGCTCTCTCTCTTTCTGTCAAATAAATAAATACAATATTTATTTAAAAAAAAAAAGCCAATGAAACCAAAAGCTGGTTCTTTGATAATGCCAATAAATTTAAAAGGAGAAATAATACAAATTACTAATATAAAAAATGAAATGGGTACATCACTACAGAGCCTAAACATCAAAAGGATAATAAAAGAATTCTACAAGGAACTCCACGCCCACAAATTTGATAGCCTAGATGAAATGGACCAATTCCTTGAAAGACACAATCTGCCAAAACTCACACAGGATGAGAGATAGACAATCTGAGTAGGCCTATATCTGTTAATAATTGAATCAATAATTAATAAGCTTCCAAAACAGAAAGCACTAGGCTCAGATGGGTTCACTGATGAATTCTACTAAACATTTAAGGAGAAATTATACCAGTTCTATGTAATCTCTTTCAGAAGATAGAAACAAAAGAAATACTACTTCCTAACCTATTCCATGAGGCCAGTATTATCCTAATACCAAAACTGGATGAAGGCATTACAAGAAAAAGAAAAAAAACTACAGATCAATATCTCTCATGCACATAGATGCAAAAATCCTCAACAGTACATTAGCAAATCAAATCCAAATGTATGAAAAGAATTGTATACTATGACCAAGTGAGATTTATCCCACATATACAAAGCTGATTCGACATTTGAAAAATCAATTAATGTCATCCATCAAATCAACAGGCTAATAAAGAAAAATCCTTATCAATAAATGCAGAAAAAGTATTTGACAAAGTCCAACATTCATTCATGATAAAAACTCTCAGTGAAATAGGTAGGAATAGAGAGGAACTTCCTCAACTTGATAAAGAACACCTACCAAAAAGCTGTAGCTAACATCATACTTAATGATGAGAGACTAGAAGCTTTCCACTGAGATCAGGAAAAAGGGAAGGTGTCCCCTCTCACACTGCTTTCCAACATCATATTGGAATAGCTAATGCAATAAAACAAGCTAAGGAAATAAATGATATACAGATTGGAAAGAAAGAAATAAAACTGTGTCCATAGATGACACGATCATCTATGTAGAAAATTCTAAAGAAGTAACAAAAAACCTCTGAGAACTAGTAAGTGATTATAGCAAGGTTGCCAGATACAACTTTAACATACAAAAGTCAGTGGCTTTCCTATGTACCTGCAATAAACAAGATAAATTTGAAATTAAAAGTATAATACTATTTAAATAGCATCCCCCCAAAATGAAATACTTAAGTATAAATCTAACAAAATATATAGAAGATCTACATGAGTAAAACTACAAAACTCTGATGTGAGAAATCAAAGAGCTAAATAAATGGAGAGATGTTCCACATTTGTGAACAAGAAGATTGAATATTGTCAAGCTGGCAGTTCTTCCCCATTTGATATGTAGATTCATGCAATCCCAGTCAAAATCTCAACAAATTGTTTTGTGGATAGCAACAAACTGATATGAAAGTTTATCTGGAGAGAGACTCAGAATAACCAACACAATATTGAAGGAGAAGAACAATGTTGGAGGAATGACACTACCCAACTTCAAGACTTACTATAAAGCTACAGTAATCAAAAGTAATGCCAATTTTAGAGTAATCAAAATCTGTTCCCACTGGCAAGAGGACAGACAGATAGATCAATGGAAAAGAAAAGACAGCCCAGAAATAGACTCAGGTAAATATAATCAACTGATCTTGAAAATGGAGCAAAGGCAACAAAGCGAAGTAAAGACTTTTTAACAAACAATGATGCTACATCTGTCTGCAGAAAAATGAATCTAGACCCACACCCTCCACCCTTCATAAAAATCAACTCAAAGTGGATCATAGACCTAAATGTAAAATGCAAAACTATAAAACTCCCAGAAGATAACATAGGAGAAAATCTAGGTGGACCTTAAGTTTAGCAGTGACTTTTTAGATACAATACCAAAGGCATGATTCATGAAAGAACAAACCAATAGGCCAGACGTTACTAAATTAAAATTAAAATTTTCTGCTTGGTGAGGAGACACTATTAAGAAAAGGAGGGATCCCTGGGTGGCGCAGCGGTTTGGCGTCTGCCTTTGGCCCAGGGCGCGATCCTGGAGACCTGGGATTGAATCCCACGTCGGGCTCCCGGTGCAAGGAGCCTGCTTCTCCCTCTGCCTGTGTCTCTGCCTCTCTCTCTTTCTCTCTCTCTCTCTCATAAATAAATAAATTAAAAAGAAAAGAAAAGGAAAAGATAAGCCACACCCTGAGGGAAGATGTCTGCAAAAGATATATCTAATAAAGGACTTTTATCCAAAATATGCAAAGAACATTTAAAACTCAATCATAAGAAAATGAACAACCCATTAAAAAATGACTAAAGACATTAACAGTTATCTCACCAAAGAAGATAGAAAGAAGTCAAATAAACATGTGAAAAGACATTCCAGGGGTGCCTGGATGGCTCAGGCAGTTGAGCAGCCAATCCTTGCTTTCGGGTCAGGACCTGATCTCATGGGTTCTGGAATGGAGCCCTGCGTCAGACTCTGCATTCGGTGCGGAGTCTATTTGAGGAATCTCTCCTTCTGCCTCTCTCCCTCACCCTCACGCTGGCGCTCACTCTCTCTCTCTCTCTCTCTCCTCTCTTTCTCTCTCTGTCTCTAAAATAAATAAATAGGGACACCTGGGTGGCTTAGCGGTTGAGCGTCTGCCTTTAACTCATGGCGTGATCCCAGGGTCCTGGGATTGAGTTCCACATCGGGTTTCCGGCATGGAGCCTGCTTCTCCCTCTGCTTATGTCTCTATCTCTGTGTGTGTGTGTGTGTCTCATGAATAAATAAATAAAATCTTTTAAAAAATTAAAAATAAGCAAATAAATAAATACATCTTTAATAAGGAAGGAAAAAAGAGAAGATCCTCCACATCATATGTCATCAGGGAGATACAAATTAAAACAATAAGGAAATAGAACCTCACATCTATTAGAATTTGCCAAAAATCCAGAACATAGGATGTGGAGCACAAGAACTCTGATTCATTGCTGGTGGGAATGAAAAATGGTACAGCTGCTCCGGAAAATAGTTTGGGGATTTCTTACAAAATTAAGCCTACTCTTACCATACAATCCAGCAATCATACTTCTTGGTATTTCCCCAAAGGAGTTGAAAAAACTTATGTCCACACATAAACCTGCATACAGATGTTAATAGCAGCTTTATTCATAATTTCCCAAACTAAGATGTAACCAAGATGTCCTTTAGTGTAAATAAATAGATGAACTGGTATATTCAGACAATGGAATATTATTCAGCCCTAAAAAGAAACGAGCTGCCAAGCCATTAAAAGACAGGGAGAAAACTCAAATGCATTTTAATAAGTGAAAGAAGCCAGTCTTGAAAGACTACATGATGTATGACTCTAATTACATGACACTCTAGAAAAGGCAAAACTATGGAGACAGTGAAAAGATTAGTGGTCACCAAGAATTAGGAAGTAGGGAGGAATGAAGAAATAGGCTGTGCACAGAGGATTTTTAGGACAGTGAAACTACTCTGTATAATACTAAAATGGGGGATCCCTGGGTGGCGCAGCGGTTAAGCGCCTGCCTTTGGTCCAGGGCGCGATCCTGGAGACCCGGGATCGAATCCCACGTCAGGCTCCCGGTGCATGGAGCCTGCTTCTCCCTCTGCCTATGTCTCTGCCTCTCTCTCTCTTTCTGTGTGACTATCATAAAAATAAATAAATAAATAAATAAATAAATAAATAAATAAATAAAAATAAGTTATACCGTTAAAAAAAAAAAAACCAGAATGGTGGATACAGTCATTATATGTGTGTCCAAACCCATAGAATGTACAACACAAAGAGTGAACTATAATGTAAACTATGGAGTCTAGATGATAAAGATGCACCAGTGCAGGTTTATCACATGTAACAAATGTACCCTCTGGTGGGGGAATGTTGGTAACCAGGGAGGCTGCGCATATGTGGGGGTGTGGAGGTCAGGTATATGGGAAATCTCTGTAGTTGCTACTCAATTTCATGTAAACCTAAAGAATACACCTATGTTCATCATCTTCTCTACCCTACCCCCCCAAGCCTCCCCCCCCCCCCACCACTACACACACACACAAATTACAAAGCTGACCTTTTCTGGGTTCTTGGTTTCAAACAACAAAATTCACTCAGGCTTATTAAAGCAGAAAGGAAATTTTATTAAAATAGCTCTGAACTCATCTGTCTATTTCAGTTTTGCCCCAATCTAACCCACGCTCTCCATTCAGCCACAATGAGCTTTCTAAAATGCATTCTTGAAAATCCTACAATAGATCCCATTTGTTCTTAGGACAAAGTTTAGACTCTGGGAGATGCTGTCGGTGCCCTATGCACATCTGCACGGTCCACCCTGAATATCACCCACAGACTATTCCCATACACATGATGGCTTCCAGAGGATCTATCTCTCAGCCCACCCACCCGAGGTCATTCTCCAAGGAGCCAGGGACAGGCCGGAAGTGGAAGGAATGACCGTTCCCAGGTGCAACCTCCAACCAATGAGGGATGACAGTGCTGGACAAATGCCCTGCCTTCCGGACCAATGTGACAACTCAGAGGCATGCCCACCACACTCTCAGGCATCTCCAGGGGCACTGAGCTTCAGCTGCCCAGAGCAGTACCCTGCTGGCTAACACTTTCCTCTTTTCTGCTTACTTCCTCATTCTTTCATTGTGCTTACTGGAACCAACTTCCAAATAAACTACTTCTCCTTGCCTTTGTTTCTGCTTTCGGAGTACCCCAACATAAGACAGTCCCCTTACCCCTTCATTGTCAGGCGCCTGCTTCCTTTTCCAACACTAGTCTTTGCCATTTCCCAATTTGTACTCTGTTCTCAAGGGGCAAACATCTTGGCTGTCATCTGAGCCTTTGTACATACTATCTTTTCTCCTCTTAGAACACTCCATCTCCTACTCTTCATCTGACTAACTCCTATTCAACCCTGATATAGCTGCTCAAATGTCACTTTCTCTAAGAAGCCTTCCTGAATCTCCAGGTTCAGATTTTATATTCCTTCCATCTATTTTCAAGGTGTTGTGTTCTCCCCCAAACATAGCACTTGTCATATCATTTTGAAAAGTTTCCTTAATTCTCTCCTACCATCAGTAGGAAACCAGAAACGATGTCTTTCTTGTTCATTATGGCACCAGAACAATTCAGCATAGTCCCAGGCGCAAAGTGAAACTTTTTGAATAGGGCTGGCATGTGACAGGTGTCAAAAAATATTTGTGGAAGCCATAAAGGAAGAAGTACCGAAACAATGCTCACAACAAGGTGCAGCATAACTTGGCTAAACTGACAGGACACAGTCCAAGGAGGGAGCATGAGTGATAGGGTTTGACTTCCTTCGGCTTCCTGTCTGCATCAGAGACCGACCTCCAACTCCAAAAATCATGGAGACAGCTTTCAACAAAAAGGACACAAACTGCGTAGGTCCATGGATGGTGTCGCTGTCAAAATAATTCATAATCCATGACCTGATGTAGAGTTAGCCTGAATAATTTAGCAGCAAGCCCACCAAGTCTAGTGATGATTTTTATAGTTTGCCAACAGTACAGACAGGCTGTGTCAGGGCAGGTTAGCTGCTGAGTCAAATAGCACAATAAAGTCCAGCAGCTCTAGCAGCTCTTCTTCAGGTGGTGACGCAGGGACTTCCAGTCAGCAACGGGGAAAAACCATGGGGGGAACACAGAGACCTGGTACTTAACCACTCTACCCCTGAAGTAAACACATCCCTTCCTCTGCTGAGAACTGGTCACACAGGCCCATCCGGCTGTGGGGACGGGGGCGGTGGGTGGGGTGCTGGCTAATGTCGCTCCTAGATGGGCACATGCTTTCCAACATTGCTCTACACCAGGGAAGGGGTACACAAGTCTTCAGGGGTCAGCTGGTGGCCTGACCACACCACCACAAGTGTTATTTCATTTTAGGAAACTGAGGTGATCTGACAAGCATTGGGATTTCCTTAACAATACAGAACAGGGCACCTGGGTGGCTCAGCAGTTGAGCGTCTGCCTTTGGTTCAGGTTGTGATTCCGGTATCCTGGGATCAAGTCCTGCATCGGGCTCCCCATAGGGAGCCTGCTTCTCCCTCTGCCTGTGTCTCTGCCTCTCTCTCTGTGTCTCTCATGAATAAATAAAATCTTAAAAAGAAAAAACAGAGATAATACCTTCATCATATCAAATGGAGGCAGAGTCAAAGATGGACATTGCTATCCTCTCTCACAGGCACCTTTGCAATATTCTCTGTCCTCCTTGGTTTCCCTGCCTCCAAATTCACCCTGCTCCACCCTCAACTTCCATTTGCAACTGATCATACAGTTTGCTTTCAGAATGAGCACTCTCAGTTCAAACCTGCGCCATCAATGGCCTCTGGAGCCTTTAGGATGAAGCACACATTCCTCAGCGTGGCCTAAAAGGCCCACCGGGCTCTGGCTTCAGCCTCCAGTCCATCTCCTGACACTCCCTCTCCTGATCTATGCTCCAAACTACCTGCAGGTCTACAAGGCCCCAGGCTACTTTATGCCTCCATGCCTATGAACAGGCCATGCCCCATCTGGAATGCCCTTTGCCCTTCTCCTGGGGAGCACCTGTGCTGCCCTTCCAGATCCAGCTCAAGTATCTCTTCTTCTTTGAATCCACTTCCCCCACAACTACAGTTAAACATTTTGTCCTTTGAGCCCCTACTTGTCCTTGCCCATACATTGATCATCATACTTGTCACACAACACTACACTGACTTGTTTATATGGCCGTTTTCTCTATTCTATTAGACCATGAACTCCTGAAGTCAGGGACCAAGTCTTTCCATTACTGAATTTTCAGAGGCTGACAAAATATCCAATGTGTCCTAGGAACTCAAATACATGTTTGATGAATGAATTAGTGGATGTAGACACATGCAAAGGAACTACCAGTCATGCAGAGTGAATCTTGAGAGATGACATTCTTTTGTTGCTTATGGAAGCCAGCAGATAAAGATAATATCTCAAAGCCAATAAATATGTCTCTGGGGCCACTCATTTCAATGCAGCTTGTGACTACAAAATTCATGACCAATTTCATTCTGATTTCAGATTGGGCTTGGGAGTCAAAACAGTATTTTCTTGTTTCTGCCAATCCTTTTCTGAGTTTAAAACAAATATGCAGAACTAACTCAGACACTCAGATGGATCAACAAGTGGGAACAAGTTCCTGTCCAAGGAGAAATCAACACAACAGATAACGTACATCCAGTCTAAACAACTTTTCATGGATGGGAATGAATTCTAATTTTAAATTTTTTAATCTCCTCCTTGTAACAAGAACCAGATAAAAACAAGTAAGCCAGTTTTTTAAAAACACTTTTTTAGAAAAAAGTTGAATAGTCACACTGTTTCTCAATTAAAATGCTAATGTTGTTACCAAAAATAGAAGTTTTCTAAGTATGAGCACCTGGGTGGCTCAGTGGTTGAGCATCTGCCTTTCACTCAGGTCATGATCCTGGGATCCTGGGATCGAGTCCCACGTCAAGTTCCCTACATGGAGCCTGCTTCTCCCTCTGCCTATGTCTCTGCCTCTTTCTCTGTGTCTCATGAATAAATAAATAAAATCTTTTTTTAAAAAAAAGCTTTCTAATTACTAGAGGATAATCAATTAATATGACTTTTCCTAGCCTGATTATTGAATCTTTTATCTAAATCCTATGTCAAATTTTGATGCTTGAGTTTAACTATATATTTGCAGTTCCATCCTTCATGGCTCAGACTTGACAATTTTATTAACCAGGAAGATGCTAGGAAATAACATCAATTGAGATATAATATGTAGTGGGTGCTTTGTTAGATGGCATATATATATATATATAAAATCTGCCTAACACCCTCATAAGGATGTGTAACAGACCCTGGATGGGTTTTAGGCTGCCCAGCATCTGAATCCCCTGCATACATTTTAGGAATTCCTTGTCCTATGAGTCTTTTGGCAGCAATCTGCCTCTCTCTATAAAGCCTGGAAAGCCAGGTCCTCACTTCCCAAGACCTCTTTGCACCTGGAAGTTATCAAGAGGCCCTGGGCCAGACTGTCAGACAGACTGATCCAAACTTGAATCAAAAGCTAGTGACCCAGAGAGGCAGGAACTATGAAAAGTCTCTGCTGATTAAATTCTTACCTATGGCCAAATGGAATAGGGAATCCACTGAAGGGAAGATATGAAAGACAAAGAAGCCATAGACCAATATGAACAGTATAAGAAATTCAAGGACTTGTGGAGTGCAGTGGTTTCTTCTAATGTTGCTGGACGGAATAAAGAAAGACAACAATAAGTTCAAATTCTTACATTTTACCCTTACAACATGGATTAAAATCCAAGACTTTATGTAACTTAAAAAATAGAGCTTTCTTATGTATATTTTCCCACGATAAAAGACAAAAATCCTGAAACGTTTGGTTCTAGGGCACCTGGGTGGTACAGTCTGTTGGGCATCAGACTTGGTTTCAGCTCAGTTCTTGGGGTCCTGGAATCGTGCCCCGCCTCAGGTGTGAAGCTCAGCACACAGTTGGTTTGGGATTCTCTCTCTCTCTCTCTCTCTCTCTCCCTCTGCCCCTCCCACTCAAGCGCTTGCTCTCTCTCTCTCAAAAAAAAATTTTTTTTAAATTTTTTTTAAGGTTTGGTTCTGTGAAATTAAACTTTCAATCCACAGCCCTATGAGATCTTTTGTGCAAGATTTAGGGTACTGAGCAGAAAGAATTTAACCCCGAGTACTGGAATTGGGAAACATGCCAGCATTTGGCTGACTCAAGCATTCAAAAACCTCACTCTCATTGAGTTTTCCTCATCAACCACTCTCTTCTTGTCAGATGAGATATGCTTTCAGCCCATGATCCTGCACCTGGAAGGAGGCATCTCTCAAGGGGAAGCCAGTTCATCACCCACTCCACCCACAATGATGCTCATTGTCTCTGAGCCTCTAACCGAGTAGATCTCAGATGCCCTAAAGAGCCAATTATAGGGTTAGTCTCCTGTACACACAGTGAAACAGGCTCTATGCTTGTTGCAGTGTTGTATGAGATATTTGATCGTGAACAGCAAGAGGAAAGAGGGATGCCGCTGCATCATGAGGCTGGGAACAGGCTGGTTGGATCTAGGAGACCCTTTGGGTAACTCCCAGTACTCCTTGGGGTAGGGGTGAGAGCATTTTAAATTATAAAAGTATAATTGCATTAAGTTGTGTGGGAGGAATTTTTTCTTTTCAAAGTATAAACATGGGAAAAAGAAATTAGGTTGATGCTGGACTACCAAAGGAATGGAGTCTCGCAGTTGTTTGTTTGTTTGTTTTCTCGCAGTTGTTTTGATTTGTTTTGTTTCGTTTGGCTACCTGGCATCTGAAGCTCCTTCTCATGTTTGGAAATTTCTCAGTAAAGTTTTGGTGGATTGGAAGAACCCACCTCTCACTATAGAAGCTAAAATACTACATGCCCGCTTCCCCAGACCCCTTCACAGCTAGGGAATAGAAATGACCTAAATTCTGTAAGCAAACACACTCTACCCCATGAATTAGAAATTAGTAATGCTGAATAGCACAGACTGTAGAGAATCCACTGTATCAGCTCACAGGAGGGCAGGAATGCTGAGTTTCCATGAGCAAGTGTGCCAACTAGCAGCCAGTGTCCAGCTAGCAGCACAGTTATGGCCACCAGACTGGCTGTGTAACATACCCACTTTGTTCCTGGCAGCTGCATGACCTGCCTTGTTCACACACATTTTCCTTTCTTGAGATGTGGTAAGGCATCCAAGACCTTTCTAGTAAATTGTTTTTCTGCTTAAGTGGACAAGTAAATGTGTAGTTGGTTTGTTATGATACACTAAGAACTCTGATGCAGGTTGTTACTATCTCATGGAAATAAAAACTTTAGAGGGGTTAAATAATCCACAAAATAAGACAGAATCAAGGAGTGGCAGGCTCTGTTTCTCTCATCCATCTGTTTTCCATTCCAGCACACAGCAATATCCAGAACTGGAATGTTTCCCCCTGTGAAGGAAAACCGCTCAAATCAAAAATGCTGCGACATTAATGTGGAGAAAAATCATTCACAACATTTTCATGGGAGATGAGGAAAAATCTTTTTTTTCCAGAAACGTTTCCCAAATTCAGCTTATCAGAATTCACCACAAGAGTGGGAAGCATTGGAATGTAGTACTTCTATCCTTTTCAAAACAAAATCTGTTTCCTTTCTCTACCAGAAAAAAAAATGTCCTTGAGAAAGCTGCAAAAAGTCAAAGTCATGTGGTTTGATGGTTGGGGTTCAGAGCCCACAGCCAAGAAAGAATTTTTGAGAGGTCTCTGATTCAAAAAGGTGGTTTTATTAAAGCACGGGGACAGGACCCATGGGCAGAAAGGGCTGCACTGTGACTGTGAGGAGCAGTTGATTTTATACTCTGGAGTGGGGGAGGTAAAGACAAAGGGAGGTTTCCAAAAGGACTTTCCTATGCTAAAGAAGACTCAGGATCATGGAGGCCTGGCTGTTGTCAAGCTAAGGTTGTTTTTTCCTGGAGCAAAGTATTAATATTAAGACAGTTGTGAGTTTCCTGGAGGAATATCATACTCTGACTGCCTCAAGTATTTGTCAGGGGGATGCAGATTATAAGGAAATTTAATTTTATCTACCTTTCTTTTGCCTTTGTTCCCCACATCAAAAGGACAGCATCTTTTTCCTCCTGCCATACACTAGAAACCATCTTTTGAATAATTAACTGACTGAAGGGACATAACTCCAGGAAGGCTAGGGTTCCTGTCTATCATTAAACAATTGTGGGAGGTACCCAAACTCCAAAAGCCAAAAGGCCATGTTCTTTCACAAGAACATGGAGTTGGCTTGATGGCTGTTTTTGAATAAACAACACCCCGCCTCTTCCCCACAAAGATCTCTGGACTAGTCACGTCTTGCATGGAGTGGGCACCCTATAAATACTAAATGAATGACTACATCTTCATCATTCTTGTATTAAGAGTTCAGGGTTGCTTGGGTGGTGCAGTCTGGTAAGTGTATGACTTAGTGTTTCAGGCTCAGGCCGAGATCTCAGAGTGGTGAGATCAAGCCCCACACTGGGCTCTGTTCTCAGTGTGGGTCTGCTTGAGATTCTCTCTTCTCCCTCTACCTCTCCCACTCATGCTCTCTCTCTGTCTCTCTAAAATAAATAAATCCTAAAAAAAAAAAAAAAAAAAAGAGTTCAAAGTCATCTAATGTGGAGTTTAGATCCTAAGTACATGAAGATTCTGAAAAAAAGAAATTTTTTCTTCCTTTTTTTTTTTTTTTTGTATTTTTGTTTTTGTCTTCTTTCATTTATTTTGTTAATGCCCAAATTCCCTTCCTGATGTTGCTAATGCTGAAAAAGATGAACTGGGAGCAAATGAGGCATTTCCAACAGGGCCAGACTTTCTAAAGTATGCTTAGAAAAGCAGAGAATTCCACAGGACAGGGATGGAAAGCTCTAGCCCAGAAGGGAGGTTGTTTTTAGCCATTGTTGATGGCTGTCAGAGAACATGCACTAATAGAATTAGGCATACTGTTTTCTTATCCCTGAACTAAAAGAAAGGCAAGACCCAGCATTTCCAGTGTCCAGGATTCCCCTCTACCTACTGGGGGCAGGGGGAAGGGGGTGGCGGGTAATAATTTGTATCAGATAAATATTTTCTGTCCAGATATTGATCCTGTCCAGGATCGATATTCAATGACTTTGAAGATAAACCCAAGAACTACTCTGTACCACAATCTCCCACTCGGGCTTCTCATCCACCCCCATCTCCCTTCTTTTATTTAAAAAACAAAAACAAGGGCAGCCCGGTGGCTCAGTGGTTTAGCGCCGCCTTTGGCCCCGGGTGTGATCCTGGAGACCCGGGATCAATCCCACGTCAGGCTCCCTGCATGGGGCCTGCTTCTCCCTCTGCATGTGTCTCTGCCTGCCATTCTCTCTCTCTCTCTCTCTCTCTCTCTGTGTCTCTCATGAATAAATAAATAAAATCTTTAAAAACAAACAAACAACTACCTTGAAACCTGTGAATACTACAGGGCCAGCGACTTCGCAGATGGGATTAAGAGTAAGGGCCTCAAAGCGGGGAGATTATCCTGGATTGTCTGGGTGGGCTCAATCTTATCACATCAACCTTGAAAGCAGAAAAACTTCCGGGGCACCGGAGACCTAAGAAGGGAGAAGACTGGCCTGGGAGGAGACTCTCAGTTCCCACAACAGCAAGGAATTAAACTCTGCCAATAACCTGGATGAGCAAGGGAACCCACCTCCCCCAGAGACTCCCCCAGGCCTTCTCTAGAAGGACAGGCCGGTGGATGCCTGGAGCTTCACCTGTGAGACCTTGTCAGACTTCTCACCTACAGAACTGGAAAGTAAGAAGTCTGTGGTGTTTAAAGGTCTCCCTTTTGGTAATGTGTCACGGCGACCATATATCCCTGACACAAGACATCAGCCTCCCCTGGAAGGCCTGCTCAAGTTCACTTTAGGAACAAGGACGCAGGCAAGCCAGGGGAAGGGAACCTGCTTTTGTTGTTGTTATTGTTTGTTTTCTCATTCATTTCCCTGACCAACTCTAACAGTCTCTGCCTGTCTCTCTGGAGTGGCTGCCAGCGTCTTCTTTCCTGTGTGAAATGCCTGCAGAGTGAGTGGGCCATGGAACTGCGGCTGTGGGCAGGTCAGTATCTGTGCTAACAACGAATGGCACAGCAGTTTCTCTTCCATGAATCAGAGAATGTTGGAGCCTACTGAGGGGCCTTGAGATCATCTAGTCCAATCTTATTTTATAGTTGGAAACAGATGCCCGGAGAGTTAAAACGATTCCCCAAGAACACACTCACAGAAAAACACTGATGCCCAGCCCTTATTCCCAGAGATTCTGATGCAATTGTTTTGGGGTAGGGCCTGAGTATTCTTTTTAAAAAACATCCTTTCTAATGGGCCTTTGAATTTGGCCTGCTCTCAGCACATACTGAATTCTACTTAAAGGTCCAGACTAGTGATAATTCATTTCCAATATAACAAAGAGACCAATACCAGTTTTATTACCGGTTACTACTGGCTTTCATTGGACGCCAAGCAAAAGCAAAATATTTCATCAGATTTCCACATGTTCTTTCCTAAAATTTCTTTTTTTTTTTTTTAATTTTTTTTTAATTTTTATTTATTTATGATAGTCACACACACAGAGAGAGAGAGAGGCAGAGACACAGGCAGAGGGAGAAGCAGGCTCCATGCACCGGGAGCCTGATGTGGGATTCGATCCCGGGTCTCCAGGATTGCGCCCTGGGCCAAAGGCAGGCGCCAAACCGCTGCGCCACCCAGGGATCCCTCTTTCCTAAAATTTCTTTTTCGCTATGCTTGTTTACCTTCCGAGAGAGAGAACCTTTTGCCATTTAGAATTGCTGACATGTGACTCCATTTCCTGCCCCTGGTCCTATGCTGTCAGTTCCTTTTTCCTCTCCGCGGCTCCAGGAACTGAAGTCTCTCCCTAAACCTCAATCCCAGCAGTTGATAGACCCCTACCTGGTGCTCCCCACCTGCCTGCCTGAACCACCTTCCATGCACTGCTTATGCCAAGGTCAGGCGGTTGGTATCCTCCAAAGCAGCAGGAAAACACTAATTCTGTGCACAGAAAAACATTAATTTGGTTTATTAAAGTTAAATTTAAAAATCCAGTGTTTCTAGTGTCAACTTCCATATTCCAGCTATTAAAGAAGCAAAATTCAGTCACCACTTTTCAGAGTGCTTTCACAAATTAATTAAATGCTCTTAAATATTTTGAAACTGGCTTTGTAGACTTAGTATATTATAATTTTCTTTTTAATTTTTTTTTCAGAGTAAGACTTTCCATTTGACTCTCAAGTCGCATTAATGTCATAATGCTAATTCATCAGATCCTGCACACGTTATGGAATTACATTGTGAACTTTTATACTATTGCACGATTTGGGTCTACCAAATCTGTGTTCCTCTCATCTTTTACTTGCTTGGCAGGTCCATAAGTCACCAGGCCAAAATCCTGGTTTTGCTTAGCTCCACTATTTTTAAGCTCTGTGTACATGACTCCCCACTGTATGTTAATAGTACTCCACACCAACGCCTTGTCTCTTCCCCGGTGTCTGACCTTGCTTGGCCTGTCCTAACATCTCTACATGGACCAAGGTCCAGAGCTGAGACTTCTGCTGCAATATTCCTCTTGTTTTTTCCGCTTCCTGAATACCCTCTTCACCGCTCTATGCACCCTTCAAGGCTCCACTCAAATCCCACCTTCCTTCACCACAGCCCATGGGGATTTCTCTCTTCTCCACACCCTGCTGCCAATATTCACTTTATATTACCTTGTACATCATATTATTGCTAGTTTTTCCTGCTTTTTGCTTTCCCTCACTTCTTCCTTAAAAGGCAAGAGCTGTATTTTAGAGGGTTTATTATCTGCTTATGGCTTAGCATGGTGCCTTGGGCATGATAGCAACTCAGGAAGAAGATGGAGAGGTTAGGTTATTTAGAGGTTGACTTTAATAGCATGCGATTCCTAGAGAGCATGTCTAATTCTGCTCCTGCCCACTATGCTATGGATAGTCAACGATGACTGAGCAATATTAATCCAGATTAACCAACTGGCACATTCTATCAGCATGTAACTCTGCCTCTCAGCTTCCTTCATGCAGAATTACTGACTTCAACCAGCTAATAAATTCCAGAGAAGTCATATTTGGTACAGATTTTCCATCCTGAAATCACAATGCCTATAGTTGTCCAAACTCCTCTATCTGAAAAATAGCCTCTTGTGTGCTTAACTCTTGCTAAAAAGAAAATACTGAATAATATGCTTCAGTGAGCCTTATTTATAGACAATGAATCTATGTAAAGAGACCGGGGATGAAAAAAAAAAAAAAAAAGAGACCGGGGATGGGAAAAGAAGCTCACAAAAATCCTTTTGCTAGGTTTAGTTGTGTCAAGACTTAGAGGAAAGCAGACCTTATTTTTACGAGAACTAAGTTTGCAGTTTCTTGATATATGAAGAAGAGCAAAGAGATATCTACAGCTCCTTCTACCCAGAGGAAGGAAATCGGAAAAAATGTCCACATGACAGACGGACAAAGTGTACAATCAAACCCCAGACCTGAGACATCTCTGATTTACTGCATAAACCTCAGGAGTCTCCCAACTCAACCATAGGCCTGGTGGTTTTAATTGAAAGCAGTTGCCGTCTCCCCACCCAGCTTGAGTCTGACTCACCCTGTCCCCCAGGCCAAGTGTTTGACAAAATACTCTGCATCACCATGGCAACAGCCCAGCCTCCACTTTCATGTGGGTGTGGTCACACTAAGCACTGCTGCCTTTGTGGGTTTTGTTCTGGTATCTGTTTGACCAGTTATAAATTTGAAACATTAATCACAGGAAAAGGCCATCTGACAGGTAGCAGAGTGAGTTATCACAGAGCAGTGCAAAAAAGCAAAGAGATAAGGGAGATCCGAAATGACACAACTAACTTTTCATTGACAGCTACTCTTCGAGATATGTCTCTGTTGTGACTTTAGTTACAGACAATGCTGAGCTACCTGAGGTTGATAACAGCAATTACTGAGGTCTTTACGCTCACTGCACCACTTATTATTATTATCCCTACTTTACAGATGAAGAAACTGAGACACCAGAGTTTAAGCTGCACAACCAATAGGTAACAGAGCCAGGATTCACTCAGGCAGTCTTGCTCCAGGGACCCACAGTCAACCACTACATCTGATTGCCTCCGGTTATAAGACAGGAAGATCCTCCCAAGTTGGTTGGGTTTTTTGTTTCTGCCAACTGAAGTTAGATTATGTCAAGGCTTTATTTATTTATTTTTTAATATTTATTTATTTTTTTTTTATGATAGTCACAGAGAGAGAGAGAGAGAGAGAGAGGCAGAGACACAGGCAGAGGGAGAAGCAGGCTCCATGCACCGGGAGCCCGATGCGGGATCCGATCCCGGGTCTCCAGGATCGCGCCCTGGGCCAAAGGCAGGCGCCAAACCGCTGCGCCACCCAGGGATCCCACTTTTTTTTTTTTTTAAGATTTTATTTATTTATTCATGAGAGACACACAGAGAGAGGCAGGGACACAGGCAGAGAGAAAATCAGGTTCCATGCAGGGAGCCCAATGTGGGACTCGATCCTGGGACTCCGATCACGCCCTGAGCCAAAGACAGATGCTCAACCGCTGAGCCACCTGGAGGTCCCTTTATTTTGTTTTTAAGATTTTATTTATTTATTCATGAGAGAGGCAGAGACATAGGCAGAGGGAGAAGCAGGCTCCCCACAGTGTGGGATTCCTTATACAGTGTTCGATCCCAGGACCCCGGGATCACGACCTGAGCCAAAGGCAGACGCTCAACCACTGAGCCACCCAGGTACCCCTTATATCAAGGCTTTAAAGACTAAAATAGGATGGATTTAATTTGATAGCTAACTCCTAAAAACCGAAGAAGCAGCATAGGAGAGACCTGGCTACTAGGACAGAGTTGCCCCATTCACAGATACAGGAAAAAGTTCTATGGTGCTAATCAGCCCCAATTCCTCCTTAGTGCTGGCTGCTTTTCCTTCCTTCACAGCCACGCATTCTGGAGTCTCACAAATCCTACCCCTCACCACAAAGGGCCCCAGGGAGGTGGGGGCTGGGGGAGGCCCCGCTGGAGACCATCAGCACACAGTCCACCACCATTCCTGGAAAAAGTTGCAGATCCTATCCTACTGACACAGGGCCATCAGGGACACCGAGGACAGCCTTATACCCTGGAGAAATGTCCTCATTTGCCAGAACACCCACAGCGCTGCCTGAATTGTTTGGACTCCAGGAGGGCTGTTAGCTCTGGGTCCAGAGCCATTGTTTGAGGCAAAGATGAAAAAAAAGGCAATGACCACTGTCATTTAATGCACAATTGGTGGCACCTAAACTCGAAAGCAAACTAAAAATTACATCCAACCACTTTTTTTAGACAGTGAAATGAATTAAGTATTCTGTCATTGTTGGCTAGTACTGTCCTTAGGTCTAATTCAGGGCATTAAAGGTGACACAACGTTCCTCTGGGCTTCCAGCATCATGCTGTGTCGTGATACTGCAGGGGCCAAGGCAGGCCGCCCCCATTGGGCCCCTTTGGCATGAAGATTATTTAAAGATAAAAAACAATCAAAACCCAGCAGATTCAGGAAAAGCTCTTTACCTTCCCCGCAACTATCTGGGAAGAATTGAGATGGAGGACCTGCTCCAGAAAGAGCGCTATCACCTCAGGTAACCACAGTACCCCGTGGACTAGGTGAGGTAGCCCGGAGGAACCCTGCGAGGCCTGTTTGATCAAAGTCCTCTGTGTCCCATTGTGGGCCCGGCAAACACTTGCTTTGGTTCCAAACACTGACTCTTTTTCATCTCCCTGGGGATTGCATTCCTTCCCTTGGAGGTACAGACCCCCACTCCCTGCTCCTCAGCTCAGGACTACATATATACCCCATTCTGCCTGACTGGCTTTGGAATTTCCATGTCTGTGTGGATTCCCGGTAGATATGAAATTAAATTTGATTTTCTCCTGTGAGTCTGTCTCATGTCAATTCAATTCTTAGTCCAGATAGAAGGATCTAGAAGGGAATAGGAAATTCTTACGCCTCATACAACAAAACTCTTGTGCCACAGTAAGCTCATGTGCCAGGTATGGCCACCATGTTAAACCTTCATCAGAGTGGTCAGCAAAATGTGATTACCAGAAATTCCTCTCTACCTGAGGAGTGTGAATCCTGCAGCAAGGCCTGCCTGGGCTCATACCCACCTCTGTAGTTGACTAGATGTGGAACTGGGCAAGTTACCTTACTTCTCTGTCCCTCAGTATGCTCACTCATAAAAAGGGGACAGTGATAGTCCCTACCTCTTAGGTACGTTCAAGAAACTGATTCAAGCCAAATGCTTATAACAATTCCTGGGACATCCGGAGACGTATTTTAGCCATGGCTTTAAGAATCAGCTATTTAGGGACACCTGGGTGGCTCAGCAGTTCAGCGTCTGCCTTTGGCTCAGGTCGGGATCCCAGGGTCCTGGGATTGAGTCCTGCATTGGTCTCCCCACAGGGAGCCTGCTTCTCCCTCTGTCTGTGTCTCTGCCTGTCTCTGTGTGTCTCTCATGAATAAATGAATAAAATCTCAAAGAAAAAAAAAAGAATCTGCTATTCTTGGGGCACCTGCTGGATCAGTCACAAGAACGTCTGGCTCTTGATCTTGGGGTAGTGAGTTTGAGCCCCATGTTGGGTATAGAGATTACTTAAATGAGCTTTTTAAAAAAAGTCTGCCATTCAGTTGAGCATATTGTATTTCCATATGAGCTCAGCCTGCGTGCTAAAATGAGTTAAGTATGTTGAAATATGGTATGTGAAATATGGGGAGGTTAGTTTGCTTGCTAATTGGGACACCCTGAGATGCCTGGGTGGCTCAGTGGTTGAGCATCTGCCTTTGGCTCAGGGTGTGATCTTGGGGTTCTGGGATCAAGTCCCACATAGGGCTCCTTGTATGGAGCCTGCTTCTCCCTCTGCTTATGTCTCTGTCTCTCTCTGTGTGTGTCTCTCATGAATAAATAAATAAAATCTTTAAAAATAATAATAATAATTGGGACACCACTATATAAAAAGCCTCATTTATCTTATTTGTTCTTTAAGGTAATTCCCATCACAGTACCCCCCAAGCCCCTGGATCAAGCTCAAAGGGCGGTCAGACATATTTCAGGAAAACAAATCATAAACCCACCTTGTTAGCTGCAAATCTATTAATGCAGGGATGGCCAGTTCTGGGAAATGGGACCCTAATCCCCATTGTTTTAAATCATGATGCTTCAGAGCAGGGTGCAGGCTGTCATCAACCTTCCCATGTCCCCTCAGGAATTTCTATAAAGGAGGGCTCTAGGGTAACAGTGTAGGGATAGGGCATGGATACTCATCTTGCAGCTTCATTTGCAATAACAAAATAGTTGCATATTTACTTGGAGGGCCTTTGTGCAAAGTACTTTGAGGAGAATGAGGGGCCAGAGTCCCCCAAACTGCCACTTTTCTCATTTCCCACTTAATGTCAGAAGTGTTTAATTATATCAATGGTTTATATTTTTTTAATATATTTTTTTAATTTTTATTTACTTATGATAGTCACACAGAGAGAGAGAGAGGCAGAGACACAGGCAGAGGGAGAAGCAGGCTCCTTGCACCGGGAGCCCGACGTGGGACTCGATCCCGGGTCTCCAGGATTGCGCCCTGGGCCAAAGGCAGGCGCCAAACCGCTGCGCCACCCAGGGATCCCATATCAATGGTTTATATTATGTCTTAAGAGTATTTTGAGAATTTTGTATTTCCCCCTCTCTCCTTTCCCAGTGAGGTCATTGAGGCACTCTGGAGTGTTTCAAAACTAGGCTATGTCTAAATGTATTCGAGAAAGAAAAAGACAAGCCACAGAAATACTCCAGCTACATTCATTCTCCTAATTCAAGAACTTCCTTTTGAACGTCCAGCTAATGCCCCACTATGGAAGGTGCATAAATATACTCTCATCTACTAACTTGAAATGTTTCTGAAGAATGAGCTTAATGGTGCTATAACTGGTATAATTCCTGACATTCCAGTTTAATTACAGGAGGTCTTGATAATGTGACTTTCAGTGACTTTGCTTTGCTGGGCCCTTGCTTCACAGCAACTCCACTGGGAGGGCTGGACATGTGTTTGCCATTTCTGTGACCAGCTACAGGCATTGGGTAAGATGTTCTATGCACCAGGCAGCAGCTAACTCAAATGCCTTGGAACTGGCAGATCACAAGTAAGTGGAGAGTGCCCAAGGGGACAGCCCCATCTCAGTTCCACTCTACTGCAGCCAAAACAGGAAATAGGGCAGGGGATTTCAGACATCCTATATTTTCAAGAGAAGCCAGAAATCTAGGTTGTTACATGATATCTCCTGATTTTTAAGGTTGGTAAATTACTAAGGAATTTTTAAAGGACTACATGGATGACCTAATATGTACAGGCCACTAATTCACAACCAATGGCCACTAATGACATGTCCTGTATATTGCTTCTGACCTTCCAAGGTTTGGTGACCTTGGAGCACTTAATGGTATTAAGTTCATGCTCCATGTTATTATTTGCCTTGAGCACCCACTGGCCTGGTATACCCATCAGCTCATTTCCTCCCCCACAGCAACAGTATGAGTTAGAAACTAGTACCGTCTCCATCCACAGATTAGAAAACTCAGTCTTGAAGAGTTTGAGCAACTTTCCAAGGTCAAAGAGCAAGTACGTTGTGGAAGTTTGTCCTGGGGCAGCCAGGCCCTCTAGCTGAGGGGTGAGACTCCACTGGCAACTCAGACCTTATGTGCGGGGTTCCACTGAGCCCACCTCTCAGACTATGGGTTCTCATACATATATATAATTCAGTGTGGTCACATGTTGACCACTCAAATACAAAATTTATTTAATTCTTCTCTTTTAGTGAAGGACAGAAGTGATAGAGTTTTGCCAACAAATATCTAAAAGTAGCAATTTCAAAAGCTACTGTGAAGCAATTCCATACCTCAGATTTAAAAGTCTAAACTTGCAAAATTTGGCACAAAGAATGTTATAAGTGGATGCCAAACACAAGGAAGTAGTGAGGGAAAAGTAAAGCATGAAGGACTATTGAATTTTTGTTTCTCTGTGATAGTTGTGTGAACTACAGACTGTAAAAAGGGTGAAAAAATCTGTATGGGCTTCTACCAGAGCCATTCTCAATCTTTAAAAATTGCTTACAACAGTGTATGGTTACCAAGCAACTGTAACCAAGTTACTACATCAGTGGTGAATATACAATACACTCACACTCAGTATTTTTCCAACAAAGGGCCCTTGACTCATTTTCACCAGTCCTCAACACCAGCGTTCACAGAACTGCAGTAGCTATGATATCATTGTTTCTTCCAATGAGCCAGAGGAAAAGTAATGTGTGTGTGTGTGTGTGTGTGTGTGTGTGTGTGTGTGAGAGAGAGAGAGAGAGAGAGAGAGAGAGAGAAATGGGACAAAGCAGCAAGAAAGGGAATCAAATGATCTTCATCAATTTCCCCAGCAGCAGGCTTAGATTAGTTTAGGACACTTTTAAATTTTAAGAGAATCACAATGTATTTTGAGGGAACTGATTCAAGACTGACCACCTTCTACCATAAGGCAATGGGTACAATGTTTACTCCCATGGGCTCTGGCACCAGCCTGCCTAGGTTGGAATCCCAATTTCTTTACTTCCTTGCTATGTTTCCTTGGATGAGTGGTGTAACCTTGATAAGCTTCAATTCTCCTATCTACAAAGAGGAGATAATAATAATAGACCCTACACTGTAGAATTGTAGGGATTAAATTAGTAAAAATAGATGAAGTGCTTAGAACAGCAGATGGCACATAATTACTACTCATCAAGTGTCAATTTTATCTCTCCTAATGGAAATCACAGGTAACTAAAAAATGCTGACCATTTTGACCAGTGCTTCTAAACAAGGATGAGTCACCTCTAAAAAGTGGGGAATTTACAAGTGTGGGGGTTTTTTTGGCTGTCATAATGATTGGCAGGCACTGCCTTCACACAGTAGGGTAGGGTCAGGGGTTAGGGTTAGATGTTCTATGGTCCATAGGTCCGTGTAACAGTGAATTGCCCCAGGTCCTACACAACTTTATATGTTCTCCTAGCCTTCATGTAAGTCAAAAGTTTGTTATGACTATCTGAACCTACAGCCTAATTCCAATTTACATATAAATGTAAAGCATTTTCCTACAGCTTGAACATTACTGAATTTTACAGGAACACAAATGGCGTGTAAATCAAGTAAAGCTAAATTTCAGTTGTTTAGAACCTTCCCAAGAATTGTTCACATTTTGTAAACTGAGGTGACTAACAACAAATGTGAGCCACCAACATACCCGTATCAGCCAGTATCTGTACTATTGCAATTATAGTGATTCTACATGTACTTGCAAGATTCTTATTCCATCATGCATCTTCAAACTTGTTATATAAAGTTATATGAATCTTAATTTTTCTGGGTCTCCAATGTTCTCATTCAGATAACAAGTATTTACAGAATACCTGCTACGAACCAGAATGTGGACTGAGGTTCATGGGGTCAAAGAACAGGACATGGTCCTTGGTCTCATGGAGAATCTCAGTGACCCCAGAAGAGAGGAGAGGTGACTAGATGCTCTCTGAGGTCTCATTCAGCTTTAACAGTCTATGAATACATGAGTATAAATAGAATTTTTTAAAAAGATTTTATTTATTTATTCATGAGAGAGAGGCAGAGACACAGTCAGAGGAAGAAGCAGACTCCCTTAGGGGAGCCGGATGTGGAACTTCATCCCAGGACTCTGGGATCATGCCCCCAGCTGAAGGCAGATGCTTAACCACTGAGCCACCTAGGCGTCCTTGAATCTACATAGAATTTAATGCCTACTACCTTTAAGATATGTGTATGAGTTTCCCTGAGCTCATAAATTTTGTTAAATTAAAGGAAACAGTTATTTGAAGTTAGATCACTGAAAAGGTTTCTTCAAAACAGTAAAAGAAATCATCATCTTAGTTTATCTCACTCAATTCAAAGTATCTCTATGTCAAACTTTGCTTTTTTTCCAAACTAAGATATAAGTATTGCTATCACTTTCAATTCCATTTAATTTTAATTCAGCGCCCCTCCCCCTACAAAGTCGGTGAGCATATACAGGCCTTCACCTCTCTTGGTAGTAATTACTTATTTTATTTTATTTTATTATTTTTTTTTTTTTAGTAATTACTTATTTTATAATACAAGTGCTGCTGTTATATTATATGTACATGTATACGGGAAATTTTAAATGAGTATATTTTAAGACAAATTTAAGGTTCTTAAAAATAAGTAATCTTAAAAGAGTAGGGGAGGGAGAAAATCAAAGAATAAGGAAGCTAAGAAGCAAAATGTAATTATGGTGGACAGGATCAGGGGGAAAAGTTAAAAGACAATACAAAAACAAAACAAGACAATTTCTAAAGAAAAGAGCAATGTGGTAGGAAAAGAGCAGGGAATAGAATGAGACACATCCTCTTTTTTTTTTTTTTTGACACATCCTCTTTATCTCTAAGTTTCACTTTGCTTTATTCCTGCCCCGCAATTCCCAAACAGCTGATACCTACTCACAGGGCCCTTTGGCTTAGTTTTGAATTTTGCTGAAAACAAAGGAGTACCAGGGTCAATGGACCTCTGACGCCCCCTGCAGGTCCTTAAGGCAACTTGTTTTCCTTTTTCAAAATAGGATTTTATTTCACCTGCATATAGAAACCCGGGTCCAACAAGGTAGAGCAAATACAAGTTTCAACAGTATATGTTTCTGGGAATGACATCAAGATTATGCTCTAGGGGCGCCTGGGCGGCTCAGTTGGTTAAGCGTCCGACTCTATTCGGGTTCAGGTCATGATCTGAGTCCTGCTCAGGGGGAGTTTGCTTGGGATTCTCTCACCTTCTGTTTCTGCACACACCCGCCTGCTCCCCCTCCCCACCCCCTCAAAATAAATTAACATATCTTTTAAAAAAGAGAGATTAGGCTCTGGCACTCCTCATATTAATGAAATGAGAGATTTCACCAATATTTACAAAAGACTGGGAGGGTAGTTTGCTGTGATTTGGTTAAAATGCATGTAATTTGTCAGAAACACTGGGTTTGAATTCCTGCTCTATAACTTATTAAGTTTATGATTCTGGAAAAGTTCACTGATCTCCTGGAACTGTCTTCTCACACTTAAAATGGACATATCAAGGCAGAACTTACTGGGTTGCTGTGAAAATACAACGTGATATGGGTATAAAGTATCTCATTCAGTATCTAGTACCCAGTAGCTCCTCCACATGGTAGCTGTCACCATCTCATTCCAAAGAGAAAAAATATATTTTAAGCCATACTAAGTTTGTGGTAATTTGTCAGAAGCAATAGGAAACTAATACACAGTATTTTGGCCACTTTGGGTTAATGTGCAGTTTTGGTGAGAACATAAAGAACAAAATTGTCAACAAATTGTGCGATGTTCCTTCTGTGTGTACTCAGTGTACCATAAGGTAATTTCAAAAGAAACGAAAGGGGGGGAAATGTAATACATAAATGGAAAGCAGAGTTACTATAGCCTACTTGGAAGTATTAAACCCACAAACTTGGGGCACATGGGTGGCTCAGTGGTTGAGCCTTTGGCTCAGGTCATGATCCCAGGATCCTGGGATTGAGTCCCACATGAGGCTCCCCACAGGGAGCCTACTTCTCCCTCTGCCTGTGTCTCTGCCTCTCTCTGTGTGTCTCTAAGGAAGAAATAAATAAAAATTTTATTTTTTAAATTTTATTGATTTATTCCTTTGAGAGACACAGAGAGAGAGAGAGAGAGAGAGGCAGAGACACAGGCAGAGAGAGAAGCAGGCTCCGTGCAGGGAGCCCGATGTGGGACTCAATCCCAGGATTCTAGGACCTGGCCTGGGCCGAAGGCAGGTGCAAAACCGCTGAGCCACCCAGGTGCCCAAAATCTTTAAAAATAAAATAAAATACCTATACAACAAGGCACCTATTGGCTCAATGGGTTAAGAGTCTGCCTTTGGCTCAGGTCATGATCTCAGGATCCTAGGATCAACCTCACATCAGGCTCCCTGCTCAGTGGGGAGTCTGCTTCTCCCTCACCCTCTGCCTCTCCCCCTACTTGTACTTTCTCGCTTACACACTCCCACTCCCTCTTTCAAATAAATAAACAAAATCTGTAAAAATAAAAATAAATTTTAAAAATATCAAGATAGAAAAGTGCATGCATCTGCAGTGCAGGGGATTCAACAGTGGTGGCAGCAGCGGTTTTTCTATATCTGAGTCATCGTCTGAAATCAGACAAGCAGGAGCATCTGGGTGGCTCAGTCGATAAAGTGTCCTACTCTTGATCTCAGCTTGGATCTTGATCTCAGGGTTGTGAATTATTTATTTTAAAAAATATATTTATTTATTCATGAGAGACACACAGAGAGAGGCAGACACTGGCAGAGGGAGAAGCAGGCTCCATGCAGGGAGCCCGATGTGGGATCCCGGGACTCCAGGATCATGCCCTAAGCCGAAGGCAGACACACTTAACTGCTGAGCCACCCAAGTGTCCCTAGGCTTCACCTTAAAAAAAAAAAAAAAAAAAAAAAAAATTCAGACAACCAAGTCGATACCCAAACCAAAACTTCATGGACAGTTGGAGGAGCACACACAGTGTGGGGAACAAGAATTTCCTGTCCCCTTCTAGGTCCTTCTGTCTGGACTAAGAATTGAATTGACATGAGACAGACTCACAGGAGAAAATCAAATTTAATTTCATATCTACAGGGAATCCACACAGACATGGAAATTCCAAAGCCAGTCAGGCAGAATGGGGTATATATGTAGTCCTGAGCTGAGGAGCAGGGAGTGGGGGTCTGTACCTCCAAGGGAAGGAATGCAATCCCCAGGGAGATGAAAAAGAGTCAGTGTTTGGAACCAAAGCAAGTGTTTGCCGGGCCCACAATGGGACACAGAGGACTTTGATCAAACAGGCAGGGTTTCTCCGGGCTACCTCACCTAGTCCACAGGGTACTGTGGTTACCTGAGGTGATAGAGCTCTTTCTGGAGCAGGTCCTCCATCTCAATTCTTCCCAGATAGTTGCGGGGAAGGTAAAGAGCTTTTCCTGAATCTGCTGGGTTTTGATTGCTTTTCATCTTTAAATAATCTTCATGCCAAAGGGGCCCAATGGGGGCGGCCTGCCTTGGCCCTTTGACAGCAGAAGTAGGAGGCAGAATATCCCTGTGAACCCCGAAATAAAAGCACGTAGAGATAGATCAGTAGTCCAGAACCCGCACAGTATCGACATCAGTATAGAAAGAAGAAGGAAGGTGGAGGCAGTGTCTGATGGACCCAAGAACAGGAAAACTTCAAAACAGCCACAGGCACGGGAGCCCCGCTGAATCTGGGAGAGACTCTGCTCCCTGAATGCTAGTGAGAGCAGGGGGCCCAGGAAGGCCTGAGGCGGCTGCAGCAGTCTGGCCCCTACGAACGGTCAGTACCCATCTCCCAGGGCATCCTCCCAGCACAGAGAGGACACAAAGGTCCTGATCATGTTGGAGAACAGAGCCCAGAAACATCAGAAAGCAGGCTTCATGTTTTTGACATTAAAGCAAAAAGCAGAGGCAGCTCTGGAGAAGTCGGAAAAATTTTCTTGCCTCATTCTAAAAGTTCAAGAAAACTACTTTCATATGAAAGTGAGCAACAAAAGAAGATTTAGGTTGAATCATCACAAAGTTATTATAACACTGATTTTTAAAAAGGGTTAAGGAACACAACAATGTCCCCACAAACAATAGATCAGGCCACAAAGAGATGCCCACAAAATGGATCAAAACTGTAACCTAGGAGCTTCTGGCTGGCTCAATGAGAAAAGCATGAGACTCTTGATCTTGGGGTTGTGAGTTCCAGCCCCACATTGGGTGTAGAGATTACTTAAATAAGTAAATACATTAAAAAAAAAAAAACAAACTCGTAGGGGCACCTGGGTGGCTCAGTTGGTTATGCATCTGCCTTCAGTTCAGGTCATGATGCCAGGGTCCTAGGATGGAGCTCCACATCAGGCTCCCTGCTCAGGGAAGAGCCTGCTTCTCCTGCTCCCCTCTGCTCCCACCCCACCCCCAACCCCCAAATCCTGTTTGTGCTTGCATACTTTCTCCCTCAAATAAATAAAATCTAAAAAAAAAAAAAAAAAAAGAAAAGAAAAGAAAAAAAGAACCACCACCCCCCCCCCCCAACCTATTATTTCAAAAGGAGCTAAGAAATAGTAAGAATAGGGCAGCCCCGGTGGCTCAGTGGTTTAGTGCCACCTTCAGTCCAGGGCGTGATCCTGGAGACCCAGCGTTGAGTCCCCTGTCAGGCTCCCTGCATGGAGCCTGCTCCTCCCTCTGCCTGTGTCTCAGCCTCTCTCTCTCTCTCTCTCTCTCTCTCTCTGTGTCTTTCATGAATAAATAAATAAAATCTTAAAAACAAAGAAATAGTAAGAATATGATATAAATTGTGACTGCAGCTCAATGAGATTATATGAATCCACATATACATGTAACCACCCTCCATTTCAAGAATTGGAACATTACCAGCATCCTTGTAGGTTCCCCTTGCGCCCCTTCCTTATCAATAAATCCCCTCCCTAAAGATAACACAATTTTGACTTCTGTCATTTTAAATTAGTTTCACCTGGTTTTCAAGGTTGTATAAATGAAACTTCATCCTACTCTTGTGTGCCTGGCTTTTTCACCACTCAATATTGTTTATGAGTCACCAGGTTGTTGGGGAGGCACAGTGCATTCTTTGTCAAGGCTTTAAAGACGTTGTATGAGTTTCCCACAACTTGTGCATTCTACTGCTGATGGATATGGAGCTACTTCCACTTCAGCACTACTATAAAAGAAGCTACTATGAATATTCTTTTCCCTGTCTCTTTCACTCACTTCTCTTGGGTGTAAACATAGGAGTGGAACCACTGGGTCGTAGAGAATGTGTATGTTCAGCCTTAGGAGATACTACTCAACAGCTTTCCAAACTGGTTTTTATCAATATATACACTTACTAACAAAGAAAGAGAATTCCAGTTGCTCCTCCAAACTTGCTACAAATAAAAAATTTGGTATTGTCAGGGTTTTTTTAGTAGCCATCTGATAGGTGTATATTAGTTACTTTGCATTCCTCTACTGATTAGTAAAGCTGAATACCCTTTCATTTGCTTATTGGCCATCGGATATCTTCTTTTCTGATGTGTTTGGTCAAGTCACATGTGTGTGTATGTGTTGTTAGACTTTTCCTTATTGATGTATGTGTGTTCTTTAATTACAAAAGGCCCTTCATCAGATGAATTTTTACAAGTATCTTCTCCCTCTCTTAGGCTTATCTTTTTACTCTCATTGGTATCTTTTGATTAATAGAAGTTCTTAGCTATAATGAAGTCCAACTTATCAATAAATTTCATTTATGTTTAGAGATTTTTATTTTAAAAAATATTTTATTTATTCACGAGAGACACAGAAAGAGGCAGAGACCTAGGCAGAGGCAGAAGCAGACTCCATGCAGGGAGCCTGATGAGGGACTCGATCCCGGGACTCCGGGATCATGACCTGAGCCGAAGGCAGATGCTCAACCACTGAGCCACCCAGGTTCTCCAAGATATTTGTATCTTGTTATGAAATATTGTTTCTACTCTAAGGTCTTAAAGATCTTCCTCCATCTTCTCCAAGTTTTATTGTTTTACTTTTTTATTGTTTTGTTTTCTATAATCCATCTGGAATTGATAAAAACATAAAAGTTTTTATTTAAAAACATTTTTTAATAAAAAATATCTATCTATTTATGTATTTATTTGAGAGAGAGCAGGAGTCAGGGGGAAGGGCAGAGGGAGAGGGGGAAGCGGGTTCCCCTCTAAGCTAGAAACCCAACATGGGGTCTGATCCCCAGGACCCTGAGATCATGACTTGAGCTAAAGGCACTTAACTGACTGAGCCACCCAGGCACCCCCATCTGGCATTAATTTTTGTGCATGGTATGAAAGAGGGTCAAGGCTCATTTTTTCCCATCAGATACCCAATGGATTTAGCATCATTTGTTAAAAAGAACATATTTCCCCTGCTTTATTGCAGTGACACCTTGGTTGTAAACCAGGTGTCCGTATAGGTGTGAGTCTGTGTCTGCATTCTCTTTTCTATTCTATGGATCTGTTTATTTATCTCATACCAAATTTAGCCAAAACTGAATTCCTGATATTCCCCCTAAAACCAGCTCCTCTCACTGTCTGCCTTGTCTCAGTTGCTGGCAGCTCCATACTTCCGGTTGCCCAGGCCCAAATCCTTGGTATCATCCTGACTCCTTTCTTTCTCTCACACTTTCTTTCTCTCTTAGCAAATCTTGTTGCCTTTGCCTTCAAAATATATCTAGAGTCACTACCTACATCACTTCCACCCTGGTCCAAGTCACCATCTCTTGTCTAGATTAATGCATTAACTTCCTAACTGGTCTAGTGGTAACTGGTTGGATGTGAGGCATGAGATAGAAGGAGGAATCAGAGTGCCATCTAGGTTTCTGGGTGTGAATGGTGGAAACTGATTTCCAAAAGGGGGCCAGGGAAAAAATTGGTTTGGGGCAGAAGGAAGAAAGGCCCCCCTTTCTGTCAACTGTCCACCTAGTGGCCTGGGTAATACTGTTAAGTTAGCTCATGTGAGTCACATCATGCACCCGCTCTATGCAAAAGCCTCCAGTTGTGCCCCATTTTGCTCAGAGTAAGAGCCAAAGTCTTTACAATGACCTTCAAATTTCAACGTAACTTGGCTTTCATTGGCTCTTCCCATATTATTCTCTCCTTCACTCACTTTGGTGTGGCCATAGTGGCCTCTTTGCTATTCCTTGAAAAACCAGGCAAATTCCTGCCTTGGGGCTATTGCACTTGTCATTTTCCCAGAAACCTCCATATTTTCACCACATCTTTGCTCAAATGTGATGATTTCAGGGAGTCCTTTCCCTGATTATCCCCATTCTAGCACTCTCTATCTGCTTTTCCTGATTTTCTTTTTTTTAAGATTTATTTACTTGAGAGAGAGCAAGAACAAGAGTGAGGAGGAGGAGAGAGAGAGATAGAGAGGGAGAGAGAGAGAGAGAGAAGCAGACTCCCTGCTCAGCAGGGAGTGGGCCAAATCCCAGGCCCCTGGGATCATGACCTGAGCTGAAGGCAAATGCTTAACTGAGTCACTTAGGCACCCCTTCCTGCTTTACTTATTTCCTTTGTTCTGATCACCTTCTATCTCTGAAGTCAACAAAAGTAATGTTGAGAATGATCAAGCCAGCCCTCTTTAATGAAAACCATGTGGTAGAGGAATGCATCATAATATCTATAAAGGACTATAAAAAATTTTTTTGTATATTTTCTTTGCTGCTATATATCCCTAGCACTTAGAAGAGAAGCTAATATATAGATATTCAATAAACATTTGATTAAATAAACTCAGGGCACCTGGGTGGCTCAATCAGTTAAGTGTCTGCCTTCAGCTCAGGTTATGATCCCAGGGTCCTTGGATGGAGCCCCAGATTGGGCTCCCTGCTCAGCAAGGAGTCTGCTTCTCCCTTTCTCTCTCCTTCTGCCTTTTATCCTGCTTGTGCTCACGCTCTCTCTCTCTCAAATAAATAAAATCTTTTAAAAAAATTGATTAAATAAACTCAACAAGTGTATCAATGAACCAAACTTGTCTTAAAAACCTCCAACATTTGGGACACCTGGGTGGCTCTGCAGTTGATTTGGCTCAGGGCATGATCCAGGGTCCTAGATTCAAGTCCTACGTTGGGCTCCCTGGACGGAGCCTGCTTCTCCCTCTGCCTGTGTCTCTGCCTCTGTGTGTGTGTGTCTCTCATGAATAAATAAATAAAATCTTAAAAAAAAAAAAAAAACTTCGAACATTTAATGGTTTAGTCAAGGAAGATTAACCTTCAAAGGAGACTGAGAAGAAACAGCCCAAGAGATGGGAGGGGTGGGGGGGCGACTAAAACTCTAATGTCCCAGACATAAAGGAGGATTTCCTGAGTGCTACAAGGTCTTTTGTCTTTCATAATGGGTCCTTTAAACCATACCTGAGTGCAAGCTAATGAAGTGACTCCAGGCAGAGCCCCTAGACACCTTCAAGACGGCAGAGCCAACCATGGGACTGGAGGGCTGGGACTTTAGTGATTTAATCAAGTGTGCCTACATAATGAAATCTCAATTTTAAAAACTTGTACAGGATTTAGGAGAAATTCCTGATTAGTGAACCTGATGTGCTGGGTGGGTGGCACACTCTGAGAGGCATAGAAGCTGGGCATCTCCGCCTCCACCCACACACCTTCCTTGGATTTGGCAGTCCCTCCGTTACATCTCTCATAATAAAATTGTTATGATAAGTATGTGCTTTCCTGAGTTCTGTGAATGATTAAACTGACAGGGAGAAGGGTGTGAGAACCTCTGGATTTATAGTCCACTGGCAGAAATGAAGGTGGCCTGAGGGCCCCATCTGCAGGTTGCATCTAAATGTGGACAGTCATATGGAATTGAGCCCTTAATCCACAGGTCTGAAAAAAAAAATAGTCACTCAGTCAGATTTGAACCCAAGCTTTTTACCAGAATGTAGTTAAAGGAGTAGCCAAAGTTGCCAGATCGCACTCCGTGAAAAGAGAGCAAAGGATAGATGTCCCGAGATGTGATGAGAAAGTGATGACTCCACGCAGAAGCAACTTCCCAGAGACCCAAGTATTAAATTTGGAGAAGAGAGTTAAGAGAACCAGAGAAAAGGAAGCTTAAAGAAAACCGAGCAATACGTTTAACTGCTGTGAAGAGATCCAAGTGAGACGAGGCCTTCAAATATCCCCTGAACCCAGCAGTTGTGAATGACACCACAGTACCTGTGGACAGAATATAATGGGTTGAGAAATGTGGGGGTTTTCAGAGTTGTGACTATGGTGGAAGAGAAGGGGCAGCACTGGGAGTGAGGGAGTCTGCTAGCATTATTGCTGGTTTGGGTGAGAGAGCAGTTTTAAACGGAAAGGTGCTGGATGTAGAAAGTGCCTAAGGGTAGGTGCCAGGCTCCCAGCTCAGTAGTTTGGCCACCAAGCAGGCTGACAAGTTTTTACTTTTATTTTTATAACTTGTGTTGTTTGAATGTCTTAGCATGTACAGTTGATTTTTCTCTGAATTAAAGAAAGAACAAGGAACACCTGGGTGGCTCAGTGGTTGAGTGTCTGCCTTTGGCTCAGGTCGTGACCCTGGGGTCCTGGGATCAAGTCCCATATGGGGCTCCCCACAGGGAACCTGCTTCTCCCTCTGCCTATGTCTCCACCTCTCTTTATGTGTCTCTCATGAAAAAATACAATCTAGAAAGAAAGAAAGAAGAAAGAAAGAAAGAAAGAAAGAAAGAAAGAAAGAAAGAAAGAAAGAAAGAAGAAAGAAAGAAAGAAAGAAAGAAAGAAAGAAAGAAAGAAAGAAAGAAAGAAAGAAAGAACACAACAAATCTGAACCTCATGTTTAAGATCAAACAGTCCTGGGGTGCTGAGTGGTACAAAGGGTTAAGCATCTGTCTTCAGCTCAGGTCATGATCTCAGGATCCTGGGACAGAGCCCCATGTCCAGCTCCCTGCTCATGGCAGAGCCTTCTTCTCCCCCTACCTCTGCCGTTCTCTCTGCTTATGCATGTCAGCTCTCTTTCTGTCAAATAAATAAATAAAATCTTTTTTTAAAAAAAGGGAACAAAGTGTCCTTTCTTCTGCTGTAGCCACTGCCGCCCTTTCTCCTCACAGGGAGCCTTCAGAGGGACAGCCAGTCCAGTCCAATCTGTGTCCTTCCTGCTGCTTGCTCCCACTCATGCCACACACCTCTCCAGTCTGGCCACCAGCCTCATGTCACCCGAGCAGCTCTGGTGGAGGCCTCGCATGTGCTCTGTGTGAATAAATCAAAAGACATTTTCAAGTCTTCCTCTCAAACTCCTGACTTTTCTATGCCCCTTGGATCCCCATGGGTATCTCCAACTCAATAGATAATCCTTCTTCCCTCTGCCTCCAAATGTACTTCTTTTCCCACTCTGAACAGTACCCTCCACTATCCCCCCACACAGGTCAGAAACCTGTAGAACATCTTGACTCCTCCTTTCCTCCCATGCCCCAGGTCCTATTTATCACCAAACTCCCTCATTGACACCAAAGATCTCTCAAGCACATCCCTGATTCTTTTTTTTTTTTTTAAGATTTATTTATTTATTCATGAAAGACACACAGAAAGAGAGGCAGAGACACAGGCAGAGGGAGAAGCAGGCTCCATGCAGGAAGCCTGATGCGGGACTCGATCCCAGGACTCCAGGATCACGCCCTGAGCCCAAGGCAGAGGCTCAACCACTGAGCCACCCAGGTGTCCCCACATCCTGGATCCTAATGCATTTTCCACCAAACTTCCGTGGTGATCCTTCTAAAATATAGACCAGATAATGTCACTTCTCTGCTAATAGGACTCCTGCAGCTCCCCACGGCCTAAACACCAATACATTAGTATGGGTGGTAATGGTCCTTCAGGATCTTGAAGACCCTGCCTGCTGCTCCACCCTCATCTTACCCTAATCCCCCTGCTAACCAATGCCCAGACCCCACAGAAACCACTAGTGGCTCTCTAGAGCTGCTGAGCAACTCCAGGTTGTCCTCTGGCATTTGAGAATGGCTCCTGGACCCCCTACACCTGCAGTGTCCTTTCCTGCTTCACCTGGTGGGCCAGCTCCTATTGGCCCCATAAGACCTAACTCAGACTTCATCTGCTCAGGGACTTAGTGATTTACACAGTGACAGGTGCACTGTTAACCTATTACAGCTTTCCTTATCAAGACTCTTAAGACATTCGGACTAGTGTCCAATCCTAAATGGTTTCATACAGTAGCATAGGAAGGATGGCCTACAGTAATCTCACAACTATGGAAGTAAATAAGTTTCTTTATGCACATGTTGGTGCCTTAAAATCTGTATTGAACACTTATAAGTATTTTTTTTTAAGTTTTTATTTATTTATTTGAGAAAGAGAACATGAGCAGAGGGAGAAGGACAAGCAGATTCCTCATGGAGGATGGAGGAGTGATATGGGGCTCGATCCCACAACCCTGAGATCATGACCTGAGCCAAAATCAAGGGTCAAACGTTAAACCCACTGAGCCACCAGGCACCCACATTTATAAGTATTTATAAATGGTGCTTTTAATTAGGCATAGCATACCAAGGCAAAACTAAGCTTTCTTAAAACATAATTCTGTAAAGAATGCTGTTTATCCAGCTCAGTGGACCCCACTCACTACCAGAATCGTCATCTAACAGCATGATTATATCCATTAATCCAGGTATCTTTACATTATAAATCTTATGGGAGTCTTTAATTCTGAAGTCAACAAAAGCAACATTGAAAAAGACTGACCCAGCACTCTGTAATAAGAATGATATAGCAGAACATTCTTAAGAGTACATCCTGGTGTCCAAGAAACTCTACCTTTGATGATAGCACCAGGACATACAATTTTCTCCAGGTGTTTCATCTGTAAGATAGGGATAATAATGGGGATCTTACACAATTATCCTAATGATTAAGTGAAAAGAGCTTTGAATTATTGATAAAAGTTGGGAGCATCAGATAGTGTTTAAATCCATGGGAATTAATGAGATAATCTAGAGAGAGAGGGAATTGAGAGTGGAAAAGAGTCTCAGTCTCTTTCCGGGTGTTTCCTATTATTTGTTCATTTGACAACTATTTTCTGAGTGCCATGATCTGTCAGTTACTGTGCCAGGCACTAGAGATGCCAGGCTGAGCTTAGAGACCTGGAGAAAGCTCACAGTCTCCCAAGGGAGGCAGAGGGTGCACAAATATATGCTTGACTACAAATGATGCTAAGTGCTTTCAAGGAAAAGTCCCAGCTACTGTGGGAGAACTTAACAAGGACCTCATTCAGATAAATAAAATGTAATGTAAAGCACCTCGCATTGCCTCTGATATGCTCGGTCAAAGAAGGTGTCATTGAGACAGTGACAATTACGCTGATATCAGAGGATAAATTGGAATTAGCCAGGTAAAGAGGTGGAGGTGGGGGTAAGAGTACTGCGGAGAGGAACAACATACAAGAAGGGCCAAGGCAGGAAAGAGTCTGGGGCATTCCCTGAAAGGGAACCCATGTGGCAAGAGCTTATGACAGTTAGAAAATGACAATGCCCTCTCCCTGGCCACCAAAGGCAGAACTCTCCCTCTTCCCATGTGGTTAAAAGGACTATAAGAACCACCCAGTACCTCTATATCAACATAGGAATGATAGTTCTTCCTGAAACAGTCCTCTTCTGAACTGCCCCTTTCTTCACCACCTGCCCCACACCAACCTGCACCCTTTGCCATCCAGACTCTCACTTTGGTGTACTCCTCTGGGGGTAACAATTCAAGAATGCATCCTTCCTTAGCATGATGGATTCAAAGTACTGAATGGGAAAAATCTGCAGCTGGTAATACTCATTCAGCAAGGCTGTCATTCAGAATAGAAGGAGAGATCAAGAGTTACTCAGAAAACAAAAACTGAAGGAATTCAGGAGCACTAAACCAGACCGGCAAGAAATATTAAAGGGGACTCTTTGAGTGGAAAGGAAGATCATAAGTGAGAGTATGAAAAATAGGAGGCACAAAAGCAGTAGAATTAAGTATATCTATGAAAATCAAGAGATTCAAAAAAACAAGAACAACCACAAAACAAGTAACAAAATGGCATTAAATACATATTATCAAGAATTACGGGATCCCTGGGTGGCGCAGTGGTTTAGCGCCTGCCTTTGGCCCAGGGCGCGATCCTGGAGACCCGGGATCGAATCCCACGTCAGGCTCCCAGTGCATGGAGCCTGCTTCTCCCTCTGCCTGTGTCTCTGCCTCTCCTTCTGCCTGTGTCTCTGCCTCTCTCTCTCTCTGTGACTATCATAAATAAATAAAAATTAAAAAAAAAAAGAATTACTTCAAATATAAAAGGACTAAATGCTCCAATCAAAAGGCATATGGTGACAGAGTGGATAAAAAAAAAAAAAAAAAAGATCCTATATGCTATAAGCTGACAGGAAAGACCCATTTCAGACCCAAAGACACCTGCAGGTTCAAAGTGAGTGGTTGGAGAAACATTTATCATGCAAACAGATGTCAAAAAGAAGCCACGTTAGAAACACTTATATCAGAAAAAATAAACTTGAAAACAAAGATTGTCACAAGAGACAAAGGACACTATCTGATAATAAAGGGGACAATCCACCAAGAAGATATAATAATTATAAATATTTATGCACTCAATATGAGAGCACCCAAATACATAAAACAGTTGATAACAAATATAAAGGAACTAATCAACAGTAATACAATAATAGTAGGAGACTTAAACACTCTACTTACATCAGTGGACAGATTATCCAAACAAAAAATCAACAAAGAAAGAGTGGTTTTGAATGACACATCAGACTAGATGGATCTAACAAATATATTCAGAACATTCCATCCTAAAACAGCAGAATACACATTCTTTCCAAGTGCACATGGAACATTCTCCAGAATAGATCACATATTAGGCCACGAAACAAATTCAAAAAGATCAAAGTCATACCATACATTTTTTCTGACCACAACATTATGAAACTAGAAATCAACCACAAGAAAAAATCTGGAAAGAACACAAATACATGGAGGTTAAATAACATGCAAATTAAACAATGAATGAGTCAACCAAGAAATCAAAGACATGAAACATGACGTGGAGGGGCACCTGGGTGGCTCAGTCAGTTAAGCATCCATCTCTTGATTTTGGAGCCTGCTTACGATTCTATTTCTCCCTCTCCCTCTGCTCCTCCCTGCTCACACACACTCTCTCTCTCTCAAAAAAAAAAAAAAGGTAAACTCAAGAGTATCTGCTAGCTGAATGTGGGGAGGGGTTGTGGAACAAGGAGAGGTCAAGAATGATTCCTAAATTTCTAACCAGGAAACATAAGTTTGAGATCCAATCAAAATTCAATTATGTTCATTGTTCCTTAAGTATCTCTTAAATGTTTTCAGTTATATTTTATCACATTTTGGCAGAGACTAGATATTTTTGTAATATTGGAAAATGTTAAGATTTTTGAAGGTCTAGAAACTTGCAAGATCTAAAGTCCACTGTACCTTATATGTTCATAGTCATTCTGACTTTTGTTTTATAAAAAGGCCTGGGGACCTGGGTGACTCAGTGTTTGAGCCTCTGCCTTTGGCTCAGGGCATGATCCCAATTAGGGGATCCACCAGTGTCTCTGCCTCTCTCCCTCTGTGTCTCTCATGAATAAGTAAAGAAAATCTTTTAAAATATATATATATGCATATATAAAGGCCTAAGTTCACAACTTTTAGAAACGTAATATGAAAGTTTACCAGAGTGGGGGGCGGTGGTTATCAAGAAACTAGACACCACCCATTCAAGGTTACAAATTAAGGGTCTGCTTGAGGCCAAGATGCAGTAACAAGGATTAAATAGATTTACCCTCTCACCTTATAGAACACTCTCCCCACCTAAACACACACACACACACACACACACACACACTATATGAAATAACAATCTTCAAGTTACTGGACATCAGGCAGTAGAGGACAATGATTTCTGAGAGACTGGGATTGTAGGAGAGAGCCCTGCAATGAACTCAAGAGGGTTTCCAGGCTGTGGCCTAGGGAAGGGGACCCAGGTGAGAGTATGGGAGCCTAAGGTGGCCATGTTTGTGGGACCGAGTACCAGAGAGGAGAGACCTCTCCTTTTCTCAGAGAAAACACTCTGAGATCTCTGAAGGGTATTCAGAGTATTGACTGGTGCCTATGTGTAAGGAAACTACCCCATTCACTGGGGAAAGAACCATTGAGAGAATCAGGGAAACCACACCTAGCAATCACAGAGAGCCAGAAAAGAGCTTGTCCCCAGCTAAACCAGAAAACCTCATGGTTCACAGAACATCAGATAGTCTTTCTTCAGTAGTTGACCAGTGGTTCCAATCTGGAGTAATTTTGCTCCCCTCCTCCAGGGAACATTTGGTAACATGTAGACATATTTTTTATATCAGGACTAGCAGTAGTTGCTATCAGCATCTAGTGGGGAGGCCAGGGATGTCAGTAAATATCCTGTAGTGCACAGGACAGCCTCCTGACAATGAAGCACCTGTGGTCCAAAAGTCAGTAGTGCTGAGTTTGAGAAACCCTGCCCTAGACTACATGCTACTCTAGCCTTTCCTGAGGAATCTTAAAAGCAAGACTCAAAAAGATCAAAGGATTACATATTTCCAAATAAATTAACTGCATCCCAGAGCAAAGCTCAAGAGGGTTTACAGGAATACAAAACTATGAGGTACCCAACAGGGTAAAACTCACAATGTCTGACATTCGGTTCTTCTTCTAATCAAAGATTACCAGGCATACATATTCAGGAAAATCTAACCCATACTGAGGGGAAATATCAACCAAGTGAAGCTAACCCAGAACTGATACAGCTGTTAGAAGGGCATAAAATGACATAAAACAGTTATTATATCTGTATTCTGTAAGTTCAAAAGGTTAAGTCAGTGGGGAGTCAGCTTGTTCTTCTCACCTTGCCCCTCCAGAGGACTTTACGTGGGTTTTTTGTTTTTGTTTTTTACTTTACGTGGTTTTATCCCAGAAAAGCAAGAAAGCAAGGTTAGCTTCACCTTCAGAACTCAAGCGGTATGATGTGTGATGATGGCGGCTAACTAGACTTATTATGGTGGTCCTTTTACAATATATACCCATTATCAATTCATGTTGTACCTCTAAAGCTAATATAATGTTATATGTGGATTACATCTCAAAAATAATGCAAAAGGTACACCTGGCTGGTACAGTCAGTGGAGCATACCACTCTTGGTCTCGGGGCTCTGAGTTTCAGCCCCACATTAGATGCAGAGATTACTTAAAAATAAAATCTTAGAAAAAAATGAAAAAGAATCATGCTTTAGGCCTTTTCTCCTTTTCCTCTATCATGAGTGAGAAAGGAGAGTGTCAGGTTTCAAAATTACCCAGAAAGCCACGCTGTGAGCTGAGGATCCACCACAGATTACAGAATTGCCTGGAGGTAATGCCCTAAACGGAGGCCTCTGAGCATGTGCAAGAACCATCATGCAGCAGAACCCAGCCAGGAAACAGATCCAAGGGCTTCTGACTTCTTCAGTCACCAGAAATAGGGCAATAGTCCTCCCCAGGCTGCATGTGGGGAAGGTATAAAGTCTTAATTCTCAAATGTCACCTATGCATTTAATGTCCGTTACTTGCTATTGTAAGATGATTTCCTGGAGGAGTTTGTAATAAGAATGGCAGGAAATGATTAAGCAGAACACATCTGTTGCATATTTTAGGTATTCCCAGGAGTGCTGAAAAGGCGTGGGGAATAGAAACATCCCCCAAAGGCAATATCACATTGATATTAATGGCCTGCAGTACTCATGAATTAAATCTTACATGTATTTTGTAATACACAATAATAGCTAATATTTATTAGGCATTTGCTTTGTTTCCAGGACTTGCATTATCTCATTTATTCCTTCCCGAAAGTCTAGGAGGTAGGTACTGTTTTAATCTCAATTTCACAAATTAGGGAATTGAGGCACAGTAGTTAAATAACTTACCCAGGACCACACATTTTGTGTCAGAGACAGGGTTCAGGTCCAGATGTTTGACTCTGGAATCCATACTCACACTTTAAAAAATAATAATTTAATTAATTTATTTTTTAGACTTTATTTATTCATCTGACAGAGAGAGAGAGAGAGAGAGAGGGAGAGAGAGCACCTGCAGGGGGAGTGGCAGAGGGAGAGGGAGAAGCAGGCTTCCTGTGGAGCAGGGGCTTGATCCTGGGATTCCAGGATCATTACCTGAGCCAAAGGCAGATGCTTAACTGACTGAGTCACCCTGGTGCTCCTATTTATTTATTTTAGACAGAGTGAAAGAGAGAGAGAGAGCACAGGAGAAACTCCCAAGCAGACTCTGTACTAAGTGCAGAGCCAGATATGGAGCTAGATCTCACAACCCCGAGATCATGACCCAAGCCAAAACCCTCAGAGAGGGTGAGAGCCAGACCCTCAACCAACTGTGCCACTAGGCACCCCCACACCCGCACCTTTAATCATGACTCACACTATCTTTCATATGACATATGCATATATATATATTTATATGACATATACATGCCTATACCACATTTCAGTTTACACATATGCACATAAATGTTTTTTTATTTTATCTGTTCTATTTCTTTATTTGAAACCACATATACTTATATGGATTTTGTTTATCAACAACTGAGTCCTAATTTGATCTGAATTATTTATATATAATTTCTCTTTTGAGCACAAGTCTCAGTTACCTCTCTAAATTTTATTTTAGCAAACATAAAGATACCTGGCACTGGTCTCCACACATTCAGTCTTGAAATGCTATAGCTCTTCCTCTATAAATCATGTGTTTAGCACTGTATGTAATCTCTGCTGTGAAGAATAGATTCACATGTAGAGATCATTAGAAACACATGGTCAGGGGACAAAGGAAAACAATCAGTTTAATTCATGATATGAAACAAATTTTATTTAATTTGTTAAAGATTTATTTATTTGACAGAGAGAGTACACACTAGGGGCAGAGGGAGAGGGAGAGAGAAACTCAAGCAGACTCTGCACTGAAAGCAGACACCAAAGTGGGTCCCAATCCGATGACCCCAAGATCACTACCCAAGCTGGAACCAAAAGTTGGAGGCTCAACCAACTGTACCACCCAGACACCCTGATATGAAAGAAAATTTTTTAAAAACCATCTGATCATCTCAATATGTAGAAAAAACATTTGATTAAATCCAACACCCATTAACAGAAACTCTTAGCAAATGATGAATGGGAGGGACTTCTCCACCTGTTAAAGAGCATCTACAAAAACCCTTCTGCTAAGATCATACTTGATGGTGAAAGACTAAATACTTTCCCCCTTAGATCAGCAATAAGATAAGAATGTCCACTTTCATCACTACTATTCAACATTGTACTGAAGATTCTAGACAGTGCAATAAGGCAAAAAAAAAGAGACAAAAGCTGTCCAGATAGTAAAGAAAGAAGTGAAAGTATTCACAGATAATATGATCATTTATGTAGAAAATGTAATCTATTAAGAAATTACTAGAACTAACCAATGAATTTAGCAAGTCTACAGATATAAGATTAATATACAAAAAGAACTGTATTTTTTTTTAAGATTTATTTATGTATTTATTTATTTTTTAATTTATGATAGGCACACAGTGAGAGAGAGAGAGTCAGAGACACAGGCAGAGGGAGAAGCAGGCTCCATGCACCGGGAGCCCCACGTGGGATTCGATCCCGGGTCTCCAGGATCGCGCCCTGGGCCAAAGGCAGGTGCTAAACCGCTGCGTCACCCAGGGATCCCAAGATTTATTTATTTTAGAGAGAGAGAGAGAGTAAGAGTAGGTGGAGGGGCAAAGGGAGAGGGAAAGAGAGAAGACTCTCCACTGAGTGCAGAGCCCTATGCAGGGTCCTATCCCAAGACTCTGAGATCATCACTTGAAATTGAGTTGGATGCTCAATCAACTGAGCCACACAGGCACCCCTAAAAAGTAACTGTATTTCCACATACTAGCAGTGAACAGTCAAGATTGAAATAAAAAATAATATTTACAATAGCATCATACATATGAAATACTTAAAGATAAATACGGGCATACCTTAGGATATTGCAGGTTGGGTTCCAGACCACCACTATAAAGTAAATATCACAATAAACTGAATATCACAATAAAGCAAGTCAAATCAATTTTTTGGTTTCCCAATGCATGTAAAAGTTATGTTTACATACATTGTAGTCTATTTAACGTGCCAGAACATTATGTCTAAAAAAGCAATGTACCAGGGTGCCTGGGTGGTACAGTCAGTTAGGTGTCTGCCTTTGGCTCAGGTGTTGATCCTAGGGTCCTGTGATTGAGCCCTGTGTTGGGCTCCCTGCTCAGCACGGAATCTGCTTCTCCCTTTCCTCTGACTCTCTTCCCTGTTTATGCTGTCTCTCTGTCTTGAATAAATAACTAAAACTTAAAAAGAAAAAAAGCAATGTATATAACTTAAAAATACTGTGTTGCTAAACAATGCTAACCATCATCTGAGCATTCATCCAGGCATAATCACTGATTACAGATCACCATAACAAATATGATAATAATGGAGAAGTTTAAAACATTGAAGAAATACCAAAATGTGACACAGACGCGAAACGAGCAAATACTGTTGGAAAAATGGCACCAATAGACTTGCTCCATGTAGTGTTGTCACAAATCTTCAATTCATAAAAACACAGTATCTGCAAAGCACAATAAAGAGAATCACAAAAAAAACAAGGTATGTCTATATGGCAAAAGATGAACAAGACCTATGTTACAAAACATTGCTAAAAGACATTACATATGATTTAAATACTTGGGAAGATATAACTTGTTCATAAGGAGACTTGTTGATAAAATACAACTTTCATGAGAAGACTCTATTTGCTGAGCTGTCAAAATCCCAGCAGGCTTTTTTGTAGATATTGACAGGCCGATTCCAAAATTCCTATGGAAAGTCAAAATATCTAGAACAGCCATAACAACTTTGAAAAAGAAGAACAAAGTTGAAAATGATCAAGACCAATTATTAAGCCACAGAAATAAAGACAGTATGGGATTAGCATCAAGAAAGATAACTGCACAGGATACAGAGTCCAGCAATAGACATAAACATGTATGGATAACCAGTTTTTTATTTAGATACAAAGACAATTGAACAGAGAAAAGCGAGCCTTTCGACAAAGGGTGCTGGAATAATTGGAAATTAGCTTCATAGATTGCTCACAAAAGAAGTAGATGGGATCTCTCTGAATTTAGCACCAAGTGCAAAGCCAAGTTTAACTACCCCTGATAAATCTTTCCTGATAATGATCCTCAAAGTTCTACCTTTACCTCAAATGACTGGTGACAGAGGCGGTTGGTGGAAAAATAGCATGAATGATGTGCCAGGTGTAAGCAATTTTATAACCTATTATGCTAGTAACCCTAGGGTGTTAAGATCTCAATTCAGGATGGACTAGGACTATGGTATATTGGTAAATGTTTAATAAAAAAGGGAGACGAGGCCCTATTTTGCAATATGAATGAATACTCCCATGCAGCGGATTTCAAACTGCCAGGTGATGTAACAGAAAGTTGATGTTGGGGAGATATGTCTACCACCCCTACCGCATAGATAGGATAGGGGTAAATAACCCCAAGAGCACAGGTAGTAGCAGAACGTGGTAATTAGGAAGTTACAGCTTTTAGTATCAAACACCTTTGTTTTTTGGGTTTTTTTTTAATGATTTTGAGAGAGCGCACAAGCAGGGGAGGGACGGAGGGAGAAGCCCACTAACCACCAAGCAAGGAGCCAGAGGCGGAACTCCATCCTGAGACTCCAGGATGACCACCTGAGCTCAAGGCAAACGCCCCATCAGCTGAGCCGCCCAGGCACTCCTGAACACCTACATTTTTAATATGACTTATTTATTTATTTATTTATTTATTTATTTATTTATTTATTTATTTATTTATTTATTAAACAAGCTTTAATTCACTTTTATTTTTCTTGTATAAAACTATGTGGTAGCCACAGCTGGAGCCTGGGTCCTCTGCACGGAGACTCTGGTGTGGGTCTTTCTTTACAAGATGGTCAGTGAATTCCTGATAGGGAGACTTGGTGAACACAGTCTCTTTCCAGAGATCAGGGGTGAGATAGCTGTAGGTCTTGGTTAATATGACTTATTTAATTGCAAGTTGACATTATTTATTTATGAAGATTTTATTTATTTATTCACGAGAGACAGAGAGATACACTCAGGCAGACGAGACTTGCTTGATCCCAGGACGTAGGGATCAGGAAGCTGAGCCGAGGGCAGAGGCTCAACAGCTCAGCCTCCCAGGTGTCCCTCCAAGTTGCCGTAATTTCAATTTTAATAATGGCAGTACTTAAGGATTGGGTAGTCAATCCTGAATTTTCAAGTCAGCTCCCTCGTGAGCTAATAGGAGTAAGCGCCACCACACCACTGGCCTGGGGCAGTTTTTATTTGTTGTTGTTGTTTTTTTTAAGACTTTAGTGACCTATTTAAGAGAAAGAAAGCATAAGCAGGGGGAAGGGGTCAGGGGAGGAGAAAACCAGACTCCCAAGGAGGTGGGAGCCCCAGGGGCGGGGCTGGATCCCAGGACCTCGCAAGACCCGAGCGGAAGGCTTAGGTGTACAGGTGCCCCCTGGGGGCAGCCCCTGCAGGGTACAAGCAAGGGGCCTTGTGTTGACTCCTAACTCCGTGACTCCTTCTGTGCATTCTCGGCGCGCAGCAGAGGGAGACTCGGAGGCCAGGTGCAGCTGGCTGGAGAGTCTACACCAGGTGTCGGGGTGTGGAGCGGAGTTTGAGCTCAGGTCTGTCACCAAAGCTGGGGATTCACGCATCCTTCAAGTGTTCCTACGAGTTCTCTTTCTTTTGGGCGGGGGAGGGGAGCCTGACTCAGGACTTTTAACTCTGCCCTGGGCTTTAGGGGGGCGAGGGACGGGGAGCAGCGGAAGAGGAGGAAGAGGAGCATTTTGAGCCTCCGAATGCGCTCAGGGGCGGGAGCCTCCCTGGGAGTCACCACCGCCCGGACCCCGGGGGACGTCCGCGGGCTGCACCCGCCCCAGGGCCTTGTCTCCAGCGGGAAGGAGGCCCGGGAGCCCCAGGGCTCGGCCGCGCGGGGCGGGCCGCCTCCTCCCCTCCCGCAGCCCGCGGACCTGGGCACCAAGTCTCACGAGACCCCAGACCCGCCCGCTCCGCCCCCGGGGTCACGTGCTCCCGCCGCGCCCGGGAGGGGAGGGGAGGGGAGGGCAGCCCCGGCCTAGCGCCGTTCCCGCCGGCGCCCGCGCTCTCAGCCATGCTCCGGGGCTGCGCGGGGCTGCTGCGCTCCTGGGCCCTCCGCGGCCCGAAGAGAGGGGTGAGTGCGGGCGGGCGGGCCGGGCGGGGAGGGACTCCGGCCAGGCTGCTGGGGCCGCGCTGGGGCCTGGTCGCGCCGAGACCGTGACCGGATTGGGACCTGGCCTGGGCATCCCCGCCCCGGCCCTCGCGGTGTGCGCCCGCGGGCACAGCAGCGCCTCTCCCTCGGGGCCCCTCCTCGCGCTGCACAGGGCCGCTTTCCCGACTTTAAAGGCTGTTGGAAGAGTAAAACGAGGTGACTTGTAACGCACTGTCTGGCGTTGGTACTAAATAAGTTTGGTCTGTTCTTTCTTTTTTTTTCTTTTTTGAGATTTTATTTATTTATTTGACAGAGAAAGCCAGAGAGCACAAGCAGGGGGATCTGCAGAGGGAGAAGCAGATTCCCCACTGAGCTGGGAGCCGGATGTAGGGGATCATCTGAGGACCCTGGGATCCTGACCTGAGCCACCCAGGGGCCCCTAAGTTTTACTGGTACTGAAGTATTCCATTATTATTAATTAGGCTCCAACAATAAGTAAGACATTTGTCTGTGAGGATACAAAGATTAGTGAGAAAAGCCTTTGTCTCAAGGATCTCACAATCTAGTTTGGGAGAAAAGGATGAAATTGCAAAATTAGTAAGTACTATATGCTATAATGAATTACTAAGGGGACATAGAGGTAGGGAACAGCTCTGAGCAAGAACCTTGATTTTATTTTATTCTATTTTTTTTTATTTTTATTTATTTATGATAGTCACAGAGAGAGAGAGAGAGAGAGAGAGAGGCAGAGACACAGGCAGAGGGAGAAGCAGGCTCCATGCACCGGGAGCCCGACGTGGGATTCGATCCCGGGTCTCCAGGATCGCGCCCTGGGCCAAAGGCAGGCGCTAAACCGCTGCGCCACCCAGGGATCCCAAGAACCTTGATTTTAAAGAATAACCTGTGCAGATTAGTTATTAGTCCTGTGCCATCTTTCACCTTGGGAAAGATGTCCTGTACTCCTCTCACAACAACAAAAATATATTTGTACCTTTTTTTTTTTTAATTTTTATTTATTTATGATAGTCACAGAGAGAGAGAGAGAGAGGCAGAGACACAGGCAGAGGGAGAAGCAGGCTCCATGCACCGGGAGCCCGACGTGGGATTCGATCCCGGGTCTCCAGGATCGCACCCTGGGCCAAAGGCAGGCGCCAAACCACTGCGCCACCCAGGGATCCCTTTTTTGTTTTTTAAAGATTTTATTTATTCATTCATGAGAAACACAGAGAGAGGGAGGCAGAGAGGCACAGGCAGAGGGAGAAGCAGTCCCCATGCAGGGAGCCTGATGTGGGACTCCATCGGGGGGGTCTCCAGGATCACGCCTGGGCCAAAGGTGGCGCTAAACCGCTGAGCCACCCGGGCTGCCCACATTTGTACCTTTAACTATATGTTGGTGCCTTGTAGTCTGTGTTGAGAATATTTGACAGTAGTACTTACAGACTTTGTCTTTTTTTTTTCCTGTTCGGTAACTTAATCTTAAAAGGAAACACATTAAAAAGAAGTTATAACTTTAGTTAACAAGTCCCACTTGAAAGATACATAACCAAAGATCAAGTAAGACTTTTTTCTCTATGGAGGGCTACAAAAGGTAATGATAATCCCTGATATTTATCCCTCAAGTACACAGTCTATGCTGGGAATTTACAAGGCCTTTACATCAAGTATCCTTTAGTTCTCACTCTCTTGACCTGAAACTTTCATTATTTTTTTTTTCACAACATCAGTGTTCATGTGGTCCTAAACTCAACATGCCTCTAACTAAAATTAATAGATCCACTCCTCTTCCCCCTCCTAACACACGCAAACACTAACAAAAACCGCCTTTCCTCTTTCCACCCCAATCTGCAAGGCTACAATTCTGGAATCATCCAAGGCTCTCCTGTTTCTCTTTCCCCATGATCAGTCTGTCTCCACATCCATTAGTCATATTATCTTAAATGTCTCTTAAATCTTTTTTTTTTTTTTTTCCTTCATTTCTCTCTACCTAGTTTAGCTTCTAACCGTATATCCTCTGGATCTCTACAACAATTTTTTAAACTGCTTTCCCTGCCATTCTTCACACCTTGTAGTTCATCCTTTACACCAGAGGGAGGTTTCTAAAACTTTGCTTAAAACTCCATAAGGTTCCCTGTAGTGGAAAAAAGTATTTCATCATTCAAATATCAGTTTCATGGTTTTTTAAAGACTACCTTTCTTTAATGAGCTTTCATCCTAAGGAATAACATTTGTGAGATGCTAAGTGTGATGTGTTATTTATATCCTTCGATAATAGGCATTTAAAAATACATGTGCCATAGTCTTTGTGCTACCTAAAATCAGCTTTCATTTTGGCCTTTGGAAACGTTGACCTAGCTGATGAAATATAAGCCCTCTGTTAAGGTCAAAGAGCCTTGGTGGTGTGTTCCCCTTCTACTCTGCCATCCATATCTGGCTGCTATTCTCTTTGCACCTTACCTCTGTGAAGACCGAAATACTGGCATTTCCCCAAGGTGTCATCTCCCTGTGCCTTTGCTTGGGACAGCAAGTGAACTTTGTATCCTTTAGAAACCACTGCATCAGTGTTTTTGAAGTTTTCACTGAATGTCCAGTCGGTCCTTCTGTGTCTATATGTACTTCTTTTAGGATATTTTTCACACCCAAGGCTGCAAGCAGTTGAGGGCAGGGCATAAGTCTTCTCTCTCTGTCTTAACCAGTTCCTGGCACAGAACCTGGCAGATAGCAGATTTTTTAAAGTTCACACAATTTAGTTAAATTCCACACTTCCAAATTAAAATCAGGTAGGAGAACTCACAGCCAAGTGAGTCATTCTAGTTCCTAAAAGTCTTCAATTATCTCTGTCACTTTGGTCCATAAAAGACTGGAACTGATCTATCCTAGAGTCACCTGTTAAATATTCCAAGATTTCTACTGAAGCTTAAAAAAGAAAAATAGTTTTCCTTTCCGGTGCCTGTGGCCATTTGCTTTGTCCAACACCATAGTTAGTTACACTTTATCCTCTTCCAGGGCCTCTGGTACAGGAATGGTAGTAGCATTGCTCAGTGCTGATGGTTGGAAGCCATTTTGACACCAAGCACCTGTCCCCCTAACCTCTGCCTTCTTTTTACATTCCCTTTCTTGGTAATTGGCTCTGTCATTCACTGTGTTGTGTAATTCAGAAACCTGGGGCTGGTGTTTGTATTTTAACTCCTCCCTACTCCTTATCTGTTTCATGCAGTCATAATTTTTCACTTGGGTTATCTCTAAAATGTATCTCTAAAATCCTTGACACAGAGTCCTTAGATTCAGTCTTGGTTCCTCCCACTCTCTTTCTTAATGATGGCTAGATTAGATCTTGTTATTTTCCTATTAAAATCTCTCTGGGAACAACTGCAGCTAGAGACCAGGCCAACTAGCTTAGTATGGAAGTTTCTCAGAGTCAAGCCCTTGTCTGCATCTCTACAGCCATCTGCTCCTCCCCTTGCACTGAAACAAAGCTTTCTTTTCTTTTCTTCTTTTCTTTCTTTTCTTTCTTTTCTTTTCTTTTCTTTTCTTTTCTTTTCTTTTCTTTTCTTTTCTTTTCTTTTCTATTTATTTATTTGAGATAGTTGGGGAGGGAAAGAGAAAGAGAAGCAGACTCACCACTGAGTAGGAAGCCCAATGAATGAATGCAGGGCCTCAATCCTGGGGCCCTGGGATCATGATCTGAGCCGAGGGCAGACGCTTAACTGACTGAGCCACCCAGGCACCCCAAAGCCAAGCTTCTTTTAGGCCTTAGTTTCATCATTTGTAAAATGAGGGTAATAATTAGTACCTATTTCATAAGTGTTTCATAAGTTGGTTGTCATAAGGCCCCTCGAAACTGTGTCCTGCCTCCTTGCTTTTGCATATGGTTTTCCCTTAGCTTTCCCTTACCCTTTCAAGCTGCCTGATTTCTGCTTGTGTAACTGATGTGGGAAACAAAGGCAGAAGGAGAATTATTAAATGTCTTTACTCTCTACAGCTCATTGACAAGTCCTTAAAACAGACAGAGTGACCTCTAGGAACTCAGCTGCCTCTATGTTAGTACTTTGCTGAGGGCAACAGGCAATCTTAGCTCGACCCCCAGGATCCTGTAAGTCTATGTAACATCTCAAAATTCCTTTGAAGACTTACTTTATTTCTACCCGCCAAGAGCCATCCCCCAAGCCTACAATCCACCATATACATCTGCAGGGTCTCATGACTAAGGTTTTATTAGACGGTAATAAATGACCTTTCACCAACAACAGTTAGCCAGCTCAAAGTTCTGGAAACTTTGCTTCCAAAATTCATCAAGAGACTTACATGCTATCCCTAACCCCTCCCAACTTGAAGGTATATGATCTCCACCCCACACAACCCCATTGCGGCTCTCTCTGCCCATGGGTCCTGTCCCCGTGCTTTAGTAAAACCACCTTTTTGCATTAGAGATGGCTCAAGAATTCTTTCTTGGCCATTGGCTTCAAACCCTGACATCTTTCCTACATCATCATTAAGATTCAAGTCCAAGAACTTCTCCCCATCCCCCATCTGAGATAAACACCTTCACCCCTGCTCCTCTGCAGACCCCACTGGTAAACCCTTTTACATGGAGGAGAATGTGTGTCCTTCATTTGTTTATCTCCAGTTCCTCCTGGCTCACCTAGGATTGATTAACTGTTTTGTTTTGTTTTGTTTTGTTTTGTTTTGTTTTGTTTTAGAGAAAGGAATCCGCAGACCTGGGCTTAATGCTGCTCTGTCAGTAGGTAGTTGGGTGACACTGAGCAAATCATTTACTGTCTCTCAATCTTCTCTCAAAGAGGTTGTACTGGCTGATTCCTGAAATTTGCTTGCACTCTGAAGTGACAAACTTCTGGGAAGAGGAGCAGCAGCAAAACAGTCTCAGAAAATAGGAGAATATGTTATGAATTAGGGTTTACTTCCCATTCTTTTTCTCTTCTCTCCTTTAGAGGTCATTTTCTTCTGAAGTCCTTCATGTGGACCATTCTCTCCCCAATCCCAGCTGGAATGAGGACATGAGGCTCCTGTTTGACCAGTTCATGAAGAAAAGTGAAGATGGCTCTTGGAAACGTTTGCCTTCATATAAATGTAACCCTCCTGAAAGGATTGAAGATGTCAAAATCTTTTTTCCTGGTAAGAACAGCCACATTATCATAAAGAATATTTAAATGTCAAATATAGAACAAATATTGCACTGGTTACTGATGTGGAAATGTTGGGGCTGGAGCCAATGGCAAAGAATTTGAGGTCTCTGATTCAAAAAGGTGGTTTTATTAAAGCATGGGGACAGGACCCATGGGCAGAAAAGGCTACACTGTGATTGTGGGGAGCAGTTGATTTTATACTTTGGAATGGGGTGGTAGAGACAAAGGGAAGTTTCCAAAAGGACTTTCCTATGCTAAAGAAGACTCAGGAGGATCCCTGGGTGGCTCAGCAGTTTAGCACCTGCCTTCGGCCCAGGGTGTGATCTTGGAGTCCTGGGATGGATTCCCGGGAATGAGTCCCGCATCAGGCTCCCTGCATGGAGTCTGCTTCTCCCTCCTCCTGTGTCTCTGCCTCTCTTTCTCTCTCTGTGTGTCTTTCATGAATAAATAAATAAAAATATTAAAAAAAAAAAAAAAGAAGTCTCAGGATCCTGGAGGCCTGGCTGTTGTCAAGCTAAGGTGGTTTTTCCTTCAAGCAAAGTTGTGGTTTTTTTGGTTTTTTTGGTTTTTTTAAGATTTTATTTATTCGTGAGACACACAGAGAGAGGCAATGTCCCAGTCTGTGGCTCTGTCACCCTAAGAAGCTCAGCATTCTGACATCAACCTTTCTTCTCTCAGACTCTAAACTCCCAAGGCAACCTACCCTGCCTCTGGTACACACACACTGCATTTCCTGTTTTTCTGTGTGTGCTTTTTTATTTTTTTAATGAAAACTTTTTTTTTAATAGTTTCAGGCTTACAGAAAAATAAATGGAGAGTACAGAGTTCACATATCCTCTTACACTCCCTCCACCCCAGCTTCCCCTATTAACTGATGCAGTTTTTGAATGTTGATGAGGTTGGTGAGGTCCAGAGCCAATGGCCAAGAAGGAATTCTTGAGAGGTCTTTGGTGCAAAATGGTGGTTTTATTGAAGCACAAGGACAGGACCCGTGGGCAGAAGGAGCTGTGGCTGCTGCTGCCTGCTGTTCCCTGCTGCCCCAGGATTAGGAGAAGCAAGTGATTTTATACCTTGGGGTTGGGGAAGGTAAAGATAAGGGAAGTTTCAAAAGGACTTTTATAAGGAGGAATGTCATAATGTGCCTACCTCAAGTATTGTTCAATTGGCTGTAGGTTTAAGGTGATTTAATTTTATCTTCATTCCTTCTGCCTTTATTTCCCACATCATTAACATTTTGTGATAGTGTAATTGATAATTGATGAGCTACTGTTGGTAACTTTTTTTTTTTTAATATTTTATTTATTCACGAGAGAGGCAGAGAGATAGACAGAGGGAGAAGCAGGCTCCCTGCAGGGAGCCTGATGCAGGACTCGATCCCTGGACCAGGATCACACCCTGAGCCAAAGGCAGATGCTCAACCTCTGAGCCACCCAGACAGGCAGATGCTCAACCGCTGAGCCACCCAGACGTCCTTGTTGATAACATTCTTAACCATAGGTTACAAAGGTCCGTAGGTTACATTGGGGTTCACTCTTTGCATTGTGCTATGGGTTTTGACAAATGTGTGGTGACTGATGGCTATCATTAAAGTATCAAACTGAATGTTTCCATCATTCTCAACACTTTCCCCCTGAACTGTTGGCAACCGCTGATCTTTTCAGTGTGTCCATGGTTTTGCCTTTTCCAGAATGCCACATAGTTGGATTCATATAGCATTTGGCCTTTTCAGATTATTTTCTTTCCCTTAATAAGCATTTTTTCAGATGCATTTGTTTTTTCTATAGCACTTATCACCATTGGACAAACTGTGTTTTTGTCTCTCACATCAGGTTATGAGCTCCATAAGGGCAGATTTTTTTTTTAATTAATTTGTTTATTTGAGAGGATACACACATGTAGAGGGAGTCCCAAGCAGACTCTGCACTGAGCTCAGAGCCCAACACGGGGCTCCATCTCATGATCCCAAGACCTTGAGATGGCTTAACCCACTCTGCCACCCAGGCACCCCAAGGGCAGAGATTTTTGTGTTTTATTCTCTATGGGTCTCCAGTACCTAGAACAGTACCTGGTACTTAGTTATGTGCCATGTAAATACTTGGGGAAGAAGAGAGAAAAGAAAGAAGGGAGAGAGGAAACAAACCAGGGGACCTGTTTAAGGTGCTCTGTGCTTTGACTTGTTTTCTTTACCTAAAATCTCTGCCCTCGTGGAGCTGACACCATAGAGACGAGAGGCAAACCATTAAACACAAAGTATGTCAGACGGTGATGAGTGCTATGTAAAAAAATAAAGGCACGTTATTTAAAAAAAAAAAAAAAAAGAACTTTTTTTAAAAGATTTTATTTATTTGTGAGAGACAGAGAGAGAGGCAGAGATACAGGCAGAGAGAGAAGCAGGCTCCCTGCGGGAATCCTGATGTAGGACTCCATCCCAGGACCCCAGGATCATGTTCTGAGCCAAAGGCAGCCACTCAATCACTGAGCCACCCAGATGCCCCTAAAAGAACTTTTGTAAAACTGACATAACAATGTTACGTTAGTTTCAGGTATACCACATAGTGATTCAACAATTCTATGTGTTACTCAGTGCTCACCACGATTTAAGGGTTAGCTGCCTTCTGTTACCACACATTGTTATCACAAAATTATTGACCATAGGGCAGCTCCAGTGGCGCAGCGGTTTAGCGCCGCCTGCAGACTAGGACGTGATCCTGGAGACCCAGGATCGAGTCCCACGTCAGGCTCTCTGTGTGGAGCCTGCTTCTCCCTCTGCCTGCATCTCTGCCTCTCTTTCTCTCCCTGCATCTCTATGAATAAATAAATAAAATCTTTTAAAAAAAAATTATTGACCGTAGTTTCTATTCTGTTCTTTTCATCCCCCAAAGAGGACTTTTTATTCCCAAAAATGTCCCAAAATCTCTGGTTAGAAATTGGGAGGAATAGTGAACCATCCTCTTTCCTGCCCATTGCTTTCTTAAAAGAAAAGCAAAACATCAAAACATTGTAAAAATGAAGTTGAACCGGTATACCTCAGGTGTATGTGAAGATACCCAGGAAAAGTAACTCCCCAAGAGGCCTTAGCCACCAATTTAAATACCATCTGTAGCTAAAGGCCAAAAAGCTGGAGGGAAGGGGGCCAGCTGCAGGGAGGTTACCAGGAAAAGTGGAATTAACAGGGTAAGGTTTGTTAGGCAGGCTGCTTTCTTCATTGAGAAGAGTTTCTTCAATTTAGAGTCCTCCCTTCTGTCTAGTACAGAGGAGGAGATACCCTTACAAGTGGAGATTTCATTTAGAAATATAAATTTCCCACACAAAAATGTGTGGAAAATGTAAATTTTCCCATCTATTGTGAAAACACGATAGATGTTTCCAGAAGTTCCCGTGTCTGTTTTTCCTCACGATAATCTTTTTTTTTTTTTCTCACGATAATCTTGATGCCAAAGAGCCATATTTAGGGTTGGCATACTATGTGATCCTTCATTCCTGCCTTTGAAGCTTCACCAAGAAGTTTCATGTCTGCACCAGTCTGTTAGTCCTGAGAATACGTCAGCTCAGCTAAATAGTTTTGTGTCATTTCAGGAGGTAGTATTGTGGGGGGGGGGGGGGGGGGGGGTGCTCTACACGGTGTGAGTAGTCACCTTTTTAATAAGCATTTTTATGGAAACGAATAAAAAACAAAAGTTAATAGTTGGGACAAACCATGGACTGTTTTTGAGTCAATAGGACAGTTAGGATTTCTAGATATTGGATTGAGAGCCCTGCCAAAAACCAAAATTCAGCCAAGCAGATTTGAAGATCTAATTGGCTTTATTAAACAATTTGTGAGGGGTGCCTGGGTGGCTTAGTCGGTTAAACATCCAACTCTTGATTTCAGCTGAGGTCATGATCTCAGGGTTGTGGAATCCAGCCCGACGTCAGGCTCCATGCTCAGTGTGGAGTCTGCTTGTCCGTCTTCCTCTGTTCCTCGCCCTTGCTCGAATTCTCTCTCTCTCTCTCTCTCAAATAAACAACAACAACAAAAAAAATGATTTGTGAATCCTGCAGCATCCCATCTGGCAAGTAGAGAGGTGTTCCCAAGAATTGTACAAAATGGAAGATTTTTATAAGAAGGAGGGCAGGGCAGGGAGTTAATAGTAAAAGAAAAGAAAGGATTCCAAGCAAGGTCACCATCACTTAGGGGAAAGGGCAGGCAGGGTGTCTTATCTTGCAGATGACCTCATTTGCCTTTGGCGATGGAGAGAGACCAGAAAATTCCTGACTGATGCAGTTAGGTTAGATGTAAAACCCCAGTTTCTGGGGAAGGTTGACACTGCAGTTAGGTTAGATGTTAAAGCCCCACTCGGTGCTCTCTGTCCCAGGACCCTGGGATCAGGACCTGAGAAGAGGGCAGATGCTTAATGTACTGAGCCACCCAGGAGCCCCCTTTGTTAAGAATCTCAGAATGGACTTTCAAAAGCCACTCAACGCCAGAAGCCAAGCCAACAACCAACTGTCCTTGCCGTAGTACCTATGAATTTGAGTGCATTCCTCTCTTCTCAGGGCCCCCAAATATTCTGAACTTCCTGAGGCTGCCAAGAGGTGACCGTCTTTACCCACTATAATACTAGGAGCCCAGTAAGCCAGATACCAAGCAGTGTTCTGAAGGGGCTTTCTTTTTTTTTTTTTTTTTTTTTTTTTTTATTTATTTTTTTTTTATTGGTGTTCAATTTACTAACATACAGAATAACACCCAGTGCCCGTCACCCATTCACTCCCACCCCCCGCCCTCCTCCCCTTCTACCACCCCTAGTTCGTTTCCCAGAGTTAGCAGTCTTTATGTTCTGTCTCCCTTTCTGATATTTTGAAGGGGCTTTCTTAGCTCTGTAAAGTCAGCCTTAGTTATTTGAAACTGGTCATATCTGTGTCTAAGGAACAGATGTTCTACGAGTAAATATATTACTATGAAAATAAGAATACTCAATAAGCATTTCCAAATTCTGATGAGATCAGGTAAGGAGAAAGATAAATGTTTCAGTTCTGTTTATCTTTGTCAGTTCATTTAGTCCCACATAATTGATTCTTGTTTTGCTTGATCTTGGCAGGTTTGAGTTTTTGAGTTTTCCACCAGAGTTATGGAAATTCTTACCCAGTTCAGTGGTATGGCTTAAAGTTATCAGAAAAGTGTGCTTATCAGAAAACAGTCCTTTTCTTGAATCTCTTAGAAGACAAAGCACCTTTTTTTTTTTTTTTTTTAAAGATTTTACTTATTTGAGAGAGAGAAATAGAGCACGAGCGGAGAAGAGCCCCCAAGATGAAACACTTTTGCAAAATCATCAGAATAAAACAACTGTCTGTAAATGACAAAAAGACCTAAAAATGGCCACGGTTAAAGATCTGATGACATTTCCTTCTAATGTCAATGACAAGGAAATGTGGTTATTTCTGTGGCACAGATTTTAAGATGACTAGAATTATGACTGGTAACATTTTACCAGGACATAGTAGATTTCTAGGAATTTCACACAATTTAAATACTTAATATTTGTCCTTTAGAAGATGTTACAGGGAACATGCTGGGAAATCCCAAAGTTAGTCTGGGTTCAAACAGACCTGACTTAGACTTTGGTTAGGAGAAATTTGTCAAATATGAAGCGTTTTAGAACATCTTATTAATAAATAGGTCACTGTGAAACAGCAGTTCTTATTTAACCAGAGTGATGGTAAAAGGTGTCAGAGGCAAACCAGAAGAGTACTTAGTTATTAAAACACAGCAAAACAAAACTTAGCTCTGTTAGTAGAGAAGACTCCGTTTCTTAAGACCTGGAAAAGACAACATGGAGCACAGGAAATGATGTTGGTAAGGTACAAAATCTTTGCTTTCTAGACAGATTGCTTAAAAGGTAAAGAAAAACCTTCCTCAATTTCTTCTTAAGAGCAGACCATGGGATCCCTGGGTGGCTCAGCGGTTTAGCGCCACCTTCAGCTCAGGGCGTGATCCTGGAGACTCGGGATCGAATCCCACATCAGGCTCCCTGTGTGGAGCCTGATTCTCCCTCTGCCTGTGTCTCTGTCTCTCTCTCTGTCTCTCATGAATAAATAAATAAATAAAATATTTAACAAAAAAAAAAAAAGGCGGACCAGTAGTCAAGAAAACTGTGTACTTCTAATAGATGAAAGTGGTTAAATTTTAACTTTGTACAGGCATTCTATTAAAACTTATTTTTAAAACTCTTAATAATAGAGGAACCTGGCTGGCTCAGTTGGTGGAACATGTGACTCTTGATCTAGGGGGTGTGAGTTAGAGCCCCATGTTGGACGTAGTGATTGCTTAAAAATAAAATCCCATTGTAATAATTTCATTCAGTTTTAGCCACCTTGAGCACACAAGTAAGGTGTTCTCTCTCTCTCTCTACCCCCTCCCCCTCTCCCCCTGTCCCTCTCCCTGTCCTCCTCTCCTTCTCTCCCCTTCTCCCCCCTCCCTCTCCCTTCTCCCCAACTTTATCTACTTAGTTTGTCCTTTATTCTTTTCATTCTGAAGCAACTAGTTATTCTGCTTTAAGACAAATTTACTCTTTTTCATCCCTAACAAAAATACATCTCCATACCGTCTACCTTTTCTCACTACAAATACATTCTACTTGCTTTATATACAGAGTTGTTCCTCTTATTATTTTTAGTATTTTTAATGATATATATTAGAATTCTTAACTCATAGAAATCTTAATTTCTAATGAAAGTGAAGAAGTAAGCAGTTATGAACTATGTCATGCCAGCGTTGTGTAGATTGGCAAACTTGTGAATATATTTTCTTTTTTAAATTTTTTTTGTGAATATATTTTCATAATTTCTAGGAGCATGCACTTTCTCATAGTTTTTCACTGTGGCACAAGACATGTTTACAAACAAATCCAAATATGTTTAGCTTCTCTATAAGAGGCCACAAGCAGGTAAATTTAGACTTCATATTTAGCGATTAATGTTTCAATATTTTATCTTATTTGGAAATGATCTAGATATTTATTTATTTATTTATTTATTTATTTATTTATTTATTTATTTATTTTTAAAGATTTTATTTATTCATGAGAGACAGAGAGAGAGAGGCAGAGACACAGGCAGAGGGAGAAATAGGCTCCTTGCAGGGAGCCTGACATGTGGGACTTGATCCTAGGTCTCCAGGATCACACCCTGGGCTGAACATGGCACTAAACCACTGAGCCACCGGGTCTGCCCGAAATGGTTTAGATATTTAGAGATTATCTATCACGTAGCAAAATTCTAGGAATGTAAGTTACCAAAGAGATTTAAGAAACTATTTTTAAGCAGACATATAATTGTTCATTTATAAACATTTAGCTTATATCTACTTCATTCATTTGTTCTTAGCAGTGTTTACATTACTCATGAGAATTTCATCATCTCAAATTCTTTTTTTCTCTCTTTTTTTTAAAGATTTTATTTATTCATGAGAGACACACAGAGAGAGGCAGAGACACAGGCAGAGGGAGAAGCAGACTCCTTGCAGGGAGCCTGATGTGGAACTTGATCCCAGGACTTCGGGATCATGACCTGAGCTGAAAGCAGATGCTCAACCATTGAGCCACCCGGGAGCCCCTCATTATTTTTCTAGCTACCAGGTTTTTTATAACAGATAACATGAGCTCATTTGACTAGTAAACCAGGTAGAAAAAGTTTGTATGTCTGCATTTAGTGGTGACAACTCTGAAGGTATATCTGTTTTTCTGGGTTAGTGCTTGTTGTTTTAGTAAACAATGTATCTATTTACCAAAGATTACTCAAGTCATATGAACTTGAAAAACATTTAGGTCGGTTTCTTTATTTCTGAGTTTAAGGATTACTTAATTTATGTAAGCATTTTTATTTTTTAAAGATTTTACTTATTTATTCATGAGAGACAAGAGAGGCAGAAACCTAGGCAGAGGGAGAAGCAGGCTCCATGTAGCGGACCCAGTGCAGGACTTGATCCTAGGACCAGGGGATCATGCCCTGAGCCAAAGGCAGATGCTCAACCACTGAACCACCCAGGTGTCCCAAGCACTTCTAAAAATCATTCCTTCCTTCCTTCCTTCCTTCCTTCCTTCCTTCCTTCCTTCCTTCCTTCCTTCCTTCCTTCCTTCCTTCCTATTTTATTTATTTGACAGAGAATGCATAAGCAGGGGGAGCAGTAGGCAGAGGGAGAGGGAGAAGCAGGCTCTGGGCTGTGCAGGGAGCCCAATGTAGGGCTTGATCCCAGGACCCCAGGATCACAACCAGAGCCGAAGGCAGACATTCAACCAATTGAGCTACCCAGGTGCCCCCCAAGCACTTTTTTTTTAAAGCTAATTACATAGAGCTCTTTTTACAGTAATGCCATCTACAGGTAAAAAAAAAAAATTCCCCAAATCCAGAAGATTCGTATGTAGACATACATAAACATACAGACAAATGCAAACAGAAATCTACACTCAGTTTATAAGAACAGTTGAATCCAAATTGTGTTTCAGGCAGATGGAGTAAGTTACGGTTAACGTACTCAGCTAAAGCTTTTTACCAATATTTGTGTAGAAGACTTCTAAGAGGTTTTCATTTGCCCCATTTCCATGTAGCTCCTTGTTTCTTTGCAGCCTCTGAGAGTTGCTTTGGGGTCTCTGGGTCCCTGGAGAGCCCCTAGTAGAGGAAGGGGCCTGAAGATCGAGTAGCTTTAGGGAGCTGGGAGGCTGAAGTAGGAAGGGAAAATGTGGCAGGAGTGGAGAAAATTTGGACAAGGTAGGAGTTTGAAGGGGGAAGACGTATCAAAGGATCCAGGGAACTAAATGGAAGGTGGAAGGTGATTAAGTTCCATATTATACTTAGCTAACTCATGTAGACACAGAGGAGGTAGACAGAGCTGGTGGACCATATCATCAGTAGGGGCTCAAGAAGGGGGTTTCTTTTCAGTCGAAGAGAAGTTCCCATGGAGGAGCCAGGATCACATAGAACAGAGAGGCCTTTTAAAAAATTCCTGGGGGGGATCCCTGGGTGGCTCAGGGGATCCCTGGGTAGCTTAGCGGTTTAGCACCTGCTTTTGGCCCAGGGCACGATCCTGGAGTCCCGGGATCGAGTCCCACGTCGGTCTCCCGGCATTGGAGCCTGCTTCTCCCTCCTCCTGTGTCTCTGCCTGCCTCTCTCTCTCTCTCTCTATCATAAATCAATCAATCAATCAATCTTAAAAAAAATTCCTGGGGCCTCTGGGTGATAGAGTTCAGTGTCTGACTTCAGGTCATGATCTCAGGCTCATGAGATGGAGCCCTGCCTTGGGCTCCCCACTGAGCATGGCACCTGCTTAAGATTGTCTCTCCTTCTGCCCCTATCCTATGCTCAATCTCTCTCTGTCTCTTAAACAAAACAAAATATATCAGGCTCTGAATATCAGCCTCCAGTGTGGCCATAGAGCTTTTTTAAAAATTCCTTTCAAATACCTTCTCAGGTTTCGGCTGAAACAAACAGTAAATTTTCCTGACTTTATTCCTTTTTGAAATCTTTTTTCCTGTTTCTTTTAAATCAGGAATGCCTTAAGTCATTCCTAAAACCAAAACCAGTAAGCCTTTTATGGCTTAAGGACAGACACGAAAGGTGTCCCCAGAGAGAGGCAATGCAGCCCTCCAAGATCAGAACCACTCCCAAAAGTAACCAAAAAAAGAAAGAACTATGCAACACCCTCCTGAGAGCTGGCAAAAGTTTGTAGGACTCTAGCCACTAATGGGATGCTGAACTGCATTTCAGACATTTCTGTCTGGCCGTATTTTGGGGCCACCAACCTGTGTGCTCCAGCAGGCAGAAACACAGCCCAAGTTCTCAGAACACAAGACAAATAGAAGTGAGGGAAAGGGTTAGTAGCCAGCAGGTACCTGAAAGCAAATCCAGGAGCTGCAGTTCAAAGAGTTAATTCTTTTTTTTTTTTTTTTTTTTTTTTTAAGATTTTATTTACTCATGAGAGACATAGAGAGAGAGGCAGAGACACAGGCAGAGTGAGAAGCAGGCTCCCTGCGGAGGAGCCCGATGTGGGACTCAATCTCTGGACCCTGGGATCAGGCCCTGGGCCGAAGGCAGACGCTTAACCACTGAGCCATCCAGGCATCCCCAGAGTTAATTCTTACATGTGTTTTTCTCCTGCTAAGCTGAATTTGGAAAGGGTGGAATGACATAAAATGTTTGCCTTCCTGTCTTGTCCAGCTATTACCGATGGAAATCCGGGAGGGCAGACTTGGTAAGAATTCTTTTCCTTGGCTGGTTTCTGCCAGTTTTCCCAGGATCCCATCTGTAGCTCTGGAACAAGTGTATATCTCAACAGGTCCTTTCTGGGTCACCAGGAACGACAGGGGAGGAAATATAATTCCAAGTTGTTGGTGGAGACAATGTTTTAAAAGGCTGATAAGAAAAATACACAAATTTATTAACATGTATGCCTCAGAGACACATGGAAAATAACCAGGGAAAAGGAGTGATTGCTCCTGCCCACTGCTTTCTTCACCTCCCTGCTCAGGTCTGGTGGGAGTAGAGACCACAGTTAGGCCCGCTCTTGTGATTTGAAGGGGGCATATCTGAAAAACGTGGAAAGCTGCTGCTTCCAAGCCTGCAGAGGCGTACTGCTTTTGCACTAACTGAAGAGTTAAGCTCCTTTGTCAGTGTTTCTCCTGCTCTGAATCACTCAGACTCTTAGGTGTAGAGCCTGAGAATCCATTTTTAACAAACTTTCAGACTATGTGGATGCAGTTAGTCCTGGGATTAGGGAACCACCAATTTCTGTGGTGACACCAATAACAGTGACTTAGAAGTTGAAAGTTTTTTAAACTGGTTTTATCTTCACATTGCAAAATCCAGTCTTACTGAACTCATTCTTTGGTTTTATTTCACTTTAAATGGGAAATAAATAGGTGAGGTAATAATGCCCACCTTTTCTGCCATTTTAGGAGATGCTCTAATGCCCAATTAGGTTCTTAAATCAGACTTTTACATTTAAAACAAAAACTTGGAACACCTGCCCTTATAAGAAAGTAAGAAGTCTGCCATTCTTTGACATAAACACTTAGAAAGCAATGATCTCCCTTTCCTAAGGAATGTCTCTTTTTTAGGGACCAACCTGTGTCTTTCATAAGATCCCCAAAGGAATCCAAGACCTAAAAACATCAGGAACCACTAGTTTAAGGAGTTATAAATAGGGATAGTTATTAATATAAATATATTAGCTAAATCAAGCGAGGATAACACAGATATATAGAATCCCAGAGTTGGGGCCTGGAAGATTGTTTAGTCTGGGGCACAGGGGGATGGACCTTCAGAATCACTTAGGGAGGGGTTCTTAGTCATCATTACTATTTCCTTCTTTTGTCTCTTAAGATTACTAGCTTTCTTCCTTACACAAGTATTTATTGAGCACCTACTGTATGTCAGACACTATGCTACTAGGTACTAGGGTATCGCAATGAAGAAAACTGGGATGTCCACCCTCCAGCTCACAACCTATTAAGCCACTGCTGTTGGAGAGAACAGTGGGCTCCCTCATTTTGGAGTGGAAGGTGGATTGGGACCCACTAATATAGTCTAATTTTTTCTCTATCTTCTCTTGCTTTCTACGTTAACCTGTACAACCATTCGGCTGGATGTAACTTGAGCACCTCCAGTCATACGGTGGTGCTTGGGGCAATGGGGCTTTTTCCATTTTGGACAGCTCTTATTATTAGTGATTTCTTCCTGAGACTGTTGAGCTATAGTCACTTCTTGTGCCCTTCACCCATTTGTTGAATTCTAGTACTAGGGACACAAACAATAAGCAGCTGTTCACATCCTTTCATGTGTAGGACGTAAATACATGTATCTCCTCTCCCTGACAGTTCTTGTTGCCAGGCTGCTCTTCTCTGTTTTTTCAGGTATTTCTCCCAGAGGATATTTCAGTCTCCTTTACAAGCCTGGTTGCCTTTTCCAGGACATGTTCAGTTTCTCAGGATCGTTTTTAATATATGCTTCCCAGAACTAAGTTTGAAACCAGTGATATCCTTTCAGTGTAGAACAAGACATTAGCACTAGATAGGTAGCCGGGTCCCACTTTGTACTAAAAGTCGGTTAACACTCCATGTCTTTCGTGTAAACTACTGATCTCTCTTCTGCACCTACGTGGCTGACTTGTTGAACCTAACTGCACAAGTTTGTATAAATACCTAATGTATTCTTCATTTTTAGAATGAGCCTGTAAAGGCCTTTTTGGCTTCCTCTTTGCAAATCCAGTATTTACTCCTTCAGTAACCATCTGTTGAGCATCTGCTACCCTAAGTACTGTAGTCCTAAAATAGATCTGAAGGCACAGGTAGGATCCCTGACCTCATGAAGCTTATACGGATATTTCCTCATAATCTTTTTTTTTTTTTTTTAAAGATTTTATTTATTCACAAGAGACACACAGAGAGGCAGAGACATAGGCAGAGGGACTCGATCCCAGATCCTGGGACTACACCCTGAGCCGAAGGCAGATGCTCAACCGCTGAGCCACCCAGGCATCCCACTCATTGTCTTTTAGTCATCCAAACTTGTCCGTAGGTTATTGTTTGGGGATCGTAAAGGTTTTTTTTACAAAATGACCGGCAGTAAGCTCTTAATGTTGCCTGACCGGCATTTTTTATTTTCCCCTGCCTATTTATGCTCCTGCTGTCCTAGATGGCTGCTTCCTACCTTATTCTCAAGCCTTGCTTTCAGTGGATCTTGCTTCCTGTTGCCCTATGAGAAAATAAAAGCAATCAGGTTCCCACTGCCTCATTTATCTACTTGCTACATCTGTGCCTGATGTTCTGCTCTTTCCTCTTACCAGAGAACTACCCATCCTCTTAGGAGAGCCAAGCCTTGTCTCTGTGTGCTGTGTTCCCTCACTTTTGTCCTATTTAAAGGCATCTCTCCCTACTGGGACATTTTCATCAGTGTGCAGACATGCTACAACTCTCTCTTTCTCGCTTCCTGGTCGCTCTTGAACCCACTGCAGTCAGTGGAGTCTTATCACTCTGTTGAAACTATTCTTGTCAAGGTCATAGTGACCTTCATGATGCTAACTAGTGATCTCTCAGTTTTTGGCACAGCAGTGCCTCCTTTCCCCTGAACTTGGCTTCCAAGACAGCACACTCCTACTTCACTGGTCCTTTCCTGTCTGTTTTTTGCCAGTTCCTCATTGTCCTCAAAGTCTTAATGATAGGATGCCCCACATCTCAGCCCTCAGGATTCCTTTCTTCTCTATACCCTATTGGTAATCCCATTCAGTCACATGGCTTTGGACACTATCCAAAAGCTGACAACTTCCTATGTTAGTGTGTGGGTTCCGATTTGGTTGCACAGTTTAAAGCTGTATGATCTTGGGCAAATCACTTTACTTTCCTTGTCTTCGTTTCCTCATGGTAGACACCAGCATTTGTTGAAGGAACGAATGAAATAAAAATAAAACTACTTTTCACTAAGAAAAATGAGTTTGCAAGTTTCTTTATAGAACCTCCAAAAGAGAAAAATAAGAATTACTCTGTTTTACAAATGAAGGGGAAACATTAGTGACTTGTATTGCTAGTTCTATTCTGACACTTCATCACACAACTGAATGTTTTTAACAGTGTGGTCTGCAATCTCCCCTAACAGCTCTATGGAAATTTCTTCACTTAAGCTCCTAGTGACCTAAGTACCAAATCTGGAGGGCATTTTTCAGCCTTGTTGATCTCCTTCTCCTTGAAATCTCTCTCTTCGCTTTCACAGATCTCTGACCAGTTTTCTCTCTCCCCTCCCTGTTCCTTAAATATCAGTGTTTTCCAGAGTTCCTTTCCTATATGGCTCATGGTTCAGTTTTCTCTTGCCTGAAACTTGACCCTCCGAATTGTTCTCCTTGCTACCCACACTTGCTTTCAGCCCGTTACTTCCTGTTCCTCGTAGAAACCCCCGTGCCTTTGAGGTTGATCCCATCTGAACCTCCTCCTCTCCTCTGTGTTGCCGTCCTCTGCCAACCTCTCCCTCACATGCTAAGTGTCTCAGCAGCTGGGTCACCATCTTGCCTCCCCACCATTCTCCACCGCTCCGCAGTTCACTTGGCTTCCTGTGTCACTTGTAAACTCTCCTTCACCCAGCCCTGGCTGCACACTGCCAGGGGCATCCTGAGCCTTGACTGCAACAAATGAATAACCCCCACATTCACACATTTACACCCTGATCACAGTTGTCTTCCTTCTAGCTTGCTTGTTTAGGGCCCACGGAAGCGATTCTTTGACTGCATTTATCTGAACCTCTCTGGCCTACTCAACTAAGAAAGCCCCAGCCCGGGACTAATCTAGCCACCTGTCATCTCTTTCACATCCTGGAGACAGTCACCTCACCCAGGGGATGAGCTAGTGGCTGTGATGCTGTAGTGTCTCAGTGGTCTTCTCGCTCATCTTTCTCATCCCCTTCAATCTGTCCTTTCATCCAGCTGGCAGTGACTCAGAGCTCAGATCTAACCATAGCTCTCCTCTGTCACAGATGTTTAAGAGGCCAGTGCCTCTCAGATTTGCACATGAATATGAGGCCACTGAGTCTTGCTAAAGTGCAGGCTGAGCTTCAGAAGGTTGGAGGTGAGCCTGAGCCTGCATTTCTCACAAACTGATTTTACATCTTTATTTTTCTCATTTTTATAAGATAACCTTGAGGTTTTGTGTAATCTGGATCAGAAATTTTTACTTGCTTATCTACTCCTTCTAAGTAAGCAACAAATCCTTCTAATTTTTTTTATCTTATCCTAAAGTTCCAGAATGTTAAAATTGGAAGGATCTCAGAGGTCATTGAGTTTTATCCCCTCACTGTATGGATAAAGTGTGGAAGACAGAACAAGTTCTAGGCCAAGAACTTAAATTTCCCAATTCCTATGCTACTGCTCCCTGAATTTCCTCAGCAGCCACTAGAGTGCGTATTGTGTGTGCAAACACAGTGAATGCCATTTGTCAAGCATACAAACTCTAAAAGGGGGGCAGCCCGGGTGGCTCAGTGGTTTAGCGCCGCCTTCAGCCCAGGGCCTGATCCTGGAGAAAGCAGATCGAGTCCCGTGTCGGGCTCCCTGCATGGAGCCTGCTTCTCCCTCTGCCTCTCTCTCTCTCTCTCTCTCTCTCTCTCTCTCTCTCTCTCTCATGAATAAATAAATAAATAAATAATCTTAAAAAAAAAAAAAAAGTCTAAAAGGGTTCCTGCTCCGCAGGATGTTCATGACCTAACATGGAGCCATTTTCCCCACCTCTCCCAAATCTTCTCATTTCATATTTTTCCAAACTTTGTAAATATAAATTCAGTAACAAGAAAGGAAATTTCGTGTTAATGCACGGCAAATCATAATGAGCCAGGAAAGGAAGCGGAATTTGGGCAATTAAATCCTCACATAGATGCATAAGTATAAATATGCCCTTCCTTTAGAACAGTAGCTTTCCATCTTTGCTTTGAAGTGACCTGCCTTTTGATTCACAGCTCAGTAGACCTGACTAGTGCACAGTTGTATATGCAAAAAACCACATCTAAACAAGTATACTAGTTGTTGCCCAGGATATATGTAAAGTATTCTGCTTCTTAATGTCAGATTACAACTCCCTAATTTGATTTCATAAACCTTATTGGTTCTAACCCTGAATTTGGGGCCTTAGAGTCCTAGTCACTCAGAACATTGGACTGAACTGGACCTGATTTTGATGCAGTATGATGACTGTCTTCTGCTGAGGCTAAACTCATTTCTGCAAGGAAAACCTCCCTACTGTTACACTGCTCATTTTCTTTAAATCCCATTTAAACCATACTTATTCTGAGAAGACTTTCTGTCTATACGTTATTTCATTTAATATACCATCAGCGTTTATATACTATATTTTCTGATTGCCATGTGTAAGTACTTGTTTTTTATTTTTATTTTTTTTAAGATTTTATTTATTTATTCATGAGAGAGAGAGAGGCAGACACAGGCAGAGGGAGAAACAGGCTCCATGCAGGGAGCCTGACGTGGGACTCGATCCCAGGACTCCAGGATCATGCCCTGAGCTGAAGCTGGCGCTAAACCGCTGAGCCACCTGGGCTGCCCTTGTTTTTTTATTTCATTTATGTTTGCTATGTCCCCAGTTAGACTGTTAAGTCTATAAGGGCAAAGAGCCTATAGTCTATTTCTGTGGGATGCTCCTAATCCCTCTAATTTTGTACCTGGTTGACATTTTAATCGGTCGTCCATAAACCTGTGGTTCTCACAAGGTACAGATACTTAACTCTGTCATGGCTCTTTCTCATACCTGTTTTCTCATGTGCCTATCCACTTCATTTCCCTTCCAGACGCAAAACTTTTAAAAGAACAAATGTCACAGGCCCAGCAGTTTCCCAGAAGCCTTGGGGAAGGTGTGGGATTTGAATATGCGATGTTCCATAATCATGTTGAAGACAGGACAGTTTGCATATTTCAAGGAGGTCCTCACCTGCAAGGAGTACCTGGGTAAGAATGATAGCTTAGAGTATCCATACATACCCACAGAGTACAATAAAGGCATTGAAGTGGCAATGCAGATATATATTTACTGACATGGAAAGTTGTTTAAAATATTAAAGCTAGGGGATAGGGCAAAAGGTATAATTTGAGAGAGTATCAGTAACATGTTCACGGTGATTTGTCACTAGATGATGGGATGAAAGGCCTTCCAGTTTTTTTTTTTTTTTAAGATTTTTTTTTTTTTTTAATTTATTTATGAGAGACACAGAGAGAGGCAGAGACACAGGCAGAGGGAGAAGCAGGCTCCCTGTAGGGAGCCCAAAGCAGGACTCAATCCCAGGACCCCGGGATCACGGCTCAACTGTGGAGCCACCCAGGCATCCCAAGACCTTCCAATTTTTAATTTATTTTTCTTTCTATCTGCATTTCCTGCATTTTTAAACAGTGATGTATACGGCTAAGTAAAAATACGATATAGATTTCTTTTTTTTTTTTTTTTAAGGATTTGATTTATTTATTCATGAGAAACACACAGAGAAGCAGAGACAGAAGCAGGCTCTATGCTGGGAGCCCGATGTGGGACTCCATCCCGGGACTCCAGGGCCACTCTGGGCCAAAGGCAGGCGCTAAACTGCTGAGCCACCCAGGGATCCCTACAATACAGATTTCTTAAATTATATTTTAGCTTTCTCCTTGCTTGTGATCTAATTACCATTAAGTTCTGGTATATTACCAATACTAGACCATTATGCTACAAATAGAATAAAGCTGGGAACGTGAATATTATTTGAGTTCGTTGAACATGGACCAAGTGGACCTTTCATAAGTAAATTATATGGAGATGTGCTTGGATAGTTTCTCTCTAGAGGCACTGTTTTTAGACCTTCTGAAAACATTTTTTCTTTCCCTGTTGTTGTAACTAGATTCCTTCACGGAGGTGCCATTGCAACCATGATTGATTCTGCTCTTGGTATGTGTGCGATTTTAACTGGGGGAATTGCCATGACCGCCAATCTCAACATCAATTTTAGAAGGTAAATTCCTGGGTATTCTGTCACGGAGTGGGCTGCCCAGTAGCAGACCCTGAGACAAAGATCTGTATGCAAATGATAAAGGAAGTGCTCCCGAAGTAAACTAGCACAGGAGTGGGAGGAGCAAAACAGGACAAAAGAGAAGGAGCCAACCAGACTGGGTTCTTCGAGTGCTGCAAAGGGCAACTCATCCTGATCATTCAAGGAGCTCTGGAATGAAATGTGTGCCTCTGAATTGTTCTTACCTTAAGCAAGGGAGCTCTCTCACACATCAATCATGCAGTGAGGGCTATGTCCCGGGAACCAAAAATCCAGGCCCTTCAGGCTCTATGTGTTTGAGCAAGGTAGGCTCTAGGCAAAAATAACAAAAGAGGCAGAAAAAAGAGCAATAGGGCAAAACAAAGTTTAAGAACAGTTCAATAGATGAAGTCTCCAAGTGAGGTTTTGTGGGTTATTACTTTGCACAGTGAGGGGCGTTTAAATTACAAAACATCTCCATCTTACGCCCCAGTGAGTTATATAGTTCATCATGGCTCATGGATTGTGAGCTTATTTACTATAAGTAATTCTTAGCCAGGCATTCTACAGAAAAGGACACTTCCTTTTAGCAAATGTTACTAGTTTATTTCAGGGGCCAGCAAACATTTTTCTGTAAATATTTTACATTTTGCAGGCCATAACATCCCCAATATAACTACTCAACTCTGCCATTGCAGCACAAAAGCAGCCACAGACAATACATAAACACATACTAAAAACACAAAATTATCTCAGTGATCATAAAACTAATTATTTCAGGGTGCCTGGGTGGCTCTGTTGGTTAAATGACTGACCTGTGGCTTTGGCTTAGGCCATGATCTCATGGGTCATGAGATCAGGCCCTGCGTCAGGCTCTGTGCTCAGTGGGCAGTCTACCTGAAGATTCTCTCCCTCCACCCTCACTTGTGCATTCGATCACTCTCTCTCTAAAATAAATAAACCTTTTTAAAATATCTTCTTATTTTACCTACACTTGCTAAAAATTTTTCATTCTGGGCTTGATTAATTTCTCCAGGATGCCAGTGTTTATATTTTCCTGAGGCTAGTATATTTGTTTTTTACAGCCTCATTAGGTGTCCAGTACTTGTGCCAGACCCTAAAAGAACTGTCACAGGTCAGCCAAATTTGTAGGTTCTTGGCAGTCATCTAGAGATTGTTAATGGATAGGATTTTTCCTTTGAAGGTGATTGGAACACATGCCTTACCTAGTTCATAAAGCCAAGCCCCTATTGGAGTCAGGATTTCCTTACCATGTGAGAGGGACTTTCCAGACCTTTCTTCTAACCTAGCGCTTCCCCTTTTTTAGTATCCAAGTCCATTGTGTCCTAGTTGTGTATTTTCTGCTTTGGTTTACCACTTACCTACAATTAAATGTATCTCATGTAATTGGCAGAGATTCCATCTCCCAAGAGACAAGGACTAATTAGTCTATAGTTTTCTTTCAGAAATACTCAGCTGGGGATCCCTGGGTGGCGCAGCGGTTTGGCGCCTGCCTTTGGCCCAGGGCGCGATCCTGGAGACCCAGGATCGAATCCCACATTGGGCTCCCGGTGCATGGAGCCTGCTTCTTCCTCTGCCTGTGTCTCTGCCTCTCTCTTTCTCTCTGTGTGATTATCATAAATAAAAAAATTTAAAAAAAAAGAAAGAAATACTCAACTGGGCAAGCTGAGTACATAGCTGGTTATCTTCTATAACCAGTCCTCTCTGTTAAGGGTACAATTCCTGCATTTTCTGGAATTGTTTGGCCTCTTGCCAGTTCTCTGCCTCTGGGGCAGGGAAGAGGTTTAGTGAGGGTTCTTAAGGAGATTGTGCCAGACTTACAAACCCCTAAATGGCATTTGTCTGTGGGTGTAAATCCCCCAATTGTGCATAGATGTTATTTTCGCCTGTCAGGTCACTCACACCTCACACACTTTGTGGGGATGCTGAGGGCTGTGCAAGTCTTTGCCTACCCCTCAGTTCATGCAGGCTCTCAAAGCACCTTCAACTAACATGTGGAAGATTCCTTGCTGAATGTAGGTACCTTTAGAGATCTCACCTTATGGCTCAGAAAACTACTGGACTGTTTATGCCATGAGGATATAAACATAATTCTTTCAAAGCAACCTCCCCAACCTGACCTACACATTCCTTACTCTGTGTCTAGCATGTCCTTTCACAGAGATAAATACTGTGAGACAGATACATACTTTATAGAAGAAACACTTGTTTGCAGTGTGCTCTATATGTGAACTGCTTAAAAAAATTAAACTTCCCCTATATCATAGCCATCCTTATTTTTGAATCATAGCTATAGTTTTATGATTCTTGTGTTAATTTTTCTCTTTTTTTAAGAATCATTAGGGACTCCTGGCTTTCCATAAAGTAGTTAACTATCATTATCACCCTCTTTTCTATGCTTAAATTGCATTTGGCCTGTTAGGAATCTCTTTAGACTGGCACCTGTCCTTTCAATCTTATCCAAATGTATTTTTAAGTACTTTTGTCTCCAGAGAGACAGTATAATATATGGTTAAGAGGACAGACTTTGGAGAAAGTTCAAATGCCTGTTGTGCCACTTACTAGCTGTATGACCTTGGACAAGTTACTCAACCTCTCTGTGCTTGAATTTCCTCATCTTTAAAAAGATGATAATATATCCACCATATAGGGTCGTTATGAGCTGTAAATGAATGAATGCATGTAAAGCACCTGGGATACTCTCTGGCCGCATAACAAATACTCAGTGAGTAAAAAAAAAAAAAAAAAAAAAAAAAAAAAAAAAAAAAAAAACAAATACTCAGTGAGTGTTGGCTGTTTATTATTATTATCGTTAATGTTGCTATTATCATTACTTTTATTTTAGCAACAACTAGGCATATCTGTGCCAAGACATTAGATCCCTGATTTCTTTTTAGTGGAGAAGAATAGTGCAAAAGACTATGAAAATATTGGATGTGGTCTCATGGTGAGCAGGATGACCTTGCTGCTGGCCTATTTCTGTCATAATTGGGAAGTTTTTAACACTTAATAAGGTTATGAGTCCACAGTGGTATATTAGATTTAATGGGCTTTGTGCCTTATATTTTAAAAAAATGTTTTTGAGTAGTGCAAAATATATTCATATTATTGTGAAACTAATCTTCAGAACTTTTTTATCTTGCAGAACTGAAACTCTATACCCATTAAACAGTAACTCCCTATTTTCCTGTCCCCACTAACCCTGGCAACCACCATTCTACTTTTTGTTTCTATGAATTTGACTACTCCAGTTACCTCATGTAAGAGACTCATATGATATTTCTTTTTTTGTGACTAGCTCACTTCACTTCACAGGATGTCCTCAATGTTCATCCATGTTGTAGCATGTGACAGAACTTTTTCTCTTCTTTTTTTTCTTAAAGATTGATTTAAGAGAGCAAGAGAGCAAGTAGGGCAGAGGGAGAGGAAGAGGATCTCAAGCAGACAGCCCGTTGAGCACAGAGCCCAATGCAGGGCTTGATCTCACAACCCTGAGATCATGACCTGAGCTGAAATCAGGAGTTGGAGACTTAACTGACTGAGCCACCCAGATGCCCCAGAATTTTTTTTCTTTAAGGCTGAATAATCCACTGTATGTATATGCCACATTTTGTTTATCCATAAATCCATCAGTGGTTATTTAGGGTATTTCTACTGCTTAGCTATTACAAATAATGCTTTTATGAACCTGAATATGCAAATATCTCAATGAAATCTTGCTTTCAGTTCTTTTGGATAAGTACCAAAGAGTGGAATTGCTAGATTACATGGTAGTTTTATTTTTAATTTTTTGAGGAACCACTATATTGTTTTCCATAGCAGCTATAGCATTTTACATTCCTATCAACAGCACATCTTTTTGCTAACACACATTATTTTGGATTTTTTATTTTCATTTTTGTTGGATAGTACCCATCCTAATGGTATAAGGTGATAGATATCATTGTGCTTTGATTTGCAGTTTTTTAAATATTTTATTATTATATTTTTATTATTTGAGAGAGCGAGTAGAGCAAGAGAGAGAGAGCATTGGAGGGGGAGCAAAAGGAGAGGGAGAAGCAGACTTCCCAGCTCCCAGTGTGGGGTTCAGTCCAGGACCCTGGGATCACTACCTGAGCCAAAGGCAGACAGCCAACTGAGCCACCCAGGTGCCCCTGATTTGCATTTTGTTAAATGATTAGTGTTATTGAGCATCTTTTCATATGCTTGGTGGGTATTTGTATATTCTCTTTAGAGAAATATCCATTCAAGTCCTTTGCTCATTTGTTAATTGGATTGTTTCATTTTTTTGCTCTTGAGTTACAGGATTTTTTTATATATTCTGGGTATTAACCCCTTACCAGGTACATGATTTGCAAATATTTTCTTTCATTTCATATGAAGGTTGCTTTTTCACTCTGTTGATTGTGTGCTTTGATGCACAGTTTTTTTTTTTTTTTTTAGTTTTTATTTATTTATGATAGTCACACTGGGAGAGAGAGAGAGGCAGAGACACAGGCAGAGGGAGAAGCAGGCTCCATGCACTGGGAGCCCGACGTGGGATTCGATCCCAGGTCTCCAGGATCGCACCCTGGGCCAAAGGCAGGCGCCAAACCGCTGCGCCACCCAGGGATCCCAATGCACAGAAGTTTTTAAGTTTAAGTAATCCCTTTTGTCTTTATTTTCTTCTTTTGCTTGTGCCTTTGGTGCCCTATCCAAGAATTCATTGCCAGACCCAATGCATAAAGGTTTTCACTGATGTTTTCTGGTTTTTAATGCATTTTCAGTTGTTGTATATGTTGTAAGGTAAAGGTCCAACTTTATTCTTTTGCATGTAGATATTCAGTTTCCCCAGCACCATTTGTTGAAAAGACTGTCCTTTCCCCATTGAGTGGTCTTAATACTTATAGTGAAAATCATTTGACCAATATGAGAGGGTTTATTTCTGGGCTCTCTGTTCTACTTCACTGGTTTCTGTGTCTGTCTTTATGCCAGTACACCACTGTTTTGATTATTGTAGCTTTGTGTAATATGTTTTGAAATCAGGAAGTTTGAGACTTCCAGCTTTTTATTTATTTTTTTTTTCCTAAGACTAGTGTTGGTTATTCAAGATTCCTTGAAACTCCTATCAATTTTAGGGTGGATTTTTCTATTTCTGCAAAAACTTATCCCATTGAGATTTTCCAGGATTGCATTGAATCCGTGAATTGTTCTGCATAGTATTGACATCTTAACAGTATTTTCTTCAGTCCATGAACACAGGACATTTTTCCATTTATTTGTATCTTTTTTATTTATTTTTTAAAGATTTCATTTATTTATTCATGAGAGACAGAGAGAGAGGCAGAGGCATAGGCAGAGGGAGAAGCAAGCACCCTGCGGGGAGCCAAATGCAGGACTCAATTCGAGGACCCCGGATCACGGCTTGAGCCAAACGCAGATGCTCAACCACTGAGCCACCCAGGTGCTTCTATTTGTACCTTCTTTAATTTCTTTTAGTAGAAATTTTTTGCCTCCTTGGTCATGTTTATTCCTAAATATTTTATATGTTTATGTTATCTTAAATGTAATATTTGTAATTTTCTTTTCCAGTTGTTCATTGTTAACATAAAAAATGCAGTTGTTGAATAGAAGTGGCAAAAGTAGTCATCCTTGTTTTGTTCCTGATCTTGGTGGAAAAGCTTTCCATCTTTCTCCATTGAATATGTTAGCTGAGGGCTTTTCTTATATGGCTTTTATTATGTTGAGGTAGTTTCCTTTTATTCCTAATTGTATTTGAGACTTTTAATTCCTCACCCAAACTGTCATCATACCTTCTTTTATATAATCCTATGTCTCACCAACCACCTTTCTGTATCATTTGAATGAATCAAATGAAAGTTAGGATAAATTTGTCAAAATCTACCAAAAAAGTGTGAATTTGATAGCAGTTACATTAACTTAGAGATTAACTTGGGGAAAATTGTCATCTTTACATACAGTCCATGTTTTATACTATTTATACTATAAAATTAGATCCTAGAAATGGCTTTTCAACATGATAAAGAATATATTAAAATTTAAGTTTTTTTTTTTTTTTTTTAAGATTTTATTTATTCATGAGAAACACAGAGAGGCAGAGACACAAGCAGAAGGAGAAGCAGGCTCCATCAGGCAAGGAGCCTGATGCGGGACTCGATCCTGGGACTCTCGGATCACGACCTGAGCCAAAGGCAGATGCTCAACCACTGAGCCACTCAGGCACACCAAAATTTAAGTTTTTAATCTTTCCATGTTCATGGTTTTTTAAAATATTTTTTTATTCAAATAAAATTGAAGAATACAGTACAACCTCCCTTCTCAATTAAAAAAAAAAAAAAAGGTACATTTAAAAACAAAGCACAGTATTTGGATTACAATTTAGATTAACCAAGTATGTGTGCCTTGAGCACCTGCTCCCTGCTAGGCCCTATGCTTAGTCCTTGTCCCATCCAACAAACTATCCACATAAATCGTTCTATTGCTGTTCACTTGTTACCCACAGTTAGAAAACTTAGTAAAAACAAGTTTCCATGAAATCACATGGATAGAGAGACTATAGTCAGGATCAAAACTGAAGTCTTTGACTCTTGTTTGATATTCCTCTCTACAATACACAGCTTTCATTCTCTTCTATTAATTGATGATTAAAGACCAGAATAAAGCTTTGGGCGACGTAAGTACAGTTGATCCTTGAACAACACAGGTTTAAACTGCATGGGTCAACTTTATACTTGGACTTTTTTCCATTAAACATAGTAAGTTTAATTGTAAGTTTATTTTCTCTTATGATTTTCTTTTTTTTTTTTAAGATTTTATTTATTCATGAGATGCAGAGACACAGACAGAAGGAGAATCAGGCTCCCTGCAGGAAACCCGACGTGGGACTTGATCCCAGGAACCCAGGATCACCCCCTTAGCTGAAGGCAGACACTCAACCACTGAACCACCCAGGCGTCCCTCTTCCTTAGGATTTTCTTAACATTCTCTTTTCTGGCTTACTTTATCATAAGAATACAGTGTATAATACCTAGAACTTACAAAATATGGGTTAATTGCTTATATTATCAATAAGGTCAACAGTAGACTATTAGTAGTTACATTTTGGGACAGTTAAAAATTATACATGGATTTTTGACTGTGCAGGAGTCAGTGCCCCTAACCTACCACATTGTTTAAGGGTCAGCAGTAGTTTAGAATTTAATACTGACCAAGCTTTATATTTTGTATTTAGCTGTTAGATTCATAATAATAATAGTAGTAATAATAATAAATTTAAGTCAGTCCATTGATGGCCCTCAGGGGGGCTAGAGATAAGAACCTAGGATTAAATTTAATTGAAGATAAATTACAGTGTCAATCATGAGATGTCTTTGTCCACACTCCTAAGAAGCAAGACTGCCTCTTACTCAGGTCAGATACTTTCCTGACACCTGATTCAAATGTCATACTTCGTGTTTAACATATTAAGATACATAGACAAAGCATCTACTGATTAGTAGTAGCTAGCCAGCTGTGAAGAATGGATAGCTCAGCATTTTTGCAACTTATCCATGGCATATTGATTGGGAAGCCCTGGATTAGACTTCTGCTAGCAACATAACAGAAATTCTGAAGGACATTTTTCCTTTAGAGTCGTAGATCTGTGCCAAATACACAAAGATAAAAGCCATGAGGAAGTAAACAACCATAAGTGAGAATCAGCAGAAAGAATAAATAATAGATTTAGAGACTTAAGATATCATGATAATCAGATACACAGTATAAAAGATGATATAAAGAGATGTTTAAAGAAAAAAAAGCAAAGCTCGATTGTTCCATCATGAAGTTCAGGAAAAGCTAATGGGAGAGAAACTCGGCAGAGGGAATCACTGTGATGACTCCTTCCACCTGGAGTAGTCCTTTACATGGTGGCACTGCAGGAGCACAGAACACATCTGCTCCACATTATGTTTCTGCCAAATAAAATTTCACCTTTGAAAAGGTACTTTTTCATCATGGCACCCTGTCTCCAGGATTCCCTAAGAGTAACTATAGCCATTGGTCACATGTAGCTATTTAAATTTAAATTTAAATTCATTAAAATTAAATAAATTTTAAGGTTACATTTTTCATTCACAGCAGCCACATTTTGGGTATTCATTGTAAAGGAGCTCCTGTATTGGACAGCTCAGAGGTGAAACATGCCTATCTCCATGGAAAGGTCTCTTGGACAGCCCTTGCTTAGTACATTAAGCCATTGCCTGCAATTTGTTGTCATTTGATGCCTTTTTAGTGACGGTTGCCCTAAAAGGGATAGGGTGAGAAATTTTTGTTATGTTAGAAAATGAGAGAGCTGATGGGACCATCCTATGGTCTTGTTTTCATTTCTTTAAAGGATCCCAGCATCCTTCAAACCTTGCGCTGGGTCTTCAGATGGGACAGCCTATGCCATCGCAAATCTGAAACCCAAGTGGTCTCTTTGAAGTCAGCCCCAAGACAGCCTGGACCAGGTGCCCACTTGCTACCTGAAATCAGAGGCACTCAGGAGGAAGGGGGTATGCATGGCCACTGGGTTCATTCAGCCCAGGAAAAAGGGTGTTTTATCTGAGACAGTTTTACTGACACACACACCAGCTCTTAGAGTTTCTGCCCCTTCACGAGCACTTGATCATCTCAATGTTACATAAATTTAGTAAAAACTAATTTTGTCTCCTTTTTGTTTCTTCTGCAGGCCTATCCCTCTTTGTTCTGTTGTTGTGATAAATTGCCAGCTTGATAGAGTTGAAGGAAGGAAGTTGTTTGTTTCCTGTAATATCCGAAGCATGGATGAGAAGACCCTGTACTCCGAGGCAACAAGTAAGGAATTGCCACTGCCTCTTTATGTGGTTTGCCTTAATTTGCTTTGGACTTTCTTGGGCTTAGGAGTTGTCAGATTTTGGGTTTGTTTTTGTTTTGATTTGGTTTTATCACCCACAAATGCCCAGAAATTCTCAATTCTCTCTCACGCAAAAAATAAGTTAAAGGTATTCTTAAGCATTACTGGTAGAGAGGCACTTGCCAAAATCTATTAAAACCATAAACTTGGGCAGCCCCGGTGGTGCAGTGGTTTAGCGCCGCCTGCAGCCCAGGGCGTGATCCTGGAGACCCAGGATCGAGTCCCGCGTCGGGCTCTCTGCATGGAGCCTGCTTCTCCCTCTGCCTGTGTCTCTGCCTCTCTCTCTCTCTCTGCATCTCTATGAATAAATAAATAAAAAATCTTAGAAAAAAAAAAAAAAACAAAACCACAAACTTGTGTGCTCATTTTCACCCATTTCCTGGACTTTATCCTACAGATGTACTAAACTGTGTAAAATTACAGTGTATAAGTTGCTCTACTGTCACAGTAATTGTGTTAATTTATACATAAATGTAAAGTTATTTGGAATAGCAGAAGATTGGCAAAACAGATACCATCAATAGGAGGCTGGTTGAAGAACCATATTGTGTGTGGTATAAAAAAATTTTGTGGAATATTATGGTGCCATTAATAATAAGGAAATTATTTATATTTCATTAATATATATTGAATGAAAACACAAGGTGCAGGACTGTGAATGTAGTATGCTGTCATTAGTGTAGAAACTGTAGAGAGATCTTTTGCATTCTCTTCCTTTTTCTTCCTCTTTCCCTTTTACCCCTTCCCTCCTTCTCGAAAAATGTATTCCAAAAGCCATTAGGTAGAGTGGGCATGGTAGGCTTGGGATTGATCTGGAGGCCACAGTGAGGTGTGAGCCCTAGTGGAGTGAAGAGGGTGTCCACATGAGCAAGTGGCCCAGCACAGGGCGGCAGAGCCCAAGTAGGGGAAAGTATGGCTCCCTATTGGTGTCAAAGCCCATGGGGAACGCAGTGACATCTACACAGGCTGACAGCTGAGAGGGGAGCCAGGTTCCTGTCAGAGAGGGGATTTCCAGATATGAAAGAGTAAAAACTAGAATGCACCCTGTAGTGTTGGGTTGGAATTGGAGATCTCAGACATGAGTGTTTGCCTAGTCTTTTGCTCTTAGAAATAACATCATGAGTGACTTCATATATTGTCATCTTACACAAATTTTGGCGAGTTAATCTCCAGTGGTTCCAGAGGAAACCATTCTTCTTTGTAGTAGTCTTACAGTTTTTCTGTCAGGATGACATTTCAAAATAAAAAATAATAGGGAAGGGAAAATACCCGTATATTTTGTGTATATTTGTGTTGCATAGACCTTCCAGAATGCCACACAAACATTTATTTCCTCTAGGAGGAGGACCAGAAGGCGGAGGGAGTGCACCTTGTGATGTGATTATATCAGTGGACTACCAGGACTGGAGCCAGGTTTTGTGGCACCTAAAGCTTGCACAATTCAAGAAATTTAAGAAAAAGAATGCAAACTTGTGTATAAATATGAGTTTTTGTTTAAAACGAGGAAAGAAACCACAACATGCTGCTGCTGCTGTTATCTGGAAGACACGGTCCCTTCCCTCTGGACTCTGCAGACAGTTTACTAGAAGTGCTTCCAGATTGCATCCCTGAGCACCCGCAGCCCCCTGCTCCGACAGGACATTTGCCAGGGAAGAGCCCTTGAAGCCTTACATTCCGTAGCTTCATATTTAGATGAGTTAATTTAGGTATCCAGGGTTTTTTTGTTGGTTTCTATTCTGTATTGTTTTAATGGACCTCAGGTGCCCAGTTTAGGTTAATCAGAATCTTTGAGTTAGGACACACAGGCATCATCGGTGCATGAAACAGCCATCTTTTATCTATTCATTCACTAATATATTTTTTTTTAATTTAATAAACACCCTGAAACCTACCATCAACCAAGAACCAGAATCTTAGTATCATACCCTTACCTAATTATTTTCCCATCTCCTCCTCCTGCTTTCCTCCTGAGGTTTCTGAAGTGTCATTACCATACAGTGTTATATTTGCTTATACCTTATTTTTTATTTTAGTGAATTTTATCAAGGATATTTGTGTGTACCTCAGGAGTGTATAGTTTAGTTGTCTGTTCTGAACTTTGTAAAAAAAAAAAAAAAAAAAAAGTGCTAATATGTACTTGTCTGAGGGTTGGTTTTCTTTTCATTCAGCTTATGTTACTGACATTCACTCTGTTGTTGGCTTGTAGTTTCCTCATTGCTCCTGCTTAATCATAGTCCACTATGTGACTATATCATGGTGGATTTATCTCCTCTTCTGATCGTGGACCTTGGACTCTTTTTCATTTTTTTTTCTTTTGTTAGAGACAGAGTAGGGGGGATAGAGAATCTTAAGCAGGCTCCACCTAGCAGGGAGTCTGATATGGGGCTGGATCTCACAACCTGAGATCATGAGCTGAGCCAAAATCGAGTTTTGGTCACCTAACTGAGCCACCCAGGTGCCTCTGTGGACCTCAGACTCTCTTATGAATGAGCTTCTGTGAGCATTCTGGTGTTGTACATGGGCAAGAGCTTGGCGCATAGTTAAGTGTTGAGTGTTAAGCTTCACAGGGAAACACCAGACTTGTTTTCTAAAGCTGTTACCGAATTACACTCCCACCAGCAATAGGAGATTCTGTTGATCTATCTTCTCAAGCAATTGTTAAAGTCAGCCTTCTGGGTTTTTGCCAATCAGGTGGTTATAAAATGCTATCTTTGTGTGATCTTGACTTGCATTTTCCTGATCACCTATGAAGATGAGCATCTCATCATATATTTTTTCACCATATTTGTTTCCCATTTTGTGAAATTCCTGTTCAACTTCTTTATCATTTTTTTTCCTTTATCTTGTCTTTCTTTCTTTGTATTTTTAACTGATTTATAGGAGTTCTTTCTGTATTTTATATTAAGCTAATGTCTTTAAATTATTTTTCCTTTATCGTTAATGCTTTTTGTGTCCTCCTCACCCCCCACCAAGTATCAGCTGTTTGCAGAAATGATGGATGAAAGAAGCAGGAATAAGATCCTGAATAATTTGAATCCATAGTCAATTTTAAAACTCCATTCCAGGCTTTGGTTTATGCATCCTATCTCCCTAACACTTTCAGTATCAAGGTTCCATATGGCTTAGTTGTAATTTCACTTCCTTTCCCTTTCCTAACTATCTTTAATGGAAGTGGTAATGAACCATTAAATGACCAAGTGGGAGAGAACTGAGTTCCCAGAGGCACTATGGTGTTGTGATAGTCAAAAGCTGATTTTTAATTTGACTGAGAAATGAGAGTAGGCCCGTAGATCGAAGGTACAAATATGAATCAAAATCCCTTTCATTTTATATACTTTTCTACTCAGAGAAGTCCTATCTGACTGCAGTCAGCTGACTTAAAATCACCTTCTATTATTTTGTTTTTTTAGGCACATTTGTAAAACTGGATCCTAAAAAAAAAAATTGACATAAGAGCTTCTGGTGCATTCTACACCAATCCGCAATAGGCTCACCTTCCCTCCAGAAGAATCTGTTGTCCCTGATCCTGCTCTCCTGACCTGCTTTTGAGGCCCCTAGAGGGTGAAGCCACTGATCTTCCTAGACAAATCTTCGGAATACAACCCCAGAGGCTCTGTTTCCACTTCTACACTTTTTGACATGAAAGGGCTCCCTGTGATAGCATCAGCAATCCTTTGTGTCTCTTTAGGAGAAGTCTCTGGTGCTCCTAAATTTGAATGGGCTCCTTAAGGTTGCACAAGCATGATGTCTGCCCCATTGCCGACTGAAGAAAAAATTCATATCGAAACTCTTACCACAAACCTGACAATGCCAGAAAACCAGAGGGAGGAGTGTGTATTTGTGTGTTTGTGTGAGTGTGTGTGTGTGAGATAAATGACAAAGCTAGCTTTATTGTATCTAAACAAAATCTTTTTGGCCACAGTAGGAAGCACACAACTAGTTCCTGTAGGAATAAATACCTCAAATTTGGATCCTACAGATTAAACAACTATACCATTTTTAACATGAGCTGTCCTATTGTGTCTTACCAATAACATAGTTTATCATCACTGGAAGGAGCCTGTATTTACTTCCTAGGTATCTTCATCCTTTCAGGCTGCTACAACAAAATACCATAGACTTGGGTAGCTTATATACAACAGAAATTACTGTTTACAGCTCTCGAGCCTAGAAAGTCCAGGATCAAGACATCAGCACAGTCACCTTCTGGTGAGGGCTAGCTTACTGGCTCATAGGTAACACCTTCTCACTGTCTCCTCACATGGTATACAAGGGACTAGAGATTTCTCTAGAGCCTCTTTTAATAGGGCACTAACGCCATTCATGAGGGTACCACTCCGTTACTTACATATTTCTTTACAGCTCATCTACTAATATCATCACATTGGGTGTTAGGATTTCAACATATAAAGTCGGGTGGAAAAAATTAAATAAATAAATAAAGTCGGGTGGGGTATAAACATTTGGACCATAACGTTAGTAATGCCATGACAGTACCACATACTGGGTGATTTGAAACAAGATCTGGGACACCTGGGTGGCTCAGTGGTTGAGTGCCTGCCTTTGGCTCAGGACATGATCCCAGAGTCCTGGGATCAAGTCCCTCATTGGGCTCCCAGTGGGGAGCCTGCTTCTCCCTCTACCTGTGTCTCTGCCTCTCTCTATGTTTATCATGAATAAGTAAATAAAATCTTAAAACAATAAACATTTCATTGCCTCACAGTTCTGGGAACCAGAAGTCCAAAATCAAGGTTTCTACAAGGCCAAGCTCCGTCTCAAGGCTTGAAAGAAGGAATTGCTCAAGCCTCTCCTAGCTGCTGGTAGCCTTAATCATTCCTTGGTTTGTAGATGCATCACTCCTGCCACCACATCATCTTGCCTCTGGCAAAATGTCCCCTTTTTGTAAGGACACCAGTCATTGGTAGAGCCCACACTAATGACATCACTTTAATTACCTCTAAAGACCTTATTTCTGGGGCATCTGGGTTGCTCAGTCAGTTAAGCATCTAAATCTTGGTCTCAGGTCTTGATCTCAAGGTTGTGAGTTCAAGCCCCACATTGGGCTCCACATGTGGAGCCTACTTAAAAAAAAATTTTTTTTTTCATAAGATCACATTATGAGGTAGTGGGGATTAGGATTTAGGCCTTTTGGGAGGACACGGTTCAACCCATAATAGAACCTTAAGCAATATGGAAGATGAAAAAATAAATTGGGAGACTAATATTCTAGGAAACATTCTGCTTCTAATAGATTGAATAAAATCTGCAGACAATAGTCTGGGCTTCAATTTCTTGCCTTTCCCCTTATTAAGAGTTTGGGTTGAACTGTATGAAATTGTCATTTTCAAAGGTCAAATATTGGCAATTTTCTATGGCTCAACCTAATAACTTATGGATAAGCTTGTGGTACCCTACGCAGTTATCCTTGCACAGTTAAAAGATCAGCTGGAAAAAAAAAAAAAAAAAAAAAAAAGATCAGCTGGACTCCTTCACTCCCAGAGCTGGCTGACCCTGGGATGGCCAAGCTCCAAGAAGACTCCTATCCCTAACCCACCTGCACTTCCCGAGCTGCTTTCAAGAAAGGCACCAGCAGAGGGTCAGGGTCACAGCAGTGAGGAGGCTAGCAGTTCCTCTCCCTTGAAATCCTTGGGGAGAGCTTGGGGAGGTGCTTGGCCCACAGCTCTACAGTTTGCATGTCTGGAAATAGCCTTTCTTCCTAGTCTTCCATCTAATGACACTGGAGACTGGGCTTCTGTGGCAGCTCTCACAGCTTGCTTGTCATGGATAGTAGGTGTGTGTAAAAATGTGAAGCTGAAGGAATGAGCCAGCACTACTGTCTAGTTTCACTTAATTAGTAGAAAGGAGTTGAGACAGGAAGGTACTTTCAATGTTAAATTTATCTGAACAGGCTTGCCAAACTGCTAAAGCATCCTGAGCCTTCATCCAGGCCAGAAAGAACTAACTGGAAGATGCCAAAGGACCAGTTTTTCTTCTTTCTAGTAAGTGTGTGCATACCTCCTTCCATATCCACATCTAAGGTCTTAGTTCTCACACTGGTCTGACGGTGCCCAGGCTGCACTGTGGTGAGTGGGTGTGTTGCCTGACATGGCACGAGGTCAGCTAAGGTCAGCTCAGTAGCTGTGAACATATGGGTTTCCCTGCTGTGCAGCAGGTTCTTCCTAAGCATACTCAAGCCTGAATTCTGGCCTTTGTCAGGTGGTATTTTGATAAGTATGTGAGATTGGCAGGAGGGAAGTGTCTTGAGGACTCCCAGCTCTACTCAGGCACTAGCTTGCTGTATAGCTGTTGCTATGCAGGCACCACTCCACACCCATTCCCCTTCTTTACCCTGGATACTAGGGAACAGTGTGAATGAGGATTAGGAATTGATGCAGGTCTGTGTTAACATATCTGAACTGTCAATGTAAACATAATCAGGCAGGGAGCTTTTTGCTCCAGAAATACATTGTTGAGAGAATTTTTTTGAAAATAGAAAATAAAATTAACTTTTCTCAAATGGGAAGGTGGAATGAAAAAAGTCAAGAAAAACCTTCTGTATTAGGGAGCTCATGCCCTTCACGTTCTGTGTTTTACTTCCCATTTCCTTCTCGAGAACTTCAACTTCCTTCTATCCCAGGGAGTTGTGAGGCCAAGTTATTATTCTGTCCAATAAGCAAGCATCATGGAACTCTAGACAGATATCTCTTTCAAGCCAACTATATAGTGTTCTCTATAGTAAACCCAAGAAAATCTCAAGTTTAAATCACTAAAGTAAGTCATGGATTTTATGTCTCAGGAAGATTTTAAATTTCTTCTGATAATATTCTTTATCTGGTACTGATCAGCTCAGAATTACAGAATTAGCTTCTTTCTCATCTTAGTTATGGACTTCAAGTTAAGTGAACTGCAGACAGAGGACACAAGAAGAAAAACTGGACCAATATCCTTTATGAATATAGGTGTAAAAATTTTCAACAAGACACTAAATCCAACAGCACATTTAAAAGATTAAAGTGGGATTTATCACAAATACAAGGGATACTTCAAAAGAAAATCAATGTAATACACCACGTTAATAGAACAAAGGAATAAAACCACATGATCAATTGATACAGAAAAGACATTTGACAAAATGTGGTACCCTATCACAAACACTCAAAACTAGGAATACTTCCGTAACATAATAAAGAGCATCAATGAAAAACTGACAGCTAGCATCCTCTGTGGGAAAAGGTTGAACACTTGCTGAGATCAAGGAATCCTTGCTAAGGATTCGTAAGTTCACTACTGCTAATCAACGTAGGCTCGAAGTCCTGGCAGAGCATTTGAGCAACAAAAAGAAAAGACCCCCAAATCGGAAAGAAGTAAAGTTATTTGCAGAACACAATTCTACATATAGACGATTCCAAGGAATCCACTGAAAAACTACTAGAGCTAATAAGTGAATTCGGCAAAGTTGTAGGAAACAAGACTTCCATAAAAAGAACTTTTGTCTATTGAAAGACATTATCAGGAAAGTGAAAAGATGACCTACAGAATGGGAGAAAGTATTTGCAAATCATTTATGTGTTAAGGGTTTAGTATCCAGAATGTATAAAGAATTCTTACAACTTTTTTTAAGAAAATGTATTTATTTATTCATGAGAGACACAAAGAGAGAGAGGCAGAGACATAGGCAGAGGGAGAAGCAGGCTCCCCACTGAGCAGGGAGCTTGATGTGGGATTCGAACCCAGGACCCCGGGATCATGACCTGAGCAGAAGGTAGACACTCAACCACTGAGCCACCTAGGTGCCCCAAGAATTCTTACAACTTAACAACAAATAACAACCCAATTTTTAAAAGATCTTATTTATTTGTCAGAGAGCACAAGCAAGGGGAGAGAGAGAAACAGGCTACAGAAGGCAGACGCTTACCTGACTGAGCCACCCAGGCACTCAGACAACCCAATTTAAAAATGAGCAAGGGTGGGGGATGCCTGGGTGGCTCAGTCGGGTAAGCATCTGACTCTTGATTTCAGCTCAGGTCATGATCTCAGGGTCATAGGACTGAGCCCTGCACTGTGCTTCACACTCTGTGAGGAGTCTACTTAAGGATTCTCTGCCTCTCGCTCTGCTCCTCCCCTTGCTCATGCTCTAAAATAAATAAATCTTTTTAAAAAATAAAAATGAGCAAAGGATTTGAATAGATCTATCTCCAAAGAAGAGATAGAGAATGCCAATAAGTACATAAAAAGATGTTCAACAGGGCAGCCCCGGTGGCGCAGCGGTTTAGCGCCGCCTGCAGCCCGGGGTGTGATCCTGGAGACCCGGGATCAAGTCCCACGTCAGGCTCCCTGCATGGAGCCTGCTTCTCTCTCTGCCTGTGTCTCTGCCTCTCTTTCGCTCTCTCTGAATAAATAAATAAATAAGTCTTTAAAAAAAAAAAAAAGATCAACATCATTGGTTATTAAGGAAGTGCTTATCAGAACCACAATGAAAAAAAGAAAAAGAACCGCAATGAAATGCCACTTCATGTTCACTAAGATAGAGATATGTATATAAATATACTTTTTATGGAAATGACAAGTGTCAGAATGTGGAGAAGGGGAATCTTCATACATTGCTGATCATAATTATAAAATGGTGAGGCTGCTATGGAAAATAGTTTGGTGGTTCCTCAGAAGGCTAAACAATTACCATATGACTGAGCAATTCTACTCCTAGGTATATATCCAAGAAAAATGAAAATAAGTATATCCACACAGAAGCCTGTACAACCCAAAGTACATTATTTGTACTTCATAGTAGCATTATTCATGATAGCCAAAAGTGGAAACAACCCAAATGTCCATCGATGGATGAGTGGATAAACAGATTGTGGTATGTTTGTGTGGTGGAATATTACTTAGCCATAAAAAGGAATGAAACATACTGAAACATGGATGAACCTCAAAAACATGTTAAATGAAAGAAGCTAATATGCAGAACAGGCAAATACATAGAGACAAAGTAAATTAGTGGTTGCCAGGGAACAGGGGATGAGAGAACAGGGTGTGATTACTAATGGTGTGGTTTTTTGGGGTGATGAAAAATTTTGAAACCAGAGAGAGGTGGTGGTTGTACAAATGCCCTGAGTCATACATTTAAAATAGTTAATAGTATGCTATGTGAATTTCATTTTGATTAAAACACACATGCACATATATGCACAAGGAGGTAACTGTTCACACCTACTAGGGTGGCCATATATGTTTGTGTGTATGTAAGTGAATATATATGTATATATATGCGTATGTGTGTGTGTGTGTATTTTAAGGAAAAAAAGTATTGACAAAGATATGGAGAAATTGTAACCCTCATATGATGTTCGTGGGGATGTAAAACGGTGAAACCACTATGGAAAACAGTTTGGTAGTTCCTCAAAAAGCTAAACAGAATTACCACATGAACCAGCAATTGCACTTGTAAGTGTATACCCACAGGAATTGAAGAGAGTCTCACCTTCAGTTCAGGTCATGATCCTGAGGTCTTGGGATCAAGCCCTATGTCGGGCTCCCTGCCCAGCAGGGAACCTGCTTCTCCCTCTCCTTCTGCCTCTTCCTGCCACTTGTGTTCTCTCTCTCTCTCTCTCTCTAATAAAATCTTTAAAAAGAGAGATAGACTCAGATACTTGTATGCCAATGTTCATTACCACATTACTCATAATGGCCAAAAGGTAGAAACACCCAAGTATCCATCAACAGATGGGTAGATGGATGAACAAATATGGTATATACATATAAAAGAATATTTTTTAGCCATAAAAGGAAGGAAATTCTGACATGGATGAAGCTTGAAAACATTCTGCTAAGTGAAATAAGCCAGACTCAAAAGTATGAATATTGTGTGTTTTCACTTGTATGAAATATCTAGAATAAACAAATTCATTCAGAAAGTAGACTACAGAGCAGGGGCAAGATGGCAGAAGAGTAAGGTCCCCAAGTCACCTGTCCCCACCAAATTACCTAGGTAACCTTCAAATCATCCTGAAAACCTACGAATTCGGCCTGAGACTTAAAGAGAGAACAGCTGGAACGCTACAGTGAGAAGAGTTCACGCTTCTATCCAGGTAGGAAGACGGGGAAAAAGAAATAAAGAAACAAAAGGCCTCCAAGGGGGAGGGGCCCCGCGAGGAGCCGGGCTGAGGCCGGGGCGAGTGTCCCCAGGACAGGAGAGCCCCGTCCCGGAGACGCAGGAGCTGCACCAACCTTCCCGGGCGGAAAGGGGCTCGTGGGGAGTTGGAGCAGGACCCCAGGAGGGCGGGGATGCCCTCGGGCTCCCGGGGACACTAACAGACACCTGCGCCCCGGGAGATGCGCCGAGCTCCCTAAGGGCTGCAGCGCGCGGCGGGACCCGGAGCAGCTGGAGGGGCTCGGGGGCGGCTCCGCGGAGGGGGCTGCGGGGTGGGAGCAGCTCGGGGGGCTCGGGGGCGGCTCCGCGGAGGGGGCTGCGGGGCGGGAGCGCGAATCCAACGGCGCAGGCCCCGGGAGCACAGGGCGCCGGGACACAGCCCAGGATCCCGCCTCACCCCGGGACAGGCAGAGGCCGGGAGGGCCCAGGACAGCAAGGACGCTCCTGCCCCGAGCTGAGCAGATCAGCGGCCCCGCCCCGAGCCTCCAGGCCCTGCCGACCGAGAGCTCCTAGCTACTGCGGAAGCGGACTCCGGGGCTGCAGAGCTGGCCCCGCCACTGGGGTTGTTCCTCCTGGGACCTCACGGGGTAAACAGCCCCCACTGAGCCCTGCACCAGGCAGGGGGCAGAGCAGCTCCCCCAAGTGCTAACACCTGAAAATTAGCAAAACAGGTCCCTCCCCCAGGAGACCAGCTAGACGGACAAGGTCCAGGGGAAGTCAAGGGACTTAAAGTATACAGAATCAGAAGATACTCGCCCGTGTTTTTTGGTTTTTGGTTTTTGGTTTGTTTTTTTGTTTTGTTTTGCTTTTTGATTTCTGTTTGCTTCCCCCACCCTTTTTTTCCTTTCTTTCTTTTTCTTTCTCTTTTTCTTCTCTTTTTTCTTCCTTTTTTCTTTTTCTCTTTTCTTTCCTTCTTTCTCTCCTCTCTTTTTCTCCTCTTCCCAATACAACTTGATTTTGGCCACTCTACACTGAGCAAAATGACTAGAAGGAAAACCTCACCTCAAAAGAAAGAATCAGAAACAGTCCTCTCGGGATCCCTGGGTGGCGCAGCGGTTTGGCGCCTGCCTTTGGCCCAGGGCACGATCCTGGAGACCCAGGATCAAATCCCACGTCGGGCTCCCGGTGCATGGAGCCTGCTTCTCCCTCTGCCTGTGTCTCTGCCTCTCTCTCTCACTGTGTGCCTATCATAAATAAATAATAAAAAAATTAAAAAAAAAAAAAAAGAAACAGTCCTCTCTCCCACAGAGTTACAAAATTTGGATTACAATTCAATGTCAGAAAGCCAATTCAGACGCACTATTATACAGCTACTGGTGGCTCTAGAAAAAAAGCATAAAGGACTCAAGAGACTTCATGACTGCAGAATTTAGATCCAATCAGGCAGAAATTAAAAATCAATTGAATGAGATGCAATCCAAACTAGAAGTCCTAACGACGAGGGTTAACGAGGTGGAAGAACGAGTGAGTGACATAGAAGACAAGTTGATGGCAAAGAGGGAAACTGAGAAAGAAAGAGACAAACAATTAAAAGACCATGAAGATAGATTAAGGGAAATAACAGCCTGAGAAAGAAAAACCTACGTTTAATTGGGGTTCCCGAGGGCGCCGAAAGGGACAGAGGTCCAGAATATGTATTGAACAAATCATAGCTGAAAACTTTCCTAATCTGGGAAGGGAAACAGGCATTCAGATCCAGGAAATAGAGAGATTACCCCCCCCCAAAAAAAAAAATCAATAAAAACCGTTCAACACCTCGACATTTAATAGTGAAGCTTGCAAATTCCAAAGATAAAGAGAAGATCCTTAAAGCAGCAAGAGACAAGAAATCCCTGACTTTTATGGGGAGGAGTATCAGGGTAACAGCAGACCTCTCCACAGAGACCTGGCAGGCCAGAAAGAGCTGGCAGGATATATTCAGGGTCCTAAATGAGAAGAACATGCAACCAAGAATACTTTATCCAGCAAGGCTCTCATTCAAAATTGAAGGAGAGATAAAGAGCTTCTAAGACAGGCAGGAACTGAAAGAATATGTGACCTCCAAACCAGCTCTGCAAGAAATTTTAAGGGGGACTCTTAAATTCCCCTTTAAGAAGAAGTTCAGTGGAACAATCCACAAAAACAAGGACTGAATAGATATCATGATGACACTAAACTCATTTCTTTCAATAGTAACTCTGAACATGAACAGGATTAATGACCCCATCAAAAGGCACAGGGTTTCAGACTGGATAAAAAAGCAGGACCCATCGATTTTCTGTCTACAAGAGACTCATTTTAGACAGAAGGACACCTACAACCTGAAAATAAAAGGTTGGAGAACCATTTACCATTCAAATGGTCCTCAAAAGAAAGCAGGGGTAGCCATCCTTATATCAGATAAACTAAAATTTACCCCGAAGACTGTAGTGAGAGATGAAGAGGGACACTATCTCATACTTAAAGGATCTATCCAACAAGAGGACTTAACAATCCTCAATATATATGCCCCGAATGTGGGAGCTGCCAAATATATAAATCAATTAATAACCAAAGTGAAGAAATACTTAGATAATAATACACTTATACTTGGTGACTTCAATCTAGCTCTTTCTATACTCGATAGGTCTTCTAAGCACATCTCCAAAGAAATGAGAGCTTTAAATGATACACTGGACCAGATGGATTTCACAGATATCTACAGAACTTTACATCCAAACTCAACTGAATATACATTCTTCTCAAGCGCACATGGAACTTTCTCCAGAATAGACCACATACTGGGTCACAAATCGGGTCTGAACCGATACCAAAAGATTGGGATTGTCCCCTGCATATTCTCAGACCATAATGCCTTGAAATTAGAACTAAATCACAACAAGAAGTTTGGAAGGACCTCAAACACGTGGAGGTTAAGGACCATCCTGCTAAAAGATGAAAGGGTCAACCAGGAAATTAAGGAAGAATTAAAAAGATTCATGGAAACTAATGAGAATGAAGATACAACCGTTCAAAATCTTTGGGATGCAGCAAAAGCAGTCCTGAGGGGGAAATACATCGCAATACAAGCATCCATCCAAAAACTGGAAAGAACTCAAATACGAAAGCTAACCTTACACATAAAGGAGCTAGAGAAAAAACAGCAAATAGGTCCTACACCCAGCAGAAGAAGAGAGTTAATAAAGATTCGAGCAGAACTCAACGAAATCGAGACCAGAAGAACTGTGGAACAGATCAACAGAACCAGGAGTTGGTTCTTTGAAAGAATTAATAAGATAGATAAACCATTAGCCAGCCTTATTAAAAAGAAGAGAGAGAAGACTCAAATTACTAAAATCATGAATGAGAAAGGAGGGATCACTACCAACACCAAGGAAATACAAACGATTTTAAAAACATATTATGAGCAGCTATACGCCAATAAATTAGGCAATCTAGAAGAAATGGACGCATTCCTGGAAAGCCACAAACCACCAAAACTGGAACAGGAAGAAATAGAAAACCTGAACAGACCAATAACCAGGGAGGAAATTGAAGCAGTCATCAACAACCTCCCAAGACACAAAAGTTCAGGGCCAGATGGCTTCCCTGGGGAATTCTATCAAACCTTTAAAGAGAAAACCATACCTATTCTACTAAAGCTGTTTGGAAAGATAGAAAGAGATGGGGTACTTCCAAATTCGTTCTATGAGGCCAGCATCACCTTAATTCCAAAACCGGACAAAGACCCCACCAAAAAGGAGAATTACAGACCAATATCCCTGATGAACATGGATGCAAAAATTCTCAACAAGATACTAGCTCATAGGCTCCAACAGTACATTAAGAAAATTATTCACCATGACAAAGTAGAATTTATCCCCGGGACACCAGGCTGGTTCAACACTCATAAAACAATCAATGTGATTCATCATATCAGCAAGAGGAAAACCAAGAGCCATATGATCCTCTCATTCGATGCAGAGAAAGCATTTGACAAAATACAGCATCCATTCCTGATCAAAACTCTTCAGAGTGTAGGGATAGAGGGAACATTCCTCAACATCTTAAAAGCCATCTACGAAAAACCCACAGCAAATATCATTCTCAATGGGGAAGCCTTTCCCCTAAGATCAGGAACAAGACAGGGATGTCCACTCTCACCACTGCTATTCAACATAGTACTGGAAGTCCTAGCCTCAGCAATCAGACAACAAAAAGACATTAAAGGCATTCAAATTGGCAAAAAAGAAGTCAAACTCTCCCTCTTCGCCGATGACATGATACTCTACATAGAAAACCCAAAAGGCTCCACCCCAAGATTGCTAGAACTCATACAGCAATTCGGTAGCGTGGCAGGATACAAAATCAATGCCCAGAAGTCAGTGGCATTTCTATACACTAACAATGAGACTGAAGAAAGAGAAATTAAGGAGTCAATCCCATTTACAATTGCACCCAAAAGCATAAGATACCTAGGAATAAACCTAACCAAAGAGGTAAAGGATCTATACCTTAAAAACTATAGAACACTTCTGAAAGAAATTGAGGAGGACACAAAGAGATGGAAAAATATTCCATGCTCATGGATTGGCAGAATTTATATTGTGGAAATGTCAATGTTACCCAGGGCAATATACACGTTTAATGCAATCCCTATCAAAATACCATGGACTTTCTTCAGAGAGTTAGAACAAATTATTTTAAGATTTGTGTGGAATCAGAAAAGACCCCAAATAGCCAGGGGAATTTTAAAAAAGAAAACCATAGCTGGGGGCATCACAATGCCAGATTTCAGGTTGTACTACAAAGCTGTGGTCATCAAGACAGTGTGGTACTGGCACAAAAACAGACACATAGATCAATGGAACAGAATAGAGAACCCAGAAGTGGACCCTGAACTTTATGGTCAACTAATATTCGATAAAGGAGGAAAGACTATCCACTGGAAGAAAGTCTCTTCAATAAATGGTGCTGGGAAAATTGGACATCCACATGCAGAAGAATGAAACTAGACCATTCTCTTTCACCAGACACAAAGATAAACTCAAAATGGATGAAAGATCTAAATGTGAGACAAGATTCCATCAAAATCCTAGAGGAGAACACAGGCAACACCCTTTTTGAACTCAGTCACAGTAACTTCTTGCAAGATACATCCACGAAGGCAAAAGAAACAAAAGCAAAAATGAACTATTGGGACTTCATCAAGATAAGAAGCTTTTGCACAGCAAAGGATACAGTCAACAAAACTAAAAGACAACCTACAGAATGGGAGAAGATATTTGCAAATGACGTATCAGATAAAGGGCTAGTGTCCAAGATCTATAAAGAACTTATTAAACTCAACAGCAAAGAAACAGACAATCCAATCATGAAATGGGCAAAAGACATGAACAGAAATCTCACAGAGGAAGACATAGACATGGCCAACAAGCACATGAGAAAATGCTCCGCATCACTGGCCATCAGGGAAATACAAATCAAAACCACAATGAGATACCACCTCACACCAGTGAGAATGGGGAAAATTAACAAGGCAGGAAACCACAAATGTTGGAGAGGATGCGGAGAAAGGGGAACCCTCCTGCACTCTTGGTGGGAATGTGAACTGGTGCAGCCACTCTGGAAAACTGTGTGGAGGTTCCTCAAAGAGTTAAAAATAGACCTGCCCAAGAACCCAGCAATTGCACTGCTGGGGATTTACCCCAAAGATACAGATGCAATGAAACGCCGGGATGCCTGCACCCAGATGTTTATAGCAGCAATGGCCACGATAGCAAACTGTGGAAGGAGCCTTGGTGTCTCTCGAAAGATGAATGGATAAAGAAGATGTGGTCTATACATACAATGGAATATTCCTCAGCCATTAGAAACGACAAATACCCACCATTTGCTTCGACGTGGTTGGAACTAGAGGGTATTATGCTGAGTGAAGTAAGTCAATTGGAGAAGGACAAACATTATATGGTCTCATTCATTTGGGGAATATAAAAAATAGTGAAAGGGAATAAAGAGGAAAGGAGAAAATATGAGTGGGAAATATCAGAAAGGGAGACAGAACATGAGAGACTCCTAACTCTGGGAAACGAACAAGGGGTGGTAGAAAGGGAGGTGGGCGGGGGGTGGGGGTGAATGGGTGACGGGCACTGAGGGGGGCACTTGACGGGATGAGCACTGGGTATTATTCTGTATGTTGGTAAATTGAAATAAAAAATAAATTTATTATTAAAAAAAAAAAGAAATTAGACTACAGGTTACCCGAGGCTTGGGAGGAGCCAAGAATGGGGACTTATTGCATAATCATGTAGTTTCTGTTCCAGGTGTTGAAAAATTTGGGAAATAGATAATGACAATGATTGCACAGCATTGTGAATGTGATGCATACTACTGAATATGCTTGAAAGTGGTTAAAATGACTAATTCTGTATTATGTATTTTCCCGTTTTTTTTTTAATTTATTTTATGATAGTCACAGAGAGAGAGAGCGAGAGAGAGAGAGAGAGAGGCAGAGACACAGGCAGAGGGAGAAGCAGGCTCCATGCACCGGGAGCCCGATGTGGGACTCGATCCCGGATCTCCAGGATCGCGCCCCGGGCCAAAGGCAGGCGCCAAACCGCTGCGCCCAGGGATCCCTCCCGTTTTTTTACATAAGTGTTTTTATCTTTTTTAAGTCTTTATTTAAAGTTGTTAATGTACAGTGATATATTCATTTCAGGTGTAGAATTTAGTGATTCAACATTTACGTACAACACTCAGTGCTCATTGCAACAAGTGCTGTCCTTTTTGGGGGGGGAGTGGGGAGAAGGGGCAGAGGGAGAGGAGAGAGAATCTTAAGCAGGCTCCATGTCTATTGCAGAGCCCAATGTGGGGCTTGATCTCACAACCCTGTGATCATGACCTGAGCTAAAGTCAAGAGTTAGATGCTTAACCGACTGAGTCACCCAGAGGCCCCTACAAGTGCTTTCCTTAATCCATCACCCATTTAACCATCCTCCCACCCAAGATACATTTATGATGAGCACTGAATAATGTATGAATTGTTGAATCAGGGACAATTGTTGAATCAGGGACACCTGAGTGGCTCAGTGGTTGAGCATCTGCCTTTGGCCCAGGGCCTGATCCCAGGATCTGGGATCAAGTCCCATGTCAGGCTCCTTGCAGGGAACCTGCTTCTCCCTCAGCCTGTGTCTCTGCCTCTCTCTCTCTCTGTGTCCCTCATGAATGAATAAATAAAATCTTTTAAAAAACTTTTTAAAGAATTGTTGAATAACTATATTGTACATCTGAAACTAGTATTCTACTGTGTGTTAACTATACTACGGCTTAATTCCACTCTCTGTGACTGTGGGTGGGACTTAATGACACTTCTAACAAATAGCTTACTTCTTGAATTCTCCCTCTCCCCCTCTCTATCGCTCTCTCACCCTCCCCCTCCTCCTCTCTCTCTCCCCCATTCCCTTTACCCTCTCCCCATATCTCTCCTCTCTCCCTCCACCCACCCCTGTCCACCTCACCGCTGTATCCAGTTGACTGAAACCTTCTGAGAAATGAGGCCACAACTCATTTAACTGAGTTAAATTCCAAATTCCTCACCTTCTGAAATGATATGAGAGAAATGTTATTTTTAGCTAAAATTTTAGGTAATTTGTAATGAATCAATAGATACTTGATAGAAAATTAGGTGATTAAATGCTAGTGGCACAGATGATCCCAAACTAGATAATGATAGGGGAAGATTTTTAGGAGATTTTTTTTAGTGATTTTTTAAAAGATTTTATTTATTATTTATTCATAGTCATAGAGAGACAGAGAGAGGCAGAGACACAGGCAGAGGGAGAAGCAGGCTCCCTGCTGGGAGCCCGATGTAGAACTTGATCCCAGGACCCCAGGATCACGGCCTGAGCCAAAGGCAGACGCTCAACCACTGAACCACCCAACCGTCCCTGACTGTGTCTTTGAGCAAGTGAAGTGGCCTCGGAGCACCCCCATTTTCTCCTCTGTAAAATGGAGGTAATCTTTTGATTGTGATGGGACTTAAGTGAATAAATGAATGTAAAACACGTTTGCTGTCACTGTCCCTCTCCTGTTTGCCCACACTGGTTGGGAGCCACATCAGCACACTCCTGAGCCCACAGGACACAACAATGTGTTATTTGGAGCTTAAACATTAAATGAAAAAAAAATTAAATGAGCATAGCTATAGTCAAGGAGCTATATGTATAGTCTCATGTAGCTTATATGAGATAAACTCAACGTAATTAACAGAAAAGTGCCTGGTGAGTTAATACAGCAAAACATCTTTCAAAGGAAATTAGCCACTTCTGGCTAACATATCCCCCCATATCTGTCTCTACTAGTGGAATCTTGTTGGACAGACAGAGTCTTTTCACCTCCTCACACACTCTTCCCCTTCAACCCCTGAAGGGGCTTGACATGTGAAGCCTAGAGAGTCAGTGAGAGGGTAAGGAGGTAATTTGCATAAGGATCGTGGGATCTTTCTAAGATTCCAAGTGTTTTCATCATGTCTGGAAGGAGGGCGCCTGGGTGGCTCAGTGGTTGTGCACCTGCCTCCGGCTCAGGTCATGATCCCGGGTCCTGGGATCGAGTCCCACACCGGGCTCCCTGCAGGGAGCCTGCTTCTCCCCCTGCCTGTGTCTCTGCCTCTCTCTGTGTGTCTCTCATGAATAAATAAATAAAATCTTTTTAAAAAAATAATGTCTGGAAGAACCCAGGTGGTGGGGTGAGGTGCAGTGGGAGGCAGGAGGGCAGAAAGAGGCAGAAGTAATGGGCAAGAGTAGGAAGGGGAAGGGGGAAAAAAAAGGAAGTGGAAGGGGTTGGTGAAGTCAGGGCCCCGCTGTTAGAACAAAATACAAAATAGAGCAGATTATATTCAACAATTGCTGTTTCAGGCAGTAAGCAATGTAGAATGTAGAACTATGATCCTCGGTAGAAAGGAAAAAAACAAGGTAAACCCTCCAAAAAAAAAAAAAAAAGAGTTGGCTCCCACCCTTTGGTGCCAGAATCCGCAGACCCATAAGTGGCCACATACGTGACCACAGCTGAAGAACTGTCTATCCACAGCGTGGCCGTCACAGTGGGAGCCCAGGTCCGCCGGGCAGGAGCCCAAGGAGGTGAGCTTCGCTCTGGAAGAACTTGCTCTTCTCACCCTAGCCCCAGAAGGCGGTGGCGGCTCTCACCATGGGAGCAGGGGGTGCCTGGGTGGCCACAGTGACTGTGGAAGGAAGACAGGGTCGGGGCAGCGGGGGGACGACACATCAGTCACTACAGGGAACTGAACGGCAGGTGGAGAAATAGCAGGGCAACAGCCAGAGACAGGGTCCCTGAGCATCCCTGCCCGATGTTTGCCATGTTAGGAAGTGGGGCTGCCCCTCGGTCCTGGGGGGCTCCTGGCTGCCGGGACTCCAGCAGCGCGGGCCGAGCGGTGCTGGGCTGTGGTGAGGCGTGACTCACTGGCCTGCACGGACTGAGGCCACTTTTGCAGCTCATATGTTGAACTCAGAGCACGTTCTATTGGAACCGGCATTCAACTCTCCGAATAGTGTGTGTACAGTTGGACGTGCGAGGGCCCACCTAGCTCCCCTGGGAAAATGTGGCCAGTGCACCCACCCTCCAGGAGACCTTTCCTGCCTCAGCCTTGTGCTTCCCAGCAGGGCAATCTGACCAAGTGCAGACAAGGAGAAAGGAGGAAGGGGCCCCAAACCCGAGGGCTTTCTACTTGCAGATCAATCTACACTGACCCCAAGAATCTTCTTTCTCAGCCCCTGTACAATAGATTTTATTTATTTATTTTATTTAAATTCAATTTGCCAACATAGAGTATAACACCCAGTGCTCATCCCATCAAGTGCCCTCCCCAGTGCCCGTCACATAGTCACTCTGTCCCCTACCCTGTACAATAGGTTTCAATACAAAGCTTTCACCCTCATCAGCTGCCGGAATCTTGAATCACCCCTGGGAGGAGCAGGGTTAAAGATGGTGTGTGGAGGCTGTTTACAGAGGCTATATCCTCTCATGAGTGAAACAAAGATACATTGGCCCATAAGGCCTCTCTGGGGTGGTTCAAGCCTATGGCAGTACAAGCATCAAAAAAAAGTGATAGCTATAACTTAAAATTACAATTTTCCAGTCATTGTATAAACACATTATTGCCTTGCCTCCTTTACCTCTTAGATAATATCAGTGGCTTTATCTTAGCTGTGAGCAACCTGTGTGAGATTAAGTAAACTTCCCAAAATCACACAGCCACTCCATGAAGTAGGTAGTCTTGATTGTTCCCATTTTACAGATGAGGAAGCTAAGGCAAACCTGGGATTTGCATCAGGGTCATCCTGACTCCAGATCTCAAGACTCCACCACCAGCATTTTCTAGCCTCCTGCAAACCCAGGCACGGAAGTATATTAAGTGTGGTGGACAGAGATCCAGAAGAAGGCAGAGGTGGAACAACCTTTACTTTATCACTGATTTAAGGCCAGAGTTTTCAAACTTGAATTTTGAAAAGCTTATATTTTATAAAGAATGCTACTCCAATCAAGAAATTGGTAAAGTTTTAATAATAGAGGAGATTTTGAGGGGCACCAGGCTAATTCAGTGATTGAGCATCTGCCTTCACCTCAGGGTGTGATCCTGGTCTGGGGATCGAGTCCCTCATCCAACTTCCTGCATGGAGCCTGCTTCTCCCTCTGCCTGTGTCTCTGCCTCTCTGTGTCTCTAATGAATAAATAAAGTCTTTTTAAAAATAAATTTAAAAAGCAGATTTTGATAGTGTATCATTAGTGCCCATTTGAAGGTCAGGGGGAGAAACCTCTGGAATAATAATAATACTAAGTAAAGCAAGTGTAAAGGGCGGGTGGGGGTTGAATGTTACACAGTTGTAGCCCACTGTCTCTAATTAGCTGCCTCAGGAATACAGATGATACATGCTCCATGAAGGGGACAACACTGGGGCTGTTTATTCCCTCTGAAAGAACCTATTTTCTCAGGAAAAAATCAATCCACCACCACAGGTAAGGATAAATGTGACAGAGAAAAGGAACTGGAAAAAAGAACTTGAGAATAACTTCCACCTCACCCATATCTAAAATACAGGGGGGAAAAGAAAGGCCTCAGTAAAGTCGCCCAAGTCCTCTGTCCATTTGTGTCACCCCTCACCAACATCCCCAGGAAGAAAGGGCTCCAGGTATCATGAGAGCAGTGTTAGCCATTTGATATGTTTTTGAAATGGAATGTGGCCTTACTTTGTGCCCCAAGCCAGGAAAGCAGATTTGCCAGTGGCACCATGTGGGCTGTCCCTTTGATTTGAAGATACCACCTCTCAAGTGACAGTCTAGGTGTGAAGAAGAGTGGACTTCAAGTACAGGCCTCGCTGGGAGCTGGAGGCCACTCCGAGCGTGTGTGCCACACACACCCATTCAGGATTTGTCACTCTGAGCTTAGGGGCTCTCTGCCTCTTGGCGGTTCACAAATAGGACCTCCAGCTGAGCTGTGGTAGGGGCTCTCACATCCAGGTTCCCATCGGTCCCGGCACTTTCCTGCCTTGGGCTCCATCAGGGCAGTGATCACACCACACACACACTGCCTGCTTGTCAGCTGCCCAGCCCCCCTGGGCACACAGCCCTGCTCACCTTTCAGCCTGCATTCTTCTCCAGGCAGCACCCACCAGCCCACCCCCTCAGGGCCCCACTGGACACAGCACTTAGCCACTGTTTCCTTTAGCTCCATCCCATGCCTGGGTTTGCTGAAGGCAGCCTCCCCCCACCCCCACCCCTTCCAGCCTTGGCCTGTCTGAGGCTGAGTCCCCACCTTTCCCCAAAGCTGCTCATTCCCGGGTCCCACATGCAGCACTAATCAAAACACTTACCAACTGGATGGAGCAAATACCCCAAGGCAACTGATTTATCAGTTTCAATGCTTGACAGCTACTTTCCTTTCCAAAGGGCCCACTGTGAGTGGCCAGGGTGTAAAATGAGCTCCAGGAGAGCCCTCCCTGAGCACTGCTCTGAGAGTAGTAGGAGAGACAGGATTTGAGCCAAAGAGCAACAGACTCCTGGAAGAGCAGTAGTGAGAGAAGGAGTAAGCTTACAAGCAGTAGCATGATCCGCAGCCTGCCAGACAAGATCCAGTCGGAGGCATTTGGCTTGGCTCAGGCAGTGTACTTATAAATTAGCTGCCACATTTAAAAGCTGGAAGGTTTCACAAACATAAAAGTCTGGATGTGTACTGGCTTTTCTGGAGAAAAAGCCTGGTAACTGGGCCTCTGCCCCTTCGTGGCCAGCTTCTGAGTGGAGCAAGACCAGGGCGGCTCCCTCTGAACATCCTCGGTTCCCATCACTCAGCCTGGTCCCCAACTCCTGGCTCAGAAGGTCAAGAAACCAAGCCTCTTTGAGGTCAGGGCCAGCCTGAGCCCTGGCCAGTCTGAAGATCAGTCACAGACCGAGAGGGGCGTGGGCAGTCTGGAAGCCCTCTAGAAATTGCAGGGGTGAGTATAAGAGCCAAGTCTTCAGGAGGAAATTGAGTTCACAGAGCAAAGACATTTAGGGAGGCCACTAGGGGAGTCCCTTCCTCAACCAGAAGGGCCAGATGGGCCCATCCTGACAGAAGCACCCTAAAGTGCCCGGAACCCACCATCACAGCAGAGAGCCGGCCAACCCACGTGGGGAGCTCCACCACGTGTCCAGAATGGTCTGAGAGTGCTTCCAGGGCCCCCAAGCTGAGAAGGACTTTGTAAGATTTCTGGAAATGCTAGTCTTTTCCTGTTTCCTCTTAATGATTTCCAATAAATGTCTCTAAGCGCAAAGAGTCCTCCCCAGGATAGGCTGGGGAGGCCAAGGGCCACTACATCATCTTGTGGTGAAAGGGAATTTCCCAAGAGGCAGAGATGGGTGTGAATTTGTATTTGGGAACCTGCTAGAAGGAAGAAAGCGTCCTAGGACTGGGAATTGATCCACAGAAACTCCCAGGCCTTGAATATCTCTATTGCTTCATACCATGCCAGAGAAGGTTCTAGATCAGTGGTGTGCTGGAGCCAGTTCCTACCAGCTTACAGGAGCCAATTGTGTGCATCTCTTCCCAGCTTCACAGTCAGGGTCAGTGGCTTCATACTGGTAGCTTGAAATCAGCCACCATGGGACTATTTCCATTACAGAAGTTGACAAACTCTAAGCTCTCCTAACCCCCAAGAAGCAGTTGCTAAATATTTACTCGCATACTACTGCTGGTTCTCCCATGGACCACCTACCTGTCGGCTCTGGCCCAGAATGTGCTCCCAGGACAGATCATATCACAGTGACAGAAAACCCCAGACTCTACACTCCCCCATGGGTCCAAACAGGAAATGAACCAAGCAGGCAAACAGGCTAAATCAGAATACAACAGGAGTTCTGAATTAATGAACTTTCACTGACTTTCCTCTTTTTTCTCTCTCTTTTTTTTTTTTTTAGTTTTTTTTCTTAATTAAAAAAATTTTTTTAAGGATTTGTTTATTTATTCATGAGAGGCACACCGAGAGAGGCAGAGATAACAGGCAGAGGGAGAACCTGACTTCCTGCGGGAAGCCTGATACAAGACTTGGTCCCAGGACCCCAGGATCATGACCTTTGTCAAAGGCAGACACTCAACCACTGAGCCACTCAGGAGCCCCTTTTGAGTTTTATTTTTATTTAAGTAATCTCTACACCCAATGTGGGGTTTGAACTCATGACCCTGAGATCAAGAGTAACATGCTCTTCCAACTGGGCCAGCCAGGCTCTTTTTTCTAATTACTTTTCCAGAGGGTCCAGGTCTGAGGAGAAGCTTTCTTTTCTCTGAGCTGAGTTTTCTTGGTTTGTCCTGAGTTCACATGGAAGGGTTGGGGCCAAAGTTCGTGTTGTAACAAAACCCACTCAAAGCCCAACACCTTTCCACCTCCCTGCAAGCTGACCTCCCAGCCCACATCTAGAAGGGGTTCAGTATTGCATAGAGAGCCCACAAGATGTGTGGGATGGCCTTGAATAATCTCCTGCATTCCACTCCAACCACTGACTGCAGGGCCACACCTATGGTTTTGTCATCAGCATAGACGTTCTCTGAGATCTTTCTTTCTAATCAGCTTCATTCTGTCATACCCTTGACCCCATTGTATTGTCTAAAATATCACAGATATCCATCACCAGGTCTTTAGTTCTTTTTTTTTTTTCCTCTCTCTCTTCTGGATCTCTTCCCTCCCAGCTGGGAAATGAAGATTGATCAGCTGGGTAACCCTTTCAGTTCCCTCCACTGCCCTGGACCACAGCATCCTGCTGAAACTTGGTAATCATCAACTCAAGGAAACTTAAAATTATACAAGAAAGGAAATGTGACTATAGTACTTGGCCAGGCTGAGAACAACTCATAATGATATAAATTTTTAAAAGCAGATTTAACAAAACATTGTGAAACAACAAAAGTGGGAAAATGTCCATAGGAAAATTTTCCTGTGTTTCTCCTTTACAATTACACAGTACTTCTGACACCAGATGTGTGGGCTTCCCAACACCAAGCAATTCTCTGCGACACCAGGTAGATGTCCTACAATTCAATTATTTTTTTAAAATATTTTATTTATTTATTTGGGAGAGGGAGAGAGAGCAGGGGAAAGGGTAGATGGGGAAGGAGAGGAAGAGGGAAAGAATCCCAAGCAGACTCCATGCTGAGCACGGAGCCCAATGCAGGGCTCAATCTCATGACTCTGAGATCATGACCTGAGCCAAAAACAAGAGTCAGACGTTCAACCAAGTGAGCCACTCAGGTACCCCTACAATTCAATTCTGACACTAACTGGACCCCACAGTTAATGGCTAAGTCTCACAACCCTGCCCCCCATTTCAGATGTCAATGGCAAGTGCTGGGTCTCTGGGCTACTTACAATGTCTGTCTGACCTGGCTACAGATCAGAGGTTCCCATACCCTTTTTCTTAGGTTCGATCATTGGCTGGAACTGTTCACAGAACTCCAGGAAACTCTTATATTTACTAGTTTATTATACACTGAAGCATGTGATAAAGGATACAGATGACAGGCAGATGAAGAGATACATGTGATCTGGGAAGGTCTTGAGCAAAGGAACTGCTATTCCCATGGAGTTGGAATGTTCTAACCTAGAAGCTCTCCAAACCCTGTATTTTTTGGTATTTTTATAGAGGCTTCATTACATAGACATGATGGATCATTAACTCAATCTCCAGTCCCTGTCCTTATCTTGAAGAATGGAAGGTGGGACTAGTTGAGGAAGGTCATCAAGAAGACATGACTACTGGTTGATCCATGAGTTGGCCCCCAGTGATCAGAGGTCCTCACCCTCACCCCTGTCCTTGGAATGTGGGTCCTACTTGCCTTTCCTACTCCCAGAGACTGCTCCAAGGACACAGCCTTAAGTAATGATGAAGTGTTGAGAACCCCCACATAGTATACGTGACTGAATCCAGTTAAGGTCCCTCTCTCCCTAAATCTAAAATGTGGCAGGCGAGTGCAGGGATCCACTTGTCTTGCTTCCACCCAAGACTAGCCTGTCTTGTAAACTCCCCTTGTTCCTTAAAACTGCCACCTACCAACCTGGAATGGCCTGCCTCTTTCTTCTGATCTCTCTTTGCTCTGCTCTCATGGGCTACTTTCACAGGAAGCTTACACAGGGAACCTCCCAAGGGGTTTCAGATCAACAAAGACTAAGTTCCAAGCTTCTAATCCTGGTTTGGTCTTTCTGATGACCAGTCCCTGTCCTGAAGCTATTCGGGAGATTCATTATTCAGAATTGCCTCATTAGAACAAAAGATACTTGTATCACCCAGAAAACTCCAAGGGATTTAGGTGCTGCATTGAGAAACCAGAGGCCGAGTAGAGTATATATATTTTCTATTATTACACAGAGAGTATTATTTTCTAATCAGGCAATAAGAGATGCTGATCACACTGGGGAGTACAGTCTACAAGGGTGATAACCCAGCTCCCACATGGCTCTTGGGCAACAAAACAAGGACTTCCTTTCTCATGTTCAGCTACTGATTTTTCTTGGAATCAGGACAGTAACGACCAGCTTGGAGCTCCTGATGATGTGGAGCCCCTCTTTCTCCCTGCTCCCATTTCCTCAGATTCCTCTACAGGAATTCCTCTTTTATCTCCTACTCAAGTTCCATCTTTTCAAACAAGTATCACATATAGAGACTGCCAGGGGCTGCATGGCTGCCAGGTACCGGCCGAGGCCTCGGGAAAGCCAGAGGACATGATGCATGGCTCCAGCCGGCTGCTGCTGCCGCACAGGAATGAAAGCACACTGTTGCCAGATCTTTCTACTTATCTGGAGACCCTTGACCTGCTTTGTGCAAAACTCCCTTTTTTAAAAAATGCTAGTAACTAATTCAAATATTTTTGGCTAGACCCAGAGACTAAACCAATAAAAAACCTGGTCTCCTTGTCCTTGAAGAAATTTCATTCTAATCTTCACAGGACATGAGGGAAATACTTATATTCTAGTCTTCTGGGGCAGCCAAATACAGAAAGTGGTACAAAACCTATAAACTTCCCTATCAAATCAGTTTGATTTTTCAGAAACTGCCAAAAATCACTACCACCACCACCATCATCATCATTATCATTATAATTCCATCTTTAGAACGTGCTTTTCTCCAGTAAATTAAAAGCTAGGAGTTTTAACTGAAAACTGGCCATTTTAATTCAATAGAAGAAATATCACCATGAAAAAAAGCTCACAACCTTGCAGACACTGGCTGAACACTCCTCCCTACTTTCCAGTGAAAGCTGTCCCTCTTCGGGCTTGCCAGTGACAAGGCCTCCACTGCCCAGCTCCCCACCTCACCCCCAGCTCTCATCCCCTCCCTTGGGGTTCCCAAAGCATGAGAGCACCTGTGCTAAGCTGCCTGCTCCCAAATGATGTCCTGTCTCTGCCTTTAAGACCTTCCCACCGGTTTCCCCTCCAGGGACCAGCAGATAGAGGCTTCTCTGTGCCACCCCTTGCCTGGGATAGGGGAAGGGGTGGCTAAGGGCCATGAGTCGGCTTCCTGAGTGCCACGATGATACCAGAGCTGATGTGGTCTTGTTGCGGAGCACACACCACAAGGGCTCCTCTGACACACACAGATTCTCCACCAACCCTCTCCAATCAAGAGACAGACCTTCTTTACCTTTCTGGGAACTTTCTTGGATTGCCCCCCAAACACTCCAGGGAAGCTCTCTAAGGCTCTGTGTACCATGTGCTATTTCTTTATGTGCTTTTTTTTTTTTAACAAATATTTCTTTTCTGGACTCAGGCCAGTTCTGTTGAGCATTCATGCCCAAGCAGCATCTGCTCCTCCCCAAGTGCTGGGTGGGGCTTGGGATCAGCTAAACGCCCCAAGCATCTGTGGGTATTGTGTCAAACCAGCCCAGCCTTGCCTAATCATTTGCAGAGGCCACTTGCTGCTGAAAGCTTTGTGACAGAAAGGGAGAGAGGCTTGTGCGAGCAGTATCTGTACCAGCAGCACCAAAGTCCATCCAGAAAGCACCCAACTTTGCTACTTTCTCAAGAGTCTGCCAGCAGTCCTGCCAGCCCTAACCTAACTCAGCCATGATAAGGAGAGGTTTCCAGGCGGCAGTAAGGCTTGGCCAGCACAGAGCCCTTTTTGGTGGTCCCCAGGTCCTGCCCAGACTCAACCTCACCTCAGCATTCGGATCCTCCACGGACTCTCTGGTGAGTAAATTCCCAGCTCAGCTAGGGAGGCAGCCCTTCTCTTGGGGGCCTAGGGCATAAGGAGCACCCCAAAATTTCTCTTCCCAGATGATGGCTGGTGCAAGTGGGCAGTGTGTTGGGGGGGCTATTTGATTTGCCAAAGGGAAGGTGCTCTTGAGACACCAAGTAGCCCAGATCAAGTAGCTCTTTGCTGGCTTAGCTGGTAGAGCATGTGACTCTTGATTTCAGGGTCGTGAGTTCAAACCCCATGTTGGGGGTAGAGAGGAAAGAAGGAAGGAAGGAAGGAAGGAAGGAAGGAAGGAAGGAAGGAAGGAAGGAAGGAAGGAAGGAAGGAAGGAAGGAAAGAAAGAAAGAAAGAAAGAAAGAAAGAAAGGAAGAAAGAAAGAAAGAAAGAAAAAAAGAAAGAAAGAAAGAAAGAAAGAAAGAAAGAAAGAAAGAAAGAAAGGAAGGAAGGAAGAAGAGAAAAGAAAAGAGTGATGCCTGGGTAGCTCAGTGGTTGGGCGTCTGTGATCCCAGGATCCTGGGATCAAGTCCTGCATCGGGCTCTCCACAGGGAGCCTGCTTCTCCCTCTGCGTATGTCTCTGTGTCTCTCATGGATAAATAAATAAAAAATCAGAGAGAAAGAAAGAAAGAAAGAAAGAAAGAAGAAAGAAAGAAAGAAGAAAGAAGAAAGAAAGAAGAAAGAAAGAAGAAAGAAGAAAGAAAGAAAGAAAGAAAGAAAGAAAAAGAAAAAGAGAAACCAAGGAGCCCAGATCCAAAACTAAGAGCATGAGGACACTCTCTTCCTGGTCTGAGTCATGTGTGGCCACCAACAATGGGTCACCTTCCTCCTGTGGAACTCAGACCATGCCCCTGAGTTGGGGCATTTCCAGACGGAGGACACTGTGTGTAGTCTGGCAAGCAACCAACCCACTCCCACAGTTGTGATGGGTCCGTGAATGTTTGATGCCACAGAGGGCTTACTGTGTTCCACAGATAGTATCACACGTCTGTGGGCGCCCAAAACATGTTTCAAGGGAGCACCGTGCCCAGGCAGCCCCAAGCTGTAGGCAGAGCTGGCACAGGCCCTGAGGTGAGGGGTGCAACAATGGTTCTCAACAACCGGTTGCATTCCCAAGGGAAGCCAGTGTTTCAGAAGGCTCAAGTGCCTGACCATCAGCTCTCATACTCACAAGCTTGGCAACCTCAGTTTCCCCATCTGTACAGTGGGGCTTAGATTAGCAGTTCACAGCCTCAAAGAACAGCTCACAAGTTTTTAAACAGAACAGTTGTTTTCAGTTTTGTTTTTTAAGATTTTATTTATTTATTCATGAGAGGCCCAGAGAGAGAGAGGCAGGATCATGATGTGAGCTAAAGGCAGACGCTCAACCACTGAGCTGCCCAGGTGTCCCAAAGAGGACAGTTGTTAAGACACACCACAGAGCAGTATGCCTCTACTTGTCAGTCCTGGTTCCCTTTTTTCCTTCCTTTGCACTTTAGCGTCCCCTTGCCAGTCACCCACAGGTGTCCCCAGACCCTGTGCAGGGAAGATGGGCCGCTTCCCATCAGTCAACACTGGTGGAGGGCTTGAGGAGCCAGAACCCCAGGAGCAGAGCACCTGGGGGTCCCGCTGCCCAAGCAGCAGATGCCAGCCCCCAGGAAGCTGTTCAGTCTCTCTAATTTTTCCTGTCCAGGTCTCAAGATTCTGTCCAGAGAAGACAGATTTGAAGGACTATGCCCTTCCCAATGCCAGCTGGTGTCCAGACATGCTGGACCTATACCAGGAATTTCTAGAGAAGACCAAGACTGATGGCTGGATCAAACTGCCCTCCTTCAAGTCCAACAGGGACCACATCCAGGGGCTCAAGCTCCCATCTGGGTTAGCAGTTGCCTCTGGTAAGGCCCAGCCCGGGGGGCCTCTGAGCACACCTGCTCCCCAGCCTACGGGGTGGGTTCAGCCGGCGCCTCTCCCTGTGCTCGGGACCCTCAGGAAGGAGCTCCGCAAGCGCCCTTCGGGTTCCCGGCTGGAAGTTCTTGCTGTGTCTGACCCAGCTCAGACGCTGCAGTCCCAGGCAGGTAGACGAGAAGAGCAGACTAGCTAGCCCCTCTGACCTCCAGCTCCCCTCCTCCTGTCCAAGAGGACACAACCTAGTGGCCGCCTTTGCTCCCAGCCCACAGCAGTGCCCTGACCGCAGCCTGTCAGCCTCCTGCCCTCTGCCTTCTCCCTGCTGCTCTTCCTCTTCTGTCAAGCCCAGTCCTAAGTAGTCCTCCTCTCCACCCAGTAGAGGCCCTGGGACCCCTCCCCCACCGCAGTCCTCGGCACACCCGTCCCTGCTCTACGGGGCCCATAGCTAGTCTCCCCAAACACCCACCAGATCAGATAGATAGAACTTTCCACCATCATCTTTCTTTGTGTGTGTGTATGTGTGTGTGTGTGTCCCTGTTTTCTTGTCTCTCTCATTCATCTATGAGGTTTTCCCCCCACTAATGAATGGGTGGTACAGGAGGCAGATGACCTTTGGGTATATGCCACAAACAGCAGGGTCATCAAAATAATTTTTTTCCCAAAGAATTTGGTATCCATCAAAAAAGGATATAGTTGCTGTAGTAGTTGTCTTTGGGGGAAAATCAGAACTTTGGTGGACTTTTCTGCACTTATTTTACTGTTTAGTCTGTTTTTCTTAAGATTTTATTTATTTATTTGACACAAGCAGAGGGAGAGCGAGACAGGCTCCCCACTGAGCAGGGAGCCCAACGCAGGGCTCAATTCCAGGACCAGGACAATAACCCGAGCTGAAGGCAGATGCTTAACCAACTGAGCCACCCAGGAAGATTTTATTTTATTTTATTTTATTTTATTTTATTTTATTTTTTATTTATTTATGATAGTCACACAGAGAGAGAGAGAGGCAGAGACACAGGCAGAGGGAGAAGCAGGCTCCATGCACCGGGAGCCCGACGTGGGATTCGATCCCGGGTCTCCAGGATCGCGCCCTGGGCCAAAGGCAGGCGTCAAATCGCTGAGCCACCCAGGGATCCCGGAAGATTTTATTTTTAAGTCATCTCTGCACCCAACGTGGGACTCAAACTCATGACCCTGAGACCAAGAGTCACACGCTCCACTGACTGAGCCAGCCAGGCTCCCCTATTTTACTTGTTTAGTACTGCTGTTATTTTGAATTATATGTGCATTATGTGTTATATAATGTTTAAAGTCTGTTATAGTCTCCATCTGGCCATGATCCTATCTCTACCCCTCAGCCAGAGAACTTCCTGTCTCTCCCTTCAGACCAAGGGCTCCTTAAGGATAGGACTATGTCTCTACTCTCAGACTGAACGCTCCCTGAGGACCCAGGGCCAAACCTGGGTGTCCTCTACTTCTCTCCTGGATCCCATGCCAGGCTCTGCCCATGATGCTGAATGACAGGCCCTGCCTCCCACGGGGCCCCATGCACTCACACTCCCTTCTCCAGCTGCACCACTGCCCATCTCTCCACAGACAAAAGTGACTGGCGCATCTTCACCAGGTGCATCCAAGTGGAAGGACAAGGCTACGAGTATGTCATTTTTTTCCACCCATCCGAGAAGAAGTCCATCTGTCTTTTCCAACCTGGCCCCTACCTGGAGGGGGCCCCCGGGTAAGCTACCAGCAGGGCCTGGGTGGTTGTCCTTGGCCACTTCCTGGGCTTGGCTCAGCTAATGGATTGGCCACACACCAGGCCCTGGAGTCTGTACCTCTCCTGAAGTAGCTGAGTAGGGGCGGTAGGCACTGGGCTTCTGTCTCGACACCAGGCCTGGAAGGGCCTTCTCAATCCTGTCCAGTCCCCATTGTGCAGATGAGAGCCTCCTTACGGGGGTCTGAAACTTTTCCAATGAGAGGTGGTCTTAGAGGCCACTTTGAGAAAATGTTGTAAGCTTGGAAGAGGACAAGATCTGGAGCCAGGCTTTCAGTCCTGTACTGCCTCACTGGCCCTGGAACCCTAAACAAGCAGCTTAACCTCTGAACTTTAGCTTTCCTACCTGAATCCTGGGGCAATGATATTCACCTGCCAGAATGACTGAAAGATACAATATTCTGGGTCTATGTGAATGTACTCACAAATCGACTGGCACAATATAGCTATCAACACTTCATGTTTCACCCATGGGCAAACTGAGGTTCATAGAGGTAAGGTAGCCCCATAGCATAGGCAACCAAGTCAGATCTGGTCTCTAATCCAGGATCTGGGACTCCAAGGCCATTGATCTCTCCATTATGCTCTGCTGCCTTCAAACCTGGGAGAGGCCCAGGAAGGAACTCACACTGTACAAACTGCACAAGGGAAATCAAGCTGGCCTTGAGCCTCCTGCCCAGGGCCACTGGGCCACCAAGTCCATGGCTCTCTGCCTTCTCCTCCATCCCTATTCCTTCTTTAGGCGGTCACTGGAGGCTGTTGGTGTTGCTGGAGTTCCTACAAAGGAGAAAGAAGTGTAGGCAGCTGCTTGAAGGTCCCAAGGCCTGGGAGGGACCCAGCTGCAGTGAAATTCAGAGATATTAAGAGATGTCAGCACTGCCACAGGCAGTGGATTCAGACCACAGCCCTTGATCACCCTGTCCATCCCAAAGGCGTCCTCTGTGAGGACACTGATTTTCCCAGTGATGCATGAAGACCCTAGGGGACTAGTCAGAGCCCTACGCAGCTCAGGGATCCCCTCCCCTCCGAAGAGGCAAACCCCAGAAGGCAGGGGTGGGGGCGAAGTGTAGCTGATTTTTATTTAGGGGCTCATGGAGGTGGGGCAGGAGAGGCAGAGGAGGACCATCCAACATTGAAGCCAGTGGGTTGAGGGGTTCAGAGAAGAGATTAACGCTGAATAGAAATAAAAAATAGAAATAAAAAATAGAAATAAAAATAGAAATAAAAAAAATACACAGTCTATCTACTGTGTAGGGAAAAAACAGTTCTCCCCTACTATATCTTTTTCTACTATGTGTCTCCTTTACTACTCACATGGGACACTTTACTTCTGATAGTTCTCATCACCAAATGGGTGGACACACACCAGGCAATTCTGTGTGTCCTACAGTTTAACTCCATTCTGACACCATCTGGCCGCAGACAGGATCAAATCCCACAGGGTAAGGGCTCAGTCCACAAGGCTGCCGCCTGCTACTGCAGATGCCAATAACAAATAGCGGGTCCTCGGTTTCCCACAACTTTTGTCTGATTTGGCCATGTCGGGAAGCAAGAATTTCTTGGCCCCTTCAAAAGTCCTTCCAGCTGGACTAGGAATCAAATTGACATGAAACAGATTAACAGGAGAAAATCAAATTTAATAGTGTACATACAGGAAATCCACACAGATACGGAAATTCCAAAGACAGGCAAAATGAAGGATATATGTCAGCCTGAGCTAAGGAGCAGAGTGCAGGGGTCTGGGACTTCAGGGGGAAGGAGCACCCTTCACAGGGCAATAACAGCAGATGCTTGTTCATTAGATGCTTGCCCCGCCATACTGATGGTTCACCCAGGCCAAATGTAGCTCTGCTAATAAACTCTGTTCTGGGAAAGACCCCCAATTTCAATTCTTCTGCATAGTTAAAGGAGGGGCAAAAGTTTCTCTTGAGCCCACAGGGTCTTGATTGCCTTCAGCTCAAAAGAATATTTATGCCAAAGTGGCCCATCTTGGGGCAACTTGCCTTGGCTCCTACAGTTACAAATCAGAGGTCCCTGCAGCCCCTTCCTCATGTTCAATTACTTTGCTAAAGAGGCTTATAGAACTCAAGGAAACATTTTTTTTTTTAATTAAAGATAAAGTACACAGAAGAGGCCAGATGACAACATCCATAAGGCGAGGTCTGGGAGTGTCCCCAGCACACCCAAGAGCTCTGTCCCTGTGGAGTTAGAGTGTATCACCCTCCCACTGAGCCTGCGTTCACCAGCCTGGAAGCTCTCTGAACCCTATACCACTGGGATTGTATGGAGGCTTCCTCACGCAGGCATGACCCGTCATATACTCCATTTCCAGCCCTTCTCCCTTCCCTAGAGGCTTCTAATCATGGTTTGGTCTTTCTAGGGACAAGCCCATCCAGCAACCAACTAGGAGCCCACCCAGAGTCACCTCAGTAGAACAAGACCCTCCCATCACCCAGGAAATTATGAGGGTTTCAACAGCCCTGTGCTGAATGTGGGGCAGAGACCAATTTATCTTTTCTGTCTTGTCACAAGTAACCGCCCAGTCCCTAGGCAATGAGAAGGGAGAGGTTGCTGGCTGGCCAAGAGCTATCCTACAGAATCCACACGCTTGCCTATGGACTCCTATCTGGCCAATGAGGATAACCAGGGAAGAGCAGGTTTGGGGTTCTCTGACACCCCTCTTTCAAGCAATGTGGAGGTGTACAGGGGTTTTGTAAACATTACCTCCTATAATCTGATGAAATAGGATAAGATTTTATTCACGCTTTATAGTAGAAAAACTTAAGCTCAGAGAAGTTTAGCGACTCAGCGGCTCAACACCTTAGCAACTTGCTCAAGATCAAACAGGGAGTGAGAGGTGGAGCAGCCGGGTGGAACCCAGTGGGTGTGGTTCCATGGCCCCCGGCTGTTTCTCCTCCCAGTGGTGGGAACAGGAGGGTAAGCCACCCTAGCAGGGTGGGCAGCTGGCTTGGTGCATGGAGAATAGTGCTTTTGAAGATCAGAACCTTGAATCTGCATTCTGGGCATGGGCGCCCTTCTATTTTCCCCAACTTAACCAACAGTGGAGCGGCTTTCGCATGAAGGTCAGTTTACACAAGTGAAGATGAGAATTTGACTCACTTTAAGTAAAGCAGGTGTTTGCAGCATCCTGCTGAAGGGGCACTTGGCTTTCTGCAGGCGGTGCTGCTCAGGAGGCTGTCCTGTTGGCACAGTAGAGGGCATGAGTTAGCTTCACATTTACCTGCCTGGAAATGCCAGCTCGGCCCCAGACTGGCTATAGTGCTGGGGAGGTGGGAGCTGGCCGAAGCCGTGCCTCGGAGCCCAAGCCAAAGAGGACACGGGCTTATCCATCCCTGTTGAGGACACTTGTCCAAATGATGGCAACTGCTGCCAGCAGTTAGGTGATGAATCAGAAAAATGTTTTTCTATTACCTTTATCAGAAAAAAAGAAAACACATTTTCCTGGTGAAACAAAATAATTGTGTCAGGGGTTGCTAACACTGCTGAAGCGACATGGGAGAAAAGGTAGAGCGACCTTGAGCAGTTTGATCAGCTGAGATCCTGCTCTGCTTCCTTTCCGGGCCCACAGAGAGGTAGAGGCCGGGTCGGGGTGGGGAGGGGGTGGTGCGGCAGAGAGGCTTGCAGCCCTGGCCTCGCTCCTGCCTCACCCCAGGTTTGCACATGGAGGCTCCCTGGCTACCATGATGGACGAGACTTTTTCTAAAACTGCTTACCTGGCCGGAGAGGGGCTGTTCACGGTGAGCCTCAACATCAGGTTCAAGAAGTAAGTCTGAAGAGGAGGACGGGGGGATGGAGTGCGGAAGGGACAGCAGCCAGGGGCTCGGGTGAGGGATGGGCTGATCCACCTGCTCTTTCCAGCTTGATCCCAGTGGGCTCTCTGGCTGTACTGAACGTCCATGTGGAAAAGATCGAGGACCAGAAGCTTTACATGTCCTGCATCGCCCAGAGCAGGGACCAGCAGACGGTCTATGCCAAGTGCTCAGGTACAGAGGTTCTCAGCCTCAGCCCCAGACTGTGTCCTCTGTCCCACCATCACCCTCAGGACAAATGGAAGGAAGAATGCTGAGGGTGCAGTCCCAAGCTGGGATCCAGCTTTTCAGAGTGGGATTGGGCATCTGCTATAGACTCCGATAAAGCAAGGGAGAACCTGGCTAGGATTTTTTCCTACGTGTGAGTGGCACAACCTGTACCGCAAAGACAGGATCCTAGGTAACAGGATGCAGATGCTCAGAGCACCTCATCTGGGTCCTGCCATTCAGTTTGCCTTTCTCCCACAGGTATCTTCCTTCAGCTGCAGCTAGAAGAGGAATCACCCCAGTAACAGTCACTCTGCCTTCCTGCTGTCTGCTGTGCCTGCTTGGGACCCACTACAGAGCAGGGAGGGGTCCCCAAGAACTGACTGGTGACATAAAGAAGGTGCTTTTCTCTGAATAAATATAGACTCGTGGCCTCATTCTTAGGCTCAGAGCCTTCTGCGGTGGGAAATTAGAATCCTGCCAACACCTCCCACACCCCCACTTTCCCATTCAGCACCAGGAGATTTCCTGAGCACCCACAGACACCAGGCCCTGGGGGAGGTGCCAAGCACACAGTGAGGGAGGACAGGGCCCCTGGTCCTGCAACACACCATTGCAGGCCAGTAGCACAGGGCCCCTTCAGCTCCTCTGCCACCCCACCCTGGCTCCCACTAGGTGGGCAGTGCAGACACAAAGGAAGGAGGGCTCAATTTCACTCTATGAAAGAGATTGCAGGAAGATTATCTAGAGGAAGCAATGCTTCCAGTCTCAAAAGTTGGGTGCTGTTTACCAGGCAGGGAAGGGAGGGGAGGACTGTTTAAGCAGAGGGAACAGTTAAGAGTGAAGGAACTGAGGACTAAAAGGTCAAGTGACTTTGGAGAAGAACAAAGTTTTGAGTAGCATAAGAGTTTAAGGAAGGAGAAGTGGGCAGGGCTGGAGCAGACCTCAGAAGTTTTCCTAAACCCTACTGATGGAGCTTAAACTTTGTCTTGAAGGCAAGAGGAAGCCTTTAAAGGGTTTAGCCTGGTGTGTGCGTATGGAGGGGGTGATTAAAGCTTTATTTCTTAAATGTATTTATTTATTATTATTTATTTATTTATTATTTTAAATATTTTATTTATTTATTCATGAGAGACACAGAGAGAGAGAGAGGCAGAGACATAGGCAGAGGGAGAAGCAGGCTCCCAGGTAGCCTAATGCAGAACTCAATCCCAGGATCCAGGATCACACCCTGAGCTGAAGGCTCAACCACTGAATCATGCAGGCATCCCATAAAGTTTTATTTTTTAGAAAGATGACTCTGGTGGCAGTAAAGGAAGGGTGAGCAAGCCTGTAGGTGGGAACACTGGTTAGTAGATCCCTGCACAGCCCCCAGATAGAGATAAGAAGGACCTGACCTGGGCCAAAGCTTTGAAGATGAAAGAGAAGTTGGAAAACATTACAAACAAAATTGTGTGGGACTTTGTCACTAATTATACATAGTGGATTTGTGAAGAGTCACCCAGGATAACTCCATGTTTCCAGCTTAGGAATCACAGGTGGCATTCCTGGGAGTAGAGAGGACCAGTTTTGAGGCAGGGATAGAAAATGAGCTCAATTTCCCACCCACCGAGCTTGAGGCACCTGTGGTACTTTTCCCACATGGTGAGCACCAGCAGGAACCTGGGCTTTGTAATGTGGAGCTCAAGACCGATGAACAGCCGACTTGGTTTGTAAGTCATCAGTATAAAAACTGACACTGGGAGTGAAGTATACAGAGTGTAAGGCAGGGAAGGGGGAAAAAATGAGGAACACGGAAGGGATCAAAGATCTCTCAGTCACACTAAGGCTTCAAGTTGGGGCAAAGGACCAAAAAGCCACCAGAGGACAAGGATAGGACAGGAGAGACTGTTCTGGAGGCAAGGCCATCAGGGGGGAGAATAGTCCGGGGGACGGGCAACAGTTGGCTTAGGCCCCTGTTCAGTAGAATACACTGACCAGGTACATGTGGACTGAGGCATGTAGGAGGCCCAGCTGCTGGTGGAAAATAGGAGTCCAGAGTATACTGGCCCGGGGTGAGGGGAAGGCATGAGCCAGCTGGCAAGACTACAGACAATGGCTGATAAGTCAGGCCAGGAAATGACAGTAAAGTAGAAAAAGAGAACATGGCCAGCACACATTTCTAAGGAATGTCTGACATGGTCTGACATGAAGGAGAACACAGAATGGAGGAGGCAATTGTCATCCAGAAGAAGCCAGAATGTTCTCTGAGCCTGCAGAGGAGAGAAGTGGGAAACTGAGCAGCTTCCTCAGGAATAGGCAGGATTCCATCAAGACTAAGTGGGGGCAGGCGATACCCAGGAAGAGGTCAAGGACTCGAGAAGTTTTACCAAAGAATAAGAACTCCAGGGGAGCATATCACAAAGGATTTTATTAGTATGTGTGGTAAAGCCAAATACTGAAACAGGTAAATCTTCACATCGCCGGAGTGTAACCCATACCTTACACAGAATGGACATAATGTCGAGTTGTTGGTGTTTAGGAGTCATTCAAAAATCTGGCTGACAAAAGTTCTGCCATCTTTAACACATGACTTCCAAAGTCAAATGTTGACATCCAGTTGCCAGATGAGAGAAGAGAGAATCACAAGGGAGGTGTTTGGGGGCCAAGCCGCAAAGTATTGCCATTGACCAGAACTCAGTCAGGAGGCCCCTCCCTAAAGAACAAAGGGAGGTTGGTTGGAAGATATGGTCTAACTACATGTTGCAGAAGAAAGGGAAAAGGGCTTGGTGACTAGCTGGCAACCACTGTCTCAGGTTGAGAGAAGGATGGGCAGAGGAAAGAAGAGTCTACTTCCCTTATCCTGGGAAGTGAAGAATTCAAGTTCAGGCCTAAGCTGAGGTTCCAGCATATGAGGCTCCCATCCTGGCGCTTCTAACAGAAACAGGCACAGGTGGAAATCTACTGTGGTAGGAAGCTCTCTGGCAAGACCCCATAGCAGGGCTGGGGGTGTCAGGCTTGACTGGGTAAGGCCAGAGGGCAGGCAGGGATATTGGTAAGGGAAGTAAGGTTCTCAGCTCCTGGAACACTTCTCTAGGCTCTAGGGCTTTGATAAATGCTTCTCTCCAGGAGGTCAAGTATTACAGCTTTCTGGGCAGAAACAGGGAGAGTTGCTGCCTCCACACTTAAAAAAAATCATCTGGAATGCAACTACTACAAAGGCAGATGGAGTGGCATCCAACTGGCCATCCAGACACTTGTGGCAGCTTATTCTGCTTAAAGCAGAGGACATGTTTTCTCCAGGTGCCTAGTCAAGTGCCAAGAGAGCCAAAGAGTGAATAAGGCAATTAAGAACAACCAGTTTGGGTGGCTCAGCGGTTTAGCGCTGCCTTCAGCCTAGGGCCTGATCCTGGAGACCCGGGATCGAGTCCCATGACAGGCTCCCTGCATGGAGCCTGCTTCTCCCTCTGCCTGTGTCTCTGCCTCTCTCTCTGTCTCTCATGGATAAATAAACAAAGTCTTTAAATAAAATAAAAAGAGAGCTCTTAAAAAAAAAAAAAAAAAAAAAGAACAACCAGTTCAAGAAGGCAGGAAACATTGGTGGCTCATACCAGCTCTTAAAGAAAGGGCCCCTAAGGCCTTCCTGGAACTGCAAAGCTAAGTCATTCATCAAAGGCCTTAGATAAGGAGCCAGAGCTGTAAGACACAATAGATCACCAACTCCATCATCTGCCAGCACCCATGGTGAGCATTGGTAGCAAACTATGCTACGTGAGGCCACTGCTCAGGCCATGGGACAGATAGCTTAGCGAGACCCAAAAGCCCAGGGAGTCTTGTAGCAGTTGCCTGCCAATTGGAGGAAAGTCCTGTCCCCTGCCTGCCTTTTCATCAGGCTTGAACCCAGATGAGTTCTGTTATGCCCAGTCCTCCAGGTGTCCCTCTACAATGGCACCAGCAGGGAAAAAGAGATTGGGGCGTCATGTGTGATGTTCTCCAGGAGTGGCAGTGATGGAGCTGGAAGAGGTGAGGAGACAGCACTCTGGGCCTCATTCAAGGGAACAGTTCTGCTCAAATCCTCTAGGGTTTGACCCCTTGGATCTGCGCCCAAAGACCTCTACAGTTCAATAAAACAACGATGTTCTTTGAGCTAGAAGATCTGGCTCCTAGCTTCAACTCTGCTACTGTTTTAGCACATCATTTCTTTCTGGGTCTGTTCCTGCTCTATAAACACGAAAGGATAGGTGAGGTAACCTCTAAGTTCCTCCCAGGTCTGATATCTTACTATTCTCATTAAGTCAGCTTTTGGTGGGACGCCTGGGTGGCTCAGCAGTTGAGCGTCTGCCCTTGGCTCAGGGTGTGATCCTGGTCCCGGGATCGAGTCCCAAGTCGGGCTCCCTGCATGGAGCCTACTTCTCCCTCTGCCTATGTCTCTACCTCTCTCTCTTTCTCTGTGTCTCTTATGAATGAATGAATGAATGAATGAATGAATAAATAAATAAATAAATAAATAAATAAATAAATAAATAAATAAAATCTTTTTTAAAAAAAGACAGCTTTTGGCTACTCAGTGTGCCATTCATTTGCTTGTTGGCTTTCAGATCGCCACTCCTCCCCTACTCTGCCTTAGATTGCACAGGGCTAGCACCTACAGCCTATATTTCCCAGGCTCCTCTGTCACCCATCTTCGAGAGGCTCTAGTGGCAGATCAGAAGGTGGGAAGTAGCAAGAAGGGTAGTTCTCCCCGTCTCTCCTTTGAAAGGCAATTCAAGTAGTGGCTGTGTCTCCCCAGTTCCAGGTCCTGCTAGATGGTCCTCACCAACCTATCTGCCTTTTTAGCTCTTGCAACACCCTTATAACAAGTTCCCTGTGTTAAACTCCCTCTGTTGAACTGCCCAGCAGGTGCTATTTTCCTCACCAGATCCTGACTGATGCAGCCAGGTTCTGGATTATCTATAATCATTCTCAGGTCCACTGATGTACCACCCAGGTCATGTGCACTCTTGTATGTGCCCTTGATTTTATCCATGAAGAGAAGGAAATGGAAGGAGAGAAGGAGCCAGAAAGTGAACTGTCAATGATTGAGCATAATCCTAAACCAAATCTCTGCCCATTTTCCCCCTGCATCTGTACCACTGAGCACAGCTGGAAAAAAATCTCCCAACTATGCCATTCGGTCTCTGCATAAAGTCATGGCTGCTGTCCTAAAGGCAAGCCTGCAATACTGCCTGCGATACTGCCAGCAGTCACCTTGCATTTCCCTAGAGCATTCACTCCCCTGTCCTCCTGGGTGACTGTTCCTTTCCTGGTCCTCTCTACTCAAACCCCAGTGTCGCCTCCTCCTCCATCCATCATCACTCTCAGCTGGTGACCTTGCAGCCTGTTCCAGAAGCATTCAGAGGGAACAAGTTCCCACCACCCACTCCTCCACCTTCTCCCTTCTCTTCAGTAACTGGGTGAACTGTCCACACAGCAGGCGAAGGACAACCCTCAGATTGATTTCTCATGATCAAAACCTATTTCTTCATGCCTACCCGGGCTGCCCTATCTCTGTCATTTAAAAATTTCTCTCTTGGGTGCAGCCCCGGTGGCCCAGCGGTTTAGCACCACCTTCGATGGAGTCCCACATCCGGCTCCTTGCAGGGAGCCTGCTTCTCCCTCTGCCTGTGTCTCTGCCTCTCTCTCTGTGTGTCTGCCATGAATAAATAAATAAAATCTTTTAAAAAATAAATTAAAAAATTAAAATAAAATACAAATTTCTCTCTTGGGGGGTCTGGGTGGCTCAGTTGGTTAAGCGTCTGCCTTTAGCCCAGGTCATGATCCCTGGGTCCTAGGATTGAACCCTGCATCCATTGGGGTCTCTGCTCAGTGGGGAGTCTGCTTCTCCCTCTGCCTCTGACCTTCCCCCCTGCTCATGTTCTCTCTCTCTCTTTCTCTCAAATGAATTAGAATTCTCTTTTGATTCCACTTCCCACCCTGGCCACTACCCCACCTCCCCCTGCTCTTTCAGCACATTCTTCAAGGGAGATTTTTGGTTTTGGTTTTGTTTTTTGTTCTCTCTTCCCCCTAACCTTCTTTCTGCAGCCCACTTCAACCAGGCTTCTGTTCCCACCACTGTGTCAAAACTGCTCTTTGAAAAGTCCCCAAAGACTGTGCATTGCTAAATCCAATGATCAATTCTCAGTCCTCAGCTTACCGGATCTTGCCACAGCATCTGGCACAGCTGGTTCTCCTCTTCTCCCCTCTAAATGTTGGCATGCCCAGGCCCAGGATACTTACTCTTTTCTACCTACACTTCAAGTCTCATGGCTTTCAATTCCATCTTCATTTCTCTTGTCTCTAGGTACCCACACTTGGTCCAGTCTGGACCTCTCCTCTGAGGTCCAGGTTCATATATGCAACCACTTACTCAGTATCTCCATTTAGATGTCTGGCAGGCATCTCAAACGGCACAGATACAAAACTGAGCTCCTAATCATTCCTCTTCTCAGCACACGGTAACTCCATTCTTCCAGTTGCTTGGGCCAAAAACCTTGGATCGTTCTTTCCCTCTTGATGAGGATGGATGGATCCATTTATTGACTTAATCCTCAGAACAGATCTAGAAACTGACTACTACAACCCTGATCTGGCCCCAATCATTTTGTACAAAGATTACTTCAATAGTTTCCTCTCTGGTTTCTCTAATTATGCCCTTGGCCCCTTCATTGTTCTTAACATAGTGACCAGAGCAACTCTTTTAATACATGACAAGTCATGGCACTCCTCAGCTCAAGTAAAAGCTAAAATTGTCACAGTGGCTACAAGCCCCAACAGCATCTGGCCCTATTATCCCTCTGACTCCATCTCCTCCTCACTCATTCTGTTCTAGCTATGCTGGCCACTTTGCCTCCTTGAACACTCCAGGCATGCTTCTGCCTGAGTGCCTCTCACTGAGGAGTCCTTCTGCCTGGAATGCTTTTGCCTCAGAAAATCTTCCTCTCTCCATGTCCTTCCTGAAATATTCCCTTCTCAAGATGGCCATCCCTGACCACCCCATTTAAAATTGAGTGCTCCTCTCTGATCCTCCCCTGCTTTATTTTCTTCCCAACACTGATTTCCTTCTCACAAACCGTGCTTTTCTTTCTTTCTTTTTTTCTTTCTTTCTTTCTTTTTTCTTTCTTTTTTTTCTTGTCTATTATCTTTCTCCCTTTGCTAAAGTATCCACTTCACCTGGCTTGGCGATGTATGTTTTCTCATTGCTATGTCCTCGAGTCCAGCACATGCTTGGCACATAGCAGGTAGTTAGTAACTGAATGAATGAAGAAAGCCATGGAATCAAACTCCGCTGAATCATACCCTATCTCTGGACTTCTTATTATAGAAGCCAAAAATGTCTTGTCAAATCAAACTGAGTTGAGGTTTCTGTTTAGCGGAAGTGAGCTGAACTGTTGCCCATGTTATCTCACTTAAGCCTCATACCAATTCTGAGAGTTAGATATGTCCCTCTTCCAGATAAGAAAGGTGAACCCCTGAGAGATTAATTTCTGTTCCAGAGATCACACAAGCTAGTAAATCACAGACCCGAGATCCTCAACCCCTCCGACTGATGCCAAAGCCATGAGTTCTCGGCTGTAGCACTCCACACAGACCATCATCCCCAGAAAGGACACCCGGGCTGAGCTGAGTCAGGAGCCACAGGATCAGAGGACTGCAGGTCACCAGGGATCTCCACAAAAGAAACATTTGCCCTTTCAAGTATCAGATATTGAAATAACCATCTTGTTTCTTGCATCTTGTTGCTGTTGTTTGCACGCTTATTGTCTGTCTCTCCTCTCAGCCAGCTCCCCATTCTATGTATCCCTAGTACCTAGCACAGTGGATGGATGAATAAATTGATCCAAGTATGATTCTGCTTAATGTCATTAATTCATTTAACAAATCCAGACTGAGCACCTGCCTGTGCCAAGCACTGTCCTTATGATGCTTACAGTCTAGTAAGACATTAAGTAAATAGTCACATACAAAAATCAGAGAGGAAAATAAAGAAAACCTGTGACCAAGGCCAGAAAAGTATGGTGTGCTGTGACAGCATACAACAGAAGCCCCTAATTTAGATGGGAGGCTATCAGTGAGGCCTCCAGATCTGAAGGATGAAAGAGGGGAGTTGTCCCAGGAGAGGAAACAGTTTCTGCAAAGATCCTAAGCGGGGAATGAGCCGGGTGCTTTGAGAGACTGAGGGGTGGTGGGTACTGTTGAGGCTCTTGTCTTGCAAGTGGTGGCCTGTGCCTCCTAGGATCTGCCTGCAGGGAAGAGGAGGAGAGGCCCCCTCCCCGTTTATAGTTTAATACCCTTCTGCCAAAGACAGGGAGCACAGGCAGGCTTGTGCTTGACCCACTGATAGAACAGCTCTGTTTGCAGCATCTCTATGTCCAGAAATCTGGATCCTGGTCACTTTTCTTTGGGCCAGTGTAGTTCAGAGAACTAGTCACTGCAAGTCACTCTGTCGAAGAGCTATTTTATTTTATTTATTTATTTATTTATTTATTTATTTATTTATTTATTTATTTATTATAGTCACCGAGAGAGAGAAAGAGGCAGAGACACAGGCAGAGGGAGAAGCAGGCTCCATGCACCGGGAGCCCGATATGGGATTCGATCCTGGGTCTCCAGGATCATGCCCTGGGCCAAAGGCAGGCGCTAAACCGCTGCGCCACCCAGGGATCCCCTATTTTTTTTAAAAGATTTTATTTATTTGAGAGAGTGAGCGAGTGAGAGAGAACAAACAAGAGGAGCAGCAGAGGGAGAGGGAGAAGCACACTCCCTGCTGAGCAGGGAGACAGATGTGGGGCTCCATCCCAGGACCCTGGGATCATGACCTGAGCTGAAGGCAGGCGTTTAACAGACTGAGCCACTCAGGTGCATTGGGATGTCTCCAGAACAAGGCGATGGGGGCCAAAGCAGGAGTCCAGCAAGGAGGGCTTTGTAGAATATGCAGGCTGTGTGACCATGGCTAGGGTGGGACCAGAACAGCACAGAGGGGTGGAGGCCACTGCCCACTGATGACATCCTCCTTCTTCCGTTGTAGCCCTCCCAGGAGGCCAGGACCTAGGGCTAGCTTGCTGCTAGAAACCTGGAGGAAGGAGTTAAGAAGGCCAGGCTGATGAGCTGGAGACAGAGCTCTGTTTATCCAGGAAAAGAGGTCATACTAGGCACGGGAGGCCCCTGCCAGCTCCTCCCAGAAGGACTGGGCTGGGGGAGCAAGCTGGAAAGGAAGCTGCTCCCCTGTGGGCTCCGGAACACCCGCGGCCTCCGGGAGGCGGTGAAGCACAGGTGAGGCCTGCGCTCCGGGAGTCCATTCGATCCGCCCGTCGTGGGCTCGGACTCCCAGGCCCGCTGGCATAAGGTTGCGGCCCCGCGGGTGGGGCGCCGGGGTGCGGCGGCGGCGGCTGCGGAGCCTCCAGGAGCCGGCCCTGGGGGTGGCCGAGAATCAATGCCGCCTTTGTGCTCAGTGGTTTCCCAGGGAGAGGAGTGGAGAGAGGGAGTGGCGGCCCAACGGCCTGTCCTGTCCGCCCTGCGGACTCCGCAAGCGGCGGCAGGGCGGGGAGGCTGGGGCAGGCCAACCGGGGTTTGAGCTGGAGGGTAGTCTCTGACCCCCGAGAGGTGCGTCTCCTTGGACTGGCCCTGGGTGCTCGCAGGACCTCAGCCAGGTGTGCAGCGAGTGTGCTTCTGGCCTGGAGCTGCTCAGAAAGGAGAGGGAGGAGTGGGAGCGGACAGGTGGGGCAAGGGCCAAAGGATGGCTCGGTCTGCAGAGGCTTGCTCTAGGCTGCCGCTGTGGCTGCGGGGAAGACAGGCCCAGGGGCACCCGCGGGACCTTGGGAGAGAGTCTGAGTTGGAGATGGGGGAGGGAGGAGAAGATGAGCCTCCTGAGGGTCTCCCGGTCTCTTCAGGGGAGCGGGATGTAGCAGCAGGGGTGGGGCTCTCAGTCACTGTTTGTGACCTACAGATCTTTTGATAATTCGAGAATGTTCCTCCATTCTCCTAATAGTGGCCTAGAGTTCCAGGGGGTGTGTTGGGCCTTCTCACTCTTTAGTGAGTGGGCATCTTTGGCACTGATGGCAGGGTCTGAGATCTCGGGTGTCTACGGCCTGCACCTGAAAACGTGCCTGTCCCGTGCCCACCTCCGTTTCTCCGCAGACCCCCCGTTTTTCCCCCTCTGTTGGGGGCGCGTGCACCGCGGAGGGCCAGCGCCAGCCCACCTCCCCGGCCTCTCGTGTGCTCCGCAGGCCTCCCCAGGAACGCTGAACCTGCGCCCTCTCGGCCCGGCACTCGCAGCCCCGCCCCGCCGCCCCGCCGCCCCGCCGCCCCGCCGCATGTGGCTCTTGGAGAAGGCCGGCTACAGGCCGGGGCCGCCGGGGCCTCCCGCGCCGCGATGGGCGCCGTGCAGCCTGCTCCCTGCGCGCCGAGCCCCGGCGCCGCCCGCCCGCGCCTGTCCCAACGTCCTCACCCCCGACCGCATCCCGCGGTTCTGCATCCCGCCCCGGCTCCCGGACGCCGGCGGTGCCGAGCCCCCGGCCGGGCGCAGCCTCCCCGCGGCCTGCTCGCTGCCGCACCTGGCGGGCCGCGAGGGCTGCCCCTTCCTGCCCGAGAGCCCGCACACGCGCCGGCGCGAGTCGCTGTTCCACCCGCCGCCGCCGCGCCCCGCCCCCGCCGCCGCCAACGCCGCCAACGCCGCCGCCAACGCCGCGCTCCCGCGGCTGCACGTGTCCGCCCCGGACCTGCGCCTCTGCCGCGCCCCGTCGCCCGAGCCGTGGCAGCCGCGCTCCCCGGGCGGGCCGCCGCTCTTCCACCCCGACGTCCTGTGCGGCCCGCTGCGGCCCGCCAAGGACAACGTGCTGCGCCTGGGGCCCCGCGGCGGGCAGCTGCGGCTCTCGGCCGAGTACCAGGCCGGGCCCGGGCGGCTGCGCCTGCGCCTGGTGAGCGCCGAGGGCCTGCCCAGGTCGCGGGCCGGGCCCGGCGGCGGCGGCGGCGGCTGCTGCGTGGTGCTGCGGCTGCGGCCGCGAGGCAGGCCCCGGGGCCAGCGGAGCCGCGTGGTCGGCTGCAGCGCCAACCCCATCTTCAACGAAGACTTCTTCTTCGACGGGCTGGGCCCGCCCGACCTGGCCTCCCGCAGCCTGCGGGCCAAGGTGCTGCACCGGGGCGCGGGCCTCCGCAGGGACGTGCTGCTGGGGGAGTGCGAGACGCCCCTGGCGGCCCTGCTGCCGGCCCTGGGGGGCGGGGGCGGGGGCGGGGGCGGGGGCGGCGCCTAGGTCCGGGGCGCGCAGGCGGCCGCTGTCTCAGCCCGGAGCCTGGAGACGGACGCCGGCTCTGCCCCCAGGAGGGCTCCTCCGGGAGTTGGGTCCCTTCCTTTCAGCTGCCCGGCCCGTATTTATTTTTGCTAATAAAACGTCTCTCCTGGGCAGGCTGGCTCCTCTTGTGGGCGCCCCACACCCAGATCTGCAGCCCACTTTCTGCCCACTGGCCTGACTACACCAGGGATGGAAGCCGCTCATCCCTGGTACCTGCTGCATGGGAGCGGCTCTCTAGCGCTGGTTCTCAGACTCGCACGGGCATTAGAACACTCGGCACCAGCAAGCCTGTACCCCATCCCCAAGAGCTGCTGAAGCTCCTTTAATAGGTCGGGGGTTCTGGGGACCCGGATCGAGTCCCACGTCGGCTCCCGCCATGGAGCCTGCTTCTCCCTCCTCCTGTGTCTCTGCCTCTCTCTCTCTCTCTCTCTCTCTCTCTCTGTCTATCATGAATAAATAAATAAATAAATCTTTTAAAAAAAATAGGTCGGGGGTAGGTAGGTCCTAGGGCTTGGTCTCAAAGGGCCTCCAACCCTTCAGGGAGCTCTCTAATCACTGAGTCACTCCAGAAAAAGCTCAGTGACTGAAACCAACTTCCACCTCCCTCCGGGGATGGGGGTGGGGGGATGTCCTTGGGGCTTCACAGTGAAAATCAGCAGTCCCCTGCTCATCCACCTCCCCACTTGTACCCACATCTCTCCTGAGGACAGATGAAATGTCTGTGTCTTGAAAGTGAGTCAGGAGATGTCAGCTCACGATGCTGAGTTGGGTGTCCTCTCTGTGCTACTCTCATGGGTGAAGCTGCAGCCAATACTCAGAGCAGCATTTGAAGACCAAATGATAGAGATAAAATGTCCCAGGGATTGAGGTGGGAGACGTCCTGAGTGTGAGAGTTGTTCTCATCAATGCCTGAAAAAGGCTGCCCCAGTGAGGAGGAGGAGGGTGGCAAAGGAGATGGATAAATGTACGTCAGGATGCGTTCACCTCCTACCTGAAGGTCCCTGATGTCAGTAGTGATCTTCTTCTCTCTCCCTCTCCACCTTCTTCAGAGTTGGTTCCTGTTGGCTCAGACCAGGCTTAGAGAACGGAAGGAGAGAGAGAGAGAGGGAAGGACGGAGGGAGGGAGTGAGGGAAGGACGGAGTAGGGGGAGAGAGGAGGAGGAAAGCCCTGCGTGGGCCAGCCCAACTTCTTTCCCCCTCTCGCTTGGGCCCTTTCTTAGTTTCCATGGTGCCCTGAACCAGGGATGAGCCTGCTGGATCCTGATAAACCCCAACAGGTGTAATGTAACACAACATACACTTACTTCCCTGTTCAGATGGCTGGGATGCCTTCTCCCTCCCCTGATTGGGTACCCCCACCAGCCACCCCAGCCCAGGGCCAGGGCAACCTTGCTCCAGGTGTCCACCAGGTGGTAGCATTGACCAAACAATAATAAGTGCTGACAACTACAAGGATTAGCGCCCAGCAATTTGTCAACTTCTTCTTCCCAGCAACTCCCAGGAGGGCTAAGTACTATTGTTATCCAATGTGATGTTGCATTTCATTCCTATAGTGAGGAGTGATGCTAAGATTCGAACCCAGAGGGTCTAGCTCCAGAGTCTGGGCTTCTTTTTTTTAGATTTTATTTATTGACTTGAGAGAGAGACAGAGACACAGACAGAGGGAGAAGCAGGCTCCCTGTGCTCCCTGTGGGGAGCCAGATGCAGGACTCAATGCCAGGACCCCGGGGTCATGACCTGAGCCAAGGCAGATGCTCAACCACTGAGCCACCCAGGAGTCCCCAGAGTCTGGGCTCTTAATCTCCTCACTATAATATCCCTAAATGCCAGCTGCCACCTCTCAACCAGGTCAGTCTGGAAGGGGTCTCCTCCTTGCCTAGGATGACAGCGCTGCCATTTTTTCAGTCTGTGAAATCACCCATGGTTCTAGCCCTGTCCTCAATACTATCCTTCTACTTCAGCCCAAATCCCCCCTTGCCCCCGTCACAACCTGGGGTGAGTAACTGGATCTCATGCCTATTCGAAAGTCCCTGGAAAGAAATGTAGAGGTCATTTAACTTTCATTCATGCATTCCCTACACAAGGTAGGGAGGCCCCACTGAGGTGCCAGGCAGTGATCAAAACAGACACAGGGGGATGCCTGGGTTGCTCAGTGGTTTGGCGCCTGCCTTTGGCCCAGGGCATGATCTTGGAGTCCAAGGATCAAGTCCCATGTCGGGCTCCCCACAGGGAGCCTGCTTCTCCCTCTGCCTGTGTCTCTGCCTCTTTCTCTCTGTGTGTCTCTCATGAATAAAAAAAAAAAAAAAAAAACAACAAAAAAAAAAAAAAACAGACACAGGGATCAGAGAAGTTACAAAATAAGTAATTAAAATGTGTTAAAAAAAAGTTATTTGGTAATATGTTGTAGAGAAAAAGAAAGCAGGGAGCGGCATAAGAAAGGGGAGTCAGATAAAGAGAAGGGAAGACTATAGGAATGGAAAGAGGGAGGGATGAACCAAAACATCCTTTTCAACCACAGGACTTTGTACCCCGGTCCCATACCTTACTTGGATTATCCCAGTAATCATCACCATCGCTCCAGAAGCTTGGTACCATTATTCCCATTTTACTGAGAGCTAGATCAGAGAGGTTAAGGAAACCTGCCTGGGAATGGCCTGGCTCCCCTGGATCCCCCACCCCACCCTGCTACTCCCAGGTAGGAATTCAAAGAGCAGTTTACTCAGTTCACAGCTGGGAGCTGTCCCCATGCAATGGAGGCCACAGTGTCCCAGTCCTGGAGGAACTTCCTGGCCAGCTAAGGCCAGGTAGTGCCCCAGGACAGATGAGGTCCTGGGAACCCATCCCGTGTGCACACTGCTATTCACAAGGCCTGCACAAGACCTGTTCACAGGACAGTTTCTAGTGTCCCCTTTGCACTGATGTGGTCACTGAAGACTAAGAAATAGTAGGCTGTGTTCTTATCCAAGTCTTTTGCTCCAAAAATCAGAGCTGCTGCCTTTCAGCACTCCTTGCTGCGTCCAAGCCTAAGTGACAGGTGAGTGGTATGGGCAGGGTCACTATGGCAAGTTCAGGGCCAGGAGCTGGGGTCAAACTCCTACTGTTCCCTCCACCCACAGTGGCCTTTGTGACAGGAAGGGGGAGGGGTAGAGGCTGGGAGAGCTACATATGTTACAGAGCCTCCCTTGTGTTAATGGTTGAGGGAGGAGGAGGTACAGCCCCGTCCCTGGGTCACTCCCGTGGCTCAGATCTCCTCAGGCATGGACCTCCTAGAAAGGACCCAAGAAAAGTTGTCCTAATCATTGCATCAGGCTTCCTAGAGGGGGTGGCCCTTGAAGGATGGGGCTGGGGCAGTATGTGGCATGCAGCTGCCCAAGCCCCACATACTTTCCACCTTCACACCACCAGGCCCTCCCTGGAAGTGCAGGCTTACACCGAGCTTTAAGTGGTTTCTGTGGTTTAAGGGGTGGGGAGGAAGGGAAAACAAGTTGGTGACTGCTCCCCAGTTCCAAGCCACCACTACCACCCTCTCTCCCTCCAGGCTGCTTGCCCCTGCATAGAGATTCCCCAGTCTGATAAGGGAACTTGGGCACATGGGGGGTGAAATGATTGTCTGATTCCTCTTCCTTGCCTAAGAATAGTAAGAATGAACTTGAGGAGGAAAAAAATCACTGCCCCACTTTGAAAGGACTGATTCTTCCAGAAAAGGGGCCGTGATTGGAGCAGGAGCGAGGAAGATTAGGTATGAGGGGGGGACTTCCCAAAAGGATGACCATGGCACCTTCTGGCCCTAGGGAGAAAGAATCCCAGACACCCATGCTTGGGATGGGGAAGGGGTAGAGACCCAAGAATGTCCAGGAGGCATGTGATTTGGTGAGGCCCAGAGGCCAGGGCCCTGTCTTCCAAAGCCCCCGTCACTTCCTCCTTGCCCTGCACAGTGGCACAATGACTTGGCTGGGAGAGGCGGCCCTACCTGTGGTGTCTGGTGGGGGGGCGGGGGTGGCAGGACTGGCTGGCGCGGTGCGCCTACACTCCGTGCCCACCACTAGGAGGTCAGAAAGGGCCCTGAGAGACCCGGAGTCACAGAGAAAGATAGGCTGGAAGAGGAGAAAAGACAGAGAGGCACAGCAAGCAGAACCATGGACAGGGAGGGGCTGGCTGGGAGAGACACAGAGAGAGGATCCCAAGCGGAAGCAAAGCCAACCATCAGGCTGGGAAGGGTAGAGCAGTACAGCATGACCCCAGTGCCCCACCCCCCAGCCCTGTCCCCCGCCTCCCCTGGCGCCCCTGTCCCTCTGCCTCTGGCTGGCCCTCCTTGTCTGCCAGAGGGTACTAGGTGGGGCAGTGCTTCAGAGAGCATGGCCTGCCCAAGGGGTAGAGCCCCAGAACAGACCAGCATCCTGTTCTGTGCTGAGAAGTGTACCGAGATGCATGGGGATAATGAGAGGCACAGATATACACTGTCAGACTCTTGGCACAAGGAGGTCCCCAAAAGTGTCCACGCCACTCTTCCTCACTCCCTATCTCCTGGCCTACCATCCCATGAGTTGGGAAGTCCTTCTCTACTTCTAATCTTCGTCCCTCAAGCTGCAGCCATTGGGAGACGTGGGGAACCACCCTGGAGCGGAGGTGCTTATGGTAGCAGCCTGTGAAGCTCCAGGGTGGGGCAGGAGTGGAGGATGGTGAGGGGGAGGGCAGGAGAAGGCCGGGACAGCTGCCTGCCCTCTCCACGCCAGGTGCCACGTGCTGTGGTGTGGCTGGCTCCTGCTCTGCTGTTTACCAGCTGGGAGCGAGAGCAGGAGGTGGTGCCAGGGAGCCGCCCCACTGCATCTTGGCCCCTGGCCAGCCAGCCTGTTGGGTAACTAGGAGAGCCAGGCCCAGCTAATCAAACTCTGGACCAACGCTGTGCAGGAGAGAAGTGGCCTCCAGGACCCACACCAGCCCCATTCTGTCCTAAAGCCTTTGGCAGAGCCCTTCCTCAGTGCAGGCCCACCCAGTCCAGGGGCTCTACTTCCTCTCATGGTACAGAGCAGCAGCTCTCCAGGCCTCTCCCCTCCTCCGCACCCCCATGCTCCTCCAGCCTGCAATGTGCCCCCAACAGACCAAGAAAATGTGGAGGCATCAGGAAGCCAGGGAATTGTAGGGAAGGGCAGCGAGGTGCAAGGGCCAAGCAGGCAGAGGCCTCAAGAAGCTGAGGGACTGTGGGATGAGTCTGACCTCATCCCGGAGAAGCAGCACATGCCCCACACACATACTGCTGCCCCCCGGAGAAGCCATCCCCTCCCCATCTCCCCTGCTCTTGTCGCCTTTCTTGGTCAGGTAGAAAACACACCATTCCGAAGTCACAAATGCCTGGCTTCAAATCACAGTGCAGCCACTTACTGTCCTGGGGTAAGTCCTTAGGCGAGTCAGTAACAACTTTGAGCATCATGTAGCTTATGGGGAAATCTGGAATAATGGTGGATGTTGGGAGGACTGAAGAAAACCACAGCTTTACATAAAGTGCCTGGCAAAGGGCCCAGCACACAGTAGGTGATTGATAAATGCTCCTCCCCTTGCCTTCACTTCTGCTGTGTCTCCTCGAGGCTCTAAACTCTGTTCCTCCAGTCTCTCCCCTTGTCCCTTCCCGCTGCCAGGCCACTCTGCCAGCCACTCCTTTCCCCTGCCTGCTGACAGGCCAGGTGCTCCCTCCCTGCTCCCTCCTCCCTCCCCTGGGCCCTGCTCCCTGCCCTCCTGGGCAGCCAGGGCAGCAAGGACGGCACCCAGGGAGCTGCCCCATGGACAGGGCCCCACAGAGACAGCACCGAGCCTCGCAGGGTAAGAGGCCCAGGGCTCTGCAGGCAGGTGGCAAGAACTTGCCTGGAGGTTCAGAGGAGAGAGAGAGATTGAAAGAGTCTGGTCAAAAAAGCAAGGAGGAGAAGGAGGAGGAGGACGATGACAACGAGACAAAGAAGGAGGAGAGAGATGGGTTGGCAGGGGATATAGGCCAGTCTTGATGGAAACAAGGAGAAGCAGGAGGAGGGGCTCAGGCAGCAGCAGAGGAGGAGATGGTGGGAAGTGTGGGGGAGAAGCAGGAAACACGTGGAGGGGAAAGACAGGGAGCAGTGGAGAGGGAAGAGACAGGTGTGGGGCGGTAGGGGGTGTGTGAAGAGCAGAGCGAGGAAGGTCAGAGTGGGGCAGGCCCTCCGCAGCGTGAGTGCCCCCTGAGAGGAGGTGGTGACCCTCCTTGGGTCAGTGGGCCGAGGGCAGCAGGGGCTGGAAGGCCGGCCTCTCCACCTTCTGCTCCTTCACTGGGGGAGGAACCTGGCCTGTCTTGAGGGGTGACAAGCAAGAGGGTTGGGGGAGGAAGGAACCACACCCTGTCAGCTGCCCATGCCCACTGGCCCAGGAGCATGGGGTTTCATTTCTGCAGAGAATGCGGGGCACCAGCCTGGGGACAGTGAGGGGCAAGGGGCCAGGTAGTCCTCAGGCCTCCCGTGGTCTAACAGAGACCCTCACAGGAGCAGGATCCACAGCCACATGCTTGGTCTGCCATGAGCACCAAGGAGAGTGAGTGCCGGCAGCTCGGCCACCTGGTGGAGGAGGACATCCACTGCCCGGCAGGCAGCTGCCCAGGGAGCACCCTACCCCAGGACTGCTCTGAGGGGCAAGGCTGGAGGCCAGAGAGAGGGTGCCACGTCAGGGAGGAAGCTGGGTGGGGCTGGTCAGGATCAGGGGGAGTGGGAGGGGCGGATGGAGCCACTCCTTCTCCAGGCAGGGATCGGCAGGGATCATCGCAGATTCAGAGGTTAGGGAGACTACAGGGGGCACAAGGCAGGCCTGCAGGCTTTGCTGGGACAAAAGGCTGGCCTCGTGCTCTATGAGGTGCTGCTGCGTGGTTGTAGGAAACGGACCAAGGTCTAGCAGGGGAAGCCTCTTCCCAGGGGGCTCCCTTGGTAGGTGTTCAATAAATGCTATAAATGAATGACCACCCACCTTACCCGCCTGCCACCGCCACTGCCGTGGCATCTTAGCTGAGGCTTTTCCCTCAGCAAGTGCCCCTCGGACGTATGTGCATCCCTGCCCACCCCACATCAACCCCCCGGGGCCCTCTACTGCCCACTCTCTACCTGGGCCGCAGGAAGGGGTTCCCTCCCGGCAGGCTGGTGAGCCAGGGGAGCAGCGGGAAGGCAGAGTGGGGTCTATGCTCACAGCTCTCCCTCCTCTGCCTCCAGGCAGCCTCACCCCCTTACTCTCAGCCTGCACACCTCTGGCAGTCCCAGGTGCTTTGGGGCACTAATAAGCAAACAAGAGACTTAAGTCCCACAAGGATGTAACTGGCGCAGAATATTTGTGGTGCATCTCTAACGGGCCAGCCGCTATGGATGGCTCTGGGGGTCACACAATCAATAGGGCAGGCGGCTTCCCAGCTAGCGGGAGAGCCCCACGTTGTGAATCATGACACAATGACAGCAGTTACGGGACAACATGGCTCTAGTGTCGGGAAAGCAAACACCCGGTGCTGAGTGTCAGCACGAGGCCGAGGGGGGTGGGGGGGACATGCAGCTTCTGCAGTCGGAAGCTCGAGGGACAAGGGCAAGTTGGCTTTACCCTGAGCAGGGTGTCAGGAAAGGGCATTCGGGGAAGGACGAGCTTGGGGACTGCCGGAGGTAGTGCGAAGCCTAGTGCTTCTGAGGACCCGCAGGGCAGAGAATGAAGACAGGGCTGCTGTGGCAGATGGTCTCGCCTTCTGCTCAGACACCAGGTTCTGGAGGAAGGAGTAGGGTAGGATAGGGCCTATGACAGGGTGGAGGGTGTCTCCCAGGGCCCACCATCTTCAATTTTTGGCCCCAACCGCTCTCTTCTCTTTCCAGAGCTGCTGGCTGCCAAGAAGACCCACACCTGTGAGTAGAAGATTGGGGCAGCACCTGGTGCTGGGTGTGGAGAGACAGCTTAGAAGTCAGGGGGCTCCAGGGGGCATGTGCAGAGGTGGCACTGAGGGAAGCAAGGAAGATGGGGAGCCCAGAGGAGAAGGGATGAAGAAACCTCAAGATCAGGGCTATGGGAGAGGAGGAGGAAGCCTGCCTGCAGAGAGGGAGCACCACAGACACCAGGAGAGGAGAATTAGGAAAGGGATGGGCGGGAGAAAGAGAGGAGGGTGCTGGACGGAGGCACAGGAGCTGGCAGCAGGGAGGAGGGAGACAGGGGCAGCCTCAGGGACTGAGAGAGCCTGCACCACTAGGCTTTGTGGCAGCTGAGCCACGTTTGGTGTTCGTCTTGGTGGTTAACACATCCTGAAGTGTGAACAAGCCAAGCTGTGCAGAGCTGGAGAGCAGGAAAGCTTTCACCTCTGTAGGAAACATGACACACAGGAACACTCCAAGCCCTGAAAGACTGAGGCTACAGCATGTGGGAAGGAGGCTAGAGCTCAGGAAGGACTTCCCAACAGATACTGGCAAATATGCATCCTCTCTGTGGACCTCTCAGCACATCAGATCTACCCACCCCCCCTGGTTTGTGGGAGAAGCTACTCTCCCAGAAAATGCAGCCACTCCACCTCAGTCCCAAAGCTTCTATCACATCAGGGCCATGCATGCCCTTAGCGGCCTGAGGGTGCTCTGGGGGAAGGCCTCCAGACGCATATGTCCCTGAATCAGTGAGGACCACTCTGGGGCAAGAGAGACCACCTGCATTTCTCCATGGCCTTCCCTTGGGTTACCTCCCAGTTCCTTCTGAGAGCTCGCTGACCCTGCTCTGGCTTCCAAGATTGCTTAGAGCCTCCCTGTTCTAAGCGGAGAAATCTCGGAGGCAACAGCATCCCCTGGTCCCTAGGCCGGGCAGACAGGAGCTGGGGGGCCATCCAGGATGCTTCATCCTCCTGGCTGGAAGGTTGCTTTGCTCAGCATAATCCTGATCAGTGCCTCGCCTGCCCCTAGCCACAGGGCCCCACGGAAATGCTGAGCAGGGCCCTGTGAGGAAAGCAGGTCAAGGAGTGACGTGCTTGTGCTCGTGAGCTGGGGGATGGGAGCCAGGGACCATATGTGGGTGGGGGGGAGAAGGGGGAAACCATGGCCAAGGCTACACCCCTTTCCCCCTTCCCAGCCCACCGGTCCCATGCAACCATGCCCCACCTCATCCCAGGATGTTCTGTGAGGAACCGGGGTGACAGCCCCTCCCCAGTCCACTGCCAGGTCCTGCGCGCCAGAGGCAGGCCAGTGGGAAAGGCCTGTAGCAGACCAAGGAGCTGCTCAAGGCCTGGCAAGATCAGAGACCTCTTAGGAAGTTTGGTGCAGAGAATCTGGAAGGGACTAACTCCCCCAGGCTGGGAGGCTCAGAAAAAGAGGTTCCAAATTGAGACAACCCCAAGAAGGGAGGAACTCAGGAGGGACCCCCAGACCAAGAGAGGGCCTAGCTACTGGAGGGCCCCGAAGAGGGGAACCCTCTTCTGAGGGAGACTGGGGGAGCCCATGGAGCAGATAAGAGGCTGAGACAGCCCCTCAGAAGGACCCCCAGGCCAAGAAACTGTAGACTCACATGCCAGAAGACCTCCCAAGCTAAGACACCGTCAAGAGCAGATGTGAACCAGAGAAACCCTCCCCTTCCTTAGGTGGGATTTGGGGCCAGACTGCCTGAATTCAAATCCTAAACCCACCACACACAGCTATATGTGACCTTGGGCAAGTAATTTAACCTCTCTTCATCTTTGAAATGGGAATAATGGTACCTACCCCATAAAGTATTTTGTGAGTATTAGATAATCCACATAAAACCATAAGAAGTGTTTCTGGCACAAAGTAAACATTATTATTATCACCACCACCACCACCATCATCATCATTGTCATTATCATCATCATCTGCATTCTGATTTCAGTAGTTTTGCTCTTGAGGAAATGTCTGACGGACTAACCCTTCTTGCAGTCAGCGGGTATTTGTCTGATGATTATTCCTGCTGCTATTATCATTTGTTCCCTGGCCTGAGGCATACACCACGTCTGTAGGGAGGGCAGAAGCACGGTGGGCAGCCTCCCAGACTACACCCCACTGGGCAGCTGTTGGCAGTCCACAGGGTCTCAGGTGGCACAGCCACTGCCCCCAGGGCAGACATCCTGTGACTTACCTCCAGAAACATCCCTGTCCCTGCAGTCAGTCACCTGGCAGAGGGTCAGGTTCAGGTCCTCGGTGGGAGGGGGAGTGGGAACATGGCCAGGCTCCTGTGAGCTCCACTCTGGTTCCCCAGCCAGAACTACCTCTGGCGGGTGGAAACAGCTCTTACCACGCGTGGCTGTCGCATGTGGTTTTGGAAGTTTCCAACGCCCCCCTGCAATGGCTGCCCCGCCCCTCACACCCTGCCCCAGGCCCAGATTGGCCACGTGGGGAGCCTGTCATCCTACTTGCTGCACCCCAGAGGGGGTGGGGATGCAGTGGGGGGGTTGTCACTCGGCCACCTGTGTGGTGTGGCTTAAACCCCCCCCACCCCAGCCCAGAAGAACTGGAGAGAGCTGGGTGCAGAGCTGCGGGCTGGAGCTCCACAGAAAGGGCCTCACCCCCAACCCAGCTGCCATCTGTGCCCCCGCCCCGGACCACCCCCGGCTGAGGACAGAGAGCTGGGGCTGTGAAGCCTGAGGCCCAGTCATGAGAAGTAAGTGAATGGGCCACCTGGGAACCGGGAAGCCTGGATGGGACGCCAGTGTCAGGCCTGGGCCTCTGGAACTGAACAGTGTGAGCAAAGCTGAGTGCTCTTTCCTCCTGGCAGGGTGTGTCCCGGTCCAGGCCAAGGTCTGTTGGGATGGGTGCAGTCGCTGGAGGCTTGCTCCCTAGGCAGTTTTCTCAGAGCAGGGGGAGATGAGGGCTGTGGAAGATGCCTCTGTCAGGAGTGCTGGAGAGGAGCTGCAGGAGTAGCCGAGGTGCTCTGCCTTTCGCCTAACAAGACTGAGCCCCAATGCGACCAGCGCTTCACCCCAGGTCACACAGCCGCAGCAGAGGGAGGCTGGTAACTGACAGGCACCGTCCCGACTCCCCCTGCAGCGTCCCACCCACCCGCAGTGCCTCCAGCCTGTCCCAAAGTGGGTGAGAGAGGAGCCAGAGGGGTCACTGTACCCCGAAGCTACAGGACAGGGAGGGGAAAGCCAGATCGTCAGGTGGAGAGGGTTAGAAGTCCCAGTGTGTCTGTGTGTCTGTGTGTGTCCCCAGGTTCAGTCACCCACTCAATGAGATGGATATGGCAGGGGAGACGGGAGCAGAAAGCCTTTGGCTTCAGCCCCTTCCTGGCGTGGAGCTGTGGGCCAACAGCTAGTGGGTAGATGTCTGGGGCCCCCATGCCTCCTAGCAGAGCAAGGCTGGGTAAATCAGACAATCCTTGTGTGCATGTAAGGAAAGCTAGAGAAGCTCTCGGAGCAGAGAGCAAATGAGGAATAGGAAGCCCACGTCCCTGTGGCCTGAGGCCTGAGGCAGCCCCAGCCTCAACCTGGGGTCTTCCCACAAACCACAGGAGGGAGGCCATATTGGGTCCTGGAAAGACCCATAGGCCGAGAGTCTAGAGACCAGGTTCTGGTGCCAACTCTGCTACTGACTGGCCACGTAGCCTTAGGCAAGTCACTGGGCCCTGGTCTCCTCATCAGCGAACAAGAGAGCTGAACTTAAAAACAAAACCAGCTTTGGAGAGGCTCCCAGTTCTGAGGACCCAAGACCAAGGTGAGAGCTCTGGTCCCCGAGGTGAGCTTCCCAAAGCTAGTGAAGGTGTTTCAACTCTCCCAGGACAGTTGGAGAAGAGGCCATAGAAAAGAGCGAGCTTGGGACAGAGATCCCAGAGCAGGTATATGGGCTGCGGTGGGTCAGGAGGGGTAAAGAGAAGAGCCAAAGACTTCCACAGGAAGAGAGGCCTTTTGGAGCTTCCGTTTCCTTCCAGCTTCAAATGTTAAAAGACCAATCTCCCCAGAAATGCTCCCCAGTCAGCAAATCCACCCTGGCAAGCAAGGATTGAGCATGCTTCGGAGGTTGGCAGGAGAGCAGGAGCCCCTCCTGAATGAGGAAGCCACTAGGCAGCTCTATATGATATCCCTCCAACAGCTCCATCCAGGCTGGTAGTAGGAGAGAGGGCCCTTCTATGTGGGGGTAGATGCCCCTGGTCCTTCTCGCTTAGACATCTCTCAGTATCTCACAGTCCCAGCTTACCTGGCTCCCTCCCCCCCAACACATACCTAGTGAGTCCTAGCCACCTCCACGCCCTCTGACCATAGCCAGGGAGAGCCCGTACACCAGGGGCTGGGGACTGTGACACCCCAGAGACCAAGGGGCAGACACACAAGGAGCAGAAACAGACCAGGAAATAAAGAGGTGTAGAGGTCAAACCCAAAGGACAGATTTATGAAATACTTGGGGAAAGAATGATGTCCTGATGGGCTATAAATGGAGAAATACCAGGAAATACCACCCAAACATGATGAAGCCCGAGACAGAGCTGGAGCACCGAAGATAGAGAGGCATAGAGACACAGAGGTTTTGGAGGGAGGGGGCTAGGCAGTAGAGGGGAGGGGGGCGCCGCGTACTGAGTACTGATCGAGGCTAGGAAGTCAGAGAGTGGGAGTTCATGGGGGTTCTGAAAGGATGGCACAGCTCCCTGCCATGGTGACCTGCTGCTAAGTAAAGAGGAAATGTCCATTAGCCAAACAGACTCCCAGCCAGCCAGAGAGACGGCGGCCCTAGTCATCTCTCTCTAAGGACACGGCCAGTGTGGAGCCAAGAGGTGTGAGGCTCCAGCTCTGGGTATGGATGGTGAGGTAGGGGGAAGAGGGGGAGACGGGCAGGTGTGAGGTCCCATGCCTGTCTTTGCTGTGCCCTGGTCTTTCCAAGGCTGCTCATGATAATGAGAAGTGGTGGGCCAGGAAGCAGTCCAGGCCCCCCGGGTGCCACAGCTCTCATCCTGAGAGCCCAGGGCCACCTGAAGCCTTTACAAAGGACCCCCTCCTTCCTCGCACCACCCTGAAACCTATGCCTTTTCCCCTCCTCCCATTCCTAACAGGAACCACCCCCCCCCCACCTCCCAGCCTAAGGTACTAGAAGCTGGAGCATCCCAGCCTGTCCCAGCACAGGGAAGCCTGGGCGTTGGGTTCCACCCTCCCAGGGGCTCCCTCCCCTCCCTGCCTCTGCCCCTGACTCAAACAGGGAACAGGGACTTTCCCACGCTGAGAGCCCTGTAAGGAAGGCAGCCCTGGGGTCTCCTCTTATCCTCCCTGGCTAGTCCTTTCTGAGATCTAATCTCTACTCCTGCGCCTGCAGTGCTGTCCTGGGACTCTGGGCTCAGAACAGATGGGCATGTCTATTTGAGGGGAGGGACAGTTACAGGGCAGGGCCTCAGACCCAGAGCCAGTGTCCCTGGGTTCTGCATCTCCCAGGATGGCAGACCCTTCTGGAAAAGGAGACCCAACCCTGGAGGCAGGGAAGCCGCTGACTGTGACTTGGGGCTCCCACTCCTCAGAGCTTCCTCCTGGTGATTCATCCCCTCCCCACCATTCACCGGTTGTTTTCACTCAATTCTTTTGTTTCCCCTCCTTTCTCCCGTCCCAGACTGCGGGGGTGGCGGGGGCACCAGGAGGGGTTTCAGGTGGCTGGCTGTCTTTGGTGGCTTTTCAGAACCCCAGACTCTCCCTCGCCCACCTGAGTCTTAGCGTCAATACTTTCTCAGCCCTAGGATCTGGGTGTATCAGCAAAACATCCTTGCCCTGACTTGGGAGGAGTGTTCACCAGGTAGAGAACTGCTCCTCTCCTGGCACTCCACCCCCTGCCCTCCCCCTCCTGCTCCCCTGGGCTGCCACCCACCGCGTGGTTTCCAGCTTTGCAGAAGCTGCGGGAAGGAGAGCTGAGAAAGGAGGGAGGCTGTTGACAGGCTGGGGTACACAGGGGACCCCTGGCCAGAGTTGTGGTCTCTGTGCAGGTGGGGGTGGGGGGAGCCGAGCTAAGAAAAGAGATGCATCCCTCTTTCCCATTCACCCATTCATTTCTGCAGAGGCCTACTAAGATGTGTGAAAGCCAGTCCACACTCCCAAAGGAGCTCAGTTGGGTGAGGAGGGCTGTTCCACCTTGGCCTTGGAAGCCTGCCCCAAGACCTGAGTAGAGGCAGGAGGAGGTGGGCACCACAGAAGAAGACCCGGGACAGAGGGAACCATGTGTCTGTGGGTCTTTACACTGGATATGAGTCCTGGCTTTAGTTCCATGGTGGTGGTGGGGGGGGGGGGTGTCTTCTCTGAATTCTGTTCCCACCCCACCTCCACACTTCACACTTTCCCCTTGCAGCCAGTAACCTTGGCCCCATCCCATTTCCTTGATGCACTTGGGCATCTCATCCTTACAGGGTGTATAGCTTACTAGTTGGAGAACTGGGCTCTCGAGTTACAGAGACCTGGGTTCAAATGCCAGATATGCGGCTTTGGACTGTGTAACCTTAGTCGAGCGCCTTGCTCCCTCCTGGACTACTTTCTCATCTGTAAAATGGGCACAATACAAGTAATACCTACTTCTCAGGGTTGTCGTAATCATTCATGAAACATGTATCCAAAGCCTGGCACAGAGTAAGAATTCAGCCAAGGCTTACGTCTGTTATTACTATCCCCCCTTATTCACTGACCATGGGAGAAAAGGAGAGAGAACAAGAGAAGGCAGGCTCAGCTGGAGGCTGACAAAGCACCAGGAGGAGATAAGGACCCTCTGGCTCCTCTGACTCCATCCACTCTCCAGCAGGGCTAGGGAAGTTTCTGGGGTTGCAGAGGAGAGACCCCCCTGGGCTAGAGCCCCTCCTTTGCTCCTACCACTTCCTCTCTGAGGTATAGGGCACCTGGATGGGGCCCAGGGCTGGCTTCCTAAGGGGGCACAGGGCCAGGCTCTGGATGCATTCAGAGAGCGCTATCAATGAATCTCACAGCTGTGGGAAGGGCGAGGTTAGAGGGATTGGAGGGAGGGGAAGGCAGACCACCTCCTCTCTGCCTCTCCCGTATTTCCACACGGAGGAGATGCACATAACAAGCTCCCTGGGGATACTTCAAGTCGCTGAAGGATCCAGAAGAGGTTCGTTTTCTTTTCCCAGTACCGTATCAGAATGAAGCTTTAGAGGTCTCACAGGCTGAGGAGAAGACACAAGAATGGGCTGAGGAAAGGATGGCCAACCCCACCCCCGAGGAGCAGCGCCTGGCACAAAAATGTCACAAGGGACTAAACTCTTGCTCCTCAAAAATGTAGGCTGAGGACCAGCAAGCTTGGGCATCAACTGGAGCTCGTCCAAATGCAGGATCCGGGCCCTCAGACCTGAGGAGGGACCAGCTCACAAAATGTTCACAAGCCCCTTGGCTGATCTTGTTTGAAACGCAAAGTGCTAGAGCCGCGCAGTCATTAGATGCCTTGGGAGCTTTCAAAGCACAAAGGCACTCCTGTCTCCTGGGAGGATTTCCTTTGATGGGCCTGGAGAGAGCAGCAGCTAGGTACAAAGCCCTTCCTGAAGCAGCGGGGGCCGCAGGGGCTGGCCTAGAAGGGCCTGACCTTTGCTTGGTTGAGTTCCTGGCACTGTCAGGCCCTTAGATGGTAAGTTCCTGGCAGGCCAGGCTCCAGGGCAACAGTTTGAGTAATCCTGTGATTACTCAGCTCCCCCTCCCCAATCTGGGTTCCCATCACCTGCAGCTTCAGGCAGGAGCTTAGGGGTAGGTTGAAGGTGAGGGATCCGAGGTGTTTTTCAGCTCCTGCTCACCCCACTGCCACCTCTGCCAGCCCTTCCCGTTCTCTCCCCTCCCCGCCTCCACAGTCACACTCATGCGCACCGGTACTTTCTCTTTGAGGTTTCAGGCAGATGGCATTGAAAGGGGTACAGGTGGCAGGGGAAGGAGGTAGCAGTGGGAGCTGAGGGCCTGATGCTGCAGACAGGGCCAGGGGCAGGGCGTTGGCGCTGGGACATCACTGTGGGTTTTCCTGTGTTTCTGCACCTGTCTCTCCATCTTGGGGTCTAAGTCTCTGTTGTCTGCCAAACCTCTTGGTCTCTTTAGCTCGGAGGCTACAGTGTCTGGCACTCCTACCTCAGGACGTCTGACTCTGCGTTTCTGTCTCACTGTGTACCTCTGTCTTGGGACCATGGTTAGGAAACAGTGAAAGGTGGCTGGACTGGTGGCTGGGGTCCAAACGTCAGCGCCCCCGCCCCCCCAACAAGCGCAGGTATTTGTGAGGGGGGTCCAAGGCTGGCCACATCATCCCATGAGAAGAGCAAGGTCTCGGTTACAGCATTGTGAGGTTCCTCAGGCTGGGACCAGCAGTGGGTCAGGGAGACATGTGTCTGGGTCACCTGTGTGGTTGGCGCGCGCACACACACACACACGCACACGGATGTGGCTCTGGGAGAAGGGAAGAGGCAGGGAGGCCTGTGGTTGACTGCTGGGCTGGAGTCTGAGTTCCCACTGTGGCTTGGCCTAATCTCCCCTCTGCTTACTTTTTTGGGTGACCCACGTTGGTTTCTCCCCTCTCTGGGCTGAGGGTTCCTGTGGAGAGAGGTTCGAGCTGTCGGAGGGGAAGGTGTGGAGACAAGCACAGACTGTACAGGGCACAAGTGCTTCTTTTGGGCCTCGGGTACCCACTGTGTGTCTTTACCTTCAGCTCTGCTCTATGGTAACAGGTGCACATAGAGTTTGCCTCTTAAACACAGTGCTTTCCACAGGTAATATTGTCACGCCTACCGTCCTACCTACAAACATCCCATGGACAAACAATGTTATTTTTTATTCTCATGTCACTGACAAGGGATCCTAGGCCTAGGGAATCTAAATGACTTGACATGCAGGCGCCTCCAAATTTTCTGCCTCGTTTCCAGCTACCAATCCCCTCTTGTTCTCTCTTCCCTTCCATGCATTCCAATCTGCTCATTTACTGGAAAGGATCTGAAAGGCTCACTTGCCATCTGTCCCCAATGATCACAGCCTCCTGGGTGGGTGCTGGGCAGGCAAGTGAGGGTTGGGACAGGGGAGAGAATGGACTCCTCATGGAAGAGATTCAGATACCCATGGACCCTGTCCCCCATAAGGAGGCAGCTGCTTACACTGGCTCAGCTAGAAGCCAGCTTGAGGGGACAATAGTTTCAAGAGGAGAGAAATGAAATTTCGGAGGGTGGTGGGCAAGCCACAGTCCCTCTCCCCACCTCTCATCAGAAGGCCCTCCAGATGACCACAGTCCAGGCCTGGGCCAGGCATGGGCCATGCACTTATGGGAACATAGGCCTGCCCTATAGGCCCTCAGGGTGGGACATGGATGGGGGCACGTCAGACCTAGTCAGGGCTATATTCCTAGACCACCTTTCTGGCCCACTCCACCCAAGCCTCCCCGCTCAAAGGAGAGACCACAGGGCCCCAATGGCAGAGAAGAGACCCCCTACCCCCCTTGGGATGGGTGAAGACCTCCAACACAGTGGGAATCCCCACTCCCCTTCAAAGTTGAGCTGGGAAGAGGCCAAATGCTGGTCCCTGAACCTCAGTAGAGAACCATCGGCATTGACAGGGACAGGGGAAGTAGAGGAGAATCTGGAGCCCTGGGAGGCCACAGTGAGCTCAGTGGGCAGCAGGCATCCTACTGGCCAATGAGCAAACACAAACACACGAACAGCCGGGCGTGCCTGCTGGCTCAGGCAAATGTGCCCACTGACTCACAGTCACATGGCCTTCCATGTGTACGCATGCCTTAACATGCCCACTGATGTATGTACCCCCAAAGCTGTGTACACTGAACAGCATGATGGAAAGCAAGGGAGCTAGGGTGTAAACCCCTCTCTGGGGCAAACTAGCTGCATGAATCTGGACCAACAACCTTACCTCATCCGTCTATTCCTTCACTTGGAAAGGAAAAAAATTGAATGAGATGGTCTCTAATCTCAGCCAAAGCTAACATTCATGACTTGTGCATACGACCGGACCCAGAGGGCCTTGTACACACATGAACATACGCACTCTCATGTGTCGATGCACACAGAGCTGCCCACGCGCTGCGCCAGGGCCAGGGGCCTGGGCACCCTGGTTCAGTCTCTCCCTGGATCGCCAGCATCTGACAATCTGACAGACATGGCTTGTTGAGGGCTCTCCTGGGCTCCACCTTCTCCTGCCCTCTCTGGGCCCCACCCTGTGGACCCGATCCCTGCCCAGCGGGTGCCTGAGGCTTCACAGGCCGGCTGAGGATGGCTGGCATCTCTAGGCAGTCCCCAGGTGCCTCCTGCCTTGGTGCACCACATCCCCCCACCCCCATGCCTCACCCACTGCCCTCAGGAGCAGAGCCTGGTGGGGGAGGGTGGCCTAGAGGAAGCCCCTTGGGCGGGAAGCAGGTGTTGTAAAGCAGCGAGAACTCCTGGCTCCTCAGGCAGAAGGGAGGCAACTGGAGGTTTTCAACTTAAAGGGCTGAGCAGGTGGTCTCTCTGCAGCCGCCTCATCTGCCCCTGCAGAGCTGACACAGCTCCTGGCTACCCTGTGAAACCCAAAAACAGCCTTCTTGGACCCCTGGCTGAGCAGCTTTCGGCACTTCACTTCTTCCATTTTGCAACAGGGGAAGAACAAACCTGAGTCGGGGGGGGGGGGGAGCACCAAGTCCCACCGTGTCCCTGTGTCTACAGCCCAGGACATGGGGGCCGAGGCAGGTAAGGTTCCTGGGATGACTCCTGTTCTTTCTCTCTTCCAGCGCAAATCGAAGTGATTCCTTGCAAAATCTGTGGAGACAAGTCATCTGGCATCCACTACGGGGTGATCACCTGTGAGGGATGCAAGGTGAGCCTGTGCACAAGTGCACGCACAACCGGGTATCTTCCAACATGAGGAGAGGGGGCCCTGTGGCCTCTGCTCTGACTCCAGGGACAGTCTCCTGAGGCGGCTAGGGAGCAGCTTAAGAGTGCCCTACACAGGAGGGCCTGTCTTAACCTGGGGACATGATTGCCTGGCAAAATGTAATCGTGCTAAGAGAGGGGAGGAGAGAAAACTGGTTGTCGGACCTGGGGAAGCTAGGGCCAGAGCCTGGGCAGGGAGCCCTGGGGACGGAACTGGGCCTGGCCAGGACTGCAGCCCAGGTCTCTGCCTGCCTCCCCCAGGGTTTCTTCCGCCGGAGCCAGCAGTGTAACGTGGTCTACTCCTGCACCCGCCAGCAGAACTGCCCCATCGACCGCACCAGCCGAAACCGATGTCAACACTGCCGCCTGCAGAAATGCCTGGCACTGGGCATGTCCCGAGATGGTGAGGCCACGCAGGCAGCCCCGGGGGGTCTCTCCGGAGTCTCCAGGGCAGACATCACCCTGTAGACACGTCCTTCTGTGGGGCACGGGCTGACCAAGCACCAGAGGTCTTTGTGGTCCCCCGCCCTCCTTTCCCCAACATCCCAGACTCCTCATCTTCTTCTTTCTGGGATGGATTCTCCTCACCCCCTTTGCCTGTGGCCCACACACCATCCAGCGGCCACATCCTGCCTCCTGCTCCATGGCTCCAATACCAGCTCCATCTTCCTGGTCTCCTATCCCCGTGCTACAACATGACACAGTGGCTAGGAACGGAGCCAGAATCAGCCCGAGAACCGCCTGGAAGGCATGAGGGTAGGGAGGGCGGCTGCTGTTCCTAGTGCCTCTCTCCTGGGTCCTCGCCCTCTGCCTCCACGAAGCCCCCCATCACGACCACAGAGGGAGCCCAGGGCGGGGCTGGGGGAGGCATGAGGTGATGAGGAGCCAGAAAGAGGCTGTCAGCACTTTTCAGCGCCCAAAATAACAAAGTGAAAGGAAACACGCAGGGGTGCAAAGGGGCAGGCGGGGCGAGGGGCTGTACCCCCACACCTGGGAGGGGTGGGGGGAGTGAAAAGGCAGGAAAGAAAGAGCAGAAGAGGATGTTCAGAAACAAGCCGCGGAGCCTGGGTTGGGCTGTGGTGAGTATCTAGGTCACCAGGGAGCCTGCAGGCCTGACCACAGGGAGACCTGTGTTCTCAGCTCTCCTCTTCCTCCGACCCTCCTAGATGGGCGAGGTGACCCCAATACAGCTCGAGCCCCCCCCCACTGACTCGACCACCCCCAGCCCCAAAATCAGGAGGCCACAGTCCTCAGTCCAGACTTACTGCTTGAATTCTGCTCCTGGCAGAAGCTGGTTTCCAGCTGGGAGAGTTTGCTTGGGAGACCGAAATGCCTGGGCTGGACCAACCCTGCGGCAAACACCTGCAGGAGGTGGGAGGGGTGTCGAGCAAAAGTGGGGGTCCCTGAGGGAAGTTATTATGCCACACTGGAGAAGCTCTGCTCGGAACCAGCTATTCAGGGAACAGCAAATGAATTCTGTAATGATCAAAATGCCTGTCGATGCTGCCCTGTCCCCTGCGCTCCTGCCTTGAAAACTCCTGATCCCCACCTCTTTCAGCTGTCAAGTTCGGCCGCATGTCCAAGAAGCAGAGGGACAGCCTGCACGCCGAGGTGCAGAAACAGCTGCAGCGGCAGCAACAGCAGCAGCGAGGACAGGTGGCCAAGACCCCACCAGCGGGGGGCCAGGGAGCTGACCCCCTCGCCTGCCCCATAGGGCTCCCAGATGGGCAGCTGCCCCTGGGCTCATCACCTGACCTACCCGAGGCCGCGGCCTGCCCCCCTGGCCTCCTGAGAGCCCCAGGCTCTGGCTCCTCCTACCCCAGCAGCCTGGCCAAGGCTGGGCCCGACAGGGCCTCGTACCACCTGGAATACAGCCCCCAGCGGGGTAAGGCTGAGGCCAGCGGCGGCTTCTACGGCACAGGCAGCCAGCTGAGCCTGGAAAGATGCGCACTTCACTTTGAAGACGCCAGGCCTCCTGGACTGGAGGAGCCAGGACGGGGCCCAGACACCTACTGTAGCCCCAGTTCCCACAGCGCCTTGGAGGCATCCTATGCCTCCCTGATGGAGACTGGTGAGCAGCTGGGCAACAGGGAGGGTAGGGATGATGAGGGGGGCCCCAGTCAGCATCCTGTGTACACTAAACATGAGGCTAAGGGTGCTGAGGGGCCAAGGAGGGGAGGCAGAGCGAGGGTAGGCCAGGCTGAGGAAGGCCCTCAGCATGCATAGGGTTGCAGCTGGCTGAGATGGAGCCCATGCCCTTCCTCCTCTGGCCCCAGAGCACCTGGTACAGAATGTTTGTAAGTCCTACCGAGAGACGTGTCAGTTGCGGCTGGAGGACCTGCTACGGCAGCGCCCTAACATCTTCTCCCGGGAGGAGGTGGCCAGCTACCAGAGGAAGGTGAGGCCAGGAGACCATGTGGGAAGGGCGCAGGGGAGTGCAGAGGTGGCTATCTGCATGTCCATCACAGATAGACACGAGTGTGTCCCCACTTTTAAATATAGGGTGTGTGTGTGTGTGTGTGTGTGTGTGTGTGTGTGTGTGTGTCTACACCCTAGCAGATGGGTGAGGGGTTGTCCTTGGCCCCTGCCTATTAACGTTTTGTCTGGCCTTCATCCTACCTCCTCCAGCACCCAGACCTTGGTGTGTGCAGCCCTTGGTATACTCCCCTTCCCTGTACCCTCTCAACGACAGCAGTAGTCAGAACGCTGATTACCGTTTGTCAAGCACCCCTTCTCTGCCGGGCACTGTGCTAAATGCATCACAGAGATCATCCTCTACCCTTCCAATGGCAACCTGTGAGGTTGGCATTTATTTCTGTTTTTAACAGACTGGGAAGCGGAGCTCAGAGAAGTTAACAGACTTACTCTAGGTCACAAAGTAGTGCAGCCACAGGCACGTTCAGATCCACAGGGCTCCAAGGTTTATGCTCTTTTTCATCATACTCTTAACAAGACCACCTGTTCTAAAAAACACCCACTTGGCACGGAATTTTTGTCACTCTACGTTATTAAGACCTTTAGGTAGGTCTTTTCGGGGAGAGGGGTCAGTATGTCCTTCTCACTTCAACAGAATGCAAGCTCTTTGAGGCAAAGCTGCATCTCAGATGTTTTTTTATTTCACCATGACGGCTGAGTGCCCACGGCTGGTGGGTGCTCGGTGAGTGCGACCCACGTGTACATCTGTGCTAGGACAGGCTAAATAGCCAGAGAGGAGAGTGTGAGAGTTCTGAACCTCAGCCTGGGCTCCCAGGGGCCTTGGGAGGGTGGCAGGGTCATAAATGGGGCAACCGCAGGACCCTCCTCCTTTGCAGTCCATGTGGGAGATGTGGGAACGCTGTGCCCACCGCCTCACCGAGGCCATTCAGTACGTGGTGGAGTTCGCGAAGAGGCTCTCAGGCTTTATGGAGCTCTGCCAGAATGACCAGATTGTGCTTCTCAAAGCAGGTGCCCAGGGAGAGTGGGCTGGCCTGAAGGGGGGGCAGAGCATGGGGGGTGCTGAGCGGATGGAGGTGGCTTAAAGCAGGATATGGAGGGGCAGAGCTTCCTGGCTTCATGACACCGGCCTGCATGTCCCCCTCTCTCCCCAGGAGCAATGGAAGTGGTTCTGGTCCGGATGTGCCGGGCTTACAATGCTGACAACCACACAGTCTTTTTCGAAGGCAAATACGGTGGCATGGAGCTGTTCCGAGCCTTGGGTGAGGGGCAGAGGGAATGAGAGGCGGGAGCTGGATGGCAAGCCCATCTAAAGCTTCAAGACCAGGCACCCTCTTTTCAGGGCAGATCCGCCCTGTACTCCGGACACCTAGAGGGCGAGTGGCCTCACCCACCTTGCTCATCCTTTAGTTTTCTCTCCCTCAGGCTGCAGCGAGCTCATCAGCTCCATCTTTGACTTCTCCCGCTCCCTGAGTTCCTTGCGCTTTTCTGAGGATGAGATTGCTCTCTACACGGCCCTGGTCCTCATCAACGCCAGTGAGTGTCGTTGGGCTTGCCTAAGGGACAGTCAGGCGGCAGGGGAGCCATGGAAATGGGTCTGGACCTTCAAGTGTGGTTAAATCTGGGAAATTGCTTTAAAGAGCAGAAAGAAGATTCAGAGGAGCCTGAGAGGGGGAAACACCCTCCAAGGTGGAGTTGGAGAGAGGGGAGGCGGGGAGCCGTGAGGATGAGAGGAAGTGGGCCACCTCCCAGAGACAAGTTAGTTTTGCTCATGAGCTCATGTCAGCGAGTCCAATGTGGCCACACACTGGAATCACCTGGGGAGTTTTAAAAAGTGATTTTTGGGCAGCCCCGGTGGCTCAGCGGTTTAGCGCCACCTTCAGCCCAGGACGTGATTCTGGAGACCCGGGATCGAGTCCCATGTAGGGCTCCCTGCATGGAGCCTGCTTCTCCCTCTGCCTGTGTCTCTGCCTCTCTCTCTGTGTGTCTCTATGAATGAATAAATAAAATCTTTTAAAAAAATAAAAAGTGATTCTTCCCCAGACTCCACTCCCAGAGACTCTGAGGTCATTGATCTGGGGTACAGCCAGAGCACCAGGATTTTTAACAGCTTCTCCAGGTGATTGTCATGTGCCACCAGGCTCGAGAATCGCGGCTCTGTGTGAGCTGATTTTGAGACTGTGCACCATAATGGCAGGACTCTGGATCCGCACTCCGCTGGAATGGAGTGGGCTGGGCAGAGCCAGGGAAGGCTATATATTCAGAGACCCTGGAGAAGTGCTACTAACCTGAATTTACAGATCGAGATAATCTGTTGTCTGGCTCTGCCAACGAGCAGAGACCTAAACTAGAAATAAAGACGTAAAAGATGACTTCTGGCTATTTTATGGAGTCAGGGCCAAAGGTGGTTTGTCTTTTGAAGTTAGCCACAGACTGCTGCAGAGGCCCGGGTGCTGGCCTAGGAGACTTCACCAAGGCCTTCTGCTCTCTGGGCTCATCCTTGGCTAGGGGATGGAATCCCTCTCATTTTTCCCCCACAATGGAATTCTAGCATTGAATGGACTATGTGAGGTATCAGGGTACCAGGGAGAAGGCCACTTGGAGTCAGTCTCTCCCCAGTTTTCCTTATAGACAGCTAGCCAAGCCCCAGGCCCCAGAGCTTTTCATGCTCAAACCAGGACGCACACGCACTCAGCCTAGAAGGCCGCAATCCAGCACAGATGCCCAACATGATACAGCCTTCCCCCTTCCAGGAGAAGTTAATGTCCATGTTCTTTCTTGTTCTTGTGATGGTCCCACGCCTTCCTCCAGACCGTCCGGGGCTCCAAGAGAAGAGGAAAGTAGAACAGCTACAGCACAACCTGGAGCAGGCTTTTCATCACCATCTCTACAGGACTCACCGCCAAGGCATCCTGGCAAAGGTAGGATGGCAGTCCCTGAGGGGGAAGAGGTCAAGCCCTTCACCCCAGCTGGGACACTGGGGCTCTGAGGGCACAGAGGAGGAAGTACTTGAGCCCCACATCGTGCTAGAGGGCTCGTGGCAGAATGGGGAGTAAGGGGATGGGCCGGGCCGTCACTTCCATGTGGAACTTCCAGATTGAAATTTAGGAGAATCTGGAATCGGGAGGAAGCCCCACCCGGAAGTAATCTGGCTTTAATAGAGCCAATGCTCACTCAGCATCTCTTTGTACAAGGCACCATGGAACAGAAAGATACAGGGAGGTGGTCCTTGCCCCCACCCAGGGTCATTAGTGTGGTACGAAGAAGAGGCCCATGTCCCAGTAACTCTAATACAGGGTGGTATACGGTATTAGATACGATAGTCATACCATTAACAAGGTGCTACCACAGACATGCTGTCATCCTCAGGGTAACTCGATCAATAGGACAGGTATTAAAATCTCTCTTTAGTGATGAAAAAATTTAAGTGACTTGTCCAAGTTTCCCTGATTGGTAAGTAATAGATGCAAGATTCAATGCCAGTGCTCTCCCACGGAATCCCTGCACTCCTGGTAGGTTACTTTGATAAGAGATATTGGGGAAATGTTAATGGCGGCACAGAACAAGGGATTAAAAATAATTCAGGGTAAAAGGAGAGGGTCATACACGCAATCCTAGGGAAGGCAGCATTTAAGGTAGGCCATGAACATGTCGGATTTTAACGGACATTCATGGGGGTGGGGCAGGCATTCCAGACTACGGGAACAATCAGCAAAAATAAGGAGGCAAAATAACACATATATGTGGAATAGCTTGTGGTACATTGTGACTAAAGCATAAGATTGGGAGCTGGCATTGATTGATGAGGGCAGGGAAGGAGTAGAAGACCAGCTTGAAATTAGGTCAGGTAGCAAATCAGAGAGGACATTCAGTGCCATCTTAAAGAGTGAAGGCTTTACTTCCAGGCAATGAAGAGCTCTGAAGGCTAGAGAAATGATGTCATCAGACCTATTATTTAGGCAATTTAATTTGGAACCAGTGTCAAGGAACCATTTATATAATCGTTCAAGCAATGGGCCCTTGCTATGTGCGGGGCACAGTGAGTGCTAGGTGCCGAGGATAGAGAAAGGACTTATACACACCCTATGTCCTAAAGAACTTCAAGTCCAGTTGGACAGGTTGGAAGGGCAGACTGGAGCCTGGGGAAACATCTGGAAAGCAGATCTGGTTGGCTCCACCTTCAGAATACAAACCCTCCACCGTCACCCCTCTCCTTTGCCAGCTACCAGTTCTCACGTGGCCTGTTAGAGAGGTCCCTGGTCGTCCCTCCTCCGTCCTGCAGCAGCCACACAGCCCAAGTCTCCGTCCTGCTGAGCGGCAACTCTAGGTGCTATTACACAGAGGGAAGGACCCTAATCCAGGGAGAGGTAGCTAGGGAAATATTCCCAGAGGAGGGACACTTGAAACTGAGGAAGAATTAGTCAGGCAAAGAAGAAATGGAAAGGCATTCCAGATGAGAAGGGCTTCCAGAGCACGAAGGCCAAGAGGCATGTGATAGAACACAACGGCCGCAGGGTCTCCGTATCATAAGGGCAGAAACTGTGATAGTATTTACCAGGGTTCATTTTAGGAGTAGCAGGGGTCCACTCAGAAAACATGCACCCCTCCCGCAGCAGCCCTCGCTTGCTTCCAGTTTCCTGAACACATTCCCCCAGCCCCCACCCGCCATGGGATCTAATCCAGCCACTCCTCCAGAGCCAAGTGCAGAGGGGAAAGCAGGAGGATTTCCCTACCCAGGAAGGAGAGGACATCGGTGCTCTGGGGAGAAGGCTGGAGTACTGACCCTCCTCCCCTGTTAACCCGTCTCCAGCTGCCGCCCAAGGGGAAGCTTCGGAGCCTGTGCAGCCAGCATGTGGAAAAGCTGCACACTTTCCAACATCTCCACCCCATCGTGGTCCAAGCCACTTTCCCTCCACTCTACAAGGAACTCTTCAGCACTGAAATCGAGTCACCTGAAGGGCTGTCCGAGTGACCTGAAGAACGGACTCCTTTCCCTCCCCTTGAGCCTACTGGCCCTCTTCCCTGGATCTCCTCCCACCTTCATATTTTTCTTACCTGTGCCCCGGGAGGGTGGTCTCCGCCTATTCTCTAGGGATGAGCAATTGCTGAGACTGGCTTTCTGCCCACAGGCGTGCCTGGCAGTGGGCCAAGAGCCAGAGGGTGGTGATGAAGGAACACCATCTCCAGCCTCAGCGTTGTTGCATCTGCTCTCCCATGACCCTTCACCCCCAGCTTCTGAGAGGCCTGGGGTGGCACATAAGGACCTCTAGGAGGACCATGGTGTCCTCAGGACACCAGGAGAATCCAGTCGACTCTGGGCTCAGAAGCTAAGAATAGGACTTTAAAATACCTCATTGCATTTCCCTGTGGGCTTTGGCTGGGGATATGTGTCAAGCTCAGAGACTGGCAGCTGGAGCCCAGAAGGACCTGTATATAACATGAATCCAGATCTTTAGATTTTCTGCCTTCCCCCTTCCTCTCAGCTCAGCAAGGAAGTGGTTGGGCGCCCTGCCCTTTTCCCGGGGTCTAAAAAAAAACTAGATATGTGGAGGATAAGGATGGGATGGGGGGATGGGGCTGGGATAATTTTTTTTTTTTTTTTTTATGGAATTTGGGTATAGGGATAGAGTACAATGGAGGCCAAGAGCATCATAGATAGAATTAGAACTCAAGTCTCTTATGTGCACTTTAGAAATAGACTTTAGGGGTCAGCACAAATCTGATGGGAGACACACATCCACATGCAGGTGAAACACAAACACTCACAAACTCAAACTGCAATTATGCGTCTCTGTAGACTCATTTAATCTGACACAATTTTTGTCTTCTTTGAGGTCACAGCTCAGAGGCACTTGTGGCCTCAGGGAAAAAGTCCCGTCCTGAGGGACCCCAGAACATTTTCATGGTACACCAACCTTAGACTGGGGGATGCCCAAACTCAATCCCAGCCCCAGCTGTCTTCTAGCACAAGGAACCCCAAAAGAAGAGACGGCTGCGCACTGGTCAGCCAGATGCCCCAGACAGACCCTTGGAAGAGTCCTCCTGTCATCATGGAGAAAGAAGCCAGACACAATTTCATCCCAACTCCCGCAGGGAGGAGACCAGGGAACAGGACACACACCTGTTTTTCTGGCTGGGATTGTGCCCCTGAACTTCTCTTGGCTTTACAAATCGCTGTGAGCCCTCCTCTGAGGGATAAACAGCAAGTGATGTGGGGGTGTTGTGTTCCTCTCAGGGGAGGGCTTTAGCTGGCTAAACATAAACCCCAACTTGGGCTATTCTTTATAAAATGATTTCAAAGGCCAGAGGTGTGTGTGGCAGGGGCAGGGGTGGGGTTCTTAAATCAGATTACAGACAAAGAGCTCTCCTGTCTCATTCCCTTGGGGGAGATCCAGGCTTCTAGCCCAGCAACACATGAATATCATAAGGATTGAAGCCCCTGCTCTGAGCAGCACCCCAGTGAGGCTGGAGCCGCTCCTCAGGAACCCTCACTGAAGGAGTCTCAAATTCAGCTCCATGGCAGATGTTCTGGACTGAGAACTTTCCCCACAAAATGATACCCGTGGGAGACATTTCGATTGAGAGGCTGCACAGAATCGCCCTGCATCTGGGAGACTAAAAGACAACCCACAGGAAGGTGCTTGGTCCCAGAGCTCCCCAGAGGGGAGTCAGGATGCCCACAAGAGACCCTTTGGAGCCGCTAGCTGCCTCTACCTCCTGACCCCTCCTGAACCCCCAAAGTCTCCCTCTCGGCTCCCCCCCTTCGCCATCCTTGTAGTGGCTCTTGCTGCAGCCCTCCCTGGTTGCTTTATTTATTTATTTTGCACCAACAGGGTTGCTGCAGACTCATTCTCGCCTGGTTTAAAAAGAGAGAGAGGAAAAAAAAAAGGAGAAATGCTTTCTGGCTCTTTTCTCTACCTCAGTCTTGGCAGCAGCAGCCACAGCAGCAACAGCAGTCACAGTGGGCAGGCGGGAGGGCAGCAGGCAGCGGGCAGGCAGCAAGGAGGGAGACTCACCCACCAGGAGGTAGAGCTCCCCCGGTGCAGCTTGAATAGGAAGGCCCCCAGCCCCGGACAGATGCAGTGTCCAACTTGATGCCCCCCCAAGCTTCTCCGGTAAGTGACCCTGCCTCCTGTCCCGAAGCTGCAGCTGCCCTTCTCGGTAACATTCTCAGAGACAAGGCCAGACTAGCAGGCTAGAGGGTTTGTGCCCCTCCTTTCCCTCTTGCCAGACCTCCCCACCGCCCCATGCCCCTTCCCTCCTGCCAGCCCCACTGTCCCCAGCTAGCCTTTGATCCCGGCCCTGATCCTGGCCTCACTGGACTTTGATTGGAAAACTAAAAGGTCCCAGAGGCCCCTGGGGGGAAGGACTCTAAGGAGACCTCCCTCCAGCTCCCCAGTGCTTCCTCTACCTCTGGGAAGGGTTCTCTACAATCAGTGTGGAAATTCCAGAAATCTTTCCCCCAAGAGCCTCCTCCCCGTGCAGGTCCCTGTGCCTATCAGGTCTGCCTTAGAGGGGATATCCAGGTTCAGATGTATCTCTGGACTGCCAGACAGGGACAAGAAGAAGAAAGTTTCCTGTTCCTTAAAGGGATAATGCCCCAGACCCCACCTCATTTAAAGAAAGAAGTGGCTCTGACACCCATTTCTTCCTGCAAAGTGGCTGGAAGCCAGTCCTGTAGCCATGGAGACTGGCAAGGGAAGTTTGTGATTAAATTAGCCACCTTATAAATAAAGAAAAGGGGTTGTCCCCAGATCCCCCAGCCCCTGGCCCAGCAGGCTTTCAGGACTAAGAAGAAACCCACAGGAGTGGGAGGCAGGGAAGCTGGGTTACATGCTTCACTGCACTTTTGCTGAATGCAGAGCAAAAAGGATGAGCAGGAACTGCAGCGGGAATGATAAAGAGCTAGCTGTCAGATGGACTTCCCAGAACAGGCACAGGGAGGATGAGGGAGACTGGGACACATCTGTCCCTGGAGAACTCTCAGCATGCCAGAGATACCTGCTAGGCTGGGCTGGGGACCAGAGGAGCCTGGTCTGCAGCCTCTGCCTGCCCCGGGCCATCCTCTCTCATCCCAAGCCTTGGGATGGTGTCCTACATCGCTCTGCCTCTTTGATCTCCAATTTCCAACTACTACAGCAGGAGAGCCACCAGAACTGCCCTTCTGAAGGAGGGTTGCAGAGGCTAGTTCCAATCAGGATCCAAGGTTGTGATCCTCCTGGATGGGAACAAGTCAGACCATGTCTTAAACTGCCTCTCCTAAGTTCCACATGGGAGAAAATGGGGCATGTGGGAGAGGGCTGACCCTTTAGGGCCCAGGCAGCCTGAAGCTCCAAAGCCATCTGGATCTGCAGCTACAAAGACAGCCAGGCATCCTGCTTCCCAGGGAGCATCACTTGTCTCTGGTTCCATCCCTTTAGCCCTCCCTTGCCAATTCCAGGACCTCCCCTCCCTTGTGCAATGCCTGTTGACACCAACCCAGGAGACTTGAGGGTAAATTCACCACCCACGAGGCCCGTCTCTATAACCTCCACCAGTGCCCGTGGCCGTTCTGCTCACCATCGTCCTGATTCTGCCCAGGCCCACGGTGCCCAGAAACCCACTTGCAGTCTACGGGCCATGCACATGGCCTCCCAGCCTTCCCACATGCAGCATGTGGAAGGTGTGGTCTCCCCCTTGCCTGTGTCTCCTTGGGTCACAAAGTCTGGCTCTAGAGTATCACTCAGGCAGCTGGATCCCAAAGGGACACGACGGCCCTCAGACTCACACCTTGGACTAAATCAAAATACCATCAAGTAGGGAGAGAAGAGAAGCCTGAGACTGAGGACTGAGCAACAAAACTCGAAATGTGGGCATCCCCTGGGTCCCTTGCACAGCCCAATGTCATCTACAGGCGCTGCCCTGAGGGTTCTTGTGAGGGATTCAAGTGCCCCCTGCAGCCCGTGCCAGAGCTAAGGTGCCACTGGGCTTTTGTCCATGCAGGCATTTCGGGGAGATTGGATCCTACTAATTCAGGGCACCAGGCCCTGGGCTAGGCTGCAGGACGGCAGAGGGACAGTGAGTGGAGCCTGGGAGAGCAGAGCCGAATGTGTTTGGAGGACTTAATCAAGGTGAGGACCTAGCTCCAATCTGAATCCAGGGATGTGGTTCCCCCTGAGCCTTAGACAAAGCTGTAGGTAGATGGCACAGGAGGAACAAGGGTCGGCATGGGGGTGGGTGGCCAACCTTGGGGAGAACAAGTATCAGGGAGAAGGAGGGACTTGAGGTATTCTTGGATCTGCAGATACAGGAAAAACCCATCCCAGGGAGACTCCGGGTTACTTCCTTGCTTCCTGTCCCATTCACATCAAGCTTTCCTCACTGAGGTCAGGCTTAACTAGGGCTCCCTGAGCCAGGAAGTCCTTGGCCTATGACCCAGGCCTGGGAGCAGGAGGAAAGTAGCGGTTCCCCAGAGAGGAGGCCAAGGAGGCCCCTGAGAAGGTGGCCCACCAGAACTGCTCCTGGATGGGAACATCTGCTCCTGGGTCTGCACCCCACGTGCCAGCAATGCTGAGACAGATAGCTCAGTCTCTCGTTCCTCTGAGGAGGTCCAGGGAAGTCCAGGGTCACCAGCCTCTGAAGTCACTTTCCAAAAAGGACCATGTCATCATCTGTTCCAGGATTGAAGAGGGGATAGCTATGGCCACAGCTCCAAAGAGAGCCCCGGCCCCATGGCTCCCTCTCCTGTTCCTGTTCCTCCTGCCTGGAGGGAGCTGTGGCGGGTGCCCTGCCGTCTGTGACTGTACCTCCCAGCCCCGGGCAGTGCTCTGTGCCCATCGGCGACTGGAGACTGTGCCTGGGGGACTCCCACTGGACACTGAGCTCCTGGACCTGAGTGGGAATCACCTGTGGGGGCTTCAGCAGGGGATGCTCTCCCGCCTGGGCCTGCTCAAGGAGCTGGACCTCAGCTACAACCAGCTCTCCATCCTTGAGCCTGGAGCCTTCCACGGCCTCCAAAGCCTCCTCACCCTGAGGCTGCAGGGCAATCGACTGCGAATCATGGGGCCTGGGGTCTTCTCAGGCCTCTCCGCCCTCAAGCTGCTGGACCTCCGCCTCAACCAGATTGTCCTGTTCCTTGACAGAGCCTTTGGGGAGCTGGGCAGCCTCCAGCAGCTGGAGGTGGGAGATAACCACCTGGTGTTCGTGGCCCCAGGGGCCTTTGCAGGGCTGGCCAAGCTGAGTGCCCTCACACTGGAGCGCTGCAACCTCAGCACAGTGCCCGGCCTGGCCCTCGCCCGCCTCCCAGCGCTGCTGACCCTAAGGCTTCGAGAACTAGATATCGGGAGGCTGCCAGCCGGGGCACTCCGGGGGCTGGGGCAGCTAAAGGAGCTGGAGATCCACCACTGGCCATGCCTGGAGGCCCTGGAGCCTGGGAGCCTGCTGGGGCTCAATCTCAGCAGCCTGGCCATCACCCGCTGCAATCTGAGCGCCGTGCCCTTCCAAGCGCTCCACCATCTGAGCTTCCTCCGGGTCCTGGATCTGTCTCAGAACCCCATCTCGGCCATTCCGGCCCGAAGGCTCAGTGCTCTGGTGCGGCTCCAGGAGCTCCGACTGTCAGGGGCATGCCTCACCTCCATCGCGGCCCACGCCTTCCACGGCTTGACCGCTTTCCATCTCCTGGACGTGGCAGACAACGCCCTGCAGACGCTGGAGGAAACAGCCTTCCCTTCTCCAGACAAACTAGTCACCCTGAGGCTGTCTGGCAACCCCCTGACCTGTGACTGCCGACTCCTCTGGCTGCTCCGGCTCCGCCGCCGCCTGGACTTTGGCACGTCGCCCCCTGCCTGTGCCGGCCCCCAGCACGTCCAGGGCAAGAGCCTGCAGGACTTCTCAGACATCCTACCTCCAGGGCACTTCACCTGCCAACCAGCCCTGATCCGAAAGTCCGGGCCGCGATGGGTCATTGCAGAGGAGGGGGGGCATGCTGTTTTTTCCTGCTCTGGAGACGGAGACCCAGCCCCCACTGTCTCCTGGATGAGGCCTCAGGGGGCTTGGCTGGGAAGGGCTGGGAGAGTGAGGGTCCTAGAGGATGGGACGCTGGAGATCCGCTCAGTGCAGCTACAGGACAGAGGGGCCTACGTCTGCATGGTCAGCAATGTCGCTGGGAATGACTCCCTGAGGACCTGGCTGGAAGTAATCCAGGTTGATCCACCAAATGGCACTCTCTCTGGCTCCAACATCACCATGCCAGGGATCCCGGGGCCCTTCTTCCTGGATAGCAGAGGGGTAGCTATGGTGCTAGCAGTTGGCTTCCTTCCTTTCCTCACTTCAGTGACCCTCTGCTTTGGCCTCATTGCCCTCTGGAGCAAGGGCAAAGGCCGGGTCAAACATCACATGACCTTTGACTTTGTGGCACCTCGGCCCTCTGGGGATAAGAACTCTGGGGGTAACCGGGTCACTGCCAAGCTCTTCTGACTTTTCCTTCCACATTGGAATTCCAGCCAAGCCAGCTTCAGGTACCAAAAGGGAAGAAACTCAAGGCTGATTGGACCAGAACCTAATCCCACATCGTGCCAGCAGCTAATGACGCCTCCTGCGAGTCTGCCTCCCCCTGCTTTTGCAGTTTGAGGGTCCCAGGGAGAAGATGTAGACCTGTAGTCAGCTCAGCCCTCCCCACCCCCCACGAAGCAGGAAACATTCTCAAGGCTCCAGTCTACTTGTTGGCACACGCTTACAATCACCACCAATTGCCAACCACAGCTATAAAATTATTGCAGAGGTGAGGCTGCAAAGTGTTGCTTGCTTCTCAGAGTTTCTACTCCTCAACCAGGCAGGCTTCCCTCTTTTTTCTGCTCTGTCCTCTCCCCAGGCACAAGGAACTAGGGCCAAGGACCTCAGGCAAAGAAGATGTGAGTGTGCCATGGGGGGGTGGTGCAGACTACACATCAGTGCTGTGTCTGCATGAGCCTCCAACCCGTTCCATCTGTCTCATCATTAAACTTGCTGCCAAATGGCCACAACAGTAGCAGCCTAAACTAAGTGTGATATCCGGAATTTTATTTCACTTTCTCCCCCTTCACTGTTAGTAGATCTCTCCCTTCCCACCTGCCCACTGAACACATATCCCAATGGGCTTGCCTAACATACAGGCTTGACACAGAAGGCCCGCCAGAGATGTTCTGGAGAGACTCCCACTCTGTTTCAATTTCAGCCTTTTCCCTGTCCTCTGCATCTCTGCAGCTGGAGGAGAGGTCCTCCACCTTCCAAGGGATCCCTCTGCAGAAATCCCTTTGTAGGACACCCAGCTCCTTCCTTCTTTCCCGTTCTTGTTGGGATCTCCCAATCACAAATCTCTGGTGCTTGGAGGAAGAGTACAAAGAGGGCTCCTAGAAAATGCCTAACAAAGGCAAGAAGCTGCAGTTGTCCTAAGAGAGAGTCCCAGAACCCAGCAGGCCCCGGGGCTTAGAGAAAACAGGCAGGAGTGGCACCACGCACCATAGTGAAAAGCAGAGGAAGAGGCAGCAGCAGGATCTGGCTTTCAGCAGGTGCCCTTTGTTGTCTGTTTAGTGCAGCCCAAGGGGGACGCTGACTCCAGAGAGAGGTCACTGCCTGCCAGAGACCCCAGGTACAGAGGCGTGATGGGAGAAGATGCTGACTGCCTCCGAGTGTGCTTCAAATAGAAGTCAAGGCAGAGCCAGGGATTGGAGAGGCAGCAGCCTCAGCATCGTCAGAAGGGGAGGAGTGAAAAGAGAGGAGGGGCAGGGAGGAGGGACTGAGAAGCAGGGAGTCATATGGCCCTGGGGAGCCTCTCTCTCTGCAGCAGCATCTGCTCAGTGTCCTTAGCTCCCCTCCACGCTCAAGAGCCCCCAACCACCCTTCAGTATGCAAGCATCATGAGCTTCCTAGCGATTCCTGCTGCTCTGTCCTTGCTTCGAGGAGACTCCACTCATTAGAAGATTCCCCAGCGCAAGCTGTCCCTGACCAGGGAGGAGCAGGTGCCCTCCAGCAGGCAGCCAGACTTGATCCGAAGGCAAGCTCTTCAGTGAGGCCCGGGGAAAAGATGGGGGTGGGGCCAGAGATGAGAACCCCACAGATTGGAGAGTCCAACAATCTTGAGAAAACGATATCCCTGAGCCTCCGACCCTGCCCTCACCTCCCCACACACAATTCTCTTACATCCTGGCGACCTCCCCTCTCCTTACAGGCACCCAGAAAGGTTTCCCTGGCACAGCCCTCTCCTCTCCAAAATCTTCCGGCCACAGCTTTCTAGGTGGGGAGTGGGGGTCCAGTACTGGAGGTTCCTACTCTGTGGTAGCCCCCACCCACTCTGTGGTGCAGTGAAGGGCAGAAGCAGCACTGCTGTGTGGACAGATCTCTGGGAAGCCCCCTGAGGCGGTGGGGAACAGATGATGCGCCCAGAGCAGAAGGTGCAGCTGCCCTGGTCCCAAAGTCTCCAGGGCAGCGCTGCCCAATAGAAATAGAATGTGAGTCACTCCCGTCGTTTCAAATATTCTAGTATTACATTCAAAAAGCAAAAAACCCAGATACGATTACATTTTGACACTATATTTTATTTAACCCAGGGTACCCAAAGTATCATTTCAGCATGTTATCAACACAAAAATTAGTAATGAAATAGTTTACATTACTTTTTCATATTAGGTATTTGAAATCCAGTGTGTATTTTACACGTAGAGCACATCTCAATTCAATCACTGAATTTTCACCAGAAAGATCTGAGCTGTTCTTAGGCTCGATAAAATTCATTGTTAAACGCGTATTTTCACACATCCAAGTTGTCCCAAACATATGAAAAGTTTTCCAATAACTAGATCAAGTGTCAGTTTTAACATTTAAACTAACTTAATTAGGGCAGCCCCGGTGGCTCAGCAGTTTAGCGCCGCCTTCAGCCCAGGGCGTGATCCTGGAGACCATGGATGGGGATCGAGTCCCACATGGGGCTCCCTGTGTGGAGCCTGTTTCTCCCTCTGCCTGTGTCTCTGCCTCTCTGTGTATCCATCATGAATAAATACATAAAAAATCTTTTAAAAAATAATAAACTAACTTAAATTGAAATAAACTTAAAGTCCACTCCTTGGTAGCACTAGCCATCTTTCCAGTGCTCAAAAGCCACATGTAGCCAGTACCACTCTGATGGGCAGGAGAGCTGTAGACCCTGCACCTCCAGGCATGGACAAGGGCCTCCCTGGCAGAGGCGGGCAAAGTGTCCCTTGAGAAGCACCTTCCTCTGGGGAAAACACCTGTGAAGTGACCGCCCACTACTGCCTCTTATTTTCCTTCCCACACTTTTCCCTAAGGCCCTTTGATGTGACTAGGTCACTGTGATGAGCACTTCCACAGCTTGTCCAATCATCAGCGAGTTAGTTCCTTATCTTACCTGCCTGGGAAGGCTGCCCATAGCCCAGATGCGACTGTACAGGCTGTGGGGGTTGTATGTGAATGCAACCAGGGACACACAGGCTGGGGTGTGTGTGTGTGTGTGTGTGTGTGTGTGTGTGTGTGTGTGTGTGTGAATGCAACCAAGGACACACACTGGTGGTGTGTGTGCATGTGTAGGGATGTCACAGCCCACAGAGTGGGGGGCGCAAGCTGATAGAGCCTCTCCCCAGGGCAGCACAGGAGTGGAGAGAGAAGGCAAATAACATCTATCAAGAATCTGTCCTATGTCAATGGCTTTGTATGTTTTCTTATTGAATCCTTACATCAACCCTATGACACAGGACATCTGCACTGAAGGTCAAATAGAGTAACTTGCTCCAGGACACACAGCTAGTCAGTGAGGGAACTGTTTTTAACTCGGGGCTCTTGGCTTCCAAACCCAAATGCCTTCCACCAGGTGTACTGCCTTAATCATTGCCTGCTCTTCTGACCTCTCACCACCTCTCAGCTGAAGAGCCTGACCCAGGGCCTCTTCCACACCACCACTCAGAACAAGTCTCTTAGGGGGACCAGGCCAGCTGCTAGCCCTTCCCAGCCTTCAGGAACTCAAAGGCACCTGACTCAGGAAGCTGAGGGTTGTTTGGTTGGTTGGTACCCTTTCTCCTCAGTCCCCTCTCCAAATGTCCTCACTGTCTCTGCTCCAGGGACTGGCAGAAAGGGGCAGAAATTCCACAGATCAGATGGACTGAACTGAAATCCTGGATGTCAGGGATGCCTGGGTAGCTCAGTGGTTGAGCATATGCCTTTGACTCAGTTCGTGATCCTGGGGTCCTGGGGTCAAGTCCTGCCTCGGGCTCTCCCCAGGAGCCGGCTTCTCCCTCTGCCTGTGTCTCTGCCTCTCTCTGTGCCTCTTGTGAATAGTTTAAAACAAACAAAAAGAAATCCTAGATGCCAGCAACAGAGCCTCTCACATTTTGGAGGCTTCAGATTTCCTGGGTCCTTTTCTGGGTTCTAACCTCAACAATCTCTTAGGTTATAGAGAAGCTGCTTGGGAATTTCCAGTGTGGCAGAATAATCTATGAACTATTTCAGCAGGTGAGGGTCTGGGGGGAAAGGCTGAGGACAAGCCTGCCTGGTCTCTCTGGCGTCCGTCATAGGCAAGGAAAAAAGGCCGGGAAAGACAGAGTGGATGTTAGCATAGGTCAAAGCAGCTTCTCCCTTTTCCTGTTCCACTCCTCCCACCAGCTTCCCTCTCTCAGGGAGAGACAGGAGACTTCAGGTAGGGAGGAACTTTTGCTCAAAGCAGTGAGTATGTGGTGATTCAGGATGGAGAGCACTTGATACCAAGGACTCCTGAGTCCTCTTCCTCCAAACTACTCTGTAAGGAAAATTAAGTAGGCAGGCATAGAGCTGAGTGGTGGAGGCCACATATGCAGGGGACACCTGCCACAATCCATCAGTCTGATCTAAAGACTAAAGAGCAGCACAGCATAATTGCTGACTCTAAGGCCCAACCTCTGGGTTGGGTTGCTGGTTTCTGATGCAGAGCCTTGCATCATGGGGGAGGAAGGGGTAACTCCTACAACAAAGAAAAAAATGACTGTTTTCTAAAAAAACAGATGACTGGGGGATCCCTGGGTGGCTCAGCGATTTAGTGCCTGCCTTTGGCCCAGGGCGTGACCCTGGAGTCCTGGGATCAAGTCCTACATCGGGCTCCCTGCATGGAGCCTGCTTCTCCCTCTGCCTGTGTCTCTGCTTCTCTCCCTCTCTCTCTCATGAATAAATAAAATCTTAAAAAAAAAAGAAAAACAGATGGCTGAACACTGTTTGACTGGACTGTTTGCTTGTTGTCCAAGAAGGGAACTCTGAGTTCCAGAGCAAAGGCTATGGAACCAGGCTACTGCCTTTGAGAACCCCTCACTGCCCAGCCCTCTAGCTGAAGTCCCCTTTCCTGTTTGGCTTATTGAATGGAAACACCTGCTAACTGAATGTTCTGTAAAACGCAGACCTTAAGTTAACTGGTATCACCTACTCCTGCACCCTGTTTAGAGCACCCCTTCAAGGAAAAAGGACAGACTCTTCGGAACTTAATAGGAGAAAACAGAAACTGCAATTCACCGAATCCCAGCCTCATAACCCTATCTTGACTTGGGCTCTTGGAGGGGTGCATGAGATGACAAATCCCAAATAGGATTTGAGAGTTTGGAATCCTCTCACCTGGAACTATCCCTTCTGCCCAACCTCCCTGCTCAGCCAAATTAGAAGTTAATTAGAAGTCAACCTTCCTTTAAAAAATTAAGGGGGAAAAAAAAGTGATTACAACTGGTTTTCTGCTGCTCTGATTAAGAAATTCCTCATGTGGTTAATTTGTAATCCTTTTTTTTTTTAAAAAAAGATTTTATTTATTTATGAGAGAAACACACACACACAGAGAGAGAGAGAGAGAGAGGCGCAGAGACACAGGCAGAGGGAGAAGCAGGCTCCATGCAGGGAGCCCGACATGGGATTTGATCCCAGGTCTCCAGGATCACACCCCAGGATGAAGGCGGCACTAAACCACTGAGCTACTGGGGCTGCCCATTAATTTGTAATCCTTTTTGCCCACCACGTCCTATTGGAGCTAGAAGGTAATGGATCCATAAAGCAGGCCTGCACTTTCTACAGCAACAATGGACATTCTTCCTTGAGTCTGAACTATTCCTTTACCTTTTTGAAAGTAAAAATGGCTATTGCAACCAAGGCACTCAAATACCAAGGAATAATCTTAACAAGAAATATGGGAGAATCCCTGGGTGGCTCAGCAGTTTAGCGCCTGCCTTCTGCCCAGGGCATAATCCTGGAAACCCAGGATCGAGTCCCACGTCAGGCTCCCTGCATGGAGCCTGCTTCTCCCTCTCCCTCTCTCTCATGAATAAATAAAATCTTAAAAAAACAAAAAGCAGAAGTATGTTATCCAACAAGTCCTTTTCACACATTGCTGATGAGAGAATATAAAGCTTCTGCGGAGGCAATTTGGTAATACATAACACCTTTACCAAATTTTTTTCAAATATGGCTGATGGAATGAAAATGAGAAGTCTTTGGGAGGGAGGGAATTTGCAAAATTGTATCCTAATGAAAAAATGCACATAAATCTTTGACCTAGTATTCACAGCCCTAAGGATTTATTATACATATATACAAAAGCCAGATGAAATATACTTGGGTAGCAACATAATATGAAAGGCTTGTTTAAAAATATCTTAATCTAACCCGCAGGCTACTGTGAAACTTACTACGAAGCAGATACACGTGCTGCTATGGTCAGGTATCTAGGCTATACAAAAGGAAATTGCAAAAAATATCAACTGAGTAAAAAATATATATAAGATGCATATAACGTATGCATATAACATGGGTATGTTTGCTACATTATATTTTGTGAAAAATTTACAAGAATCCCATAAAACTGGCTGCCTCTTGAGGGAAGGGAGCCCTTATTCACTGTAATAACCTTTTGTGCCTACGAATTTTGTAGAATGCGTATTACTTATTCAAAATGCACATTTTAAAAGTCAATACAGGGATCCCTGGGTGGAGCAGCGGTTTGGCGCCTGCCTTTGGCCCAGGGCGCGATCCTGGAGACCCGGGATCGAGTCCCACGTCGGTCTCCCGGTGCATGGAGCCTGCTTCTCCCTCTATGTCTCTGCCTCTCTCACTCTCGTAAATAAATAAAAAATTAAAAATAAAAAAAATAAAAAATAATAAAAATCAATACAAATCGAAACCCTGAGGCCCAAAGGCATCGACTCCCTAGTTGACCAAAGATACAGTCTGGCGTCCCCTGAGCATCCACGGAGAGCTCACCGTGTGCCGGGCACAGCGACAGAGCTGCTGCAGAGAGCTCCGGGCTACCGGGAGCGCCGCACCCCAACCCCGGGGGCGCCCGGCCGCGGAGGGGGTCCGGCTCGGGAGGAGGCTCCCGCCGCCCAGAGGCGCTCACAGGCCCAACCGTCCTTGACCGTCCCAGGCCCGGGTCCTGGACGGCGGCTGCAATGCCTCCTCCGAAGGGAACCGCCGCCCTCCGCACAAGTGCCCCACCCCCACCCCCACCCCCGGCTGTGCCCTCGCGCCGGTCCCCTCCGCCCCTGCGGAGGGCGCGCCCCTGTGCCCCCCGCCCTCGCCGCGTGCCCGCCCCGCTCCCGCGCGCAGCTCCTCCGTCCACCTCTCCGCGCGGGCCCTTCCGTGCGTCCCCAGGGCCTGCCGCGGGTCAGGACGGGTCCCGGCAGGACAGCACCGAGGAGGCCAGTGGCGCGGCGCCGCCCGTCGAGGGGCCGCTCTCCGCGAGGTACCTGGGGGCCGGTGGCGAGGCGTGGCTGTGCCCTGCGGCGCTCGTGGCCTAGCGACGGCGACGCGCACGCGTGACCCCACGCCCTCGCACCTCGGCCCCCGCCCGCGGTAATTGGCCCGAGGCGGGCTGGCGGCGCTCCGAGAGCCTCTAACTGGCTGCCTAATTCTCAGCAGGTGCCGCCGGGGGGCAGCGGCTGACTTCCCGGGCCCCGACTGGCCAGCGCCCGGGCCGGCGCATCCCGGTGATTGGCTGCCAGCGCGCCGCAGCCCCGTCACTCAGGGGCAGCCCGCGGGAGGATTGGTCGCCGCGCGAGCCTGGCGCTGATTGGTGCGGCCGGGCTGCAGGGGCGGGGAAGCGGGGGCTGAAGCGTGGCGGGCGGGGCGCGAGGAGGGAGGCGGCGGCCGGCGGGGCGCGGGGCTAGGTGCGAGGAGCGCGGCGGAGCGCGGCAGCTGACTGGAGGAGCGGTAATGGCGGGGGCCGGGCCGAGGGCCGAGGGCTGAGGGCTGAGGGCCGCGGAGCGCGGCGGCTGACTGGACGGGCGGTAAAGGCGCCGGGGGACAGGCTGGGGAGAGCGGGCGGCCGGGCGGGGGGGAGGTGGCGGCGGAGGAGGCGTCGCCGCCGCCGCCGCGCCCCGGGTGTGAGCTTCCAACCGCCCCGGGACGTGCTCGGGCCCACAGCGGCCGCTGCCCGCGTGTTCGCCCCCAGCTGGTGGGGCTCCTCGGACGGGCTGTGTTTGAGACGAGAACCGCCGTCAGTGGAGCAGTTTGCCTCGTATTTTCTCCAGTTTTTTTCCTCCGGTACCTCTAAAAGGATGGCTCCTTGAGTCGGGGGTTTGTTTACCAGTCTCGCTTCTCACCAAGCAGATCTCCCCCGTGGGTTCGGGCTGAAGACTCCCCTGTCGAAGCCACGTTTTTATTCTCGTCTCAACGTGAAACGGGTTGGCTTTCTTCACTCGTTGGGTAAAAATCAGTGTGGCAAGGATGAGAAAACTGAGCAAGCTGCTTCAGTGCAACAAGCCCGTCACCATGTTCCAGCTACTCTGTAGGTTCTGGTTGTTAGGAGATAAGGGGATGAGAGGTCCTGGCCCCCATGGAGCTTGCTACATTCTTAAGATGAGGTGACTCCCAACGATGTTTCTAAAATAACACAAAAGTAAGCTTTCCTTATGCCTATTAAATAGTCAGCAACTGTTTCGTGTAAATGTCAAGAAATTTCAAAATTGGCTTCTGAAAAGCATCCTTTGTATGTCTCACCTTGACATGATCCACGTGTCTCCTCTTTACTCAGCTTCCCTTAGAAACTGTTGGGTGTTTTTTGTTTGTTTTTTTAGAAACTATGATCTTAAATCCAACCTTTTCACGTTCAATTTGAAGTAATAAAATCAAACACAAGCTGGCACTCAGTACTATGGTTATATCCCTGGTGCCATTGTATTGTTTCCCCACTTATTTTTAAAGAGAAATCAAACGAACTAATATGCACATAATCGCAAAATCATACTTGATGAATCAAGTAGGTATTCATTCTTTGAGACTTCAGCTAACTCGACATAAACTTCATTTGTAATATGTGAAAAGGAGTTGAGTGAAACTTAGGTTTCAATTAAAATAGAAGTTACCTAATTTATCCTTGTCGTGGACTTTCATCTTCCCACCACTACATTCCTTCCACCACCAAATCATTAATATTGTGTCTCAAACACCAAGTGCTCAAATGAGAAACCTGATAGGGGGCTCCTTGAATCAATTATTAGGTCTTGTGTAGTCTACCTGTTAAAACTCTCCTCCTTGTCATCTCCATCATTGGCACCTGAACTAGCCTCTAAATTGGTCTCCCTACCCCCCCCCCCCCACTTGCTGCCCTCAATTCATTCTCACTACAGACACAGCAGTTAAGAATCACAAGCAACATATGTTGTGAAAGGATGTTTGGAGTACTATGGAAGCCCATGGTAATGAAACCCAACCAAGCATAGACGGTCAGGATGGCGGGGGGGGGGGGGGGGGGGGGGAGGGGGGGCGAGGGGTGAGGGAGTTGGCAGCAGAGCCAGAGGAATATCAGATGTTAGATTTTTTTTTTTTTTTGCCTTGATCTTGATAGTTTCTGAACTGGGGTGAAAATGCTATTAGTTCTTTGAGTCTCCTTAAAGAGGTCCCTTTGTGACTGGTCTTCAAACCACATTGTGTACTGCATTGTATAGAAGTGACTGACTATATAACCTTAGGGAAATCCCTTTATTTCACTTGGCTTCAGTTTCCCCAGTTGGAACGTTATTAGTAGAATCAGATCATTTCTTTGGTCCTTCCGATTCTAAAACTCTATGATTTCTTAGGCATAAATTGTGGCCAGAAAGGTGGTGTTAAAAGGGAAACAGCATTAGAGTGCTGATTAAGTTACTGCTCTGTTCACAAGATTTATTTCCCCAAATCTTTAATGCCTACAGACTCTTGCCTATCAAGTAAGACCTTCCCTGCTGGATAGGAAACCCCATGACTGAAGCTACCAAGTCTTTCTGAACTGTTGTATGCCCCAGAGCCAACCACACATTGAATACTCAGTATTTATTGGTTTGAATGCAGAAAAATGATTTGTATTTTAACAAGGTGGTTTCAATTCTGTGCCATCTAAGAAATCTTTTAAGTTTCGGTTCCACTCAGCTGTTACTTTAGCCAAGAATTTATATTGTCTCTGCACTGCCTCTAATTATTTGATTTGGTGGTCATTTTTCCTCCTAGACTGTATTTCAGGGCAAGAATTCTTATTCCTACTTGTGTTCCCAGCATGTGCAGCTGGTAACAAAGAACTAGCACTATAATAGTGAAGACAAGCTTTGCACTTCAGAGACCATATGAGAAAATATATGAAGTAACCACTAGGTAAAAGAAGTGAACTCTTTTTTTAGATACTCCAAATAAACTATCTCTTAATATAAGAAAATAGTCTGAGGTTCAAAAAATTCAAGAATTTAAGCAAAAATCTTTATGAAACAGAGCTTGTTTCCTTTGGTATATGCAAAAGTGATACCACCCAAACTTGCACAGAGAGCAGTGAAAGGTTTTATTTAAAGGTTAGGGGAAAAAATTTTTAAAAATAAAGGTGAGGAAAAGAGAGAAGCTGATTCTTTTTTTGATCCAGGTAAGAAAGGAACCTCATAACTCAAACACCCATTAAACTCCATTCTTTCCTTTCTACCTACCAAAAAAGGAAAAAAAGCAACCGTATTCCTCCATGTCTATACTAGATCTCCAAAAGGGATATATACTGTATATATTGGATCTTCTTACTGAGTAATGAATTGCCTGAAATAACAAGACACTTGAAAAAGTATTTTTTCTGTTCCAGGCCTGATTGAGCAAGAGAATGGATGAAATTTATTTAAAGCTATTGGCTAAAAACATAGGCAAACTTCTGGAGTTTCTATCACATTTAGAGTCAAAGTTTTATTCCTGAATAGGTCCTGTATTAATGAGTATATTTTTAGCCTTCCTGGAATACAACCAGTTTTTTTTAAAGGTAAAAAAAATGGGCAGCCCGGTGGCTCAGCGGTTTAGCGCCACCTTCAGCCCAGGGCCTGATCCTGGAGACCCGGAATTGAGTCCCACGTCGGGCTCCCTGCATGGAGCCTGCTTCTCCCTCTGCCTGTGTCTCTGCCCCAACCCCTCTCTGTCTCTCTGTGTGTCTCTCATGAATAAATAAAATCTTAAAAAACAATTTCTTGGATATCATAATCATCTGGGTTGAATTTGTGTACCTGGAGGCAAATCATAGCATAAAATTATATTTTCTTATTTTTAAAGATATTTATTCGTGAGAGACACAGAGGCAGAGTCACAGGCAGAGGGAGAAGCAGGCTCCCTGCAGGAGCCTGATGTGGGACTCGATCCTGAAACTTTGGGATCACGCCCTGAGTCAAAGGCAGACGCCCAACCACTGAGCCACTCAGGCATCCCTTCACTAGTGTTTATTAATCTTGAATTTCCTGAATAAAGACACCAAGTACTGTTCTGCTGAGTCTGTGTAAGAGAAAGGGGGGGGGGCTTCTAAAGTCACTTTGTTAGGTTTTTAATAACCAAATAATAACCCAGACCCTGGGTAAGAAGCTGGGTAACCTCTCTAAGCATATATATTCCTCTGTAAAACTGGAGTTGACATTTCCTACCTTACAGAATTGCATAGCGATTAAGTTAATGGAAGTAAAGTGCCTGGTGGCATAGTAGCTACTCAGCACATTTATCTTTTCATCTTTTTCATCCTTAGTGCCACAATAACATCTAACACATGGAAGTGCTTAATAAATGTGGTTGACCTAGCTTGCTTGAAGCCAGTCTAGAGGACATAGGCATAACAGACACACACAGTTGCATACAGTGTGAACGAGTGCTATCATGGAAGTATCATAAGGGCAGCATGAGCTAAGGAGAAACCTACCCTAAGTCAGCTAGGGGAAATCCCACAGGCCTCAAAAGTGTAGTAGTAGAACTGAGACGTGAGGAAGGAGTAGGGTTTTGCCAGAGAGACCAGATGGGCTAAGGTGTATAACCAGAAAGAAGTGACACAAGGCCAGAGCAGGGACACACAGGCACATAGAGCATGTCCTGTCCCCCTGGTAGCAGTGGAATTAAGAGTATAAGGTTGTGAAAGTCATAGGCAGAGATCGGATTATAAAGAACTTTTCATGCCATTAATGAGTTTTTATGTAGACAACAGAGTTGCTGAAGTTTATTCATTCAACAAATATTTATTGATTAGCTACTGTGTGCTAAGCACTGATGAACAAAACAAAATTCCTGCTCTGTGGAGTGTACATTCTATTGGAAATACAATCAAAATGAAGACATCACAGGTCATTATGATAGCTCTGGCTTATAATCATATAGTGAGATTGAAAACCACTGGGAGGCTTTGAGTGGATGAATAATGTTATTGACATCAGCTGTTGAGAATAAACTGGACAATGGCAAATACCAGAATATAATGGATTGCAATAATCTAGACAAGAAATATTGGTGGTCTTAGCAGTGGAGAGGCAAAATGTGGTCAGATTCTGGAAAATCTGAAGGTACAATAAATAGGATTTGCTGACAGGCTAACGGTGCTATTTGAGGGAGAAGATGAATAAATTTTTTTACCTGAGAGAGTAAAAGAATGGACTTGTCTTTACTAAGTCAGCCAAGACCACAGGCAGAGGGTAAGATCGGGAGCTCAGCGTTGTACCTGTTAAGTTTGAGATGCCTATTAGATATCCAATGGAGACGTCTCATAGGCAGTTGGTATACAAACCTGAAGTTCAGGAGAATGGTCCTACCTGGATCTATGAATTTGGGAGTTACCATTATACAGATGGGATTTAAAGCCAAGCTGTGAATGAAACTTGGTGAGATCACTAAGGAAGTGAGGTAGAACCCACAAGAGGGCATAGGACAGAGCTCTGGGGTGTTGCAGTGTTTAGAGGTTACAAGCAGGAGAAGAAAACTGACCGATGGAGCACCCAGAAAGGGAGAAGGAAAACCAGAAGGGTGCTATTGTGGAAGCCAAGTGAAGAAAGGGTCAGAGCAGGGGGCAGTCCTCAGTTGTGCCAGATACAGGGGCGAGGGCATGTAGAGTGAAGACAGAGAATTGGTCATTGTGACGTCCCTGGAGACCTTGGCAAGAGCAGTGGGAGTGGATTCAAGAGAAATTGAGCACAAGAGTATTGGCACTGGTGAGTTTTCCTATAAAAGGAAGGGAAGAAATCAGAAGTGTTTGGAGGAATAAGTGGAATCAAGAGAGGATTTTCTTTAAGAAATAAGAAACAGTGGCATGTTTGCTGAAAGAGATCCAGTAGAGAGGAAAACATCAACAATACATGAGAAGGAAGGAGAGCAACAACACTTTTATGAGAGCCTTCAGTGCCAGGAGTAGAGACAGTTCATCCATGGCCACAGAAAGATTTGAGCATAGATAGGGGTAGGTGGGTAATTGTGGTAGAACTGAGTTAATATTTTCTCAGAATGCTGTACTTTCTCAGTGGCATAGGAAATAAGGAAGATACCAGATGAGAGTGAGGATGGAGGAAGTGCTAGAGGCTTGAGAAGAAATAGTATGAATTGTCTGGAAGGGTGAGAGAAGTTATAAGAAAATCTAGTGATGATGTAAAGATTAGCTTGGCAGCAAAATGAAGGTACAGTATCAGTCTAAGAATAATGAGGCCATTGCAGTGGTCCAAATGAGATCTGATGAGCTGAATCCAGCACAGTTGATGTTGGATGTTAGCATCTAGGTATTCATTGAAGCTGCAGGTGTAGATGAAATTGCCATGGACCGCAGAGTGGCAGTAGCAGTGGAGAGAGGCCATGGGAAGACAAGCCCAAGGCTGTAAAAACGCTTCCAGGGAAAGAGGAGGAGAAACCAAGAGAAAGGTCCCAGAGGTGAGATTAGGTAGGGCTTATACATGCCATCTAGGTTGACTATCTGGGAAGTTGTAGTTTTGGTGAAGGAGCAGGGCAGACATCCTTTCAGTGTTAGCTGAGAAATAAATAGAAATCAGGAGTATAGATAAAAGAAAAAAAATAGAAGGAGCAGAACCTGAAACTGGACCTGAAAAGCCACTCTTTGCAGAGACTACAGCTTCTGGAAAGCCCTAGAGGCATGGAAGGGCACAGATAAGGGATTTTAAGTAGTCTGATGTGAAATCTGAAGGCTTATTTTTGTAGTGTTTGATTCATTTAATAATTTTTTTGTTCCTTCATCTTATAAAATTGTGGTCAATGTATGCTTTTCTTTGGGAGGGGGAGGGAATGAAGTATGTCTCTAATTGTATATGTCCCTTGGTAACTTTTAAAAATACCCTGAGACCTTTTACATGAAGTAGGTTTTAGAAGAAAAAAAAAGATTTTGAGATGGCTCAAGCTCTTGTTTTGGAAAGGTAGGCAGTAGTATTCTTTTTAATAATGCTGTAATATGTTCCCATGCCTCTCTGCCAATCATAAAGACATAGGATGAAAGCTTCTTTTCCGTCACTTACTTATTTCAGGATGTAAGTCTGAATACAGCAGAAAATGTCCACTGAACGAACTTCTTGGACAAGTTTGTCCACTATTCAGAAAATAGCACTGGGCCTTGGGATCCCAGCCAGCGCAACGGTTGCCTATATCCTATACCGCAGATACAGGGAAAGCAGAGGTATGTGAACCCCCCCCCCCTCCGGGTGTACATATGGAGATGTTCAAACTGTGCTCTGGCCTTGTTAAATTGAAATGAAAGTTTTCCTTGGTGGACTGGATATGTCTGTTGGGATGTAATTGGCTTTCTGTGAGGGATCTTTGAAACTAGTTTCTTCTTTTCTTTGTTTTTAATGTGCAGCTAGTCTGAATTGATAAGCTCATTTTATAATTCTATTTATCTGTTCCCTTCAACAGCAGCACTACAATGGGTTCTTTTTTGATCTTTTTTGTAAGCGTCTATACTTCTCCTTTTTATACACTCCCTGTATTTAGTTGTTACAAGGGTAATCATAGGGTCACGTTTCCCTACAGGCTGGACCTAGAGAAAGGATTTAGGTACAAATGGAAGTTCTGAGCCCAGTGGACTCCTTTTAGCCTTCATTCTTCTCCAGGAGTCCTCTCCTGGGAGATACAGTTTACGCAGAATCCAGCACCCTTTCCTTGCAGGTCCAAATGCTTTCCACATTTTAGCATCTGAGATAGGATTCCAGAGACAGTGCCCATCTTCCAGTCTTCTGAGACTCTCCAGTTCCTACTCAGATGCTGCTTCTCCTTGTCATTATGGTTGAGATCTTTGTTCTATCTCATGGATCATTCTCCTTGACAGCTAGCTTCAGGGGAGGGCTGGGGTACTTTGGATGCTAAGTCTGATCTGAGCCATGATCTGTGCAGAAGAGCGGTTGACATTTGTTGGGGAGGACGACATCGAAATAGAGATGCGAGTTCCCCAGGAGGCTGTGAAGCTCATCATTGGCCGGCAAGGAACCAATATTAAACAGGTAAGTGTGCAAGCAGGCAGTTGGCTTTCCCAGGGATTGATTCTGCTTAATCTTGCTTCCCTCCTCTGCCTCCACTCACACTATGTATGTTTTTAGAAAATACAGAACTTTTAGCTAACTATGCTCTTTTCCTTCTAGAGAGGAGTCCTACTTCCTAGAAAATGAAGGACTCAGTTAGAAATGGGGATTTTTGATTGTATGATTCTCAGCTTGGTATAGCTTGAACCATTCTTTTCTATTATGGAATTAATGAGCCCTTATTGTTAGTAAATGTTGAATTGCTGCCGAATTTTTCTTTTGTTCATTTGAAATGTCAAGAAAACAAAATATTTGATTCTCTATCCAAATAAAATTAGGGGGAAAGAGGGTTGGAAACACAAAGAGAAACTGTTTTGAATTAACTGCTATTTGAGGTTACCTTTGTTATTAATAGTCTTTCATAAGTACAGGTAATTGAGGACTGCTTATAGCATCCTGATTTAGCTAATTACTGTCCAGTTCCATCTACCTCCAGGGTTACGTTGAGAGTATACCTAGCTGACGAGCTGTTTCCAGAGCGTACAGCCATGTATCCTTTTCTCTGCAGCTACGGAAACAGACAGGTGCTCGGATTGATGTGGACACAGAGGATGTAGGTGATGAGCGGGTGCTGCTTATCAGTGGGTTTCCTGTTCAGGTGTGCAAGGCCAAAGCAGCCATCCATCAGATCCTGACAGAGAATACCCCAGTGTCTGAGCAGCTCTCAGTTCCCCAGAGATCCGTGGGCAGGATCATAGGTACCACTGGACAGCTTCCTCTGCTTTTAACTTTTTTCTTCACCTTTGTCTTTCTTTCACGTCTTCTCAAGGATTTTTCCTGGCCTACTTCCCTTCACCTTGTGGGGGGTGGGGGCGTTTGGTGGTGGTGCTGGGGAGACATTGAGACCAGAGCTTTACTTTTTTAAAGAACCAGTAGTAAAGCAAAACCCATTACCTCGGGAAGGTATATGATCTGAACCTTACAAATAGATTCCAGAAGGGTTCGGGTAAATGTATTTACCTCATAATAGATATTTAAAGGGAAGCTAAGCCTGCTCGTTTTATCCCAGGTTTTTCATTTTCTTTTAAGATTGTATTTATTTATTTGAGAGAGAGAGAGCACAAACGGGGAGGGGCAGAGGGAGAAACAGACTCTCCACTAAGCAGGAAGCCCAACGTAGGGCTCAGGACTCCATCCCAGGACCCTGGGATCAGAACCTGAGCCAAAGCCAGACTCTTAACCAACTAAGCCACCAGGCACCCCCCAGAGCTGTCAAGATAGTAACCTGTTACACCTTCCCCAAGCACATTCCTTATGCTGCTACTAGAGACAGAGAAATGTCTGTCCTTGGTCCAATGTTTCAATATACTGTGTAGGATATCTTCTTATGAAGTGCCGGTGTAAAGTATGCTGAATGGTCAAAAAGTGGAAATGACATGAAGTTATACTAACCAAGAGTTTAGGTAAAAGAGAAAGAGCAGATAGGCCCTAGTCCCCTTCTTACAGTAAGAATTGCAGTAGCTCCTGCTTTCTATTCAGTATCTTATATTCTGTTCACTTTGGAAGTGACTCTTCTCTCCCAGTATATACAAAATAGTGATTCCTCTAGTAGTTTGGTGAGGAGGGAAGCACAAGTGTTTGTGTGCTTTTCAATGCAGGGAGAGGTGGGGAGACGATTCGTTCTATCTGTAAGGCCTCTGGAGCCAAAATTACCTGTGACAAAGAATCAGAGGGGACGTTACTACTATCAAGACTTATCAAAATCTCAGGAACACAGAAGGAAGTGGCAGCAGCCAAGGCAAGTAGCTAATAGGCCTGAATTGTGTCTAAGAATGAGAACCTTTTACTCCATCCTCGGTGAAAATATCTGGTCACAGAGCTCTCTCTTACTACAGCATTTGATACTGGAGAAAGTTTCAGAAGATGAAGAACTTCGGAAGAGAATTGCCCATTCTGCAGAAACCAGAGTCCCACGCAAACAGCCAATCAGTGTAAGAAGAGAGGAAGTCACCGAGTCTGGTGGAGCTGGAGAGCCAGCTTTGTGGAAAAACACTGGTACTGGCACAGAGCCAGAGCCAGCTACGACGCCACTGGGAGCTCCTTCCCAAAAAGGAGGTGGTGACATGGCTGGTGTAGGGCCAGAAGGTGCTTGGGAGAAACCCAATGGTGACAACTTTCAGAAATCTGGAGTCCAGACCAGTCCTGAGATGTCCATGTTTGAAAGTATGTAACAAAATGGAAACCCATTTGCTATATGGAAGATAGAAATACTGGCTTGGATAACCCAAAATAGGAAGCAGTAAAAGTAATTTGTTTTCTTGACAGCACTTATATAAGTCTCTTCACAGATGTTCCTTTGTATGGTAATATATTAGTATTAATATTTATTATTTATAATCCATATTAAATACTGTTAATACTTAGTATGGATAAATACTAATTCATTACTGTTTAATATTTAATATAAGTACTAATGATATTTAGTAACTAGGGTTAGTACTAAACATAAATAATAATTTTCGGAACACAAACCAGCTAGTGATTGAGAATGATACAGAAATATGCTACTTCATGGGGCCCCATGTGACTCTTGATCTCACGGTTGTAAGTTCAAGCCCCATGTGGGGTGTAGAGATTACTTAAAAATAAAATCTTAAAAAAATATACTAGTTCACAGGAAACTACTCTAAATATATCTAAAAGTAATATATCTAAAAATTGAATTTATGTGATATTCTTTCACAGATTTATTAAATAAGTAAAATACTCAGCCTGGTGGGGTTTTGTTGGTTTGTTTTGGCCTATCTCATTAGTGCTTTTAAAAATCATCACCGTTAAGAAGAATGAAGACTGTGAGCATCCTCTTCTGTGCATAGGTTCTGGGATGGGCAGGGAAGACCAGGGGCCCTAAGAGGTTTGCAGACTTGTTCAGGGTTACATAATGAGTTAGTGATAGAATGGATCTGGAATAGGCCCACCTATTTCCACTGGTTCATGCTGCAGCTAGCATATGGAGGATTTACCTTCATTATAATTGATGTCTGACTTGAATACATGGCAGATGATTAGGAATGTAAACTCTTACTACTCTGTTACATAGAAAGGTACACAGCTCAGCTTACTACCTTTCTTCAGGATAGTCTTGTAGGCTTCATCCAGTTGTCCCTCAATTGTTTTTTTAAATGGTAATAGCCAAAAAAAAAAAATTAAAAAAAAAATGTAATAGCCACTTGGTGTTTGTACCTCTGATAGAGAGGCCCCATTTCAACCAGAGATGCTTCTGATATGGTCACCAGCTTAGGATTCTGTAGCTTAGCTTGTTTATCCCTGTGTTTAGTCCCTAGTCCTGACTTCAGTTTTCATGCCGATGAGTTCCTGGAAGTCTACGTCTCTGCCTCCGAACATCCCAACCACTTCTGGATCCAAATCATTGGCTCCCGCAGCCTGCAGCTGGATAAGCTTGTCAGTGAGATGACCCAGCACTATGAGAATAGTCTAGTGAGTTGCCATAGGGGCAGGGCTGGGTTGAATGAAAAGGGGGCCTATTTTTTTTTCACTGTGATATGTTCTCTTTTCCTGGGAAGCAACTACTTGTTCTTTCTTCCTTCCAACTACTTGTTCTTTCTTCCTTCTTCCTCCTGCTTATCTTTTTTTTTTTTTTAGCCTGCCCATCTTAACTCTCCCCATTTTGATCCTTATCCTCATGTGCAGCCTGAAGACTTGACTGTGCATGTGGGAGACATTGTAGCAGCACCTTTACCTACAAACGGTTCCTGGTATCGAGCTCGGGTCCTTGGCACCTTGGAGAATGGGAACCTGGACCTGTACTTCGTTGACTTTGGAGATAATGGAGATTGCCCACTGAAGGACCTCCGAGCACTCAGGTCTGTGGAGGCCAGGATGGAGTCCCAGTTAACTCGGCCTTGGCCATAGCTGGTGGTGTGCTCTAGGCACTTCTCACTTAGGGGGATTGGGAAGAGAACCTACATACAGAGAGCAGATGATTATCTTCTCCAGCTGAGTTAATTGGTGATCTCTAGAAACAAGGACTATAAGAGATCCTTCCTGCACTGGGATTCTAATTTCAGTTTCTTTCACTTTAGGAGTGACTTCCTAAGCCTTCCATTTCAAGCAATAGAGTGTAGTCTGGCACGGATCGCCCCTTCAGGTAAATTTTTTTTTTTTTTTACATTTTTATTTATTTATGATAGTCACAGAGAGAGAGAGAGAGAGAAAGAGGCAGAGACACAGGCAGAGGGAGAAGCAGGCTCCATGCACCAGGAGCCCAACATGGGATTCGATCCCGGGTCTCCAGGATCGTGCCCTGGGCCAAAGGCAGGCGCTAAACCGCTGCGCCACCCAGGGATCCCCCCTTCAGGTAAATTGGTCATATCGCCTATTGACCTTGCCTCCACATAGAATAACTCTAATACAGCACATGGAAGGAATTCTCACATTCCCAGGCTTTTTGAGTTCTGGGGGCTCAGGTGTCTTTTCCTCCCCAGCAGAAGAAAGCAGCAACCTGGCAGGCAGACATACATACCTTCTGGAGTAGAAAGAGGTGGTTCCAATTTCTCTCTAGGGTGTAATCTCACCCCGTCAGTAGGGACCCCTTCTTAGGTTATCCCTGCAATCTTTTGCCAGGTGAACAGTGGGAAGAGGAAGCTTTGGATGAGTTTGACAGACTGACTCACTGTGCTGACTGGAAGCCCCTGATGGCCAAGATCTCCAGCTATGTCCAGACTGGGATCTCAACTTGGCCCAAGATTTACTTATATGATACTAGCAATGGGAAGGTACGACTGGGGTCCACTCATTGCTCACTGTCTCTTCAGTATATTTATAGTCTCATTCACTTTTTCTTTCCCAGAAACCATTATCTGATATTACTCCTACCTCACAAGATCCTGCTGCTTACTGTTCCCCACTAAAGGAATGTCTTTGAAGTATCAATCCTAACTCCTTAGTTCTTCAGATATTCCCTTCCCTATAGAAAGAACATCATTCCCTTTTCATTTTTCTTCTCAGAAACTTGATATTGGGTTAGAATTAGTTCGTAAAGGATATGCAGTTGAGCTTCCCGAAGACATGGAAGAAACCAGAGCTGTCCCAGACATGTTGCACGATGTGGTGAGTGAGCCATTGTGACTACATGCAGGGCACTGCCTCGGGGCAGACCTGGTGCCCAGAGAGACATGAGGGCTTCTAGTTAGGCGTGACATTTTGTGGAGAGCTTTCCTAAGGAGTTGTTACACAGGTTGGTCGATGGAAGCATTGTGTCTCTCTTGGTAGCCAAACTCAACTGCCTTAACCAGATCCTGTGGGCAAAATGATAGGGTGGCCTCTCCTTACCCACCAGCCAACACTGCATTCTTCCTTTTTCTCGTCTTCATCCCTATAGGCCACAGAAACAGATGTCTCTCTTGGCAGCATGCTCACTGAGCCCAAGAAGAGCCCTGGAGAGATAGCAAATACCCTGTCTTGCCTCAGCTTATCAGGTACAAGCTGCATTTCCTCCCTAGAGTATCTTTGGAAGTTACGGTTTTTCAATGAGTCTTTCCAAACTAGGGACGATGGTAAAAGTTGGCTCTTAAGCAAAGTGATCACTGAGCACTAAGAAGCCCATTTTCCCCTGAGTCTCCATGGCTGTGCCTAACTTCCCCTCCATTCCTTCTAAGCAGAAGCTGCCTCTATGTCTGGTGATGATAACCTGGAAGATGACTACTTACTCTGAAGTTGGCTTCAGCCACCTCTGCTGCCTGCTTTGCTGTGAGTGCAGCTCTCATCTGTCTGTAGCAACAGGAAAGTACAAGAGTGACAACAGGGGCCTTGCTTTATTCTCTTCCCTAGCCTGTCTCAACACTACTCTGCCACTGCTTTCCTGCAGCTTCACTCTCAGGTTGAGCCCTTTCAAGCTTTTTGTGTCTGTGTGTTTGTGTCTTTGGCAGGACTTGGCACAGGATTTGGTGCCTGGAGAGAGGGGCCTATGATAAAGAGATATGTGCAGTCCTTCCTCTATTACGTACGTGATCTGGCTTACTGTGGACCAAATGCATCCTCTTCTGTTGGACTACCAGAAAAAGTGTGGGGTAGAGGAGGATAAGTACATGTCCCTACAGGGGGATGTCTTCTTCCAGAGTTTGCTTCCAGGATGCTCAACATCTGGCTCACTGTTCTCTGCCAGACATTGATGTTTCTGCAAGGCTGTGTCCTTTCTGAGGCTGGGAAGCAGCCAGAAGTGATGATTCTGCAGACTTCTAACTCACCTCATCAGGTGACTCTGTTACTTAAAGGTTTTTGAGTGGTGAACTCAGACTACAGTTGAGTCAGGAGGCAGAAGCAGAAATCAACATGACTATGTTAAAAAGCCTCAGGAAATGGGAAGAAAACACTGCCTCCTGGCCTTAACTGCTGATATGTTATTGGAGATAGGTTCTTTGAAACAGTTGCTCCAGCTATTTCCCTGTAAACTTTGGTTAAAATATAAGTAGACAACGGGAGAGCGGCTCAGGAAATGTTCTAAAGTGCTAGTGTAGTATCTATATGTACACACACGTCCATAGAGTGAAAGAGAACTTATATGGCTGTTTGAATCATTTGGGGGGATTCTTTGCTGAATAAAGTTCTCAAGAAAATTATCAAAAACTAAATGTTGGTTGAATCAAGATGATGGTAGGCCTATGGGTATCCTCTGAACATAAACCTGGTAGAATTTGTCACACACCTCACAGGGATGGCCCATCTTTGAAACAAGTGTCCCTTCCATGCACAGATCCTATCCTTTCCCTAAGTTACTTCAGAATTAACCATTCACTAAGAACCAGACCAATTTAGGTTTAGGTTATGTAAATAACCCATTGGGGTGCCTGGGTTGGCTCAGTCGGTTAAGTATTGGACTCTTGATTTCAGCTCAGCTCATGATCTCAGGGTTGTGAGATCAGGCTCAGCTGGAATTCTGCTTGAGATTCTCTCCATCTGCCCCTCCACCACCACCATGACACTACACCCCACCCCCACCCACATATGTGTATTTTCTCAAAATCTTACACACACACACACACACACACACACACACACACACACAAACCCACCCAGACTAGATACTTGGAAGAAGAGGTCTGGGTTCTGGTGGATCTCCACTGTGAACTTACTCTTCAGGAACCATGTCCTCGTGTCCCCCACATTGTGGGCAGTACTGTGCAGCCAGTGAGAACTATGAGGTGACTTGGAAGTGGATATCAAAAGTAGCATAGTAATGTGGGTGGTGGATTAATGGCAAATGAACAGGGATGGCTTTTTAAGGACCAGTAAGGTGAATTGCAAAACTTAAAACTAGCACATAAGGATGCCTTGTGCAGTTTCTTTTTTTTTTTTTTTTTAAGATTTTTATTTATGACACAGAGAAAGAGAGAGGCAGAGGGAGAAGCAGGCTCCATGCAGGGAGCCCGATGTGGGAGTCAATCTGAGACTCCAGGATCATGCCCTGAGTCGAAGGCAGACGCTCAACCATTGAGCCACCCAGGCATGCCTGTGCAGGTTTTTTTTTTTTTTTTTTTTTTTAATTTTTATTTATTTATGAGAGTCACAGAGAGAGAGAGAGAGAGGCAGAGACACAGGCAGAGGGAGAAGCAGGCTCCATGCACCGGGAGCCCGATGTGGGATTCGATCCCGGGTCTCCAGGATCGCGCCCTGGGCCAAAGGCAGGCGCCAAACCGCTGCGCCACCCAGGGATCCCTGTGCAGGGTTTTAAATCTAGGAATTACACCTACCCATATACTGCATAGCAACTATGTTTTCCCATATTTTTCTATGGGAAAGAAAGGTTTTAGCAGAAAGGCTAAAGGAGCATCTCTGATGAGTAGCTTGTGAGGTCGTAGAAGAATCAGTGAAGGGCTGCCATTGGTCTGGCAGTGAACCCACCCCCCAAGCAGGCTCCACCTGAGGGGTTGGCACTGCTCAACAACCGGGTCATGAGGCCTGATAGTTGCCAGGTCCTTGGCCCCTTGGCATTCACCCTTAAGTAGACGATCCCTGATACAAATCATTCATAGGACTTGTTGCTCAGGGAAATGAGTGGGGCCTCATTCCTATTACTTCCTATTACTCTGCATACAAGTCTGTGCCTTTAATATGGCCTTTAGGTCTCGTCAGTTAACAGCCCAATCAGGCAGGTTCCTTATTCTTTCAACACAACCCTGTACTTGTCTGGGTTGCCCTCTTCTATGCTTTCTTATTTTGTCTGTTGAAATCCTCTCAAGCCAAAGCTGTGGGACTGTGGAATCTGGGTACCTTCTTGGGTTTCCTCCATGTCTAAAGTGGAGGAATTAGTACTTCTCTAATTTGAACTGAAATATATGGAAAAAAATCTTCCCAACAAGGCTTAAGTCTTTCTGAATTCCCTAGAGCCTGGTTTTTGCTCTTGGTAAGTGCTCAGTAAATGGTTAGGATAAGTAAATGGCTTTGGGAGTAGGGAGAAACACAAAGGAACCTAAAATCCTTGGCTCCCTTCTCCCTCTGGTTCAGGTCCCTCTGATTTTTTCCCCCCACTAAATATTTATCTTATTGTCAATTCAGCTCTATAAGGCTCTTTTTCAGCCAACCCCGTGCCTTTCCCCCTCCCAAGAAATCGTGAACACTTGAGGATTGCACTACCCTTTATTCTAGGATGGAAGGTATCCTAAGTCACATCCTGGTTCCCATTTATCAAGGCTCCCAGCCCCTCTCAGTAGGAATAAGCATGTTCAAGGAGGCTCACTGGGCAGGTGGCCAAGGTCCCTTTCAAGGGGATACACCATAAAGATGACATTGTCCCAGGGAGGGAGGGCAGGGTGATCTGGTCTGACCAACTCAAACCCCATGTAGCTGAAAGCCCGTAGCAGGGCACCTGTGAAAAGAGAAGAAAATTAGAACACTTTTGAGGCTCCATACAATGATTCCCCTAGATTTGGCTGCTTTCAAGAACGAGGGAGTGGCTGGGGGGAAGCCATGTAGTATAGGCATTAGGGTGATGTGGTATGGACTAGCAGACCTAGACTCCAGCCGTGGCTCTAACATTTACTTAGCTTTGTGACATTCTATAAGTTAACCTTCCTGAACTCCAGTTTTCTCATTTGTAAGATGGGAGTCATAGAACCTTCCTCACAGAACTTTAAATAAGCCGATGTTTATGAAGCCCAACATGATGGTGTAAGCTCCTGACCATCTACTGCCTTAATGACCAACAGAGTATGAGGGAATAGGTCATAGTTTCTGTAACATGTGCTCCAAGCATCTGGTTAAATATATTCCTACCCTCCTAGCCCTATGCCTCACACTGTCCATGTTTAACATGTTTGAGGTCCCTTCTATCCCACCAGTTACATGCCTTAATGGTTCTCTGTTAATTTCCCCACTGTTGGGATGCCTGGATGGCTTAGCGCTTTAGCACCTGCCTTTGGCCCAGGGTGTGATCTTGGAGTCCCAGGATCGAGTCCCGCATCAGGCTTCCTGCATGGAGCCTGTTTCTCCCTCTGCCTGTCTCTGCCTGCCCCTCTCTCTCTCTCATGAATAAATAAAATCTTAAAAAAAAAAAAAATCACCAGTGCTGCTTCAGTCTGGCTTCTGACCTCTACCTGCAGGGCCTTCCTCATAATCCCAGTGTAATTTGAATACACAAAAGTGCTAGGTGCCTTCATTTGGGGAGGGGGGCAGTTTAAATCCCTGAAATGCCTCTTCTCTTAAAGAGTGAGGAGAAAAGGGTCCTCTACAAAGGAAAAGTTGCTGTCAACTGCTTCAGCACCACAGGCCAGGAAGGACAGCCCATCCCCACCTCTGTCATTCCGGTTGTTTTGGAAGTTTACAAACACGGAGTCCACATTGGTCTTCTCCTCCACATACTCCAGTGTTGCAGTCAAACTAGGGGCCAGAGGGAAGAATCACAGTGTTTAGTGAACTAAAAATCCAGACCCTTACTTGGAGTAGAAGAAATCTTATTGCTCAATGTTTTTTGACCTAAGCCAGGAAGTGAAAGTTGATGAACTTGCATTGATTTTTTTTTTTTCTCTGAAAGCCAAGGATTGCACACAATAGAACTGACACCCATGCCCCGCAAGGGGCCTGAGGAGAAGAAACTGCTCTATAAAGACAAACAGAAGGCGCACATCCTATTATTCAACTATTTATGGATCCTCACTTCTGTGTTTCTGAATCTGAGTCCAGCAGCCTCCTGTGGGCTGTTATTCCTGGAAGTCCAGATTCTCGCTTGGCTCACAGGCTTGTCTGCACACCACTTCAGTGGTATGAAAGTATCAACCCTCATAGGTTAACCTACCCACTACCTGATTATGACATAAAAGAAGGAAACCTGGGCAGCCCGGGTGGCTCAGCGGTTTCAGCCCAGGGTGTGATCCTGGAGACCTGGGATCTAGTCCCACTTCGGGTTCCCTACACGCAGCCTGCTTCTCCCTCTGCCTGTGTCTCTGCCTCTTTCTGTCTCTCATGAATAAATAAAATCTTAAAAAAAGAAAACCTCCTGCCTCTTCCTCTCTCACCCTCCTTCCCTGCTTTCCCTTCTGGGCTTAGTCACCTTTCCCGGTTGCCTTGATCCAAGGCCCGATATGGAATATCCAGGAAGAGTCGATGGTCACAGAGAAGACCGTGCCAATGGGTAGAGGTCTGGGGGGTGAGGCGGAAATGGAAGTCTAACTGCACTGGGTCCTGGTGGAGCAGAGGGTCAGTAGCCAGCACCGTCAGCTTCCCAACCTGGAAAAGAAAAAAGTAATAGTTTCCTATGCTCATCTCAAATTGCAGGCCAATTTGTGTCTGAGAAAGCAAATTGGCTGACAGGGAGCCTGGGAGAATTGGAGCCAAAGTCTTACTCTATCCCGTAATCCTAGGACCTAATTCTCTATGGTAGAGCTTTTCTTGATATCAAACAATCTAGAAAGGAGTCAGTGCAGTTGCAGTACCGCTGCCTGCTCACCTCACCTGAGGGATGCACCAACCCTTCAGAAACTTAAATCCGTTTATTCCTTAAGCAACATTGTGTCATTTGTTTACTGTCTCACTGATAATGCTCTTCCACTTCTTTCCGTTATAGGGGTTTTCTCTGAATTCTATTTCTCATTTAAAGTGCAGAGGTCACCCACAGGCATGTTACTGCAGTGTGATACAGGGGCAAGTTGAGTTCTGGGTTCTAGTTCCTGCTTAGCATCTAAGCAACTTTATGTCCCAGAAGTCTGCTCTGCTCTTTGTTCCCACTTCCTCTTTTCCTATTCTGTTTTTCGCCACCAGCTCTGTGACCTTGATTTAATATTTCTGGGTCAGAGTCCTTGTTTCTAAAGCAAGTAGCTATTATACATGAGTTCCAAGATCTACAATTTTCCAACTAGCTAATACCCCTTCTTCACAAGGTACTATTAACATTACGCCAGGGGTTCCCCAGCACGGCACCAGTACACAGTCCACTTACCGAGTATAATTCTTTAAACTGGTTGTGATCACCCTGCTCAGTGCTTCTGACCACCTGAAGGCCTGCTAGGGACTCAGGAGCACTGAAGGCAGGAACGGGGCCGGAGTGTCAAGTCCTCCCGTTCCTTATAAGTGATGCTGGTTGGAAAAAGAGCCCCAAGTTAGTTCCCTCTGCATCTGAGAAGAGAGGATCATAACTTCCAGGTACATAGGACTAGGATCTGGCACTGTCTTCTGTATCTTCTGTGAACCAGCCTGTTTCCATTCTCCCAGGCCAGCCAGATGGAATAATTTTAAAGTTCCATGCCAGCCTTCTATCCTATTTTGCTATTATCTCTTGCCACTTGGAAATTTCCTGCAAATTCTTTTATTTTTCCTGACAGTTTACATAAACAACTATAAGTAGAGATGAAAGTAAGTACCTTTTATAACAAGGCAGCATCTTCTCCCGGAGGGTGATCCGGTATTTGTAGCAGTAAAGGTAATAGGCGTATGGTGACCAGATCGGGTAGAGGTAGTTCCGTGTTTTTCCCCTCTTGATGTAAGAAAGGGAGAAGGCAGAGGGGCGTGACCTGTAACAAGGCAGTTTCTCAGTTCAGTGCCTCCCTGCGGCAAAGTGAGGTTCAGAAACGGGTGACAGAGGTTCAGGCAACCTGGTGTCATTGTGACCCAGTGGGCACTATGACATGGGCAAGGAGTCAGCCCTTAGGTCGCTTCAGGGCTCCACTCTGCTGCTCCCCTACCCCACCCAGCCCCCTTAACTAAGGCTCCTGTTCATCTAGTATGTATTTCATGGCTGTACTGCCATTAAAATACTTTACTTTCTGTACTGATTGTAAACAGCCCTGCCTGAGCACTTGTCAAGGGCACCCAACCTGGCCCCTTATTCTGGCACATGCATGCATGTGTGTGCGCACTATCGAGCAATACACACATACACCGTCCCACTTCAGCAACTAAATGGTTCGTGTCTGACACTGTAGATTTCCAAGGCCCTGATCCAATGTCTGATCTGATATGTTGGTTCCCAGTTCCTATCAATTTGATATTTTTATTACCATCCCTACCTTTAATAATCCAGGGGTGCTACACATCGTTGAATTATTTCATTGCCTTGTAAAGTAAGAATTGCAAACTAAAAGCCTCCAGGAGCCAGGACAGCTAATGAAAATTAGTAGAGCTCCTGGGTGGGGCTGTAGCAAAAGGGAAAGTTCATACCCTAAAAGAAGCTGACAACTCAGCTCCAACCAGTTGAAGAAATACACTCCGTGGTCCCAGTTTGTATAATTTTCAACATAAAATGGAAAGTTAAATTCCTCAAATTTTTTCACTAGTGGCTATTAACTCAAATCGATGAAAAAAAAAAAAAGCCAACATTTGTGAGCAAAATTTGATTCTGTGGTCACCAGTTTGAGCCCTCTGCATATTCATTCATCCATTCAACATATATTGAGGGCCCACTGAAAGCCAGACAGTATTCTAGGTGATCGGGATACACCAGTAAACAAAACAAAGATCCCTGCTTAATGGAACTTAGCTTTTAACAGAAGACAGGGGCACCTGGGTGGCTTAGTCAGTTAAACACCCAACTCTTGATTTTGGCTCAGGTCATGTAGCATGGGGCTCCCTGCTCAGTGGGAAGTCTGTCTGTCTCCCTCTCCCTCTCCCTGCTTACATGCTCTCTTTATTTATTTTTTTTACATGCTCTCTTTAATAAGTAAATCTTTAACAGTGAGAAGACAAACATAAACAATAAACAAAATTTAGTATGTTAGGTGATAACTGCTGTGGAGAAAAGAGCAGGATAAAGGAAGATCAGGAGTGTGAAGGGGTGGGGCAGGCTAGAGAAATAAATTGGGTGATCCAAAGAGAGAGACCTCATTGAAAAGGTGATGTTTAGTCAAAGGCTTGAGGGAGGTGAGGGAGTTTAGCCAAGCCAACATGGGGTGGAGGGGGGAGCATTCCATTCCTAAACTACAGCCAGTGCAAAAGTCCTGAGAAGAAAATGCCTGAGGTTTTCAAGAAATAGGCCATAGTGTAAGCTTTGAGAAAAGCAGATGAAGTCAGCTAATGGGCCAGATTAGGGAGGCCTTGTAAACGACTACGCAGCCCTTTTCTTTTACTGTAGGAGGGAAGTCACTGCAAAGTTTTGGGTAGAGGGATGACATGACCTGATGTATGCTGGATTTTTTGTTTTGTTTTGTTTTGTTTTAAAGATCCTGATTGTTGTGTTGTAAATAAACTGTGGAACACTAAGGCAGATTTGCCAAGAGTCTCCTGCAGTTATCCAGGAGAAAGACAGTGTCTCATTCCAGGCTAAAGCATTGGAAGTGGTGGGAAGTGGTTGGATTCTGGAAATAGTTTAAAGATAGAACCCCCCGAATTTCCTGGAGTCTGAGAACTGAAAGAATAGTTTCCATCATTGAGCTGGGAAGGCTGCAGGGGAGGCAGTTTGAGGCGGGGTATAGAGATGGGTTTAGTGTGAAGCATGTTAACTTTAAATTGTCCATCAGAGGGACGCCCCGGTGGCTCAGCGGTTGAACGTCTGCCTTCGGCTCAGGGCGTGATCGAGTCCCACGTGGGTCTCCCTGCACGGAGCCTGCTTCTCCCTCTGCCTGTCTCTGTCTGTGTGTGTGTGTGTGTCATGAATAAATAAGTACAATCTTAAAAAAAAAAAAAAAATCTAAAGGAAAAGTGAGAGAGGAGCTCCCGGAGAGGAGCGCGCGGCCTCAGCTTCCCGGGCTCCCCGCCCCGCCGTGAGGCTCAGGCCCCGTAGCTCGGGTCCGCCCCGCCCCGCCCCGCGCCCCGCCCCGCCCCCCCGCGCCCCTCCTCCCCACCGCCCGGGCAGCGCCGTGGCCTGTCGTGCGCCTGCGCCGGGAACATGGCGGCCGCCGCGGGGCTGTCGCTGCTGCTGCGCCGAGCGCCGCGTGGGCTGCTGCTCCCGAGACTCGCGGGGGCCGCCCCCGGCCCAGAGCGCGACTTCAGCCTCTCTCACAGCCGGGTGAGGGCCAGCTCTGAGCGGGGGCGGGTCCTCCCCTGGCCCGAATTTGTTCCGGGGGAGCGCGGGCTGGGGGTGGCGGGCGGCCCCCGGGAGCCCTGTGCTGGCGGGCCGAGGCCGGCAGCGGCGCCCCGGGGGACTCGCTCACGCCCGCTCGCCCGCTCCCCGCCGCCAGGGCACGGTCATCGTGGAGCGCTGGTGGCAGGTGCCGCTGGCCGGAGAGGGCCGGAAGCCGCGCCTGCACCGGCGACACCGGGTCTACAGGCTGGTGGAGGACACGAAGCACGGGCCCAGGGGCGGCCTGGAGCTCATCCTCACGCGGTCGGTGGAAGGTAAGGCCCGCCACACGCTCCTGCCGAGGCTGGCTGCTCAGCTGCTTTCGCCCTTTCTCTGTATTCGAGAAGCAGCAGCCGTCAGAGGTACTGTGGTCGCGCCATTGCCTTCCCGCGTCGAACAAGGACCGCGAATGCAGCGACGTCAGGAACGGTGTGCAGGGAGAGGGAGGCCGAAGGGCGCGTGCCACAGCCACGGAAGCCCTGGAGGGAACGGCTCTTCTTTGCAAAGGGAATTAGAAGTCTCTTAAGTGTTGTTCTTAGTGACTATTAACATTTTTTGTAGGAGGAATAAGCTCCGCGAGAGACTAAGAGAGACTAAGAGACGTGCCTTTCTTTGATCATCTCCTTAGGCCCTCCTAAGTGCAATGTCTCATGTTCTCCTTGTCAGGACTTGGAGTCCGGGGTGACCTGGTCTCGGTGAAGAAATCTTTGGGCCGGAATCGACTACTACCTCAAGGTCTGGCTGTATATGCATCCCCTGAAAACAAGAAACTGTTTGAGGAGGAGAAATTGGTGAGCACAAAGGAAGGCAGAGGGACTTGGAGGAATAGAATCTTAAAATTTCTTCTAGCAACTTCCTTTCCTTTGCTGTCTAACTTAAAAATGAAGTGGGGATTACAAGAACAGGAATCCAGAAACCTGGCCTATGTCCAGCATAGTAAGAGTTCGATATTTATCATGGACTCATTTTTCTTTTTCTTTTTTTTTATCTTTAATTCCCTTTTCCAGCTAAGACAAGAAGGAAAATTAGAGAAAATACAGACCAGGACAGGTGAGATGGTGAGTAAAAACATAGAAAGTTGTTACTTATTTGTCACCTAAGGAATTACCAATTTCTTCCTGAGGCTCCTTGATTTCCTTGAAATCTCCTAATTGCAGACACAAATGTTGGAGAAAGGGGAAATGTCTGGCTGCCATAACTGGTATTGAGACCTCCTGGGAGGTCCTTACTCATTGGATGAAGTGCCCTAGCTTATTGAGGAAGGCGCCAGCCCAGTACCAGGGGATCCATGGAAGAGTATGAGATGAGGGCTCTGCCTCCGTGGGTATTTTCAGACAAGTGGCAGAGAACAGAGACATGTGAGAAAGTGATCAGTAACCTCAAGGCAGTATAAGAATGATGTGGACCAAAAAGGATTAGGGTGATTGGAGAGGGCTTCTTTTCAGATGGGATCGAATTGAGGGTTTAGTAGGCTTTCTATCTAGGAGGATAGAAAAGATATAAAGGTATTTGTTTCTTTTAAGATTTTATTTATTTATTCATGAGAGACACAGAGAGAGAGAGAGGCAGAGACAGGCAGAGGGAGAATCAGGCTCCATGCAGGGAGCCCAATGTGCGACTCCCAGGACCTCGGAATCATGCCTTAGGCCAAGGGCAGACACTCATCCACTGAGCCATCCAGGAGTCCCCAGGCATGTTTTTAACAAACATCTTCTAGCAAAAGCAGAGGACTTACACAGGGTAATATTATAAAACATATGGCTTACTTCATTCTGTAAACAGGGAGAAATTGTTAATGGGGTAGTGGTAGGATTGAAGGGCCAGAAGTACTGAGTTAATATGGTCTGTGAGGGGATCCCTGGGTGGCTCAGTGGTTTGGCACCTGCCTTCGGCCCAGGGCGTTATCCTGGAGTCCCGGGATCAAGTCCCACATCAGGCTCCCTGCATAGAGCCTGCTTCTCCCTCTGCCTGTGTCTCTGCCTTTCTCTCTGTGTGTGTCTGTCATGAATAAATAAATAAAATAAATATATATATATATATATTATCTGTGAAAGTCATTCTAGCCTGGGACACCTGGGTGGTTCAGTCTAGTTAAACATCGACTCTTGATTTTGGCTCAGGTCATGATCTCAGGGTTGTGAGACTGAGCCCCACGTTGGGCTCTGTATTGAGTGTGGAGCCTGCTTAAGATTCTCTCTCCTTCTGCCCCCTCCCCACTCATACGCTCTCTTAAAAAAAAAAAAAAAAGAAGAAGAAGAAGAAAGTCAGTCTGTCTTGAGATATACCACTGATCCCCATTGACAAGTCTAACTTTAGGGTTTTTTGTTTTTTTTTTTTTCTAAAATTTAATTTATTTCTTCATGAAAGATACAGAGAGACAGGCAGAGACATAAGCAAAGGGAGAAGCAGGCTCCCAGTGGGGAGCCTTATATGGGACTCAATCCTGGGACCCCAGGATCATGACCTGAGCCAAAGGCAGATGCTCAAACTGCGGAGCCACCCAGGTGCCCCAATAAGTCTAACTTTGACATGGTCTATCTCTCCTTGCTTAGGAACAACCAGGTATAACAGGGGGAACAACCTTCCCCTCTGCAGTATCACTAAAACATCTTTCTACAAAATCACCCCTGAGACAATAGGAATGTTCTGTCTTTCCCCTTCATCTTCTCGCCTATATGCTTGAGGCAGAAATTGTGCCGTTTCCTGAACTCAGACCTCGTGCCTCTTGCTAACAACATTATTCTTTGATCACAACTCTAACTTATGTCCCGTTTATAATTCCTGTCAGACAGTGAAATTTCTGAGAAGCTGTCACCTGGAGGTGGGGATGAAGAACAACATCAAATGGGAACTAAATCCCGAAATAGTTGCCCGCCATTTCTTCAAAAATGTGAGTGTTCCCAAATACTACTATACCTCAGAGGGTAGAAGCTACCCCTGGGAAGGAGGCCCAGGATTGATCCTTTGTTAGGGAAGGCTGGAGTTAGGGAAAGTGTTGGTTGGTGGCAGGGGTTGTGGGAGGGAAATGGCTAAGGGTTAAGGATGATCAGAATTTGAAGACTGACAGGAAAAGATGGTATCATTTATTTCCTCTCTAGCTAGGGAAAACCTAGGAAATGTGACTCACTGAGTAGTTTATACTTTTGTGGATGAAGTGATTTTGGTCTCAAGACCTGTTTCTCTCAGTGAATCTTCTTCCCTCTCTGAGAAATTAGGACTTTCTCTACCACTATCCATGGAGGTCTCTGCCCTCCCATAGGATCAGCCAGGGTAAACTCTTCAGTTTTATTCATTCCTATACAGGAAATTCCAGAACCTTCTTTGAGGTTGCCTACAATTGCATTAATGTAAACAGAGCTCCTTTTGGTTATGACCTTTTGCAGCTTGGTGTTGTGGTCGCCCCACATGCATTAAAGTTACCAGAAGAGCCCATCACACGGTGGGGCGAGTACTGGTGTGAGGTGACGGTGAGTGTGTCACATACTGTCTCCTTTCTCTGGCTGGGTAAAAAGCTGGGATTGGGTGGTAGTAGTTCTTATCTGCCCAGCTGACCTCTGAGGATTCCTGTCATTTTGTGTACAGGTAAATGGACTTGACACTGTGAGAGTACCTATGTCTGTGGTGAAGTTTGAGAGGCCCAAGACCAAAAGATACAAGTACTGGTTAGCCCAGCAAGCTGCCAAGGGAATGGCCCCCACCAACTCCCAGACGATCTGAACCTTCTCTCCCTCAAAAGCAGAAGAACAGATTCAGAGGAGCAGTGGAGCAACAGTGGGCCAGCGCCCTGTTACCACTCTCAGCTCTGACCAAATAATGAAATGTTAGCATATGGGGACATCAGCCTAAACTGCGTGTACACATTGAACCCTCTGTATATCCCACCCCCGACTTTGACCGTTAGCACATCAGGCCTTCCTGGGACGGTCTTACTCAAGGAGTACCAGGTTGTAGATTTGATAAGCTGAATATTAATAGATGAAATAGTCTAGATCCTGTTGAGCCTGGAATTTGTTGGAACAAATGGAAGAGCTAGCTACTGTCTCTAGTACCGGTCTCATTCTCATATAAACTGAACATTTGTATCTCAAGAGGAAATAAAGAGGTTGTGTTCTTTTTATTTTTCGTATTTTTTTTTATGGCAGTGATACAGTATGTACTATAGTTAATTTTATGCAGTTATGATTTAATACTGCACCTTCATGTTTACATTTCCCTCAACTGCAAACGGTGCTATGTATGGTTAAGTGTTCGTGTACATGTTTTAATGAATTTTAACTTTTTAATTTTTTTTAAAGATTTATTTATTTATTTATTTATTCATGATAGACATAGAGAGAGAGAGTGAGAGGCAGAGACACAGGCAGAGGGAGAAGAAGCAGGCCCCATGCTGGGAGCCCGACGCGGGACTTGATCCCGGGACTCCAGGATCGCGCCCTGGGCCAAAGGCAGGCGCCAAACCACTGAGCCACTAAAACTTTTTAAATTTTTTTGGTTGTAGTATACTTCAATCAAAGTATGTTACATTAGTACATTACATGTTACATTAGTCTCAGGTGTAGGCATAGTGATTGGATAATTCTGTATGTTATGCCTTGCTTACCACAAGTATAGCTGCCCTTTGTCACCATGTAACACTATTACAATACCATTGACTATAGAGGTGGTGTTCTTTTTAGATGTTGTTTACCAGTCTTGAGTAGACTGGAGATAGGACCTCCAAGTGGGTTGTCCTCTTGAGCTATTGGGGTTTGGTGCAGAAAGGGAGAATGCATTTGTAGGCTACATCCCATGGGTGCTGTGGGCAATGTACTTAAGTGGATATGTCTTTGGTCTTAAGAATTATTTTTGTTAGGTATATTGATAAAGGCATGAATGGACAATGGATTCTACTTTTCTAAAGGGATCCAAATAAGGCCTAAGGATAATTGTTGGAGAAAATGAAACTAAGATGAAAGAAATTTAAGGAGAACTCTGTTTTGTTTCTATGACCAGCTCCTGAAATTATTAAAAAGATGATCCCTTAGTTTCTAGACTAGGGTTAAGACCTAGGGCTGGTCATTGGGTAATTATGGAATAGGTATCTTGATGGGAGATAAGGGAAGTAGACAGTTCTGCCTAAATTCAAGGCTTGTGAATGGGCCAAAGACCAGCTGTTGACAGATGGATTATGCTAGTCGCTATAGTCACTCAAATATATGAGGTCACAGAGGTTAGGAAGGGTAAAGGGACCATTGACTCTCCTCTCCTTACCAGAAGCTCACAGAAACTTGTTTCTATCATAGTGTTTGAGCTTACTGTCTGAGTAACTTACATTCACATGAGGCCATCCCAGCTAACAGGTCTGGCATCAGCTGCACTGATAACTACAGCCAGCCTCACACTTGCCAGACTCCATAACGCAAGTCTGGCATGGTACTGTTTGAAATTTGCCATTTCGATAATCTCCATCCCTACTGTTAGGATGAAAAGCTCATTTAACACATCTTTCCAGGGATTCCTGGGTGGTTCTGAGCTCTGAGTGGTTGAGCATCTGCCTTTGGTTCAGGGCGTGATCCCTGGATTGAGTCCTGCATCGGACTCCCTGCGGGGAGCCTGCTTGTCCCTCTGCCTGTGTCTCTGCCTCTCTCTGTCTCTCGTGAATAAATAAATAAAATTGTAAAAAAAAAATCTTTCCACACCACGACCATCAGCATCATGGAGTTCTCTGAAATTGTCTGAGCAGCGGGCACAACATTCCACACAGCTAATTTCAAAGTGTTTAAATTTTAATTTGTTATAGTGTGAGTCCCTGGCAAAACAGACTGAATTGGAAACTTGTGCACAGGAAGTTTATGACAGGGGAGTCCTCCGAATCAGTACCTGTGGAGGAAGCCTGACTGGGTAGGGGGAGGTTGAACTGAGTGGTCTCAACAAAGATCTTGATCAGCCCCTCACCCTCAAGCTAGGATAGCTGTGTAGAAATGTGTAACCTGTTGAGCCCAGTGGCCAGACATGCATACCCCCACATGGGCCAGGGAAGGGTCATGTGCTTGGGTGAGGTGACTGACTTCAGGCAAAGGCATTTCCCAGGGGGAACCCAGATGAGTGCTGGCAGCATTCTCAGCAGCTTGGGAAATGAATGCCTTAGTCCTGGAATGGGAGATCAGAGCCACATGCTCAGCGCTCTTCAGATCCATTTACTTCATAAGTTCTAGAATAATCCCTTCAGGATCCTGATGGGCCCCTTTTCCTGGGAAAACTAACAGAGGAGGGTCTGGGACAGCTCACAGCCCCTGCTGCTACAGCCATCCTGTCTGCAAAGGGTACTTCTCTCCCTCCTCTACTCCCCATCTAGATTCCTATCTATACCCCACAACTTGTACTTCTGGTTCAGAGAGGTTACCTGATAAGATACCTTTAGGTCTTCAAGGGCCACTGATGCAATTGTTTTATTATCTTGGCCTGAGATAGTGGAGGCAGTTTCAAGAGCTTCATGCTGGCCTTCACTGTGATAGCTTTTACCCTGTATTGGTCAATGTAGTTCTGCCAACTATCAACTATGCCCATCTCAGTTACCCCATTAAAGACCAGTGAAATGACTGCTAGGTGGATCTATTGAACCCAGTAGAACCCCTGAGAGCCATACCTGGGTCTGGAATCCATTTGTCAGCTCATCACCATATACTGCCAATCTAATGGGTCAGTGATGATGCTTCAGATCTGTGGACATCATTATCACGTAGGACCCTGAATGAGATAATTCTTCAAATGTCTGAATATCCCCTTTTTTCCAGTGTGTCTTGTACAAACAAAAGGTCATAAGTCCTTATGGGATAGGACTGGGAGAATTATTACCTTATACACTTGTCATGCTGTTTCAAGGTCCTTTCTCTTAAGAGTCTAGCCTTTCACATCAGTTGTTCCAGCTGAAAAACCGGCTCAGGAAGACTTCCATTTCTACCCATGAAGTGATCACAGCTATAGAAATCTCCTTCCCAGGACTCCTGGGTGGCCCAACAGTTGGGTGCCTGCCTTTGGCTCAGGATGTGATCCTGGAGTCCCAGGATCAAGTCCCAGGTCAGGCTTCCTGCATAGAGCCTGTTTCTCCCTCCGCCTGTGTCTCTGCCTCTCTCTCTGTCATGAATAAATAAGAAAATCTTAAAAAAGAATCACCATTCCACTATAAATAACAAAAAAAATGGACAAAATTTTAATGTTTATGGATATTGAAAAGCAGGTAGTACAGAACTTCATTAAATGAGAAAAGGGAAATAAATGGGGTGAGCCCTCTGATTGCCTCAGTTTATTGCCTAGAGGTAGTTTCCTGCACTGTAGTGTAGGGAGCAGTACAGAGGGGGGAATCCCAAATAAAGCCAGAGATTAGAGCTGGTGGAGGATCATGGAGGATCACTTTCCCCTCCCATGCCAAAGAAGTTCACAGGAAGTTTATTAAAACAATTTTAAATTTTGATTCAATCTCATAACACAAAAATGTCCCAGGTTCCAATAAAAAGACTCCTCATGGGTTGCCTGGCTGGCTCAGTTGGGACTCCTGATCTTGGGGTGGTAAGTTCAAACCCCACCTTGGGCATAGAGATTACTTGGGGAAAAAAAGGTTGTTACATATTGAGGGGAAAAAAGTCTCTCATCATACCAAGAACCAGGAAGATCTCAAACTGAATGAAAAAAGATAGTAAATGCTGATACTGAGATGACAACATGATCGCCAACAGGGCTGAGTCAACATTTATAAAACATTCCACCCAACAGTGAAGTAGACTTTATTTATGCTCCCACAGAACATATACCAAGATAGACCATATCCTGGACCAAAAAATAAATCTCAACCAATTTGAAAATGGAGTCATACAGGGGAGCCTGCATAGCTCAGTCGGTTAAGCATCTGCCTTTGGCTCAGGTCATGATCCCAGAGTCCTGGGATAGAGCCCTGCATCGGGCTCCTCACCCAAGCAAATAGCAAGGAGCTCCTCACCTGCTTCTCTCTCTCTGCCTGCAGCTCCCCCTGCTTGTGCTCTCTCTCTCAAATAAAATCTTTTTTTTTTTTCTAATTTATTTATGATAGTCACAGAGAGAGAGAGGCAGAGACACAGGCAGAGGGAGAAGCAGGCTCCATGCACCGGGAGCCCGACGTGGGACGGGAGCCCGACGTGGGACTCGATCCCGGGTCTCCAGGATCGCGCCCTGGGCCAAAGGCACGCGCCAAACTGCTGCGCCACCCAGGGATCCCTCAAATAAATAAAATCTTAAAAAAAAAAAAAAAAATAGGAATCATACAGAATGTGTTCTCTGATCACCATGGACTCAAATCAATGAGAGAAAGGAGGAAAATTTTACAATACTTCAAAATTAAATGCACTTGTAAGTAATCCATGGGTCAGTGAGGACTTCTCAAGGAAAAAGAAATTTAATACATTGAACTGAATAAAAATGAAAACAACATATCAAAATTTGTGGCACAGCTAAAGCAGGGCTGAGGGAAAATCAAGTACTAAATGCATACATTAGGGGGATCCCTGGGTGGCGCAGCGGTTTGGCGCCTGCCTTTGGCCCAGGGCGCGATCCTGGAGCCCCGGAATCGAATCCCACGTCGGGCTCCCGGTGCATGGAGCCTGCTTCTCCCTCTGCCTGTGTCTCTGCCTCTCTCTCTCTCACTGTGACTATCATAAATTAAATGAATGAATGAATGAATGAATGAATGAATACATTAGGAAAGAGGAAAAGTCTAAAGTCAATCATCTAAAGTCCCACCTCTAGAACCTAGAAAAGAAGAGCAAAGTAAATCCTAAGCAAGCATGAGCAAGGAAATAATAAAAATGAGAAAAGGAACTACCAGAAAGCAATGAAATTTATGAGAGGAAATAGAGAAAATCAATGAAACAAAGAGCTAGTTTTTTGAAAAACCATTAGAATTGACAAACCACTAGCAAGACTAAGACACAAACTACAAATATCAGAGATGAAACACAGCATATCACTAGAGACTTTACAGATACCAGAAAGTTGGTATGAACTCTATATGTATGAATTTGACAACTCAGACAAAAACCCTTGAAAAATACAAACTACCATAATGACCCAATGTGAAATAGATCATTTGAATAGCCCTATAACAATTAAGGAGAATTAATTCATAATTTAAAGCTCCCCCCTTGTGCTCGCTTCAGCAGCACATATACTAAAGCTCCCCCCTTCGCCTCCCCTAAAAAACTCAGGCCTATATGGTTTCTCTGAACAATTCTACCAAAAATTTAAAGAAGTAACTAATTCTGTATACTTTTTTTTAAAGATTTTATTTATTCATGAGAGACAGAGAGAGAGAGGCAGAGACACAGGCAGAGAGAGAAGCAGGCTCCCAGAGGGAGCCCAATGTGGGACTCAATCCTGAGACTCCAGGATCACGACCTGAGCCAAGGACAGACAACCGCTGAGCCACCCAGGTGTCCCCCTATATAATTTCTTCCACAAAATAGGAGGGGATACTTCCCAATTCTTTTTATGAAACTGGTATTACCATGAAAACAAACCCCCAACAGTATAAAAAAAAAAGTACAGTCCAGTATCTCACATGAATATAAATGTAAAAATCTTAACAAAGTTTCAGCAAATAGATTTGATCAAATTATGGTAAGCTTTATATACCATACTCAGGTGGGGTTTATTCCAGGGATGCAAATCTGGTTCAATATTCAAGAATCAATCCATGTAATCTACCATATTAACACTCCAAAGAAGAAAATCACATGATATCAATTGATGGAGAAGAATCATTTGACAAGCCTATGCCCATCCATGTTTGTTTGTTTTTTAAGATTTTATTTGAGAGAGAACAGAGAACAAGCATGAACAAGGGAGGGACAGAGGAAGAGGGAGAAGCAGACTCTGCATTGAACAGGAAGCCCAAAGTGGGGCTCAATCCCAGGATCCCAGAGTTCATGACCTGAGCTGAAGGCAGACCCCCCCTTCAACATAATGCTAGCAGTTCTAGACTATTTCTTGCAATAAGGCAAGAAAGGGAAGTAAAAAGCATACAGATGAGAAAAGAAAATTGTTCGCATTTACTGATGACATGATTACGTAGAAAATCTCAGGGAATCTACAAAAAGAAACTAAAAATAAGTTCATACACATTCACGTGCACTCATGCATACATGCATGCACGCACGCACACATAAGCACATAAATCCCATGTGGACACCAAAATTAAAAATACAATACTCTTTAAAATTTCTCAAAAATTTTAAAGGTATAAAGGTATAAATCTAGTAAAATACAGATTTATGTGCTGAAAATCACACATTGATGAAAAAATCAAAGATCTATATAAATGAGAGACAGTGTTCATGGATCAAAAGACTCAACATAGTAAAAATATGTCCTCAAATTTGTATTATTTTTTAAATTTAAATTCAATTAACATATAATGTATTACTGGTTTCAGAGGTAGAGGCCAGTGATTTATCAGTCTTTTTTTTTTTTAAGATTTTATTTATTCATGAGAGACACAGAGAGAGAGGCAGACACACAGGCAGAGGGAGAAGCAGGCTCCATGCAGGAGCCCGATGCGGAACTCTATCCCCGGACCCGGGATCACGCCCTGAGCTGAAGGCAGACGCTCAACCGCTGAGCCATCCAGGTGCCTCATCAGTCTTATATAACACCTAGTGCTCATTAATTACATCAAGTGCCCTCCTTCATGCCCATCACCCAGTTACACCATTCCCCCCACCTACCTCCCCTCCAGCGACCTTCACTTTGTTTCCTGTGATTAAGAGTCTCTTATGGGGGCACCTGCGTGGCTCAGTCCGTTAAACATCTGCGTTTGGCTCAGGTCATGACCCCAAGGTCCTAGAATGGGCCACATTGGGCTCCTCCCTTAGCAGGGAGCCTGCTTCTCCCTCTCCCTCTACCTACCACTCCTCCTGCTTGTGCTCTCACTCTCTCTGTGTCAAATAAATAAATAAAATATTTTTATTATTTTTTTAAGATTTTATTTATTTATTCATGAGAGACATACAGAGAGAGAGGCAGAGACACAGACAGAGGGAGAAGCAGACTCCATGCAGGGAGCCCAATGTGGGACTCGATCCCTGAATCCTGGGATCACGAGCTGAGCTGAAGGCAGATGCTCAACCCCTGAGCTACCCAGGCACCCCAATAAAATCTTTTTAAAAATGAAGTTTCTTATGGTTTGCCTCCCTCTCTGATTTTGTCGTTTTATTTTTTCCTCTTCCCCTATGATCCTCTATTTTGTTTCTTAAATTTCACAAGTGAAATCATAGAATAATGGTCTTCCTCTGACTTACTTTGCTTAGCATAATACCCTCTGGTTCCATCCACGTCGTTGCAAATGGCAAGATTCCATTTCCTGATGGGTAATATTCCATTGTATATATACCACATCTTCTTTATCCATTCATCTGTTGACAGACATGTGTGCTCTTTCCACAGTTTGTCTATTGTGGACATGGCTGCTATAAACATTGGGGTGCAGGTGCCCCATTGTATCACTACATCTGTATCTTTGGGGTAAATACCCAGTAGTGCAATTCCTGGGTTGTAGGGTAGCTCTATTTTCAACTTTTTGAGGAACCTCCATACTGTTTTCCAGAGTGGCTGCATCAGCTTGCATTCCCACCAACACTGTCTGAGGATTCCCCTTTCTCCGCATCCTCACCAACATTTGTTGTTTCCTGACTTGTTAATTTTAGCCATTCTTACTGGTGTGAGGTGGTATCTCATTGTGGTTTTGATTTGTATTTCCCTGATGGCAAGTGATGTGGAGCATTTTTTCACGTGTCTGTTGGTCATTTGTCTTTGGAGAAATGTCTATGTCTTCTGCTCATTTCTTGATTGGATTCTTTGTTCTTTGGGTGTTGAGTTTGGTAAGTTCTTTTTTTTTTTTTTTTTTTTTTTTGAGTTTGGTAAATTCTTTAGAGATTTTAGATACCAGCCCGGTATCTGATAAGACATTTGCAGATATCTTCTCCCATTCTATCGGTTGTCTTTTGGGGTTTTTTTTACTGTTTCCTTTGCTGTGCAAAAGCTTTTTCTCTTGATGAGGTCCCAATAGTTCATTTTTGCCTTTGTTTCTCTTGTGTTTGAAGACCTGTCTAGCAAGAAGTTGCTGCAGCCAAGGCCACAGAGATTGCTGCCTGTGTTCTTCTCTAGGATTTTGATGGATTCCTATCTCACATTTAGGTTTTTTTTATCCATTTTTAGTCTATTTTTTTTTTTGTATGGTATAAGGAAATGGTCCAGTTTCATTCTTCTGCTTGTGGCTGTCCAATTTTCCCAACACCATTTATTGAAGACACTGTCTTTTATCCATTGGATATTCTTTCCCGCTTTGTCAAAGATTAGTTGGCCATAGAGTTGTGAGTCCATTTCTGGGTTCTCTATTCTGTTCTATTGATCTATGTGTCTGTTTTTGTGCCAGTACCAAAATGTCTTGGTGAACACAGCTTTGTGAGAGAACTTGAATCTTCTTCCCCAAATTGATATGCAGGTTTAATGTAATTACTATCAAAATCCCAAAATTTTTGGTAAACATTTACAAGATTTTCCTAAAATTTATGTGGAAGGCAAAGAAACTAGAATAGCTTAAAGAATTTTGAAAAATGGGCAGCCCTGGTGGCTCAGTGGTTTAGTGCCACCTTCAGCCCAAGGCCTGATCTTGGAGACCCAGGATCGAGTCCCACGTCGGGCTCCCTGCATAGAGCCTGCTTCTCCTCCCTCTGCCTATGTCTCTGCCTCTCTGTCTCTCATAAATAAATAAAAATCTTAAAAAAGAATTTTTTTGAAAAAGAAAAAAGTGTGAGAAATTAGTCTACACAATTTTTATATTTATTATATAGCTACAATAATCAATGCTGTGTATACTCTATAGGTGGAATGATAGACACATAGATCAATGGAACAGAATATAGATCCCAGGAACAGGCTCACAAATATGCCCAAACTTGGTTTTTTGGACAAAGTTACCAAAGCTATTCAGTGGAGGAAAGATAGCCTTTTCAACAAATGCTAGAGTAATTGGATAGCCATAGGCACAAAATGAGACTTAACCTACAACAAAAATTAACTCAGAATGGCCAAGGACCTAAAAATAAACTAAAACTATAAAACTGTTTTATAAAAATAGAACATTTTCAAGATCTATGAAGAAACAAAGAGTTTTTTTTGTTTTTGTTTTTGTTTTTTTTTTTTGCTAAAGATTTTATTTATTTATTCATGAGAGACACAGAGAGAGAGAGAGGCAGAGACATAGGCAGAGGGAGAAGCAGGCTCCCTGCGGGGAGCCCAATGTGAGACTCGATCCCAGGACCCCAGGATCATGCACTGGGCCGAAGGCAGGTGCTCAACGGCTGAGCCAGCCAGGCATCCCTTAAAGATTTTTTTAAACAAGCGTCTTAGTTTTGTTTTGTTTTGTTTTGTTTTTTAAGATTCTGTTTATCTATTTGAGAGAGAGAGAGCATGTGCACATACGGTACAGAGGGAAAGGGAGAAGCAGACTCCCCACTGAGCAGGGAGCCCAATGTGGGGCTCAATCCCAGGACTCTGAGATCATGACCTGAACCAGATGCTTAATTGAGGCACCCAGGTGCCCCTAAAGATTTTTATTGTTAAGTAATCTCTACATCCAACACGGGGCTCAAATTTACAGCCAGCCAGGCACCCCAAAGAGTTCTTGAATTGGATGCTAAATGATCCATAAGAGGGAAAATCAAGAATTTGGACCTCATTAAAATTTAAATATTAGGCTCCTAATAAGCCCATGTGAAGAGTGTGAAAAGAAAAGCTACTGGGAAACAATATTTGCAAACAGTATCCTAAAATTTATGTGGAAGGCAAAGAAACTAGAATAGCTTAAAGAATTTTGAAAAATGGGCAGCCCTGGTGGCTCAGTGGTTTAATAAAGGAGCAGTATCTTGAGTGTAAAAAGAACTCTCAAACTCAAGAAAAAAAACTACAATCTGATCAGAAAGTGGGTAAAAAAAAAATTTTACCAAAAAAGATATAAAGAGAGAAAATAAGCACATGAAAAGATGTTCAACACAATTAGTCATGAGAGGATGCAAATTAAAACCACAATGAGATATTACTATACACCTATCAAAATGGCTAAAATTAAAAATTGTGACAATACTGAATGCTGGTGAGGATGCAGAAAAAATGGTCAGATGTTGCTGGTAGGAATGCAGGATGGGGTAGCCACTTTGGGAAAGAGTTCGGCAATTCCTTACAAAGAAATACCCTTACCATTTAACACAGCCATCCTGTTCCCAGGCACTTACCAAAGAGAAATGAAGTTACTAATGATGTATCGATGTTCATAGGAACTTTATGACCCCAAATGGAAACAAATCAAATGGCCATCAGTGTTACATAAATAATGGAATACTACTCAGCAAGATAAAGGAACTAATGATACACACCACACTGATAAATCTAAAAAGTGCTCATGAAAGAAGTTGGACACAAAGAACTACATGCTGTGTGATTCCATTTATGTGAAACTCTTGTGATAAAGCATTAGCAGTGGCTAAGAGCCAGAGCTTTGGATGGGGAGTGGACTGCAAAGGGGCAAGAGCAATGATAGGCTAGTAAATGTTTAACAATCAGCTTTCAGTGAGAAGGAAGTCCTGGTTTGTAGCATTTGCCAATTTCTTTTTTTAGAGGGAGGGAGGGAGAGAGAGAGAGAGAGAGAGAGAGAATGCATTCCAGCACAAGAAGAGGGGTAGAGGGAGAGGGAGAGAAAGTCGTAAGCAGGCTCCATTCTCAGTACGGAGCCTGATGTGGGGTTCAATCTCACAACCCTGACATCATGACCTGATTCGAAAGCAAGGTTGGACACTTAACCGACTGAGCCACCCGTGCCCCACATTTGCCAGTTTCTTGTATAATATCCTTTCCACTGACAATGTCACATATCCAGTGCAACATCACTAGACACTGAGTATGGAAGAGGGTGCTAGCTAACAACTGGATCTCACTAGATGGTACAAATTGGCTCTGGTACATCACTGGGCCTAGGATCTGAGCTGAAGATACTTAATGAACTGAGTCACCCAGGTGCCCCTAAAGTGTACATTTTAAGTTGGTGTTTTAATGTAAGTAAATTATACCTCAATAAAGAATTCTTTTTTAATGCTGACTAGTTGGGATGTCTGGGTGGCTCAGAGGTTAAGTGTCTGCCTTCAGCTCAGGGCATGATCCTGGAGTCCTGGGACTGAGTCCCACATCAGGCTCCCTGCATGGAGCCTGCTTCTCCTCCCTCTGCCTATGTCTCGCCTCTCTCTCTCTCTCTCTCTCTCTCTCTCTCGAATAAATAAATAAAATCTTTAAAAAAAAATAAAGCTGACTGGTTCAGGGTGTAGAAACAGAAAGGAATTGTAACTTTTTATCAAGGTAGCTGTCCTCAGCCTCCCTATCATCCATTCTTGGTTTCTTTTTTATTGTACAGATCGAGCAATAATAGCCTTGTGGAGTGCCATCTACCTCGTTACCCAGAAAGCCATGTTCCACAAGTGACCTCTGGCACTCCGTTGGTCAAACCCAGACCCTGACTGCCTCTCCAATCCAGTAATGGATTTAGCCTCTCCATCAGATTTTGTTTTCAGGTACTTGCTAATTGGACATCAAAGCTACCCTCCAGCTACCAGACAACTGCTGGCATTCTGTTCTCCCAGCCCCCAGAATCTTTCTCATCCCTGTAACTCTTTGAGGGATCTGTGCTCTCACTTCTCCACCCTGATGAGAAAAGAATCAGGTACTATGTGAAGTCCTGCTTCTGCAGGACCTGATTCCAGTCCACCTGGGGGCTGTGAGAGATGGTGTCAGAAGTATGACTACTGAAGCACTGTATAGGGCTCTGAAGAAGCTTTCTTTTTTTTTTTTTTTTTTTCAGTACCAATGTTTTTATTCATTGTATTTTCCCAAGGTAAAAAGAGAAGGGAAAAGGGTCAGCATGTGCATTACAAGACAATAGCAAGTGGGAAAGGAAGTACCTGGCACAGCAACACCAACCATCAAATAAACACTCCCCAGAGATGGAGTCACTAAAGCCCAAGAGGGCTCAGTCTCCTGCAGTTCAGAAATGAGGGGAAGGGATCAGGTTAAGAACAGATAGGTATAGCTTTCCTACCACCCCCACCCCCACCCCAATAAATTCAAGATTTCACACAAAGCTTTGGTTTCTAGCAGTAAACATGGAGTTACATTCGTCCATCTCCTATTAAACAATCTTGTGGCCACTTTGACAGAAGTTTCTTGCACCTGCATAAGAGTTCCTGAGTGACTTGGATATACATTCATCTTCCTTTCTTGGTCTCCCAACCCTACTTTCTACATTCGGCCCCCCTTGTTGCTTCTCTACCCTCAGCCTGGAGAGATTAAAGTAGGTTTGTTCCATCCAAATACAAGTGTATTAGTATGAATCACATCAAGGAATGGACTTGACACAGGAGATTGGGAACAAGGGAGAATGTGAAATGTGTATGTGTGGGGCCTTTTCTTGGGAGTGGGGGATAGGGTAGGAGTCAAGTTTTTAGGACAGAAGATCTGGCCCAAAAAAGGAAATACAGGAAGGGAACACAAAATAATAGTCCAAGGCTGCCACACTTCAAGAGGGGTCACCAAGCTATGTTCCAGTTTCTTTTCCTGGTGCAGAACCTTTTGTCAAAGATGCTTTGGCTCTTTTTCTCAATACAAAAAGAAGTTTGTAAACAATAAAACCCCAAAAGAACATGGAGAAGATCAACACATTATATTTATACAAACCAGGCCACCTAGCAATCACCCAATCAGCTATTCATGAAAACCTACAAAACCCAAATACAATCACTAGAGGGGGCAGCAAGCAGGGAAGACAAGAACCCAGGATCAGACACACATCACTCAATATGTTCTATTACATCTGCCCCATTTCAACACAGTGAGGTAGGTTTGTGGTGATCTCATAGCATATTAAGTAAAACCTTCTTTTATCCTTTAGCTACCATGACACTAATCACTGCTGCAGCAGGGCAGGACACTGGTTCTGGACACTGCAAAGAAGCCATGGCTTATGGTCTCTCTAGAAGTCAACAAGAAAAGCCCGGAATTTATAAAGGTTAAGAAAGTTAGCTTCAGGGATCCCTGGGTGGCGCAGTGGTTTAGCGCCTGTCTTTGGCCCAGGGCGTGATCCTGGAGACCCGGGATCGAATCCCACGTCGGGCTCCCAGTGCATGGAGCCTGCTTCTCCCTCTGCCTGTGTCTCTGCCTCTCTCTCTCTCTCTCTCTCTGTGTGACTGTCATAAATAAATAAAAATTAAAAAAAAAAACATAAAAAAAAAAAAAAAAAAGAAAGTTAGCTTCATACACTCCATCCCTGGGCAGCTCAAGATGGGTTCCAGAGTTACTATTCTTAAACCTATCCTTACCAACTCATCTTTAAAATATGCACGCGCACATGCACGCACGCACACACATGCACACTCTCTGTTGTGCATGGTAGGCCTAGCCCAATCCAGTGAAGGATGTATCTGGTATGTAAAGTGAGTCCTGTACCCTGGGATTAGAAGTCTGGAACAGGAATCCTTTATTACACGTATAGACACCTCTTGACTAATCCTGGCTTCCCCTCCACACCTTTCAGCTGGTGCGGCCTCTCCTAATGTTACTTCCTGTACCAGTTTTTCCTGTTCAGACCAATTTCCAATATTCCACTAGAAGGAGATTAAGTCATGGGGCAACTGAGTTAAAACCTCATCTCCCGGGCAGTCCTGATAGCCCAGCATTTTGGCACTGCCTTCAGCCCAAGGCATGATCCTGGAGACCCAGGATCGAGTCCCACATCAGGCTCCTGCGTGGAGCCTGCTTCTCCCTCTGCCTGTGTCTCTGCCCCCATCTCTATATCTGTCATGAATAAATAAAATAAAATCTTTTTTTAAATAAAATATTTAAAAACAAACAAACAAAACCTCATCTCCCGTGGAACACTGAAGGTAAGAGAGGTTTCAAGAGAACACTATGGCAGAAAAGCCAGCTCTAATTGGCAAAAATGAGGCAGTTCAATAGGCTATGCACTCCAAATAGTTGTTCTTCCTGGTGATAAAACAAAAAAGTATTCCTCCTGTGCAGACCTGGAGCTGCTGCTGACTTATCCCTGAGATTGTTTATGTACCTGAGAACACAGTGCAGGAACGAGGGCCTTAAGATGAAAATACACAAAAATAGGGCAGCCCCGGTGGTGCAGCAGTTTAGCACCGCCTGCAGCCCGGGGTGTGATCCTGGAGACCCAGGATCGAGTCCCGCATCGGGCTTCCTGCGGGGAGCCTACTTCTCCCTCTGCCTGTGTCTCTGCCTCTCTCTTCGTTCTCTCTGAATGAATAAATAAATAAAATACACAAAAATACAAAAACCAGAATATTTATATTATGAAAAGAAAAGTTAAAATGCACAAGATACGTCATTCGCACACAGCTAGTGCAGTTGGCATCCTGGAGAAAGTGGGGCCCAAGGGAAGGTTGTCCAAGGGAGCAAATAAATAAAACCCTATCGGCCCAGAATGGGGTGGGATTAAGCTTAGGAGCAGAAGGTCTGTAGCTATTCCCCCAACAATCCCTGTGGCTACTGTCACAACCCAGTCCTCAGCACCCTATCCCAAGAGTGGGTTATGGGACAAGATGTGGAAAAACCCTGCCTTACCCCTTAGAGGTTCCCTCCCCACAGAATATAGTGGTTTGTGGGTTGGGCCCATCAATCTGGTCTCATGCTTCATCTCCACACTCTGGCATGGGAAAATTATTATTACATGTCCTTCTTTGAAAGGAAAACAACTTCCCTATCCAGGCCACTTTCAAAAGCTGGAAATCTGAGGGTGGAGACTCAGGTAAAGCACACTGGGAGGGATTTTCTCCAGAACTCTCCACAAGCATTTGGATAGAGCACGGTTGTAGTTCATTTGCCTCACCCCTTCCCCCCAACCCTGCCAAGAGGGAAGAGGGAGTGATGCTGTGGGACCCTGGCCTGAGATGTACGGCAGAGCCAGCTGCCCCCTACCCACTTTGTCCCCACTTTCTCCACTCTGCCGATTGATGCCTGCTCCTCCAAACTTCCTGATCACAAATGAATTACCCTCACTCACTATAGCTCAATTCTGGGCCTCTGGGAGTAGGGCAGGGCTATGGATCTCTTCTTCTTCCTCCCAAAAGTATGCTGGCTTTCCCTGTGAGCTGGGGGCCTCCTGGACCTTCAGTGGACATGAGGCCACCATATGGCTGATGCTCTGGCACAAGTGGCACTTCTTGGGCTGAGGGCAGCTTGCATTCCTCGGCATGGTGGTCTGGGCCCCTGTAGCACCTGTCTCCCTTTGATCTGCGCTTCTGCATGTTCTTCCCTTTGGGCCACCTCTTGCTCCCAATACAAAATACCCCACCAGGCCCGGTGACCCTGATAGATTCTAAGCCTTTAGCAGACTTCTTAAAGGTGAACTCCACTGCCTCACCCTCCTTCAGGCTCCGGAAGCCCTCCATGTGCAGCTTGCTCTGGTGCACAAAGATATCCACTGGGGAGTCAAGCGCGATCCTGGCGTGGGTGATCATGGACAGGAACCTGAACCCCTTGTGCAAGTTGAACCACTTACAGATGCCAGCACCATGCAGCAGCCGCGGCTCCTCTGCTTCCCCGGGCAGCGTCCTCCAGCGCCTTGGCACAGCCACCTGCAAACTGCTGGCTTGACACAGAGCCCATGGTAGTTAGCTGAGCCTGCAGCCCCTGGCCACTGGTCAGGTGGCTGCTGGCCCCAGAAAAGTCCGGAGGCCTGAAGAAGCTTTCTTGAGAAAGTTCTAAGTTTTTTGTCTACATGAAATAGTCCTAAACTCCAACATGTCAACTTGCGTTTAATTTTAGTTTATTCCCTCTTCTTGCCAGGGTGCCCACACCTGTGACCTCTCCTCAGGGGCTGCCCCGGCTCTAGGAAAATAATGCACTGGGTTTTGCCCTTCACTGAAATAGTAGCTGCTATCTATGAAGGCCTGCCATGGGCCGGACACAAGTATGGATGCCCAGGTGTGCAGTATCAGCCCTCACAACAAAATCCACAAGGGACATCTTATCCCCTTTAAAGATGAAGAAACTCAGCCACCCAAGAGAACAGGAATGGTTTAGGAACACTAAGAATCTGTTGTTTTTTAACAAGCATTTAGGCAGAGGCAATTGTTTGTAAGGCACATTTGGTTCCGGGGGCCTAAAGCTGAATTTTCCCAAGGATGGCCATAGGCACATGCCACCTTGCTCCCGGGAGATGTTTTAACACATCAATGTTAGCATTCATAGAGTTCAGTCATGTCAATGATATTCAACCTTAACATCTAGCAGTACATCCCTCTTTCTATAGATGTGAAAAGCAAGGCCCTAACAACTGTATCAGAGAGATAAAAGTGAAGGAAGACTTCAGGAAGAACTTTCCTTGTAGAAAATGAAAATCACCCCTCAGAGTTGACAATGAGAAACATGGTATTAGGCAGAACTTAGGCCCTGTCCTGGTCCTGATCCATCTGTTAACATTCTGCATCCACTTTGGGAGGCATTGTCTTGCACACCCATCATGCCTTGTGTGTTTCTCTTCACCTTTGAAGCTGTATTATAATTATCTATGTATCTGTCTTTAGTCACTAGATCATGAGTTCCCTGAGGAAAGAATATCCTATTCCCAAAACTGCATCCTCAATACATAATGTACCATAATATTTGTTGAATAAATGAGTAGGCAAGTAAGTGACTAAATGAATGGATGAATGAATAATCAACTTTGCAAGGTTTTTCCCCCTCATTTTTAAAAAAGATTTTATTTATTTATTTATTTATTTATTTATTTATTTATTTATTTATTTATTTATTTATGAGAGAAAGAGACCAAGAAACCGAGAGAGAGCACAAGCAGTGGGGAGAAGAAGAAGCAGGCTCCTTGCTGAGCAGGGAGCCTGATGTGGGGCTTGATCCCAGGACCCTGAGATCGTGACCTGCGCAGGAAGGCAGATGCCTAACCCACTGAGCCACCCCCTGCTCAGTGGGGGGTCTGCTTCTCCCTCTCCCTCTGCCTCCTGCCCTCTGCCTTCCACGTGCTCTCTTGCTTTCACTCCTCCTGTCTCTCAAAGAAAATCTTTTTTTGAAAAAAGGAAACATCTAGGCTGCTCATAGGGCAGGACTGCTAGAGACAAGGCCCTGGATGCTGTAACTTCTGAAGAAACTTCCTTCTAGGAGAATCTGTGAGTTGGTGACTACTTTCATTCTTCCTAAGCCCTTTTTCTCTCCTGCTGATGCTGTCCCTCAGGCGGCCTCCAGCTTTGCAGCCATGGCCAGCAGAGGGCAGTAGAGGCCCGTCTGGTTAGAAGAAGCGCGCCTCGCACGAATGCTGCTCCTCCCCCTTCCTTCCACCTGTGCTACGAGACCGGGGCATTCTCACTGCAGGCCTGGGAGAGCCACTGCCCCAGCTGACACAGGTCACTGCAGGTCACACGGTGGCAGTTAGGCCTGCCTGTTGGTCCCCATTACCTCTGATATCAGGTCTGATCTGTGCAACATTTCTTTTTTTTTTTTTTTTTTAAGATTTTATTTATTTATTCATGAGAATACACAGAGAGGAGAGAGAGAGAGGCAGACACAGGCAGAGGGAGAAGCAGGCTCCATGCAGGGAGCCCAACGTGGGACTCAATCCCGGGTCTCCAGGATCACACCCTGGGCTGCAGGCGGCGCTAAACCGCTGAGCCACCGGGGCTGCCCTGTGCAACATTTCCAAGAAGCTCCTACTGTTTTTAGCCTGAGGGTAAAACAGATCTCATGGAATGCTTGGGTGCCTCAGCAGTTGAGCATCTGCCTTTGGCTTGGGGGATGATCCCGGGGTCCTGGGATGGAGCCTCACATCAGGCTCCCTGCATGGAGCCTGCTTCTCCCTCTATGTCTCTGCCTCTTTCTGTGTGTCTCATGAATAAATAAAATCTTTTTTAAAAAATTAAAAATACAGATCTCAAAAGATGAAAGACACCAGGCCCCTGTATGCTCCAGCACCTCCCTTTACAGAAGCCCATCCTTGACCCAGCTTCCCCTTCTAACCTGTGCCCTTCCTCTAATGACCATCCTCCCAGAAAGCCATGTGCATCCACACCCACATCCCCATCTCACAACCACTAGAAGTCCACTCAATCCAACTCCTATTGACCCCAGCACAGTGATTCATCCTAATTTGACCTAAAACTAGGGATCCCTGGGTGGCGCAGCGGTTTAGTGCCTGCCTTTGGCCCAGGGCGCGATCTTAGAGATCCAGGATCGAATCCCACGTCAGGCTCCCAGTGCATGGAGCCTGCTTCTCCCTCTGCCTGTGTCTCTGCCTCTCTCTCTCTCTCACTGTGTGCCTATCATAAATAAATAAAAATTTAAAAAAAAAACCTAATTACAAACCCAGAAGACACCTTTCAGTCTAAATCCATCTCCCCATCCACTTCCCTCTGTGTTAACGGATATAACCCCACACCTCTCCCTTTGCCTGTGAAGGAAACTGAGAAGTCATTCTAGAATCTAGAATGACTTAGCCCATTGGAACCACAATCCTGCCAGCTCTCCTCCTAAATTCAAGACTCCATCTCCTGAAGCCCTGCCCCCATGCAGGTCAGCCTTCACACAGCAAATGCACTCTGGGCAGCTGAGTCCCAGGCCCCACTGCGTGGCCCCGGGTGACAAACACGGCTGACCAGGCCAGCTCTCGCCACAGCTCGCATTCTCCAGGCCACAGACAGCAGACAAGATCACAGTGACAGATGTTGTGAAGAAGACGACCAGGGCTGATGGGGGTGGATTTTTTTTAATTAGATTTTTTTAAATTAAGTATTAAAAATATGTGGGTGAGGCTACTTCAATTAGATCCCTAGGAAAGGACTCTGAGGAAGCGACAAGCAGCTCTCTAGGGCACTGTTGGCTGGCTGGAGACTCAACTTCCCAGCCTCCCTTAAAGGGGGAGATGCACACAGGTCTGGCCAATGAGATTTGAGGGGGACTTGGCAGAGGTGGAGGGGCTGTACCAGGGAAGACTTGCTTTCCAGAAAAGAAAGACAAGTATCGCTGCTGCAGTCCTTCCTGCTCATCCTTTGGCCATGAGGGAAAAGGAGGAAGCTGCAGAGGCAGGTCCTAAACCAACCATGTGAGTTGTGCCATGTGAGAAAAGCATGGCCTGCTCCCTTAGAAGCTTCCTTTCAGAGCAGAGCACCCCAGCCCTGTGAAGACCTGTGAAGAAAAATCCAGGCACAGTTCAAAGGCCCTAACTCCCAAATTCCCCTGGTATACCTGAAGAAGGGAGGAAAGACCTGTGTGTCTAGAACACGGGCAGGTGGGAGGCAGGGGGCAGAAAAAGTCTGAGGGATGGAGAGGGTCTTGAAAAGCCCGGAGAGCCATCTGGTTTAAGTGCCTGGAAGACCACTGGTAGGGTTTCAGGCAGGCTCTGATTTGGGTTTGTTTTCTATTTATTTTTCTATTTATTTATTTACTTGAGAGGGAAAGAGCACAAGTCAGGGGAGGGGCAGAAGAGAATCTTCCAGGAGACTCCCTGGCAGGCATGGAGCCCAACACAGAGAATCCCAGGACCCATGAGATCCCAACCTGAGCAGACAAAAACCAAGCCACCCAGGCACCCCCTTTTTAAAGATTTTGTTTATTTATTCTGAACCTTTATTTATTCACGAGAGACACAGAGACAGGCAGAGACACAGGCAGAAGAGAAGCAGCTCCCTGCAGGGAGCCCGATGTGGGACTCGATCCCAGGACTCCAGGATCACACCCTAAGCAGAAGGCAGGCGCTAAACTGCTGAGCCACCCAGGCACCCCTTAAAAGCAACCATTCTGAGACGTGGAGAAGGAACCAGCAAGCTGCAGGCACAGCTTTGGGGCTGACCCACCAGCAGCCCCCACTCTCCTCTGGACACCTTCTTCTCCAGAAGTCTCTGGAGCACTTGGGTGGACCACAGGACCCTGATCTGGCCCTGTGAAACACAGGTGGAAAGGACTTTCAGGGAAACTTTCTTTCCTGACAAAAAGGTACAGGCGGGGCGGGCATGGCCACTTCCTTCTCCCTGTTGGAGGACAGAGGCAGCCCCTTGCGAGGTGAGCCACAGGCCAGAGCCAGCTGAGGCGGGAGGGGGGCAGGGAATGGAAGCCTGGTCTGGGTCCTTACTGATACCACTGAACCTTTGAATTTTGCCTACAGCCAGACATTCTATCAGGTGAGAAAAATTAAGCAGCTATGAACTGGGTTTTTTGTTCCAGGCAGTGAAGTTGGCTCTCAGCTGGGGCGGGCAGGAGTCAGCACAGGCCTGCTGAGACGTGAGTGACAAGATGCAGAGAGAGGTTGGTGATGGCTTGGACCATGGGTTTTTCCACTTCTAGCTTAAGTCTCCCCTAGTTTGTCTTCCACACTCTGGCATTTTCTGAATGTAAATCTCTTCAGGAACTCCTCTTGGCTTAAAATTTTGTGCTGGCTCTCCATTGCCTAGATGATAAAAATCAACCTCCTGTGCCTCATGTGTGATGCTCCTCACAATTGGTCCCATCTTCCTGTCTGGCCTCTTCTCCCTGCATCGTGCCCACCTCCAGTCAGAGCCCCCTGTGAACACTGCCCATGTGTCAGGCACTGCCCCTCCTTGTTCCTAACCCAGCAGCCCTGAGAGCTGGTAATTACATGTCTTGGTTTACCTATGAGAAACCTCACAAGAAAAGTGGCTTGGCCAAGGCCACACATCTAGTAAGTGGTGGGTCGGGATTAAACACCGGTATGCTTTCAAAACAAATTAGAGATGTATTTTTCCCACTTGTCAACAAGTCTGAAGGCAGGCATTTGCTGGGTTGTTCAAGTACTCAAAGACGCCACCAGGGCCTCAGTGTTCTGATCTTTCCTTTCTGCCACTTTGGAGGACGGGCTGTCTTCCTCCTGCTGGTCACTTCATGGCCTTACCATGGCCACTCGACTCTAGACATCACATTCAGGGTCACAACAGAAAGGTGGGTAAAGGGAAGGCTACACCGACTTTATCATCCCCCCTCCCCTTATTCTTGTTAAGAAAGCAAAAGCTTTCCTAGAAACCTGCAGCACACTTTTACACATGGCTGCCCCTTGCAAGGCAGGCTGGGAAACCAGGGAAAGTGGTGCTGTGGCTGGCTTAGAATACCATCTACCACTTGGGGCTGAGCCCACTGCTGCCCTCAACAAAGCTGGTGTTCAGTCAGCAAGGAAGAAAGGGGTAAGGAGGATGGGCAGGTGACAAACAGGGCCGGCAACCACCACCCTGCTCAGCAAAATGGAAGCACCTGCCGTACCCTGGCTCCCCCCACACTGCCCTTCACATCGCCTGGCAAGTACTTTCCCACCCATCACATGCCAGTTTCCCTGAGGTCCCTCTCTTTCCTGCTGCAGGTAGACTGGGTATTCTTTCTTACCCCTCCTGTAGATGTATCTACATCCATCAGAGCTGTGTAGCTTTATAGTTCGTTTGTTTAAGATTTTATTTATTTATTCATGAGACACATAAAGAGGCAGAGATACAGGCAATGGGAGAAGCAGACTCCTTGCAGGGAGCCCGACGTGGGACTCGATCCCAGGACCCCAGGATCACGACCCAAGCCGAAGGCAAATGTTCAACTGCTGAGCCACCCAGGCATCCTGCTTTATAATCTTTATAGGGGCTGATAGAACATGATTGCTCACTCAATTATATGAGCATTCATTCTCTTCAGATGCTCACTGAGCACTTCCTCTACGCCGGACACCGGGCCAGCAGTGAGGAATTCAACAGTGAACAGGTCCGATTTTTAGATTTTGTCCCTGTTCTGATGGCGCTTTCAGTCTAAAAGGTGAGCTATCTGGACAGTTAAAGTTTGGGGTGATAAGTTCCACATCTCCTCCCAGACCATACAGCACCGCGTGGCAGGATGACCTCCCCACCTTACCCTCAGAACCTGGCACACGATGTCATACAGAACAGATGCTCTCTGGACCGTGTGCCAAATGCCTTCTTTCCTTGGCTTGGAAATATGTTCTAATTGAAATGCATTTCTTTTTGTTGTTGTTGTTGTTGTTGTTTTGTTTTGAAATGCATTTCTTATTTCTGCCAGGAACCCCCCAAGAATGAGTCACTATACTCTTGCAGTATCATATCATGCACTCAAGCATCTGAAAAACACTTTGTTCTTCCCCCACCTTGTTGCAGACCTCTCTTCCCAGGAAAGCCTTCAAGAGTCTAATTTAACACATCTCATCAGAGGTCCTTGGTACATGTGTTTTCTGCTGAAGGCTTCATCTGGATTTTCTAAACAGGGATACCTCACTGTCAGAGCCATAGCCACTGAAGTGTAATTCTGAAAGCACTTGAAATAACTCTTCGGTTCCTGCTACATCGCTTATTATGCATAGATTTAATAGTTCTCTTGCCACCTGGTTTTGTTGCCCTTCCACCATGGCAGGGGCTGGTAGCTGGGAATGAGACGGACAGGGACAAGGGAAAGAAAAAGAACACAGCCCCTGCTTTGGGCTAAGCCTCTGTTGCCATGGTGATGTGGACGACACACATAGGTGAGAGGTCCTTCATACAGTGGATTGTGGAGGCCAAAGAAACGGGGCATAACACAGAAGACATGGATGCCTTCTGGGCCTGAAAAGGATGTCAAAAGGCCAACTGGCCCACTCCCCTGCCTGTTAGCTGAAAACCAAATGGACGGGTGGCTTGTTGGTAAAAATCCTCAAGAACAAAGTCCACCACCTCTGAGTCACCTGTTAGATTCATATTTTACAAGTGGCATGGCCCTGAATGGGTTTTCTTTGTCCAATCTCATTTTTTTACTGTCTTTCCAGCCCAGCTGCTGTTATCGCTGGTAGAAAAGAGTTAAACCACCACCTGTACACCCCATACAGTAACCCAGGAGGGAAGATGGGAAAAACAAACAACAAACAAGCCATGCTAAAGTGTGGACAGGGCTTCAGTACCACCCTGATCAACTGTGGTCCTCGCAGGATCCCCGCCCTCATTCTTTTGTCCAGCCTTGGCTTTGGGAGCAAGTGGCCTGGAGGGGCAGAGAGGACACAGTGTTGAGGCACATGTGGGAGCAGCCCCTGACCTAGCGGAGGCCCATGGGCTGCCGCAGACAGCCCACCCGCCCTGTGGCTTCTCAGGTCAAAGGAGGAGCACAACAGCCCTCTGTGCTGGATGGCTTCCTCCTTTGGAGTGAAATACAGCAGAAAGAGTGGAAAGGTCTGTTTTTAATGAATATCTTTAAAAGCCTTTGCAACAGCAGACACGGCCCAAGGAGGCTTGGAACCACACACTGATGATGACAAAGGGCTCCCTTGCTTCCAGGAGACCCTGCAAAATACAAATGATGCTATGAAATCAGGAATGTGGCTTTTGCCCACCTCACGTGAAAAATTCCCAATCTGCAGAATCCTTTCAGAAATCATCCTGAGATATGTGAGATGGCTCTCACAGTAGAGCCTGGTTTGAAGATGAGGGGGAGCAGGAAAGTCCCTAGTCCAAGAGATACAACGAGGGAAATGGTTCCCGCCCCTTCCAGAAGCAACGGGAACCCCCTCTGCTCCCAGCACCAGGGAAGAAGGAAAAGGCCATCTGCGGGGAGCACTCAATATTCTGCAGTCTGACAGCGGGGTCTGGATGCTGGCAGGCCCCACCCCCATTTCCCTGCCACCCTTCACTCCCACACGATTCCGCTTCCACTCTCTGACTACGTTTCACTAGGCTCAGAAGACAGCTGTCTCTTCCTGCCACGGACATGCCAGACAAACCCCGGGCTGCTCTTCACAGCCCCTAATTCCCCAAAATAGTGTCAAGAAAACGAAACACTTGCATGAAACTTCTCTGCAGCTTCTCCCTTTGGTTTCTTTCACACCCTGGGCTGAGAAGCCAGTGCTTATTTTGACAAGAGTAAAGAAGCCTCTGTCTGTAAGTGAGGTTAACACCCACCCTAAGGCTGGATTCTTTCTGGTCTCTCTCGGCAGCTGAGCATCATGATTCTGCTAATTAAGCTGCTTTCTTCTCCTTAATTAGCTGCATGTGAATCTTGTTGGGAAGTCTTGGATCTGTGAAATAGTCTGGGATAAGAATCGAAAAGAAAAAATTATCTAAACCCAAAGGGGAAAGGCAGGGAGGGAGATCACTTACTCTGCTCAAGAGCTAGGATGGCTCAGCCTCGCAGGGCTGTTCGAGGCGGCCCTGCTTTCCAACACACTAGAAGTCACAGCAGATCCCGTGGTCACTGTCCCCGCCTGGAGTGGTGCTGAGCCTGTGAGCTCAAGCGTTCCCAAGAGGGGCTTACACAGGATGGCTCCTGTCCCTTCCTCACTATCCTGCAGTTCCTCAGCTTCCTGATGCACAAGAGCCATCAGAGGGCCGAGGGATCTCTGGGTTTTCTGCTCCCAGCCCATCCTGAGGCCCAAATAAATGCCAAATGTTATTCTCATCTCAGCTCAGCTTGCCAGCTCATCTCTGAGATATCACGCCCTCTCCTCTCTGAGAATATCCTCTCAGAGGAGAGCCAGGCTCTCACATGATGACGACAGAGGAGAGTTTTTATACACCCAGCATAATGTGAACCAGAGGCGTCATCTGCTGTGGCAGCAGACACATCAAATTCAGTTAGAAATGGTGCAAGGCCAGAACTACGTCCCTGGGCCAACAGGACCCAAGGAAGCAGCCAGCTCAGCCCTTCCCTCTCAGTACCACTGACCTAAGGCAGCTGGGGCAGCAGAACCCCTTAGAGTCACCTGGGGACTTTTTCAATTGTGGGGCCTGGCCCCACCTGAGCTACTGAAACACCAACCTCTTGGGCTGGGCCCAGGCATCAGCATTCCTTAACAGCTCCCCAGGTATAGCCAGGTTGGGGAACCTTGCTTTACGATGCCCAGGTAAAGAGCCACCAATGTGTTCCTTTGGGAATCTCAAAATTCTTAACCCTCCCCACAAGGAAGCTCTGTCTCATTTTTCATCTGTCCTCATTTTGAGGAAATGACAATGGAGGAAGTAGCCTTCTGAAAAAAGCTCCTTAAGGGGACATGGAGTGAAGAAGCACCCCAGACTCTGCAGGGAGAATTGGGGCTTGTCCGAGTCTACATCTGCAACAATATCCCTTAGGCTGGTTTCTCAAACACCCACAACGCACACTGCCTCACTCACCTGCAGCAAATTCTTGGATGTTGTCTGGTCTTTTCAGAAACATTTCTCTGGAAGACATAAGGAATAAGGGCAAGAGTAAAGCAGGCCTGAAGGCAGGCTGCGCTCAGCCTCAGCCACAGGTCCCCACCCTCAGGGAGTAGATTGGCCTGAGACACAGCGTTCTGGGAGTCAGTAAGCCGGGGACCTCCTGACCAAGACCCTTGCATTCGTTATTTTCCCTCAGGTCAGGCTCTGAAGCAAAGGGCAAAACATTAAAAATGGCACCAAGCTCACCTCACAAGACAGCTGTGCCACAGACAGGCAAAGCATGTCATTCATTCAACAAACATTTTCACAGAACCAGAGACCAAGCTAGGGACAGGAGGTAAAGATGAAGGACACATTGCCTAGTCCTCGAGGGCTTCCTGTGTGGTCGGACACATATGCGACCCCACAGCTGGTGACTGCATTTAGCCACGGGTGCCCAAAGGGGTGGCGAGGTGGGGGGAGCAATGCCATCAGCAATGCTGAGAGGGCAGACTTAGGCTGCTTGTTTCCCTGCCTTGACCAGAACACTGATAAGGCCTGCAGCGCTGGTGCCACTGGGGAGGGGAACTGCCTTATCTCGCATGGAGTTTTATTGTTCATAAAGAATGTTCACAAATATTATCTCATTTTACAACAACCCTGTGAAACAGCAACGACTGTGCCCCATTTTACATATGAAGAAATCAAACTTTCAAAAGGTTAATCATTTGCCCAAGTTCACAAAGCATGTAAATAAAAGGCAGAGAGCCCAGGTCTTATGATTCCAAGGCCAGTGTTCTCTACAACACCTCCAATTGGCCATGGCCGCTCTGCCCACCAGCCTGGAAGAAGGCTTCCTGGCCCTGAAAGCCCCTACCTCCCAAGCCTTAAGAATTTGCCTTCCTTCTCCTTGAATTCCACTTGATAATCATTGAGCACAAATTCTGTGTGACTATACTAGATATGAGGGATTGATTTAAAAAATAAATAAATAAAATACAGCACCACCTCAAAGAAATTAGTCAAGTAAAAAGGAACGGGTAAGTTCCCAAATGTCCAAAAGGCCAAGGAACCTCCTGGCAGTGCTCTAAGAGGGTGTTAACACTGTGCTACGGACAAGGAGGATGGTTTCTGAGAGCACAGACCCAGCAATCTTCACAGAGCAGCTGGTACCCCGTGCACTCAGGGTTTCGGCAGGCAGGATAAGGGCATCCCAGACCCAGAGAAGTGGCAAGAATAAAGATCAAGAAATCAAAGGAAACAGCCTGTGTCCTATAGATGGTGAACTCCTCAAGGGTAGGAACCAGAATATCCACCTTTTGTATCCCCAGAGTTCAGAGGAGCACTTAAAGTGTCAGTGTCCCTGACAGTGGGGAGGTCCATGGAGTGATCAGAGCTTCCATCTGGCTGGAATGGGGGGCCAGCACAGAGAGCAGTAGGGAGCAAAGGGGCTCTACTATGGAGAGCCTGGAAGGCCAAGGAGAGACATGTATATCAATTCAAAAGGCAAGGGGAATGGGTAAAGCTCACACTAGTCACACAGTGGAACATCCCCAGCAGTTTCAAGATTGAAGGATCTCTAAGACACAGTTGGGCAACAGAAGCCAGGCAAAAAGAGTACATACTGCAGAATTCCACTTATATAAAGTACAAAAAAGGCAAAACAAATCTGTGCCACAAGAGAAGTCAGGATACTGGCTACCTTTCGGGGGGAAGTGCCTGGAAGAGGCCACAGACAGTCTGTGATGCTAGTCAGGTTCTATTTCTTGATCTGGACCCTCGTACCATGTATATTCTCATCTTGTAAAAGTTCACCCAGTTTAGGATATGCCATTTTTCATTATATTTCAACGGAATGTTAAAAAAAAAAAAAAAAAAAGTGGGGGGGGGGCAATGTTGTAGAGCCACTGAAGATTTTTCTGGCTAAGGAATGACATAATCAGTTCTAAATTTGGGGAAGGAAAATTAATTAATTAATTAATTAATTAATTAAGGGAAGGTTCATCTGCCTGGCTACTAGAAAAATAACTAATAAAGTCTTTCTACAATTTCATACTTTGCGATCATATCTCCAGCCTAAAACCCAAGATCCCTGGGTGCCTAAAATAAGTTAGATCCCTACCCTTTCTATTTTTCAGGTCCAAAATTCAAGGTATTAAGAGTTTCATACACTGTGTATACAAGAACACCCTGAAGAGCTGTAAGTGAATCGCTATAGGATCTGGAAAATCCAAGTAGGGGGCTCGCTTCCCAACAAAAACATCTTGGAGCTCCTCAATGGGTTGGAGTAAGTCTAGTGCAGGGACCTGCAGAAGAGGTAAGGGCAGGTATGCCGCCCAGAATTCTGTCCCCTATTCTCCTTTCCTCTTTTCCTAAGGGGAATACCATCTGAAGTATCCAGTATAAATGATGGGGGCTGATTCTAATTCATCCCAGTTTCTTCTGAAGAAGTAACAGGAACCCCAAAAACAACAAAAGCAAACCCTCAAACTTTAAACACTTCTTCTCCCCCTCCCACCTCCACCTCAGAAAGAGAAAAAGCCTGAAAGGGGCAGGAGAATTTCCTGTAGGTAGCTTCAAGAACAGCAAAGGGAGAGCCTGGTGGCCTACCTGGCCAGAGGGGTGGGTGGGTGGGGTGGTGGTAGTGGGGATAATAAGGAAGGGAGGAAAGCTGTTCTCGAGGCAGCCAGGAGCAGACACCCAGTTCCTCCTGGAAACTTCCTGGACAGAGAAGCTGGGCCATCCCTGACATGTAAGTAAAAACACTACCCTCTTCATTCACCACTGTCCCCATCACTACCCATTCCTTGTGTTTGTGAACAATGCAAATGGTGATTTAATTCAGGCTTTTAATATCTATCCTCAACCTCCCTGCTGGAATCATTCCTAACTTGGAGCTCCCCGCGATAGGAATGAGGTCAACCTTTATTTCCCTTTAGAAGAAAAAGTGCAAAAAATGATAGCCTGATCCCCAGGACTGACACTGACAGAAGACCCCTACACCATCTTTTTGCCTAAGCCTTAGCCCTGAGCCAAACAAAACCAACCTTCACAGAGAAGTTTCTGTCTTCCCTTTCTCCATCCCCTATCTGCCCTGTGAGAATCTGCAGCCTCTGGAGAAATGACGAGGAGATCAAGGACAGTGAGATCCGGGAAAGAAAGGAGCCTGGAAAAAAGACACAGCTCCAGGTCTACTGTTGAGAAGATAAAGAAGAGCCCTGCCTCTGGCTCCCCTTCTGTGAGCTTTCAACCCAACACAGTGGAAATACCAGGGGTCTGGATCCTGGTTCAGCATCCTGGGGAAGGTACTTCACCTCTCCACCTATAAAACGGAAGTGAAGATGAGCTGTGTTTTGTCGTTGCTGGGAAGATCAGCCCAAGTACCAAGACGCCATACGCTATGCACTATGCACGCTATGCACGTGCCAGAGACACAGACATGGCTCCGCTGGCTTGGCGTTCTGACCAGGGACAGAAGCAGAAGAGGACAATGAAATTACAGTTCAGTGTGATAAGGGCTCATGAAATTGAGCACAGTGCCTGGAATTGGAAGCCATTATTAACATTTAAACCTTGCCTACTTATCTATAGCCAAACGGTATTGGAAATAGTTCTATTGTTTTTATCCTTGTTGCTGCTAGATTTTTTTTTTTTTTTTTTACAGTTCTTTGCCTTTCATCCCATCAGGAGAATTTTCCATTGAAACAAATGACACACTTAAGGGCAATGTAGGGGAAAGAAAAACATGCCCCAGGATATAGTGGAAAACAGTCTTTTCCCCAAGACTTACAGGCGAATGGCTTCCAACCATTGGCGCCTTTCCACAACAAAGCTCTCAGGGACAGAAGGGCCAGACTCTGATTTTTTTTTTTTTTTTTTTTTTAAGTTCTAGTGATCTTGTTAAGCTCCTCTGATGCAGAAATAGTGTTCTACACCCAATGGCTGCCTGTTGAGTTTCTCAATGCCAAATTACCTCTTCCAAAAGTCAGAAGATATATATTTACCCTAACAGCGAAAATGACTGAATATTAATATTTTTGAGAATTTACAGATTAACTGAAGGAAACCTCTAGAGATAACTCAAGAATGCCCTGGATGATACAGATCTCAGAAAACAATCTTAAAATACTTGTCTACCCAAAATGTGTGTGTGTGTGTGTGTGTGTGTGTGTGTGTTTATTTAGTTGTTATGTTACCTTATGGTCGGCCACCTCTGACCCTGAGGGCAGCAGGCGCTCATCTCCGCAGCAAGTTTTCGTAGCATCTTCCACTGGTGGTCAAGGCCGACTGGGAACACCCACCTACCTGAAGAAACCGCTTATGAGCAGGTCCACTTCTTTGTGGGTCCTCAGGTATTTTTCGTTAGCAATCCGAGTCTGAATCTGGGGGTAAGAGGGCGAAGGAGGAGGCAGGTTTCGCGGGCAAGCCCTGGGGTAAGGCCGCGGGCCCCGGGCGCGCCCCGGAGCGGGAGGTCTGACGCCTTCACCCGCCCCGCAGCCCCGCCCGGCCGCGGCCCCGCAGCCCCAGGCCCCCCAGGCCGCCCAGGCCGCCCAGCTCCGTCGGGCGCCGTCGGGCTCGGGGCCCCGCCGCTAACTGCCGGTGTCTGCTCTGCGCCGTCCGGGCGCCGTCTCCGTGTCCGAGTCACCGTCTCCGCCAGTCCTCCCGGGCCGTTCCCGCCAGGTGCCTGGGACCTTCCCGCACCGCGAGGGGCCGTAGGGCTCCGCCTGGGTCCTCGCCGGGGCACGGGCTCCCCCCGGGCCCGCTCCTTGCCCTCCTCCGGGCCCCCCCCAGCCCCCCCACGGCCTTCCGGCCCTCACCTGGGCACGGGCTCCCCCCGGGCCCGCTCCTCGCCCTCCTCCGGGCCCCCTCCCAGCCCCCCTCCCCCTAGCCCCCCCCACGGCCTTCCGGCCCTCACCTGGGCACGGGCTCCCCGCTCCTCGCCCTCCTCCGGGCCCCCTCCCAGCCCCCCCCAGCCCCCCCACGGCCTTCCGGCCCTCACCTGAGGACCGGCTCCCCGCCCCTCGCCCTCCTCCGGGCTCCCTTCCAGCCCCCCCCAGCCCCCCCACGGCCTTCCGGCCCTCACCTGGGCACGGGCTCCCCGCTCCTCGCCCTCCTCCGGGCCCCCCCCAGCCCCCCCACGGCCTTCCGGCCCTCACCTGGGCACGGGCTCCCCCCCGGGCCCGCTCCTCGACCTCATCCGGGCCCCCTCCCAGCCCCCCCAGCCCCCCCACGGCCTTCCGGCCCTCACCTGGGCACGGGCTCCCCGCTCCTCGCCCTCCTCCGGGCCCCCTCCCAGCCCCCCTCCCCCTAGCCCCCCCCCACGGCTTTCCGGCCCTCACCTGGGCACGGGCTCCCCGCCCCTCCGCCCCCCCCCGGCCTACGGCCCTCGCCCCGGGCGGCTGCACTTGGATGGACGCGGGGTCGGGATGCGCCCACCTTGAAGTCCCGCAGCTGCTCCTGCTGCGCGGGGCTCAGCGCCCCGGGGTCCGGCCCCAGGAGCCCGCCCTGCAGCGTCGCCATCTTGTCCGGGTCGTCAGGGCGACGGGGACGCGGGCGCGGAGGCCCCGCCCCTCCACCCCTTCCGCTCCCCTCCCCCCCGCGCAGGCCGGTCGGGGCCTCGGCTGCTCGGCTCGCAGGGGGTGGTCCCTGGGGGACAAGTGAGCGGGGCCTTCAGAAGCCGGGGAGGAGGCTCTAGACGAGACTGGGGGCGCCCCCGTGGGATCGCCTCCCTCAGACTGGGGGGCGCACTTCCTGGCTGAGTCCTGCACGGAAGGAGGCCTCCTTCCTGACCCCACCCAGCCACAAATAGTTTTGTTTTTCTTGACTCCAGAGAAAAACTGGCGAAGGAATTCCTAAGGCAAAGTCTCACAGAACCTGATTCATGACCCTGTCGGTTCTCTGGCAGCTGTTGAAGCCCTATTGGCCGGGGCTTGCGGGGGGGGGACGACGCCAGACCGCAGAAACCCAGCTCCTTCCCCTTCAGAAGGCTTAGTAGCCAACCCACCCCCCACTCCCGCCGCCCCCCCCGCCCCCCCCCCCACCCCCGCCCCCGAACTTGATACTTAGTAACACGAAGGCATCCCTTGGATGGAGGGGAGTTCTGCAAAGGAAGAAAGGTCCTTGCACTGACCAAACGGGAAAGGACCTAGGGGACATTCTGCCAAAGGTTCTCCCTCTTGAACTGACTATATATAGGTTCACTTGCTCCTCATAAGCTCAATTCTCTCTCCCACTCCCAGTGGAACAGAGGAGGGGAAGGACAGTTGGTCTTCAAGGTATGTTCTTTGAGTTTCTAACCAAGAAAGGGAAGTTAACTAAGAAAGGGAACTGAAAATAGGCCTGGAAAGGGCAGGAGCCTGTCTGTCCACACACACACACACACACACACACACACACACACACACACACCAGACCATGCCCAGCAGAGGCCCCTGGGACAGGGACCAGACCTCCGAAGGGAGGCAGGTCCTTCAGGTTTGAGAACAACTGCCCAAGGAGAAACAAACCTAGCATTTAGACCATGGCTTTGGAGGGGGTCTCTCAGTGGTATAGCTCTATCCTCCGCAAACACTGAGGAGAACAGAAAATGTTGGCAGTACCCACACCAGGAAAAAACCACGGAAGATAGATTATGTAGCGAGCTACAGGCCTCTTCCCAGAAACCGCATCCAAGTTAGTAATCATTGTGGCTGTTTGGTTTTTTAGGAGGAAGGGTTAATAGAGAGGTAGATAAGCTGCCATCTGTCACAAGTGATTTTTTTCAGGCAGGAGCAAAGGTTAATTGGAGGTGATAGTTCCTGTTGGCCAGACTTCTTTCTTCGCACCCCTCCACCCACAGAAAAGCTACTGGGACAACCCAGCTAGCTTAAGAGCTTCAGCATCTGGGCAGCCCCAGTGGTGCAGCGGTTTGGTGCCACCTGCAGCCCAGGGTGGGATCCTGGAGACCCAGGATCGAGTCCTGCATTGGACTCCCTGCATGGAGCCTGCTTCTGCCTCAATCTCTCTCTGTGTTGTGTCTCTCATGAATAAATAAATAAAATATTTTTTAAAAATCTAAAAAAAAAAAGAGCTGCACCATCTTGGGATGCCTGGGTGGCTCAGTGGTTGGGCGCCTGCCTTTGGCCCAGTATGTGATCCTGGAAACCCAGGATCAAGTCCCGCATCAGGTTCCCTGCATGGAGCCTACTTCTTCCTCTGCCTGTGTCTCTGCCTCTCTCTATCTCTCTCTGTGTGTATCTCATGAATAAATAAATAAAATCTTTTTTTAAAAAAGTGTAAAATATACACGTTGGATTTTGAACGTATAGTTTAAAGAAAGTAAAATATCTTATTCATCTTTATATTGATGATGTTGAATATTTTGGATATATCATATAAACACGTTGAGTAATATTTGGGATATATCAGTTAAATAAAATCTATCAGTAAAAGTAATTTCACTTCTTTTTTATTGTGGCTACTAGAAATTTAAATTCTATCTATGGCTTGCCTTATATTAAACACTGCTGGTCTGGACTGGCAAATCTATACACACACACACATGCATAACATAAATATGTAAAATTTCTCCATCTTCCCATCCCTGTGCATAAAATAAGTAATGTCCTTCTTCTGCTAGTCTGTGGTCTTACACTTTGAGAATCAACCAAGCCTTTCTTGACTGAGCACTTCCCATGACACAAATACCACTATGTGTAAATAAGAGAGGCTACCTCTAACTTACTTTTGTTTTCTTACAGCACCTCAGTCCTCACTATTCCACATGGTGTTGGCCTGTCTTACTCGCTATCTGAGGTAGAAGCCACTTAAGGAAAAGAAGACCATAGAGTAGATTCTTTCTGTAGTCTCATGGTTTCTGCTGCATGTGGCTTCACTATGCTTTCAGTTGGTGAGGCCAGCAAGTGTTTGGGTACTAGCCACTCTGCCCACATAAATCACCACTACATTTGCCTTTCTGAAAAAGATCCCAATTATTCATTTTCTAAGAATCTAAATTAGGAGTAGAGCTCTGCCTTCATAAAGTCAATCTTTTTATGTAGGGCAGCTTAGCATTGAGTGCAGAAGAGTAAGAAAGAAGGTGAGCTTGGGGATGGCAGAAAGAGAAAGGACCTTGGGAGAACTAGGGCTTGGAATCCTCATTTCCTCCTGGAGAGCATCCCCCAGATTCTGAGTTGTAAGGTTCCCCTAACCCCACCCCGGAGTTACAGCACAGGACAGAGATGTGCCCCCAGTCCCCAGCAAGGATGGCCTGCCACAAGCTCCCACTCTTCCCTTAGCCCTGCCTCTCCTTTCAGGTGGAAGCCTCCATCTGGGGAACACAAAGTAAGCAAAGGGTTGGAAGCATGTTGCTGCCTGCAGCTGTCTCCCCACCCCACCCCCATTGCTGATTGGGAGGAAGAACGAGGAGAGTTCATTATAATTCATTTTTGTAAATGTTTAATATTTCAATTAATGTGATTAGCCTCAAGCCAGAATGAGCAGCAGGGCAGCAGATCTGCTGACAAGACACAGAGTAACAAGATCAACAGGGCTGTGGGGTCTTCCTGGACTCCATCCTCAGAGGGTGCGATCTGTTTAGCATCTCCATAAATACTAAGATCAGATTAGGAGGGAAGAAAAGGAGCAGTGAGGGTGGAGTAGGGAGTAGAAAGTTACTTTCCAGATGTGTTTGCACTCCTGGTTCCCTGGCACTGCCATCACGTGTTCTGACCACCCAGTACTGGGTCCTCTACCATCTCCCACCCCACCCCCATCTTAGTGGCCCAACTGGGGGGACCTGGGCATCCATATCATGAAGTGTAATTGTATTTACACACACACACACTCAAACCCAGACTAAGGAAGGATGGAAGGTGGTTCAACAGAGAAACAAGCAGTTGAAAGGCCATCTCTCACACGGGGCTCAAATGAAGACATAAGAGGAAGAAAGTCAGGCTTAACAACTCCTCCCATTCCCACAGGGAGCATTTGGTGTGGGGGTTAAAGTCAGGACTCAGGAACCAGCCTGCCAGGGACCCCAGTCTCACGGGACCCCAGCCTCATGGAGACCTCTTTCTAGCTGTGTGGCATTAGGCAACCCATTTTCTCTCTTGGTGCCCTGGTTCCCTTGTCTTTATTTGGAGGTAATGGTAGAACCTACATCATAGGGTGGTGCTGAGGGTTAAACAAATCAGTAAATATAAAGCACTTGGAACAATGTGCCTGGGACACCCTAAGTGTCATCTAAGGGCTGTTACTATTACTTTTCTTCCTGAAGAGAAGCTTGCCTGCTGTGATAGCTGAGGAATGGCGGCTGCTGGGATCCAGTTGGGATGCATTTCAGAGACACCAGTGGCACTGTGGAGACATCAGCCCCACTCTGGGGTGAAGAAGGAATGACGAGAGACAGGGCATCCCACAAGGACTGTCCTGTTCAGGAAAGTTGATGGCAGCAGGTACTCCCTGCCTGGAAGGGTACTGTGAGTGGGTCCAGCGCCTGGAGGAATTAAGCTCCCTTGGGATTATGGGGGAAACAGATTTTCCAAAAAAGGAATAGTTGTTTAGGATAATAATGGCCCCCAAATGTGCTCCCCCCACCGCTTTTGGCTACCTGACTCACTTTGAGAGTCCCACTCAAGGAACCTAACTTGGTGGGGGGGAGGGTAAGGGAAGAGAAATTGGGTTTCCTCTGCCCTAAAGAGGAGCTTGCCAACTGTGGTTCCTTCCCCTAAAGGAATCAGGAATCTGCTCTTCTCAGAGGTTCTTTGCATCAGCTGTTTACTCAAGAAATAATTGTTGAGCAGCTACGTCTGAGCAAGACACTGTGCTAGACCCCAAACAGTGAAATGTTGAATTAACCAGTGCCCTGGTCTTCAAGGAGCTTAGAAGTGCTAGCTCTGGAAGTCGTCACCACCACCGCCTCCCTGCCCACGCACTTCGACACACAAACCACCCAGAGGGAGAGAAGGGGGGCGTTGGCAAATGCCAGCAAGACATAGTTTTACTTGGATCCTTTTCTGGAAAATACACAGTTCTCTTTCTGTGCTCATTTCACCCGCTCGCTCCTTCCCCGCCCCCCTTTCCACCTCTCCTCTCCGGGTCCTCTTCTGCCCTTTCCCCCAGGCTCCGAGACCTGATTCCCGCCCCACCTACATCTCCCTCCTCTCCCCACCCCCAACCTGCCCAACCGTTTCTAAGCTATTTTCTCGTCCCTGGATTCTTTCCCTGGCTCCCCACACTCAGTCTCCCCAGATGCCGGCTCCCCTCTCCTCCCCCTGCTCCCCTCTCCTGGGTCTTCGCTTCCAGCACCGGGGACAGCTCCAGCCCCCGGAACAATGGACCCCACCTTAGGGCTCCTCTATAAATTCTCCATCTTAGTGTGTTGCCCAACTCGTGATTGGGGAGTACGATGGGGGAAGGGTTATTATCAACAGGACCAGCTGCTCTTCTGGGGGCGGGGGCGGGGGCGGGAAAGGAGTCAGAGAGGAAGGAGATAGAAAGAGGGCGTGGCTCTCGTCTGGATTGTGCGTCCCTCTCCAGGGTGGAGAATTTGTATTCCACCCCTGAGACTGACATCACTGATGTCAGGGGAAAGGAGGTGGGAGTGGGGAGGGGGGTGTGGAGGGGGGAGGTTTTTGTTGAGGAGAGCGCGGCCGGAGAGCAGAGCTCCGGGACCCAGGTGACCGGGAAAGCAGGCAGCCCCAGCAGCGGGAGCAGCCAGCAGCAGCACAGGCCCGGGGACCAGGGTGGGGTGGGAGGGGGGCTGAGGGGAGGACCCGAAGGGGGGCGGCAGGGCGAAAGGGAACCCCAGAGCCCTGCCGCCATCAGAGACCAAGCATCTGGCATCAGGGATCTTCGGACCCAGCAGAAGGATCGGCCACAGGGGAGGTGTCTTCCCGGGAAAGCCGACGAGAGCTCCACCTGCCCCACATCAGGAGTGCCCCCCCCCCACGCTGCTGGCCACCCCCAGCCCCCTTCTCCATCACCCTCCTCAGGCCCTTTCCCCGACTCCAGCTGTTCACCCCAGCTCCCAGCGTCCCTGATACCCCTCTCACCCCCCAGATCTTGAGCACACTGCCCCCCATCCTGGGATATTTGCCAGATCTCAGGGAGGAAGATCATTTGTTTGGGCTATGCCCCCTGGTGGCATGACAGTGTCTGCCTAGACCCCTGACCCCTAGCCCTCAACTCCCTGGGCCTCCTTTGTGTGAAGCGCTGCCCCTCCGCTCAGCACTGTGGTTGGGGCCAAAGGGAAAGCCAGCCCCGGCTGGGCTCCGGCCCCCGCCACTTGCCTCCTCGCTGGGCAGCTCCCCCAGGCCTTTGGGCCCCTCCTCCTGGGCCGCCCCAATGAAGGAGCCGGATGCCATCAAGCTGTTTGTGGGGCAGATCCCGAGGCATCTGGAGGAAAAGGACCTGAAGCCCATCTTCGAACAGTTTGGTCGGATCTTCGAGCTGACTGTCATCAAGGACAAGTACACCGGGCTGCACAAGGGTGAGGGGTCAGGCCAGGCTGCGGAGGCAGCAGGGCTGGGAGAGGAGACTGGGAGGAAGGGAAGCCAGCTTGCAGGGCTGGAGCGGCTGGGAAGGGCTGATGTGGATGGGAAGAGTTCAGGGATAAGGAGTGGATGGAGGAGCCATGAGAGAGCAGCAGGGTGAGCAAGCGGGGACTCTGATGCAGGCCTCAGGGGGGCCTCCTGGGGGACACAGAGATGTTAGATCCCGGGGATGAGGGGGTGATGTTGTGGGTGAACTCAAAGGAGGATGGGGGACCAAGAGATCTGGCTTGGGAGATAAGGAGCCAGGCAGGTGTGTGTGTGTGTGTGCACATGCGTGTGTGTGCACACACTGCCTGAGATTATTAGTAGCCTTAGACACTATTGGGGTGGGGGTCAACCTGGCAAGAATGGACATGGACTTTGCAGGGAAGCTCCAGGGTGTGGATCTGGAAGTGTGGGGCAGGAAGTTCAGAGAGCCAGCCAGAGGCACTCCTTGGGCCTGTCCAGGCTGTGTGCTCCTGCTAAGCCAGGGCAGGCCCTGGTCAGGACTTGGAGAGCTGGGGGGAGGGGCTGGGGGGCACTGCCTCCCCCTCCACTGGCCTGGGAACATGCAGGGAACTGCTCTTCCCTTTCCTTCCCTCTCTCCCATGCTTCACCCTGTACCTGCCTCCTGGGGAGTTGGAGAGAGATGAAGAAATAGGGAAAATGGGAGAGGAGAGGGGTGACAGGGAGCAAGATGGAGGGAGGTGGAGGCAAAGGCGAAACGGAAGAGGCCAGCTAAGGAGGAAAGAAGTCACAGGGCACACATGCTTGTCTGGCAACTACAGGCCCCTTCTGCCCCCACACGAAGCCCCCTCTCCCAATGCCACCACCACACAAACCTCCCAGCTCTGGGTCTCTTCCCTGAGCTCAGCAACCCAGAGACTCCCTCTCAGACACCTCCCAACTCCAGCAGGCAGAAGGTGGCAAGAAGAGACAATCCGTCCTCAGTCTCATGGTGGAGGGAATCTTCTAGAGAGGGGACACTGGGGACTCATCCCAACCCCATCTCCTCTGCCCCTGCTCCTCCTCAGGATGTGCCTTCCTGACATACTGTGCCCGCGATTCAGCCCTGAAGGCCCAGAGTGCCCTGCACGAACAGAAGACGCTTCCAGGGGTGAGTCCTATACTTATAGGGCAAGAGGGCTGAGAAGGGCCCTGGAAGGGGTCAGGGGCTCACCACCTTCCTGAGACATGGAGCTTGTTTCCTACCTCCTCTCATCACCAGGAAGCCCCCTCTCCTTCTAACATTCCTCTTTCTTGCTGGAGATCCATTCATGTCTTTTACCTGGAGAGAAGAAAGACAGTGGTTAGCAGAGCAAATGTGACCTTTGTAAGGAGCAGATGCAGCCCCTTCCCCACTTCCCAACCCGCTCAACACTTAGGGAACGGAGCTGGTTGGGAGGCGTGGGGACAGACTCTGAACACCAAGTGTGTGGCAAAGTAAGCAGGAGGCACCCAGGCACTCTTGAAGGTGGGATGTCTGGTTGTGACAGGGGCGGCTGGTGCCTGCTGGACTAGCATCTCTGTGCTGGCTGCTGGGCTCTGATGGACTCACCTGGTGCCTCCCAGGGAGAGCTTTGGGCATCAGGGTGGAGCAGGGCCTGGGCCGGCCCGGGCTGGGGGTGCGAGCAAGGGCATGGGTGGACATCATTGCGGAGGATCAGGCCTGACCCGCAAAGGTGTCCAAGGTGGCAGAGGTGCCCTCTGACGTGGCCTCTCTCCTGTAGAGTCTGAGCTCTGTTGCTTTTCTTCTGGGACAGCCTTGCTGATTGCCCCAGGCCTGGGCTGACAGAGAGAGAGAATCTCGAGATGCCTCCAGCCATGCAGCCAGGGGGAAGGCTGTCCTGTTCTGTTCCACGTCTACCTGCTTCTGTTGTCTCCTGCCCCTCAGGCCCAGGAAGTAGTCCTGAGAGCTAACCCCATCCGTCCCTTCAGCAAACATTTCCTGAGCCCAGCCTGGGTGCTGGAGGACACATGTGTCACAACCTCTACCCCTTCCCCTGTGTGGGAAATGAGAAAAAAGGCTGATTCTCCATTCTTTCCTGGGAGGGAAATAGACCAAACAGATGGGCAACAAGGGTGGGGGACATCCAGGGAAATCGAGACCACTTCAGCTGTTCCCAACTTCAAGCCTTCGGTAGGTCTGTGACACCTACCCTGTGGCCCTCAACCCTCGCAGCTCACCCTGTCCTAGCCGGTGGCAGGGTAGCTGAAGGGTCCTTGCCCGCGGAACCGAGGACCCTCGGTGTGTGTGAGTAGGCTCAGGATCTGGGGAGCCTGCGTGTGCGCGTGCGTGTGCACGTGGCCCGGGTGTGTGGGTGTGGGCACACGCAGCCCTGGGAAGCCTGGTTTCGATCACGTCACATCTCAACTTTCCTTGCTTTCCTGTTCTCTGTGGAGACCCTGACAAATCGGTAGTTTTCATCTCCATGGCCCCATCCCGGCTTTTCCTGGTCTTGCTAGCAGGGGTGCCGCCTTGGCCTCCCCTCAGCTGTACCCGTGCTTGGGCAGGGCTCTGGTTGTGGTCGGCAGCAGCAGGCCTGGCGACGTGGAAAGGCTCTGCCTCCCGTTCCTGCAAAAAAAAAAAAAAAAGAAAAAAAAATATATATAGGCTCAGGGAGAAGGATGCCTGGTTAATGATCAGCCAGTGAGCTCCCAGGTGACACCGAGGCCTGGGGGCAGGATCCAGAGTGGTCTGACAGGGCCTCCTGCAGGGGATGGAGCTCCTGTCCTCCAGGATCCTAGGGGAGCAGACCGGCCGTCTTGGGGAGCAGATGTCAGCGCCCACTCTCCCTGACACTTTGTATGCCCCAGGTCTTTTCTCTGCCACCTGCCCTCCTGGCAGCATTATTTCCTCAATTGTTCAGTGTGTGTGTGTGTGTGTGTGTGTGTGTGCGTGCGCGCACACATGTGGGTTCAGTGTGCCAGCCCTGTGGGAAGTTCTTCCTGCTGTCTAATCTCCAAACCCTCCTAATATAGTATAGGCCTTTTTTTTTTTTTTTATATTTTAAGTCATCTCTACACCCAACGTGGGGCTCAAACTCATGACCCCAAGCTCAAGAGTCACCCACCCCACTAACTGCGCCAAGCAAGCTGCCCTAATACAGGCTTTTTTTTTAGTGGAGGCATTTAGCCCTCTCTCCTTTCTCCCCGTCTCTGTCACCAGTGCCACCATATCAGGATGATGCTTCCACAGCAGAAAGGAAGAATGGAGGCTGGGCCTGTGGCTGTCAAGCCCCATTTCCTTTTCTCCGTGGAGCATTCCCAGGAGGGGCTGTGCCACAGGCCCCTGGATTCTTCCTGTCCCAAGGGTGTGGCCTCCTTGAGGTGGTGGTGGGAGGGACCTCTGCCTCGCCTGCCCGATGTGCTCTTCTTGGGCCAAAATCCCACTCTGGGGAATGGGCTGCATCGGCTTACTGTTGGTCAGTGAGTTCTGACCCGGTGGAAAGGACTCTGTGTGTGTCTGGGACACTGGGCGGAAGGAAGCCTGAAGCCAGGGAGGCAGAGCAGCAGACCTGTGACCTCAGGAGAATTAGATTTTTTGGAATGTGAGCTCTTCCTTACAGGAAGAGCAGTGGGGTCTTTGCTATTGGTGAGAAGGATGAGGGCCTTATGAATGACCAGGCTGGCGGTGGGGAGCGGTCTCAGTGATACGTGGAATATAAATAGCCTCTTCTTTGGGAGGCCCTGGGGAGGGCTTATCACCTGGCTGGTGGTGGCTAGGGAGCAGAGGTGCCCGACTCCATGTTGCCAGGTAAACAGGGCCCAGCTGGACTCAGGGGAGGGGGCAGGTGTGCCGAGCTGAGCTAACAAAGACCGAGCTCCCCACAGGAAGTGCCAGGCCAAGGAGGAGAGCCTGGGCCTGGGTCACTAGGGGCCACCGAGGGAGGCTGGCTGTGAGGGAGTGAGGGGAGCCTTCTGTCACTGTGGTCTGCACTGCGGCCTATGCGCTTGTGTGTGTCTTTGTGCAAATTCCCATCAGCTGTGGATATTTATTGAGGTGCTATTTTTGTGCCTGGGAGCCCGCCATGCAGCTAGGGAATGGCATTGTTTCTCTCTGGACCTCAGGGTCCCCACCCGGACTAGAATAGCAAATACCTAGGGGCATCTGGGGAAGGGTTTAGGGTCAAGTAAGGAATTCCCTGAGGCTGTGGACAGACCCTAATCCAGGGGTTATGGCTGGTGCTGAGTACCCAGGGGCACTTCCTGATTGCTTTAGGGAGAATACAGAGAGGAAGAGGGTTCAGGACTGAGGGCCCTGGGCTTCACACACACACACACACACACACACACACACACACACACACACAGGCTCTTGAGGAGATTGAACCTCCATGGGATAATCCCAGATTGCTGGAGGATAAAGCTGGGGGCGGATTGGTTGGAGGATTTGGGTGACTCTTCCCCACCTCCCCCAGCCAGCTGCTCTCAGATCCCTAAGTGGGGGTGGGGCAGGACAGGAGTGTCCGCGGAGGTGGGGCTTAGGTTGGATCCAGGGCTGGGAATACCTCACCAGAGTCCAGTCAGTCACACTGACTGGAATGGCCCGTACCAGAGAAAAGGGTTGGTGTGAGAAGGGGCAGGGGGCATTTCTCTGTGTGAAGCGGACACACAAGACCCACAGCTGGAACTCTAGAACTGAAGGGAACCGGACTCGCCACCACCTGATTTGCCCATGGTTGTTGTTGTTGTTTTTTTTTTTTTTAGATTTTATTTATTTATTCATGAGAGACACAGGCAGAGGGAGAAGCAGGCTCCATGCAGGGAGCCCGATGTGGGACTCGATCCCAGGACTCCAGGATCATGCCCTGAGCTGAAGGCGGTGCTAAATCGCTGAGCCACCCAGGGATCCCACCCCCACGGTTTTACAGATGAGAAAATTGAGGCCCCAGGAGAGAAGTGACTTGGCCAAGGTCACCTAGCTAGAGAGTGGCAGAGCCAGTTCTTGAAGCAGGGTCTCCTGACCCGCAACCCAGTGCTTTTCCTGAGGATGCCCGTAGCCTCCCTCAGAATGTAGATAAATGGTTGCTTTTGTTTAATATCAATTTTTGGTCACTGGAGCTCGGACTGCCCCACCGTCAAATGAGAGGGTGGGGTGACCATGTGCGGCCCCCAGGGTCCTAGTCCTCAAAAGCCAAGTATTTTCAGACGCGAAATGCTGAGTCGTTCCCCTCCCTCCGGTTCCGAAGATGTCCCCTGCCCTAGTTAAGGAAATCAACCTGCTGGAGTCATTGCTGAGCCCTCTCACCAGACAAGAACGGAGAGTGGAACTGGGGGGCGTCTGCCTTTCCACTGGAGACTGAACAAAGGGAGATGCTGCAGGAGCAAAGAGAAGGGAGAGCTCTGGAGAACTTGAGGGTACAGGGGGAATGTCAAAGGAGCATGGGACAGCAGCTCCTCCTTCAGAGCCCTCTCAGCTGCCAGACTCCAAGGATTTGATCTGGAGCAGGAAGGCAGGGAGGGGACAGTGTGGCCCTGCAGAGCCTGCTCCACACGAATCAGGAAGCTTGTCCTGAGCCCCTCCCCCACCTCCCAGTCCTACCGAATCCACCCCCAGCATACCCTGTTCCCACCACCCCCCCACTCCTTCTCCTGGTGTGTGGAGCAACAGAAGTGATGACGTCACCACGGTCGCCAGGGCGACGGGAGGGATAAATCAGGCTGAGTGGGCGGTTGCCATGGCGCGCATTCTCCCGTTGCCACGGAGACTGGGCATCTGCTCCCTTTGTGCTGCCCGAGTGCCTTCCCCCTGGGGTCACGGGGTGTAGGGGGGCAGATAGAGAAGCAGACACACCTCTGGGGGTCAGAAGGAAGTCGGGGCATCTGTGCAGTGCCCCTGGGTTGAGAGTCTTCTTTGGGGCTCCTTCATGGAGTGGCCTCTGCTGCCCCTACTTTGTAAAATTGAGGCAGCTCTTGCTGAATAGCCCCTCAGTTGGGCTCTGCCTCAGGACCCATGTCCTATAGGAAGTTCCGTTCTCCCCCTAAAGAGAACATCACTTACCCCTGGCCAAGTCACCTGGGGCCTCACAGCCTGGAGCTGGCCCCAGGAGCATCCTCCCTACATCCTCACCTTCCAATGCCTCTAATCCCCTCAGGTCCTAATCCTAAACAAGATGAAACCCCGATCCCTTCCTTCCCATCAGCAATTTAGGGCCTGGGGTTCACTCTCTCTAGCCCCTCTGCAGCTCCGGGCCTAGGGAGGGCTCTTGGGGGGTGGTGTTCAGGGGAGATCCCCAGCAGTGCCTTCTCTTCTTTCCTTTTAGATGAACAGGCCGATCCAGGTCAAGCCAGCCGACAGCGAGAGCCGAGGAGGTAGGTTCTGTACCTTTGGACTTTGAACCCAGGCCCAGGGCTCGGAGCAGTGAGGGGCAGCCTCTCTTGAAAAAGAAAATCTGAGAGTTCCAAAGGGTTCCCAGTCAAGGTGGGGATTGAAGTCAGTGTGGTCAGAGGGGATGTCATCCAGCCCATTGTAGGGAAGCTGGAGTGAAGTGCAAGCCCCTCAGAACTGGGCTGAGGACTCTGTAACTGTACCCCATTTCCCCCAACATCACAGATTTTACACACTGGAAGCATGAGTCCCGGGGGAGGGGAATGCCTGGAGCTCCAGGGAGTTGCTGAGGGTAAAGGGCAGGATTTCAGCCTGTCCCAGGGGGAATGGAGTTGGGAAAGCAGCCAGGGGACCCTGAATGTCCCCCTCATCCTGTGCCCTACCCCCCAGAAGACCGGAAGCTCTTTGTGGGGATGCTAGGGAAGCAGCAGACAGATGAGGACGTCAGGAAGATGTTCGAGCCTTTTGGGACCATAGACGAGTGCACTGTGCTCCGGGGGCCAGATGGCACCAGCAAAGGTACCTGCCTGCTGCCCCTTCCTCGACAGGCCTTCTGGCCCTCCTTCCCCTTCTCCACTGGCTTCTGGGCAACAGGACGTGGGGGCCCTTGACGGGAGCACTCACCCTTTCCTTCTTGCTCTTGGATGCTCTAGGCTGCGCCTTTGTGAAGTTCCAGACCCATGCTGAGGCCCAGGCGGCCATCAACACCCTTCACAGCAGCCGGACCCTGCCGGTGAGCCCCACTCACATCCATGTTTTAGATGCCCGCTCCCCACCTCTGACCCCTACCTCAGCCATCCCCTCCAGCCCACATACCCTGCACTCCTCTCTGGCCACTCCGTCTCCGGTCTCTTCTCTCATCTTCCCACCCCACTCTCCCTGGCTGGGCATCTGAACACTTATGCTCTCTGCACATGAGCAGACTGCACTGTGGAAGGGCTTTCCCGCAGAATAAATTTCTCCTACGGAGCTAGCTGACTCTGAAGCTCCCTCAGCAGATGCCCAGCAAGCATTTAGCAGGAACTTGGGCAAAGGGATGCAACACTGAATAGAGAGCTGCGTTCTAGACTCTAGGATTCTACAACAATCCCTGTGCTTCGGTTTGGTTTTTATTTAGTGCAGGGTGGTATGGCAATTTAAGGCTTCTCCTCTGAGCACACTGTGAGGTTTGGGGTGTGGGGATAGAAGTCACGGTACAGGTCTAGGGCAGCTCCCTGGCAGACCAGCCTGAGATGAAACGTTTGCTGTGGCTTGATCCTCTTTGGAGATAACTTCCAGCTCAGAATCCTCACAGAGAAGCCAGGGATGCCCTCTGGATTCCAGTAGGCCTTTCCCTTTTCAAGCACACGCCTTCAAGCTTCTCAACTTTTTCTAGTCTCTCACACATCCTGGCACAGGAGAAGGTTGGGATTAAAATCCTCCCGGTGACAGAGGTGCAATGTGGCTGTCCTCCCGAAGAAGCTGGGCCAGGAGGGGTAGAACTGAGGCCAGGCCCTGAGGGCTGTTGGGAGGAGAGATCCTGATCCTGTCCCTCTGACCACATGCGTGGCCCATGCCCAGGGTGCCTCATCCAGCCTGGTGGTGAAGTTTGCTGACACGGAGAAGGAGCGAGGTCTCCGCCGAATGCAGCAGGTGGCTACCCAGCTGGGCATGTTCAGCCCCATCGCACTGCAGTTTGGAGCCTACAGCGCCTACACCCAGGCCGTGAGCACTGACCCCTGGGGTGCTGGGCCTGGCCCATCCCCGTTTCCTCCTGGCATCCAGGACCAGTCCCCACTCTCCCAAGGCCAACACCCAGAGTTGGGAGGGGAACCAGATTGGGTGTGGGATACCCGGCCCCACCCTCCTCTCCTCCCCTTCCCCCAGCTGATGCAGCAGCAGGCGGCCCTGGTAGCGGCTCACAGTGCCTACCTCAGCCCCATGGCCACCATGGCTGCCGTGCAGATGCAGCACATGGCTGCCATCAATGCCAATGGCCTCATCGCCACTCCCATCACCCCATCCTCAGGTAAGGCCCAGGCAAGGCAGGCTGGGTTGGGTGTGAACAGGACAGGTGAGATGAACTACCACATGGTATGTGGGGGGGGGCACATTGCTCAGGGAAGCCACAGGGTCTGGAAGGGACTCAGGGGTGAGAGTGGCCTGCTTCCTCCCTTCTGCCCTCAGACTTGCTGACTGGTCCTCTGCATTTGTGTGTGTGTGTGTGTGTGTGTGTGTGTGTGTGCGCGCGCATGTCTGCCTGCTTCTTTGCTCTGTCTTTGTCGCCTTCTCCTCCCTAGGAACCAGCACCCCTCCTGCCATCGCTGCCACGCCCGTGTCTGCAATCCCTGCTGCCCTGGGCGTCAACGGCTACAGCCCCGTGCCTACCCAGCCCACCGGGCAGCCTGCCCCTGATGCTCTGTATCCCAACGGGGTTCACCCCTACCCAGGTGGGGGTCTCTGCCTGCCCCCCCCCCCATCCAGCAACTATCCCAGCCTCCGCTCCCATTGCCGGTGGGCAGCCGTGACACAGCCTCCGTCTCCAGGCCTCGGGGTCATCAGGTCTTTCTCCTGCCCTGTCATCCTAGGGCAGGGATGCTCCTGCCCGCCATCAGCCAGGGAAGCTGAGGCTGAGGGAAGTCCGCAGTTGCATAGCCAATCACACACTCCACGCTCTGCCTTCTCCTCCCTGTGGCTCTGTGCATTTGCATGCTCTCCTGCCACCCCCAGGCCCTGGGAGGCAGTACCCCCCTCTCTCCGCCTGGCCTTTGCTCTGCATCCTGCCCCCCCTCACAGTCGGTGCTGCTCTCCCCAGCCCAGAGCCCCGCGGCCCCCGTGGACCCCCTGCAGCAGGCCTACGCAGGGATGCAGCACTACACAGGTGAGGAGCCCGAGCCCTGATGGGAGGGACTGTGTGGGACAGGCCGGCTTTCCAGGCTCCCTGCCAGCTGCCCCTGGCACCAGCTACCTCCTGGGGCTTCCTTCCTGGTCCTATGGGGCCTACTCTTAGGGGCCATGTGCCCAGAGTCCAAGCGGCTCCTTCCGTGGCACCTCTCTGCCCATCCCCCTTGCTGGCCTGGGCTGGATGTTGTGGGACTGGTCAGGGGTTCCTGGGGGCCAGGTTAGGAACCTCGAGACCCCCTCACTAGTTCTCTGTTCTCCCACCCCAGCAGCCTACCCAGCAGCCTACAGCTTGGTGGCACCCGCGTTCCCGCAGCCTCCTGCCCTGGTCGCCCAGCAACCCCCTCCTCCTCCCCAGCAGCAGCAGCAGCAGCAGCAGCAGCAGCAGCAGCAACGGGAAGGTGTGACCTGAGCGCTCCTCCCAGAGTGCTCCTCCTGGCTGGGAGCCCCCAGGGATAGGAGCGCCCTTGTCATGGGCTGTGGGCTCCCTGTCGCTCACTCCACACCTGGAAAGAAAGCGAGTGGGGATGAGGTGTCTGGTGCCCCGGCCTGCATGCCATGGGCTGGGTTTGGAGGGTCCTCCCGGCCCGTTCCCTGTGGGGCCCAGGCCCCAGGAGTGTTGCCCAATCACTGAGCTCTTCCTCTGTCTCTGCTGCCACCCAGGCCCTGACGGCTGCAACATCTTCATCTACCACCTGCCCCAGGAGTTCACAGACTCAGAGATCCTCCAGATGTTTGTCCCCTTCGGCCACGTCATCTCAGCCAAAGTCTTTGTTGACCGGGCCACCAATCAGAGCAAGTGTTTTGGTAAGAACATGACGATCCAAAAGATAAACTATGGCACATTTTTGACAAACTCCAAATGTGGACAAGGTCCGAGACATCTGAAGGCGTTTTTGGTCACAGTGGGCCCAAACTTTGAAATCCAGATAATCAAGAGTGGGAAAGAACCTTTCTTACCCTCTTGGCATCACATACTGCTGCTGCCCAGGCCCAGCTTCTCCCAAAATTGCAGCCTCACTCTTCTCTATGAGCACTGGTCAAATTCATGCTCCGTGAGGCCTGGGAGAAGCTCAGGAATGAGAGGTCTGGCTTCCGAGAGGAAGGCCTAGGGAGCATAGTATTTTGCCTCGTCTTGAAAGGTTGCTTCAGGGGAGAGGAGCCTTGGTCCTCCCTGTGTGGGAAGTCGTGAAGGGCCACAAGGGGTGTTTCCAAAAGGCAGGTTCACAGTTCTCTGGGCTGAGAAGGGCTGCCCCTCAAAGAGTGCCCGAAAGAATGTCCCAGTGCATGTGAGTGGCTGCACTGCATTCATTCACTCAACCCTACCCATCAGCAGCTGCCCATCAAATGCCTGCTGTGTGCCAGCCATCCAAGATCCCGAGAGGAAGTCGGGCAGTGCCGGGGAACCAAAAAGCAGGTTCTGGCCCTAAGCACAGGCGAGTCAGGTGGGGTTGGGCTGGGCCTTATGCCCCTTTCATCTCAGGCTTTGTGAGTTTCGACAATCCGGCCAGTGCCCAGGCTGCCATCCAGGCCATGAACGGTTTCCAGATTGGCATGAAGCGCCTCAAAGTCCAGCTAAAGCGGCCTAAGGATGCCAACCGGCCCTACTGAGGGCCCCCCAGGTGGGTCCTGTTCCCATCCTGTGACCTCTTCATCTCCCTCACACTGAAGCCAGGGCTCTCACTTGGACTGTCCCTTACCCCACGTCCCCCCAGCATCAGGGATGCCCACCCCACCCCTGAGTCTGGGCTCTTGAAGCGATCTGGTATAGCTCCTCTTGCTCTTTCAGTCACCCACGTCAGTCTCTCTCTCAGACACACATGTACATGTTTCAGTCACCCAAGTCAGTCTCTCTCTCACACACACATGTGTGCACACTCACACACACACACAGTGACCCCAGAGAGAGCCGAGTCTGTCTATATCTGTGTCCACTCCCCAGGTCTTCCTGTGTCTGGTCTTGTCTGGTCAGTGTCCATGTGTTTGTGCGTCTCTCTCTTTCTGGTTTTCCTTTGGGTTGGAGTGGAATTAGGGGAGTAGAGTTGGGGAAGTAAGGAGGCTGGTTTCTAGAATCATAGCTCCTGGACTGTCTATCCTCCTGAGAGGTGGGGACATCGGGCCCTCCGTGCCCTGGACTCCGGGGAGCATAGCCCGTGGACTCTTCTGTAGTGTAGAGCCACGGGACAGTGCGGAGTGTACAGGATAGACTGGGGAAATCCAAGCTTCAGGCCTCCTGGGAGCAGCTTCCAGTTAGGTGGAGAAGGCCAAAATGCTAGACGGCCTGCATTTCACTAACTGGGTCCCCTCTACCCATTACCCACACGACCCTGGCCTCATGGCCACAGAGCTGTGAGCTTTGGTGACTTTTGTGTTTGTTTGATCTCCTTTGGACCAAACCCCTGAAAAAACACAACCCAAGAACAATACCCACATTTTGTTTCTCCCCCTTTCCCCCCAATCCTGGCTGCTTAATCCCCCCCACCCTGGGGGCCCCCCTGCCCAGGGCCCGTGTCTATTGTCGGCCGAAGCCCCCACCCCGGACCCCCGCTCCGGGCCCCTGTAAGTCGCATGGAACGAGCGTGTTGTCTTTGCAGCCGATTGTTCGTTACTTGGGGAGGGGGCCGCGGAGGGAAGCGCCCCTCAGCCCAGGGTCAGGGCCGGGGGCAGCTCGCGGGATGTGCTTGGTCAACAGTGGTTGGTGACTGTGCTCTGTGTTCTGTGCGTTTCTCTCTTGCTTTCTTTGTTCCTTTCCGAAAAGGAATGAGAGCACGGTCTAGGGGCTGGGGATCCCGGCCCTCAAGTCTGCGGCCCCAAGCCCAGCCCCAGGTCCCAGCCTGGCTGCCCTGCTCTTCCTCCAGGTGTCCGTCTGTCTGCTGCCCCTTCTCCTTTCTCTTTGCTCTCTCTGCCTGCCTGCCTGTTGTCTCACTCCTTTGCTTCGTCCCCTCCAGTCCCTGTCTCCGTACCTTCCAGCTCTTCTCCTTCTCCTGGGCTGTGTGAATATCTCCTCTGGATATCCTTGGGTTTCTCATATGGTGGGCCGCTCCCTCCCGTCCCCGCCAGCCACCACTGCCCCCGTCCAGCAGCTGAGGCTTTCTGCTGCCGCCCTGCCTTCTCTGGGCGGTCCCCTTCCCTCCTGGGCTGCGTCCACCAGCCCAGCCACTCTTCCCCACCGGGGACTGTGGCCACAGCGTCACCCGTGTCTCCTTCCTTCACAGGTCTGGAGACACCAGAGGAAGGGGCACCAAACCCCTCGCCCCACGTGGTCCCAGCCCTTTCTGCACACCTGCTCGGGCCTCGATGGGGCTCTGGGGCAAAAGCTGCTTCACAGCCCTGGGGGAACAGGACCGTGGCCCACTCCCACCACCCCGCCCTCCTGAAGGGCCTGTTTGCTCCCAGGTGCCCTTTTGGCCTTTGTGAGGGAGCGTGGGACAGGCCCGAAGGCTCCGGGGTATCTGCCTTCTGCTGGGGCTCCTGCGGTGACCTCCTGTGCCCAGCTTTCACACTCACCTCCCCACCAGCGGGCTTGTGGCCCTGGAAGGGTAGAGGGGCCTCCCACAAACTCCCCACCTCACCCTCGCCCTAGCCTCTTCCCCATACTAGGGGTTTCTCAGAAGCTGGTTCTCAAAACTCCCTACCACCCTCAGTTAGAGGTAGGATATCCCTGAACCCTGGGCTCCCAGCCCTAAAACTCACTGCCTCCCCCATGGGCCCCCTCTAAGGAGGGTGTGGGGGAGCCCTGAGGGCTGCCTTGCCACCAGTCAGCCACAGAGACCCTCCTCCTTTCATATGAGGAAAAGACCTCCCCAAACCCTTAAAAATGTTTACAGTCTCTGCTGGTCCCCTCCGTGTAAATACCACTACCACCCGTGCGTTATCCAGCCCGGCCCGGCCCGGACGCTGCCATCTCTCTTTCTGGGAGTTTAGACAATGTTTCCCTTGGATTTTTTCTCTCTTGATTTCTCCCTTTGCTTTGGGGGTAATTGGGTATTTGGGAGGATGGGTGTGGGGAGGGTTACAAGGGTTTATTACCTGATCATTTTCTTTAGGAAGAGGTTTTAGGGGACATAAATGGGTGGGGGGGTGGGAGTGGTAAGGGGAGACTGGGAGTCTGTTTCAGACACTTCTCTATGCTTAACTTATTTATTTATTGCATTTTACTTTTAAAGAGTTGGTCTTTTCTGTCTAAATAAAGAAAAAAGTTTAAAAGCATCAAATGAGAGTCTTGGAGAGTTGAGGGCAGGGACTTTTGCGTGCTGGGAAGGGGAGGGGAGAGATTTGGGAGAGAGACCTTAACCATGGCTCATGATGGCACTCTTTCACCCTTCCTTGGGGTTTAGTTCCACATGCTCTGCAACGCCAGGCACAGGGAAGGAAACAGGGCAGCAGGCCTCTCCCATATCCAGGCCCTGCCCCTCTGAAGGCTTGGGACTGGACTCTCTTGTTCCTGATCTCCAGGTCTCCCTTGTTCATGGGGGTGAGCTGCCCCTGCACCTACCAGTGGGGATACAGGGAACTAAGCTTTTGCTCTGTGATTCTGTTACAGGCTGTCAGTGTGCATTTCCTCATTTAACCTTGCCACGACTCTGGGAAGCAGGATACAATTTTACAGACAGGTTAATAAGGTCTTTGGAGGGTAACCAACTTCCCCAGAGTCCTAGAACTACAAAGGGATGGGCGGCAGGAAGGAGGCCCAGTACGTTAGACTCCAGAGCCCATGATGGTCTTGTCAAGCAGGTGTTGTCAACAACCTGTTTTTTTGACCCAAGGCAAAGATCCCAACAAGTATCAAGCAGGCTGTGGCAGTGAGTCCCACCAAGTGGAAAGTGGATTGCATAAACCCTAAGGTCCCTCCGGTTTGGTTCTTAAATTCTTCACCTGGGCCATTTGCTTTTTGCAACAATCTGCTACCCCCACCCTTATTATGCACCCCCCCCACCTGCTTACCTTCCAGCCCGGCCAGCCTTAGGCCAGAGCTGTTCCACCAGAGCACAAAGCTGTGTAAATCCTCACTGCTCACCCGCACCTCAGACCTGTACCTTGACCTCTTAAACTGCCCCAAACTGAGAGTAGTAAAAAGAGAAGCAACATGTGAAGTGCAGTAGAAACATATCTGTGGACATTGTTTCAGGAAAAAAAGTCTCTTAGATTGGCAGAGATTAGGGATGGGGCCTTACTCAGAAGGAAGAAAATCCGGCTAGGAGAATCTGAAATCTCAAATACAGATGTGTGTGTGTGTGTGTGTGTGTGTGTGTGTGTGTGTGTGTGGTCACAGACAGGCAAAAATGTTTGCAAGGATAGCAGGAGTTGGTATCAACACTAGAATTTTCCCTTGAACTGTCTTGCCATGGCCTCACTGCAGTTTCTGGGTCAGGACAGAAAGATAGAAGGTGAATATTAGACTGAAGAGCATCTCCCAGAATGGCATACTGACTGATGGGTTCTCCAAGGATGTGGGAGTTGGGAGGCAAAAGGACTCAGAAGTCTCTTCCTCCTGGCATCCTCCCTGCTCTCAGGCAGCTCTCCCCAAACACTGGAAACTACTTATTGTCTCACTGCTCACTGCTGCACCCCTCCCTGCAACACACTTTAGCCAGATTTTCTCCAGAGAAGCAGGAGAGAAAAGTGAAGTTGAATGATGAAGATGGAGACACAGAGGGGTTTTTTTGGGAAAAGAAAACATTTTGGGGGCAGGGATTCTCCAGGTCCTTTTTAAAAATTATTTTAATTCCAGTATATTAACAGTGTTATATAGTTTCTGGTATACAATATAGTAGTTCAATAATTCCATACGTCATCCAGTGCCCATCATCTCCAGGTACTTTATTTATTTATTTATTTATTTTTTTTTTTTTTTCATCTCCAGGTACTTTAATGGCAAAACGTAGGGCACCTGGAGACAGAAATGGAAACTTCGAACTTGTATTCTGAATAAACAAATTTCTCAGGCATCATATTAGCTTCAAAAAGAGTAGGAAGGGTATAAAGTAGGGTAGTTCTGTTAGCCCTCAAAGCTCACTACCATCTCTTCTGAGCAGTAATGAAATGGGGCAGCAGTAGAAATAAGAAATGAGGACAATAGGATCCCCTAAGTCAGACCAAGCAGCATGAAACTAAGCTACTTTTAAAATGCTCAATGGCAGCAAAAAAAAGAGAAGGGAAATGGAAAAGAATTTAAGGCAAGAAGAGTGGAGCTGACAGATTCATAGCAGAGATTGGGAGAAGCCTTCCAATTTATAGAAACGAAAAGAGACATTTAAAAAAATATCCTCCTGAGTCAGGGGGGCTCCAGGGATGAGAGTGTGGCCAGGAAAAGCTCTGGATAATTCCTCCAATGCAGCCCCATGCCCTGGCCAGATTTTGAGAGCTGAGAAATGCACAAACGTCAGGCAAGGTGTTTCCATTTCCTCAGGCAGAGACCCTGCAGGACCAGCCCAACTTGGAGGGTTTCCTTTGTCTTCTCACTCTCCTGCTAAAATGTCAAAGCCTTCGCAGCCTTGGCTTCTAGTATTGCGACTGTAGGCGTTTCCACTTGTGGCCAAGACTCCCTCTTCTCCAAGTCTGACAACTTGAGTCACCCTGAGCCAAGCATCTGGTCCTTTCAAGATTCCCGTCCTCTGGGCCTTCTTCTTCCCTGAGTAATGAGGCAGCTTCCTCTTGCCCTCCATGGATGGGGTCTCCCTCCCAATACACTGCATCCTCTCATCCACTGATGAGGACTCCCACCAGTGCAGTTTCTAACTGAACTTCTGTCCTGAACTCAGTCAGAGTAGTGTCTTTCTCCCTCAGTATTCCTCAGAGGTATCCAGCACTACTGCTTACCCTCTCACACCTCCTAGCCAACCCAGCTGCAAAGCTCTATTTGTCCTCTCTCTCAAATATATTGTTGACCTTCGCACATCTGTCTCTCCATCTCCATGGCCACAGAGTCCAAAGTCACCCCAGAGCCCTGTGGTATCCTCATGTTTCTGTTGTTTCCTCCTGCCCTCCTACAACCTGTTTTCTACATGGGAGTCTTCTATAGATCCGTTCACAGATGGATACTGAGTCCATCCTCCACCTTGTTTACAACTGTATCTGCATCACCCTCAACAGTGCCCAGAACATTAGAAGGCCCTCAGCGAAGAACTGAAAAGTAACTTCTGGATAGATATATCTATATCTATATATCTATATACCTATATATCTGTATTTCTAGATCTATATAGATTTCTCACCCATGCCTAAATCATAATAGGTACAAAGCTAAAATATTTTCTCCCTATTTCCAACTCTTAAATACTTCTATTTTTTAGCCATCTAGACATGAAAACTTGGGAGTGTTTTGCTCCTGACACATTCATTCAATGTTATTAAATCACAAAAGGTTTTACTTCCACAATTTTTTTCTCACATCCAATGTCCCTCCTTTCAATTATTACTGCCTCCACTTATCAACTGATCATAGCAGTGTCCTAATTGATCCTTTGTATGTATTCTGAAGCACTAATGTTTCTAAAGTGCAGCTGATTAAAAAAAACAATGCTGTTTTTAAAAAATGTAGAACACTTCACTCTAGCATTCAAGGCTCTTCAAAGCCTCATCTTCCATCTTATTATTCCTACACATCCCTAAGGTCTAATCAAATAGGACTATTCGGGATCCCTGGGTGGCGCAGCGGTTTGGCGCCTGCTTTTGGCCCAGGGCGCGATCCTGGACACCCAGGATCGAATCCCACGTCGGGCTTCCGGTGCATGGAGCTTGCTTCTCCCTCTGCCTGTGTCTCTGCCTCTCTCTCTGTGTGTGTGACTATCATAAATAAATAAATAAATAAATAAATAAATAAATAAATAAATAAAAATTAAAAAGAAAATCCTTTAAAAAAAAAAACAAAACAAATAGGACTATTTATTGTTCATCTGGACATGTCTGATCCTTCCCCTCCCCACCACGGCTCTTCATTCCCAATTACAAGTGTTAGGCACCTAACAGCTCAACAAAGTTTGCAGAAAACCTTTTTGTTGGAATTCTGCTTAAATGCCACCTTCATGAAGATTTCCTTAGTTTCTTTCATCCATAGGTCTTTTTTTCCCTCTCTTTTTCCTAGTCTTATGGCACTTCAACCCTCCACTGCTGCATATTGTGTCATTCCATAAATCTCTCATTTCTCTGCTGGGCTGAAAGCTGGAACAATGGCTCTTACTTCGCCTTTGTATCTGCTGTGCTATGGAACATGAGGCCCTACGCGTGGCAGATAGCCAATAAGTAAATGTCTGTTGACTTAAATTTTTTTTTTATTTTTTTTATTTATTTATGATAGTCACAGAGAGAGAGAGAGAGAGAGAGAGAGGCAGAGACACAGGCCGAGGGAGAAGCAGGCTCCATGCACCGGGAGCCTGATGTGGGATTCGATCCCGGGTCTCCAGGATCGCGCCCTGGGCCAAAGGCAGGCGCCAAACCGCTGCGCCACCCAGGGATCCCTGTCTGTTGATTTAAACTTCTGTAATCCAACTCTGGGATTCCACTTTCTATTTCTCTACAGATTCTTTCCTTGTTAAAGAAAAAAAAATTATTTCATCATTATCAGATTCCAATTATTTAATGCTGATGGCTGAGTAAATGAGACCCAGAACAAATTTCTCTCCCTAAACTGCCAAAAGAAATGTCAAACTAGTTCTTGCTTTTACAGTCTTCAATCAAGGAGCAAAAACGTATGGTCAGGGGTTATAAAAATAAAAAATGTTTACAAAAATAACAAAAATATCTGACCTTACACAACTGCTAAGCTTTCCAGAGCAGATTCAGCCCATGAGCTAATGTATAGAGAGGAGCAGGTACTCTTTGGAGTAGGTCATTAGGCCACAGCACCTGAGATTTCTCTGTAAAATAAAAGTACATTCAGGACTACCTTCATTCTCAGGGTGTGGGCAGAGGAAGGACTACGAACCACCCAGAATACCTGTTATAATGCCGCCACTCACAAGGTTCAGATTCGGGAGACCAGCCTCCTGAGGTACTTGAATAATAGTATCATGTTGCTGGGGAAGGGGGTCAGTACTAAGATCTGTCCCAAAGACTCTGCCAGGCTGAGGAAGAGGAGTCCTGTGAGTCTTACCATGGATTTGGAGGCTCTGGCACAATCAACTCTGACATCTGGAGGAGGAGAAGGCATTTTCAAAGGAGCCACAGGAAACTGAACTTTAGGCGAGGGACCTCCTAGGTTCTTCTTCTGCCCTCAAAAAACTGCCCCTCTAGCTACCTGGAGAAGCAGTCAGGTGTTCCTTCCCATTTTCAGACTGACGTTTCTAACTCCAATCTCAAAGGTCCCTCTTCACTGTTTTCCCATGCAACCCAAAGGATGTGTAGTGTAGGAAGGCATAGACTAGTTTCATCAATAAATCAATTTATTTAAAAGAATATGTTACAATTAATTACACTAAGTGACATTACCAAACAATTTTAGAGTGGTTAGCTCTAGAACAAGGAATGAAAGAAACACTGTTAGCCATTATGTGTCTGTGTATTTTCTCTTCACATTTCTTAAATCACAAATAAAAAATACAAGATACTGCAGTGAAAATACAATTAAGAGTTTCTCAAATAAATTAAAAGTATGCATGGCCTGGGGGAAACTGAAGCCCAGCTCACCGGCTTAAAAAGGGGGCATGATATAAAACTGGTGTCCAATTTAGCAGTTGGCCAAGTGCCTCGAGCCCACAGCACTCCCCTCTTTCTCCTGTCCTTTCCCATAACCCTAAGCATTCCCCACACTTGAGGTTATTGCTGAGGAGTGAGCTGCTGTCTTGGTAGAAGTGAGGCCTGGCATGACATGCTCAGGTTAGGGGAAAGGAAGGCAGGAGGTGGAACTGGAAGACAGGAGTTGAAGAAGCAAATCCACTGCCTCTCTCCTGAGTATCAACTGCATTGTCCTCCCTTCAAAAGGAAGCCAATGGGACACAATCAGCCTGACAAGGAAACCTAGCAATGTACTGGGCTCCAACAGCCCAAATGGTCTCTATGCTGAACTGATCTAGCCAGAAAGCACAATGAAGAGAAAAAGGGGGCACAGTAGTCCTTCTAGGTCTGAAGACTCCAGGTCAACCAGGATGCAGTTCCCCTCAAGGAAAACTGCTTCCTAGGAGCCAGGCCATAGGTTGGCAACTTCTGAGAGAGAGGTATCCCTCCTGTCAATGCCCTATACTGCTGCTCTAAGCACTAGGTTTGGAGCTACAAGAGGGGATAACCTAGCTACCGGCCTGGGTGATGACAGAATGAAACTAGATGGGCCAGGCCTAAGAGCTGCCCTGAGCACACACCTGGGCTGAGCTTAGGCGAAGGGCTAGGGGAGGGCAAGAAAATGGAAGAGTAGAACAAAAATATAAAGAGCAGAGAGCCCAAAGAATGACCCAAGGGAACCTTTCTGCAGGGACAGGTTTCTCAGGGCCTGCATTTTCTCCTGATCTATACAAAACTTGGAGATTTTACCAAAAAGGATAGAAACTGGGTGCAGAGGGGAAGGACAACAGATCAGGAAGATCCTGCTGGCTCTGCAAGGGCAAAGCAGAGGGGCATGGAAGCCCCTCTATTCACCAGAGACAAACTGCAAAAGAAAACTGGGCAGATGGCTCCCTGGACAGAATCCAGGACAAAGAAAGATAACAGGGATTAGGGAAAGAAGTACAGAGCAAGGTGGGAAAGGAGTGTCACACTAACACTGCTTCATGCAAAAAAAGATGTTGACCCTATGGAGCCACAGTGACCTCTGCCCTGGTCCAGGAGGCCTGCTGTGGGTAGAAGAAGAGAAGGCGCTGTCCTAGGGGCTCCCTCCTTCCCCCTCCTTGCTGCAAATGGGTGCTTTGCTAGTGGTACAGCCACAGTAGGGGCTGTTCCTAAACAGATTCTGCCAACAAGCCAATACCTACAGGGCTCTTGCCCAGTCTCCAAAGCACCAAGTGAATGAATGCTCTGCCATGAAGGGACCAGAGCAGCATCCACCTACCCCAAGGGCATCCATCCTAACGGCATTCCCCCACATCTCACATCTCACAACAGGAGGTCAGTAACTGGGATACTGCATGGCCTCCAGATTTGTTTATTCTTCTCCTACTATGAGGGAATAGGGGCAAACTGCTGCTATGTTTACAGTCTAAACAAAACTGGTGCCAAAAGCTTCTTTTAGCATCTTGGAGTGAGAATCAGCATATCTTCTTTCTAGGGCTCTTTGACTCATTATTAAATTTATTTAAGCCAAAAGAACTTAATCCTGTATCAAAACTTTCAAATCAAGGATCGTTCTCTGTATCTTTAAACATTCAGCATTCCTACGTTCTGCATTCTGTGATTCTACCTAGATTTGGAGAAGGAAAGGGCAGACAAGTGTCCTGTACGATGCCACACTGTCCTGGGGCAAGCAGCTGCCAGGATAACAGAGTGAGAGAGAAATAAAAGTGGCCTCACAACAATCTGCAAAAACAAATTACCAAAAAAGAAACTTCAAACCACCCTACCACTGCTCAATGGAGTGGTTAAACCAAGTATGGTTGCCTCCCAGTTAGACAAAAGCTGCCACCCAATGGAGGTTTTTGTTTAGAAGGTAGAGAAGAGAAAAGAAGGCTCACAGATGTGTTTCTGTTGCATCAGAGCCCAACTTCAGCTCACAATGCAGTATCTACAGAGCCTGGGGCTGAGAGTACTGCCCCGCCTGGTCAGCCCGGCCCTCGGGTCCTAGAATGCAACTCTCAGGTCTCAAAAGCTCAAACCGCAAGGTGAGATGAGGAGCTCTTTGAGGGACAAAAAGGCTTCCCTTCAGTTTCCTTTTCATTCAAAGCTGAGATCCAATTCACATCAACCATATTCCTACTGGTCCTTCCTGGGTCCTCAGCTGGCTTGGATGGGCACCGGTTTGGTTGGCACAGACTACTGACTCATTCCAAGTTTCCCCAAGGCCTTGAGGGATATTGTCAGATCCCTCCGCAACATGGTTGTTTAAGGAAATCACTGAGAATGTAATGGTTATGGGTGGTTATTGGTCAGGAATGGATAGGGAAGAGCTTAGGTACTTGGGGCATTTCTTCCTTCCTTTCCCCTACCCAAGTCCAATCTCTGTGCCTAAACTACCTAAGTCCAATCTTTGTGCCTAAAGGTATTGGCTTTAACTCTGGTCCCTAGTACTCAGCCAGCTTCAGAAATGGCAGGGAAATGGGAAATTACAACCACAAAATGTTTCAGCTTCCTGTGGCATCCACCTCCTGAGCTGGCCTTCCCTTCCATTCTAGGCCAGTGGAGGCCCAGAAGTGAGTGGGGCCCTCAGAAGTGAGGAGATGTGGAATGTGGCTAGAAAGCCATGAGTGGAAGAGAGAGAGAGAGATGGACCAGGAAAGTTGTCTTGGAATCAAGGACCACACCAAGTCTTTAGACTCTCCCTGCAGATCTGTAAGCCTTGCTGCCCTTGAGAGACACTCCTCTTTCTCCTCCTCAGCAGCCTCTTGGAAGATAAAGAAACTATGCTCCTTGCTCCTCAGACTCTATGGCAACCCATGAGCCAGAATCTTCACTCAATACAAAAAAGGGGGGAAAAAACCCAAGCAGGTTGTAAACTTTTTGAGTCCTTCATGAGGAGAGGTATTTTCCTGGTAAAATATTTTTTTTTTCCTTTTTAAAGTTTGTTTCAAAATAAAGAGAGCAAGAGAGAAGTCATGAATTCTAGTGAAAGGTGTGTAAAAACACAAGCTAAAAAAGGTACTGCCATCAATATGAAATTTAAAAAGAAATATATATATGTATATACGTGCAGCTAATTTGTGTATATATAATTTTTACATACATACATATATATGTCTGAACAGTGCAAATGGATGGAGTTCATAGTTCCAGTTTTAAAAATATAGTACAAGGAGAGTCTGTTGGTATGAGGCCCAGGTGAAAGGACAAAGATACCTTTGGCGCGTTGTTGGGCTTATTTTCCTGTCTTAACTCAGCTGAGTCCTGGTGCTGACCAATTTGTTGTTCTCTACCAGCTCAATTCCAGAGACATGACATTCAGAGGGATTATTAATAGTATTTAGTTTAGGGCTTTTGAACATAATGACTTTTTTCCTTTTTTCTCTTCTTTTATGTTAATGGTTACTCTGTCTGACATAGAAGACGAAAGGGGTGAGAGGATGAAGGTGAAGAGAAGGGGGTGAGGAAAGGCTAGGTGGCCACATCTCTCTGCTGTGACCTCGCCATCTGGAAAATGTTCTGAAAGGAAAACAGAGAACAGTTACTGGGAAGCCTGAGGTGTCTGCATCTCCTCCCACCTGGAGGCCAGCCTCAGACAGAAAGAGAAAAATGTATGGCTAGATTACTCAATCTGATTGGCCTCTCCTCTAAGTTCCCATCTAGAAACACAGCCTTTTAGACCCAGAAAGGAGCTTAGATATTAATTATCTGGATCAGCTTTCCCATTTTATAAATGAGAAAAGACAAGAAAATAGATCTAGGGAGGCTCATTTGCCCCATGTTGCAGGGAAGAAAAAAGCTGAGAGAGAATCCTGATCTGATTCTCAGAGACCAGTGTGGTTCCTACTATACCAAAAAAATAAATTTTCATAATCCTGACTTTACCTTCTGAACTTCAGAAACACTGTCTTTGAGAATAAGTAGCAATTATTCATAATCTTCCAAATTCTGCTCCGCCACTGGCATATATGGGCAACAGTAAAACAGGAGCAGAAACTTTCCCACGCGTATGCATTCTTGATTAGCCCAGACAGGTTCTGTCATGACTCCGTTCTAGTCAGAACAGCTAACATTGAGGACAGCTGCCCTTTTGGGTCAGGAACAACAAGGCAGTGATTTGATTTAAAAAACAAAACAAAACAAAACACAAAAAAAAATCAGCAGAGGAGGGTCCATGAAATCACAGGAGATAGAACAGCCTGCAGCCAATGGCTACCCATCAGATTAGGGAAGAAGCAGGGCTTCTTTTGCACAGTCTATTCAGCATCCAAAGGCTAGAAGAATAATCTCTCTAGAAGAATAAACAGTCTCTAACTAATATTCCTAAAAAGACTGAGATGAGGTGAAGGTTCCAGGTATTTGGCCATAGGCCTATTATTTTAAACAAAAAGATGAAAAGTCAATTCAAGATTGTTTACAATTACCTCTTTTCTCCACTTGAGTTCACAGAACACCCTCTCGAAGCATTCATGCATATAATTAAACTGAAAAACAAAAACAAAAACAGCATAGCAACACTGACTTCTCAAGACCAGGCACCACAGGGCCATGCCTTTGAACTCTTGCCCACAGTAACCCCACCTTCCAAACTTGCTCAGCCTAGAGAAAAACCCTGACAAGCACCACAAAAAAAAAAAAAAAAAAAAAACCCAAAAAACCAAAAACCAACCAACCAACCAAAACAAGCCTGGTTCATCTACTATTCTCTGGCTCCTTCTAGTGGTAGTTGTGAGTCAAATCGGTCCTCCAGGAAAGGCAGGAAGATACCTGGGGGTTCTAGGGTTCAAAACACAATTGCCATCTCTACAGCTCTCATTTATGCATTAGGCCTGAGAACTTCAAACCCAATCTACCTTCCCCAAGAGTATTTCCCTGTCTACCACTCACGTATGGTGTGAAGATTTTAACCCATCGAGGCTTCTTCTCTCCTCGTGCATATTCAAAGCAGAAGGCCATTCCTTCTTCATCTGTATCCCATCGCTGCATCTCATCCCATTCAAATGCTATTACCTGGTTCTAAACAAATGAAGAACAAGAGTGTAAGTCTGAGAATGCTGGGGAGCTTAGCTAGGATGGTTCTGAACCAGACAGCAGAAGAGAAATGAGTGACTTGTCTGCATCATTCCAAAGAAAAGACTTTGAAGAGTAAGAGTCAGTGTGAGTAGCCAGAAAGGTAAGAATTAGTGTGGATACAGTATGGTTTTACCTACCCCATCAAAATAGCTTTGATTTAATCTCCCCTCGCAATAGAAACAAAAATCTCAGCAAGTAAGTGAGCAAGAGTGTCCCTAGTGCTCCCGGTCCCAGCCCCATGCTGAACTGTCACCTCCAGCTGTCCTTCTTCAGTGCAGGCATGCAGTTTAAAGTGCGTGATGCTGATGGCTGTGATGACGTGCCCCTTCCTCCTGGAGTCGCAGGCACAGTGGGGGAAGATTATTTCATTGTAGCCCTCACAAGTTCTTAGCATGTTGAGGTACTAAAAAAAAAAAAAAAGGTGAAACAGGTTACTGTGGTATTAAACCACCATGAAGGGCTCCTGGTATGGCAACAGAGAAAGAAAAAAGAGAATCCTCCCACCCAGTAACCTGAAGACCATGCTCTGGTCTCAGCCCTAAGAAGAACCAGGACTCTGAGCTGATCCTTTGTTCCACTTCCAGCTTCTATCTTCAGACTTCCAACCCCACCTCTTTTCTCTACCTCAAAAAGTACACAAACGAAGCCAGAAGAGGTGCTCTGTCTAGAGGAACTCACAAGGCCTGAAGGTCTGTCTCTTCTTTCACTTGCTTCCCAGATGGGAATCAAACCAATCTGCATGATTAAGGAAAGGGAACTCATGTCTCCTCCCAAATCAAAAGTTATAAGGATCTCTGTGACAAGGCATAGGTTACCCCAAATCTCCTACTCATAACATGTTTAAGTTGAAAAAAACTGTTAAAGCTAGACCCAGAGTCACAAGAGACTTGCTTAAGGTCACAGGTAATAATAAATGGTGCAATCAGGATTAGAAGCCGGGTTTAACTTCTTGGCCACTAAAAAAAAAAAAAAAAAAAAAAATATATATATATATATATATATATATATATATATTAAAAAAGACGCATGGACTCTTGACCCGGTTTCCTCTCAGGCACTGACTATGAAATAAGCAAAGAGCCTTGAGTCCCCACACCCGCAGCTGCCCAGCACACAGGAGAACAGAGCACTCGGGGACATGTGGGAAGTGCTGGAGAGAAGACAGAGGCACAGCACACTAGGTGATTTGCACTAGATGGAAGGGAGACTGGAACACACCAGAGAGTCACCTGCCTAGGAGAGAAGAGACAAAGGGACTGAGGCACAAAAAAGGACCCTGGACAACTTGTAGCTCTGGTACCAATGAATGGTACCCAAGACCACTGCTACTGCCCTGGAGATTATCTGGACTTTTTTTTTTTTTTAAGATTTTATTTATTCATGAGAGACACAGAGAGAGAGAGAGAGAGAGAGAGAGAGAGAGGCAGAGACACAGGCAGAGGGAGAAGCAGGCTCCATGCAGGGAGCCCAACGTGGGACTTGATCCTGGGTCTCCAGGATCAGGCCCCGGGCTGAAGGCGGCGCTAAACCACTGCACCACCCAGGCTGCCCTATCTGGACTTTTATTTTTTTTATTTTTATTTTTTTATTTATGATAGTCACACAGAGAGAGATGAGAGAGAGGCAGAGACACAGGAGGAGGGAGAAGCAGGCTCCATGCACCGGGAGCCCGATGTGGGATTCGATCCTGGGAGCCTGACGTGGGATTCGATCCTGGGTCTCCAGGATCGCGCCCTGGGCCAAAGGCAGGTGCTAAACCGCTGCACCACCCAGGGATCCCCTATCTGGACTTTTAAAAAAAGATTTTATTTATTTACTCATGAGAGACACAGAGAGAGAGAGACAGAGACATAGGCAAAGGGAGAAACAGGCTCCATGTGAGGAGCCTGATGTGGAACTTGATCCCAGGACCCCAAGATCATGCCCTGAGCCAAACGTAGCCACTCAACCACTGAGACACCCTGGCGTCCCTATCTGGAAAGACTTAAAGGCCCATGGGGGGAAAAAATCACACCACATGCTCCCTTCCCTATTTTGTATTTATTTCTGTTTAAGTAAAATAAAATAATGGCATCTTTGAAGGGGAAAATAAAATGATAGCAAGAACATAGCAACAGAGTCGATTCAAAAGTGCCACAATACCTGATTTGCATCATTTCTTTTCTCATTTCTCCTTCCATCACCCCAACTCCAACCCCATATCTCATCATCCTTCCTGTACTAGGGTTAAAAGTAGATACTGCTTGGCCCTGCCATTAGCATTATGAGCAAAAAGATATCTCTGGCCCCTAAATTTTGGTATATAGAACAGGCATGCCATGGAACCGAACTCTTCTGGGGTTATAAGCAGAAACAAAAATTGAGATAGGTGGCAGGATAAAGAGTGGTCAAGGGCCTGGGCTCAGACTACCCTGGGCTTGAATCCTTGCTGCATCACTTCCTAACTATGTAACCTTGGGCAAGGTACTTGCGCTTCAGCAAATTACCAAATCCCAGGAGCCTTGGCTTCCTCTCCTGTGAAAAGGGAAATAATAAAACCTATATCACAGTTATTTGTGACCAGTATTTAGCATAATACTTAGTACATAATTAGGTATTCAATAAATGATAGCTTTAAAAAAATAATTTTAAAGGCTCCATTATCCTTAGCCAGAGGGCTCAACTATTTTCTCTCTCAGGAATGCCCTGTGAAGTGATGTGTATGGAAATTACTCTTCAAAACTCCAAGGGAAAAAAAGCATGCATGTGAGACAGATGAAACATGAATGGCAGAAAAGTGGAAGGTTGCTGAAACTAGGTAATGAGTACATAGGGGCTAAATGTACTATTATTCCAACTTCTTTACATATTTGAAATTTTCTACAATAAAGTATTAAAGAGAAAAAGAAGAGTGTCCTGCAAGCAGCCCTCCAGTGCTCAATCCAAGGCATTCCCCTAACAGTCATGGGAAAGTTTTTGCATCCTCAGTAAGCAGCAAATTCTGCTCAAAGGTGCTTAGGATCTCTGCAAATGCTGGGAGGTGTCATCACATAGCCTTGGAATTGGTTCTGCTTGAGTCCTTTACCAAAACAACCTCACATATGACACATTTGCTGAGAGTTCTCCTCTCTGAAATGCACCAATACTGTTTAAAAAATATTTCTGCCATATTCCTAATAGGGAGCTTTATTTTATTTCTCAAAACGAGAAACCTGTAGACAAAGGGAGGGATTAGGAAAAGACATCAGATGAGGCATGAAGCTATGCATACCCTGAACTCTATCTCTGTGACCTTGTGTAAGTTACTCTGCCTGGGGGCTTCCCCTCTGCCATCTGGAAATGAAGGACACTGCTGCCAATTTCGTTTCCCTGCTAGAGGGAAAAACATACTGCCATGCATGGTTGTTCTAAGGAGGAAATGAGAATGTACATATTGTGCCTAAAACAGTATCAGGCACACAGTATGTGCCCCTCTCTCTTGCCTTTGAATCAAAATCCTGATTTATCCCTCTATATTCAAGAATGTAGTCCCTGAAAGCAAAGGACCTTCAAGGGACTTTCTAACGGTGTTAAGTTCAAAAAATAACCTGAATGGAAACTTAAGGTTTCCACTGTTGTGGAAAACAGGTTTCACCTGTGGCCTTGGTCAGATGACAGAGGTAAAGTCTCGTATGGGAAATGTAAGGTTTTCACGTAGTATTTCTCAGCTTTCAGTAAATCTCTATATTCCTAGATACGCTCAAAGTATAAAGATATAAGCTGTCCTCTATATTTGGAAAACAGGGAACTTACAGAATGTTTCAGAATTTTGGAGTATTTTGTCAAGAGTCTACTTGATATATTGCTGGCAATCTGAACATTCCCATTTTATAGAAAAAAAAAACTTAAAACTGAGAAGTGGACTGAATTGAAGGTCTCACGGTGATTTGGCAACTAATAGTAGTGATTTGGCCTGATCTTAGGCCTATCAACCATATTAAGTTGCCACAGATAATATAGTATCAAGATGCATGGGCTCAGAAGGGTCCATCTGTATGGGAAGTTTCAATGTACTGAACATGACCACTGCGTAGGCTAATGTCTTTGAACACTAATACTTGAATACATGAAATTATACTTGAATGAAATTCAAGCTTTTCAAACTTTGGTAGGATTTTATTTAAAATCTAATTGCAATATTATAGGGCTAGTACACACTTGTCACTAGGTTTTCAAGACAACAGAATTCCATAAATGTTTAAGCATATCTTATACTCAATTCCAATGATCTAAGGGGGATACATCAATTGTACACAAGTTTTTTTTTTTTTTTTAATTCATTTTTTTATTTTTGAGAGAGAGAGGAAGCGCACATGCATGAGCTTGGTGAAGGAAGGGGCAGAGGGAGAGGGAGTGAGAGCTTAAGCAGAGGCACCCATTCAGAGCTCATGACCTTTAGATACAGACTCTGAGACCACGACCTGAGCTGAAACCAAGAGCTGGATGCTCAACCAACTGTACCACCCAAGCGCTCTTGTACTTAAGTTCTCAGTTGAGTGATTACAGGATATAAATTTGAGCTTAAAAGTAATTTTCTAGTAGATTACCATACTTGTTAAATTCAGATCTTCTATATTTTGCCATAGAACTCAAACCTATTTATATTTTTTAAACATTTTCCACTGTGCCTAGCACACACTTAGTATTCAACAAATATTCGTTGTTGAATGCATATATGAAAGATAGTGTGTCTAGAGTACCACATGTGCAAAAAAACAATTTCTATTCCATACTGCTGTTATCAAATGCCCTTATGAAATATTTGTTGCCTTTGGCAAAGGCAAAGTATTTCAGAGGCTGATGGTCCTTTAGCATTTGGTCCTTTTCACCAAAAAGATGTAGATGTGCTGGTCAGAATCATGTGTTAATATACAGAAGACAATGCCATGATCTTAAAGAACAGGTGGAAATCAATTTTTTTTTAAATAAAGATTTTATTTATTTGAAAGATGGGGGGGTAGTTCAGAGGGACAGGGAAAAGCAGACTCCCCCCTAAGCATGGGACCTGACACAGGGGCTCAACCCCAGGATCCTGAGATTATGACCTGAGTGGAAATCAGATGCTCAATTGACTGAGCCATCCCAAAATGGGTTTTAAAATCCTATTTCTCACACAGTAAAATTCTCTTTACCAAAATTCTGCCAAGAATTAATTCTGTTTAAAAGATTTTTGTGTTGTCTACTTTAGCCTATTGGTATGAACATTGGTAAATGGTTCCATGATCTCTGGCAGTTTTCTAAGACAAACAGATTTATTACTTGTTGTCATATAAGTGATAAAATAACTATCCCAGCTAGACATAAGATTATGGGCTGAGTTCAATGACTGACTTATTTGCATTCTTATTCCAAGCCAATTAATTTAGAAAGAGAATATTTCCTCAAAAAAAAAAAAAAGTGCTCACACAGAGGGTACAAAAGAAATTCAAGTGACCTATTAGTAGCTGCCTTGTGTGAAATCATGAAAAACTGTAACTGGAAAACTTTCCACTATATGTGAATTTGTCAAGAAAGAAATTTTAAAATGCTATGAGTGAAAGTTTGTGTTTTTCTTAAGGATTTTATTTATTCATGAGAGACACAGAACAAGAGGCAGAGACATAGGCAGAGGGAGCCTGATGTGGGACTCAGTCTCTGGACTCCGGGATCACGACCTGAGCCAAAGGCAGATCAACCACTGAGCAACCCAGGCATTCCTACATAACTGTTCTTTACAAATTTTACTTTTGACAATTTCCATCCTTGTATTTATGGCAAGTGCAACTGAATACTCATTTTAAAACATTTAAGGAAGGAAAAAAAAAACAAAAACATTTAAGGACTATTATCGACTGCCCTCTCCAATAGAACTTTCTATGATGATGAAAATATTCTGTATCTGAGCTGTCCAACATGGTAGGTACTAGCAATATGTGGCTACTCAACACTTGAAATGAGGCTAGTGCACCTGAGGAATTGAATTTTAAATTTTATTTAATTTAAATGAATTTAAAATTAAATTTAAATAGCCACATAAGGCCAGCAGCTATCAAATCAAACAGAACAGCTCTAAGATATCACACTAACCAAAAAACACCATTGAGTATACATGTTTTAAGCAACTGCAGAGAAGGAAGTTGTAAAGACACATAATTTTGCAATTGCTAAACCACAAATAACTTTTTCCCCAAAGATCTGAGAGAGAGAGAGACAGAGAGAGAGAGAGCAAGCGCATAAGCACGCACATGCATGCAGGGGGTCAGGGGGTCGGGGAAGCAGAGGAGAGAGGGAGAGAGAATCTCAAGCTGTTTCTCCAATGAGCATGGAGCCCTATGTAGGGATCTATCTCATGATCCTGAAACCATGATCTGAGCCAAAATAAAAGAATTTCTAATGTTAAAAATCTAAATCTCAACTCTTAGGGGCTCCTGGGTGGCTCAGTTGGTTAAGCATCTGCTTTGAGCTCTGGTCATGATCTCAGGGTTCTGGGATCTAGTCCCAAGTTGGGCTCTCTGCTCAGCAGGGAGCTTGCTTCTCTCTCTCCCTCCACCAGCTACTCCCTTTGCTTGTGCTCTGTGTGTCAAGTAAATAAATAAAATCTTAAAAAAGTCAAACAAAAAAAAAATCAACTCTTAAGAGAATTGATATTAAATGTTTTGCACTTCTTTGTTTTAGAACCTTTTTCTTTCTTAAAGATTTTTATTTATTTATGATAGACACACAGAGAGAGAGAGAGAGAGAGAGAGAGGCAGAGACACAGGCAGAGGGAGAAGCAGGCCCCATGCCAGGAGCCCAACGCGGGACTGGATAAAAGGCAGGCGCGAAACCGCTGAGCGCACCCAGGGATCCCCTGTTTTAGAACTCTTTTAATCAAAAAATAATGCTGTTTGGTTATTGTCAATAATAAAGTTCTATATCTATATATAGCAAAATATCCTCTTATATGCTAAATGGAGGAACATAGGGGGCGATTACATGAAGGTCTATATCCCCCCTCCTTTTTTTTTTATTTTTTATTTTTAATTAATTAAGCCACTGACCAGTTGTAACATCTTTCAAAAATGACTGGAACAACAGGTTTAAGAGATAAGAAGGGGGATTTTATAAAGAGATTATGGAGACATAAACCTACCATGACCATTTTCCTTTGTTCATACAGCTTCTGTAATTGGTAGGACTTTTCCTCTGCCTTGATGTAACCTTTCTTCACATCATCAACAGCCTATCACCAAAACAAGGGCAGGGAAGAAAGGAACATTAAAGTCATCATCAAGCACATTCTTGATAAAAAATAAAGAGATACAGATTCATTTTCAGAACAACTCTTAACCATTTGGACCATCCATCATCATCACCAGTGAACTCTGCCACAAGGATATATTTTTTGGAATAAGTAGCATTTAAAGAGTGCCTTAAATGTACTCAAGAATTGTTCTAGATACATCAGGGATCTTGTTTCTCCTGTTAAGAGATTTAAATTCCAGTTAATTTATACAGGTTGAAACAATGAGAGAACACTGAGAAACAGTATATAATTGTTAAAGGTAACAATGAGGTAGCAAAGATGTATGGTTTAGATAGTAAGTAATACACTCAATAAGAACAGCAGAGTTTTTTGCTAATTATATGTATCAGGGAAGCCTTAGTTGGACCCCAAAGGTTAGGCTGAACAGAAGAAACTGCAAACCAAAGTCAGTAAACAGGAATGCAACCGAGCTTATATACACTCAGAGGACAGATCTGCCTGATTTAAATAAAAGGTACATGTCAGGGGACAACAAAATATAATGCTGGGTGGGTAAATTAACAGATTATGAAGGATCCCAGAAAACAGGCACAGAAATTTAGACTTAAGGATAGCACTAAGGACTACTAGAGGTAAAATAAGCAATAAAAACTTGTGTTATTTTTAAAAGACAGACTGATTTATACATGAGTGCCAAATGAATCAAGCTATAAAGAGAATAAAATAAGGGAGACTGATGATGCTATGGTGCTTTAAGTATGAAGTGTAGGGTGGCAGCAATTGGAAGAGAGTCAATAAATCTGAGATTGCACAAGAACAAAAATCCCCAACAGGACTTGATATAGGCATGAAGGTACCTAGATATAATATGTTAATTCTAAACTACTCCTGACTTAGCTACATCCCCTTCCCCACCTCACTCTATCCCAAGAAAAACTTTTGAATTCTAATAGAAGGGAAAACTCCTCTGTAGGAGAGAGAAAAAAGGAAGGGAAAGAACAAATGGAATCATTTGTCCAGGGCATTTCAGAATCCAATTGCAGTGATTTACTACAAGGACAACTTTTGCAAGCACTAGGCAGGGGCCACTTGAACTTTTACCAGAAGACTGGTAAGGTAGAAATCATTCCCCATAGCCTTTTTAAGGGAAAATATTTACATAATAGAATAAATTCAGAGTTGAAGTCAAGAAACTAGTTCAACGTTCTAGCTCTATGATCTAGCAAAATACACTTCAGTATGGGTATGGTATGTAGTGGGAAAGGAGAAGGAAATGGAGCTAGAGTACATCTTTGATAGTGGGAAATTAAGAGATACTGCTTGAATCTGAAAATTCAAGTAGGAGCAATATAACCAAATTATAACAGAGACATGGAAATAAATATAAAACAAACAACAAACAAAAGCTAAGGGAGGTGAAAAATGTTTGCCTAAGGGGAGGGGAGATAAAGATAAGTGGAGTAACTAATACATAATAACCTGTGTAGAACTACTTGATGCTTTCTTTCTTTCTTTCTTTCTTCTTTCTTTCTTTCTTTCTTTCTTTCTTATTTATTTATTTTATGATAGTCACAGAGAGAGAGAAAGAGGCAGAGACACAGGCAGAGGGAGAAGCAGGCTCCATGCACTGGGAGCCCAATGTGGGATTCGATCCCGGGTCTCCAGGATCGCGCCCTGGGCCAAAGGCAGGCGCCAAACAGCTGCGCCACCTAGGGATCCCCTACTTGATGCTTTAAATTCTATGTATAATTTTGATGAAAAATTTTTAATAGGTACATAGCCATATGCTCATTTCCTGTTGTTTAAAAAGTAATAACAAATTAATTGTTTTAAAGATTTTATTTATCTATTCATGAGAGACACAGAGAGACAGAGAGAGAGAAAGAGAGAGAGGCAGAGACACAGGCAGAGGGAGAAGCAGGCTCCATGCTGGGAGCCCAATGTGGGACTCGATCTTGGGACTCCAGGATCACCCCTGGGCCGAAGGGAGGCACTCAACCACTGAGCCATTCTAATAAATTTATTCTTAACTCCAGGACATCTTTACTTCTTAAACTTATTTATCTTCCATAAATAGGATAGAACATTTTTTATTTTATTTATTTTTTTAAAGATTTTATTTTTGGGCACCTGGGTGGCTCAGTTGGTTGAGCGTCTGCCTTCGCCTTGGGTCATGATCCCATGATCCTGGGATCGAGTCCCACATCGGTCTCCCTGCTCAACGGGGAGCTTCTCCCTCTGCCTCTCCTCCCCACCTCCATGTACACATGCGTTCTCTCTCTGAAATAAGTAAAATATTTTTTTAAAAAAGATTTTAAGTAATCTCTACACCCAACATGGGGCTCAAATATACAAACCCAACACCATATACTATTGACTGAGCCAACCAGTCGCCCCATGTTAGAATATTTTAAAAATGCAACTTAACTACGATCCAGGAGGCAAAGCAGTTTTATCTAAGCATTCACACTGAATTGGCAAATTATTCACTACATATAAACAGAAAAAAGAAATCAAGCCTTTCCAGGAAGATCAATTCACCCACCTGATGAAAAAAGTAGGTAACAGCAAGGTCATTGTCATTTAGGAGGATTTCTTCTTCTGTGGTAAAAAGCCACTTTCGAATGGCCAAGCAGGTGCCTGGCACTGCTGACGTGTAGTTCTGGACGTAGAGTTTATGAGGAAATTCATTAGGTGCCAGCTTACGTACTGAAGGGAAGACATTAAAAAAAAAAAAAAAAAAAAAAAAGAAAGAAAAGAATGAAAGAAAGAAAGCTAGAGTGAAAAGATACATAAGGAATTAGCTCAGCACAAATTGTGTGAGGCAGATCAAGAATGACAGGCTATCCTTAACCAGAACATCAGCTTGGAGTCATCAAGGAGCTCTGCTATGGGACCACAAAATAACTATTTCTCTAGCCAAATATATCCCTTCTAACTATAACTATGGCCAACTGAGCCTCAAAGTGACAGAAATCTATCACCTGTATGACACGCCCTTCAGTTAACATGCTGACTGTGCTGACAGCATCTATTCCAAAGTCAATTAAGATATCTTACTCATTATCTGGTAAATTACAGCAATTTCCACTGAACATCTTTAAAGCAAGCCTCTCCTCTTACCCACCCAGCTATGGTTCATTCAGAGTCTCTCAGGTGGCAATTCTCAATGAACTGCTTCTATTGTTAAGAGCCAAAAGGCTCTTCCCATTCCCCACCCCCAACTCTAAGACATTCATCAAAGAGAAAAGTATCTTTCCACTAATGTTTCTTCTTCTTTCTAACAATGCACAAGCAGGATAAAACACTACCACGTTTAATTTCTATGTTACTTCACTTTGGAAAGGCTCAGAGTTTTCTTCTCTTAATGTTTACTTGACTTTGTCACACTGCAAAAAGATTTAGTATTTCCCATTTTATTTCTTAACTAAAGCTTAGAAAAAAAGGATAAGATTAGAATCCAAGTGTCCTGGTTTAGCAATCTTCTGCACATTTCTATCTGCCTAGTTAGACCACAGGGAGTTGGGAAGATGAAGAATAATGAGATGGCTGCTTCAGAGGAAACCGACCTTGTTCTACCCTGACCAGGGATGGCAAGATGACCCAAACCTACCAAACTTTCCCCCTTTCTGGATGAGGAAGGTGTGATCAATCAATATTATCTGTTATTTCTGGACTTAGCCCCATATATATATATATGATGTGGAAAAGACCCATAAACTATAGGAAATCTACAACATTCACAGCAAGCACTCAGACATCCTTCTCTTTGTGATCTCAATGCAACCAATGTCACCACTGTTTCTAGTTTTTATAAAATAATATGAGAAACTTCCTGTCACTATGCAATAAAATTTCCTAGAAAAAGAATATCTATTTACATGGAAACTTCAATACATGCATTAAAGCAAAGGCTTTTTCTAACTCCTGAAAATAAAAAGCTATTCTTAATTATCTACAAAAAGCATAAAAGCACACTAAACCAAGTTGTGGCTAAACAAAACATCCCTCTTTTTGGCTATTTCATTGAAATATCTTAATTTTGAAACTCTGATTTTTAAAAAACTATGAAGTATCTGTTTTAGTACTAGGTGTAAGTAAGTTGGACTTATAAAAGAAGAAAAAGGATTGACAGTGATCAGACACCCTTTTGACTTGGGCTTAATAGGATTTGCCTGGTCCACTTGTGGGAGATAGTCCTAGTAAGTGGGATCTCCCCTTCTGCAAGCTCTTCTTCTCTAGGCAAATAGTTTCAATCTGGGTGCTTCAGACTGATGTATTAGAATAAAATACCCACAGACAAAACTTAAAATTGGCCGACTGGCACTTACCAAAGGAATGATTGATCACTTCAAATAAAGCAAAGTAATTCACTGTCGTACTGTCCATGCCAACCTCTGCTGCAATAGCCTATTGTATAAACAGGATAGATGCATTTCAGGGTAAATAAATCAGATAATGCTGTGGGAAAAGACAGATGTGTGCATGTGCGGGGGGCGGAGGGGTTGGGGGAGAGGAAGGACTTCTGCCATCTTACTTTCAAATGAACTAAATTCATGACCGATAGCTATTCTTTGTATGTATGTGTACATGTACTCATGCACGCATACATATGAAATAAAAGGGGAAAAAAATACCTGTATTTGACCCAAACAGCTATCATCTCTAAATAGGAGTTTCCCCCTCCAATTCAAGCTGATAGTAATCTCTTCTTAAATATCATCTTTCCTCTCTGAAATATGACTTCATCCCACAAAGGTCTTTTTTAACAACACTTTTAAGTCATCTGCTTGATGAAAACAGATCTTAAGGGATCCCTGGATGGCTCTGGGTTTAGTGCCTGCCTTCCGCCCAGGGTGTGATCCTGGAGTCTCGGGATCGAGTCCCACATCAGGCTCCCTGCATGGAGCCTGCTTCTCCCTCTGCCTGTGTCTCTGCCTCTCTCTCACTCTGTGTCTCTCATGAATAAATAAATAAATAAATAAATAAATAAATAATAAATAAATAAATAAATAAATAAAAATCTTAAAAAAATTTTTTTTAAGAACAGATCTTAAGAAGAAAATAAATTCTTAAATATCCACTCTCACACATGTAGCCTACATTTAATACAGTCTGTTAACATACAAAGTCTATGTCTTTGGTTCTTGAGTTTAAAATAGTTTGTCAGTTTTGTTCATGCTTCACAAATTATTCTCATTTATTTTTTGGATGATCCATGCCTCAGGTTAGGGACCTCCATTTCCTAAGAATTATCATCATGAACATCTACATGAAAACAGCAAAATGTTAGGACAACAGAGCATATTAAACAAGTATTAGTCCTTCTTTCTAGGAGCTCATATGACAAAAAGCAATTGAAAGAGACTATGTAAATAAATGAAAACTGAGATTACAAACAACAGCAAAATTAAAAAAACACAAAATAGTACAATTCTTCTTCAAGATCAACTGCAATATACATAAGGTATTAATTGAACAAGATAAAATTGTTAAATATTAGTGTCTCAGTAAATCAAACACAATTATACCCTGCTTCCCAGATCTGCTCACATATCAAACCTAAGTTCATCCCTAATGTGAGGTAGAAACTAGAGATTATAAATATTCTAAGTCATCATTCTATACTGAACAGAAACTGAAATGCTTTCAAGATCTGGAAAATGGCTTATAACTACAAGTCTCCGGGAAAGGAGAAAAGTGCCAAAAAATTAATTGGCCTTGTTAGAGAAATACTGGGAGTAAAAAAGAATACAAAACAAAACATCAGCAACCATATGAGCAATCATATGAGCATCACTCATATGATTTTCCTTACAATCATCACAGCATTTTGTAATTTCAGAAATACCTCACATTCTGCATATATCCTTTGCCATGGTACACAGTACAAGAGTAAATGCATGGGGAACAGGGACGCCTTGGTGGTTCGGTGGTTGAGTGTCTGCCTCCAGCTCAGGGCGTGATCCCAGAGTTCTGGGATCAAGTCCCACATCGGGCTCTCTGGAGCAAGCCTGTTTTTCCCTCTGCCTCTGTTTCTGCCTCTCTATTTGTGTCTCTCAGGAATAAATAAATAAAATCTTTTAAAAAATGAACGGGTAACATTGTTTGCTACAAAGGAAAAATAAACATTAATATCCAGAAACCTGTTAGTCCCACTGAAAGTCTTAATCAAATCAGATTAAAGATAAATAAAAAGGCCTAAAAGCAAGGATTATATCCAGCACCCAGATTATAACCTTTAAATATAATTTCTCAGAATAGAGAACCCAGAAATGTACCCTCAACACTATGGCCAACTAATCTTCAAAAAAGCAGGAAAGAATGACCAATAGAAAAAAGACAAAAGAGGGATCCCTGGGTGGCGGAGCGGTTTGGCGCCTGCCTTTGGCCCAGGGCGCGATCCTGGAGACCCGGGATCGAATCCCTCGTCAGGCTCCCGGTGCATGGAGCCTGCTTCTCTCTCTGCCTGTGTCTCTGCCTCTCTCTCTCAATATCTCTCTCTCTCTCTCTCTGACTATCATTAAAAAAAAAAAAAAAAAAAAAAACCTTAAAAAAAAAAAAGAAAAAAGACAGTCCTCAACAAATGGTTGTTGGGATTATGGGACAGCACATGCAGAAGAATGAAACTGGACCAATCTCTTACACCCTACACAAAGATAAACTCAAAATGGTTGAAAGACTTAAATGTGAGATAGGAATCCACCAAAATCCTAGAGGAGAACACAGGCAGCAACCTCTTTGACCTCTGCTGCAGCAACTTCTTGCTAGACACATCTCCAAAAGCAAGGGAAACAAAAGCAAAAATGAACTATTGGGACTTCATCAAGATAAAAAGTTTTTGCACAGCAAAGAAAACAAGTCGACAAAACCAAAAGACAACCAACAGAATGGGAGAAAATATCTGCAAATGTCTTATCAGCTAACAGGCTAGTATACAAAATCTCTAAAGAACTTATCAAACTCAATACCCAAAGAACAAAAAATCCAATCAAGAAATGAGAAGACATGAACAGACATTTCTTCAAAGACATACAAACAACCAACAGACACGTGAAAAAATACTCCACATCACTTGCCATCAGGGAAGTACAAATCAAAACCACAATCGAGAAACTGCCTCACACCAGTCAGAATGGCTAAAATTAGCAAGTAAGGAAAGAACAAATGTTGGTGAGGATGCAGAGAAAGGGGATTTCTCTTACACTGCTGGTGGGAATGCAAGTTGGTGGAGCCACTCTGGAAAACAGTATGGAGGTTCCTCAAAAAGTTAAAAATAGAGCTACCCTACAACCCAGCAATTGCACTACTGGGTATTTCCCCCAAAGATACAAATGTAGTGATCTAAAGGAGCACCTGCACCCCAATGTTTATAGCAGGAATGTCCACAATAGCCAAAGTATAGAAAGAGCTCATATGTCCACTGACAATGAATGGATAAAAAAGAGGTGGTAGAGGGTGCCTGGGTGGCTCAGTTGGTTAGGTGTCTACCTTGGACTCAGGTCAAGATCCTGGGGTTTTGGGGTTTTGATCAAGTTCCACGTCAGGCTCCCTGCTCAACAGGCAGCCTGCTTCTCCCTCTCCCACCTACCCCACTAGCGCTATCTCTGTCAAATAAATATATACAATCTTAAAAAAAAAAGTGGTGTGTGTACACACACACACACACACACACACACACTAGAATAGTATTCAGCATCAAACAGGATGAAATCTTACCATTTGCAATGCTGTGGATGGAACTATTATACTAAATTAAATAAGTCAGTCAGAGAAAGACAATTATCGTATGATTTCACTCATATGCAGAATTTAAAAAACAAAATAGAGGATCACAGGGGAAGGGAGGGAAAAACAAGACCAAGTCAGAGAGGGAGGCAAACCATAAGAGACTCTTCATCATAAGAAACAAACTGAGAGGGGGATCCCTGGGTGGCTCAGCAGTTCAGCTCCTGCCTTTGGCCCAGGGTGTGATCCTGGAGATCCGAGATTGAGTCCCACATCGGGCTCCTGGCATGGAGCCTGCTTCTCCCTTTGCCTGTGTCTCTGCCTCTCTCTCTATCTCTCTATGTCTATCACGAATAAATAAATAAAATCTTTAAAAAAAAAAAAAAACTGAGGGTTGCTGGAGGGGAGGGGTACAGGGTTGGGGTAACTGGGTGATGGGCATTACGTAGGGGGAGCACTGGGTGTTATAAACTATGGATGAATCACTGAACTCTACCTCTGAAACTAATAATACATTATATGTTAATTAACTGCATTTAAATAAAATTAAATTTAAATTTTTTAAAAATTTATTTATTTATTTATGATAGTCACAGAGAGAGAGAGAGAGGCAGAGACACAGGCAGAGGGAGAAGCAGGCTCCATGCACCGGGAGCCCGACGTGGGACTCGATCCCGGGTCTCCAGGATCGTGCCCCGGGCCAAAGGCAGGCGCCAAACCGCTGCGCCAGCCAGGGATCCCTAAATAAAATTAAATTTAAAAAGAAAGAAACCAGGACTCCTTGGGTAAAGTAGCTGGTTCTAGAACTAGGATGGGAAATATACAAAGGTGAGGGCAGAACATCTTGTACCAAAAAGCAAGAATGCTATATCACAAACAAATAAGTTGCATCAGAAAAATACAGAAGCAGACATGAAGGAGCTTCCACTGGCCAAAAATGGAATAATGTGAGCATCAAAGATAATATATGCTATTGATTAAATCACATGGAATATCTAAAAACCCACAATATTAAAATAATATAAAACAAAACAAAAATAATTATCTCATTGGACATCACTGGAACCAACGAGGACACTAATTCTTTACTCTGAAATTGGCAATAAGAAAATTAAATATTTATCCTCCCTTTCCTATAAACTGTATTTTTGGATAACTACATAGTCTTAGTTAGTAAGGAAAAGTTCTTTACAGAAGAATTCTACCTAACCAATATGAATAAATGACAGAATTAGACAATCAGTATTTTGCAACCCTTAATGAAATCACTGGTTAAGGCAGCAACCATCAATGATACACTCACCTGATTACAGATAAATGGGGAATTTTACAATCAAGAGTCCATGTTATCACCACCTAAACCCACTGATTAATCTTAGAATCATTAAAAGTGGGATATCTCCTGTTGAGAAGCAATAGGATGTACATATATATCACCAATTATGAAGTAGTCTATTAAAAAAAACTGAATTTGAATCTAATCGAGCCTCTAGAGCAAATTTCCATTTATGCAAAATGTAAGAAGATGGACGTATTAAATGACATAGATAAGAGAAATAGATACATTCAGAATGTGTGACATTGTGCAACACAGACCTAGTTTCCACAACAAACCAATAACATGGAAATAAAAAGCTGGGGAAGAGAAGGGAGATTACTTTATATTAAAACAAACATAAAAACCAAGCCTTGTTTAGATTTAGATTTTAACAAATTAACTATAAAAAATCATTTTCAGACAGCTGGGAAAATTTGACAATGGATTAGTTAATGCCAAGGAAATACTATTAAATTTTTTTTTAAGATTTTATTTATTTATTCATGAGAGACAGAGAGAGAGAGTGAGAGAGACAGGCAGAGACACAGGCAGAGGGAGAAGCAGGCTCCATGCAGGGAGCCCGACGTGGGACTCGATCCCGGATCTCCAGGATCCCATCCTGGGCTGAAGGCAGCACTAAACCGCTGAGCCACCCGGGCTACTGTCAATTTTTTAGGTCTGATCATGGCTTTGTGTTTATATAAGAATGTCCTTATTTTTTTAGAGATTTATACTGAAATATACACAGGCCCAATAAAAATGGAACCTGCTTTAAAATATTTAAACAAAGGAAAAGGAAAAAAGAAGATATAATGCAAATGTGGCAAAATCTTGATGATAATTAAATATGAATGATGCAAAAATGGAGGTTCTGTTCTGTTTTCATGTATGTTAAAACTTTTTACAATTAAAATGAGGGCTAATCACAACCACTCTGGCCCAGGATATATACTGTACCTTTCTTTCAAGGAGAGCAAAATACTTTCACATTAATAATAACATCACTGATAGTAGCTAACATTTAATAAACTTATTACATGTCAGTCTAAGCATTTTGTATGTACTAACTCATGTAATCCATCTTCCGTAGCTTTAAGCCATCTAATGATGAGTCTACTTGTTCAAGTCTAATTTACCTGGTATACTTGGTCTGTAGTACTGTTCTTTTTAACCCTGACCGTAACAGTCGTTCCATCTGGTAGTGCTACTCTCAGCTCTACATCGGAGACACCATTGTAGTTCTGGGGGAAAAGATAGAGAGACAGAATTTATGAGCCAGCATATCCTCATTCTCCTTGTAACATGCTAGCTAAGCAATAATCTAAACATGTTCCAATGAAAAGGGGGGAAAAAAAAGGGGGGGGGGAATTAAAGTCAATATATTTTATAAATCAAAAAGCTGATTTCAGGCTACAGCAGACGTTGTTAACCTTTAAGAAGAGGGAGGAAAGAAATGTTAAAGCCAATGTGTTCACATTTTATTTATTTATTTAAGATTTTATTTATTTATTCATAGACACAGAGAGAGAGAGGCAGAGACACAGGCAGAGGGAGAAGCAGGCTCCATGCAGGGATCCTGACGTGGGACTTGATCCCTGGTCTTCAGGATCACACCCCAGGCTGCAGGCGGCGCCAAACTGCTGCGCCACTGGGGCTGCCCGTGTTCACATTTTAAAACAGAACACTTGTGTAAAGCAGTTTAGGTCAAACACCCAGGGAGAGATTTTTGACTTACTTCCAAACACTGGGAACTTGCAAATGAGAAAAGGATACAACTGAAAGCAGTAGTTTTGACAAATATTCTCTGGGTTTAAATGGTTAGGCATGCTAAACTGGTTCAAGTAGTATCCCAAGCTCCTTTCTGAACCCTGAAGTCATCATGACACCTCTGACAGGAAAAATTGATGAAATGCAGGAAATCTGAGTTAATGTAACGCCCAATTTTCTTCCAGGGAAGAGTAAACAAGTCTTATCCCTTAATTCAAAAGATCCTGGGATCCCTGGGTGGCGCAGCGGATTAGTGCCTGCCTTTGGCCCGGGGCGTGATCCTGGAGACCCGGGATCAAATCCCACGTCGGGCTCCCGGTGCATGGAGCCTGCTTCTCCCTCTGCCTATGTCTCTGCTTCTCTCTCTCTGTGTGTGACTATCATAAATAAATACAAAATTTTTAAAAATTTCAAAAGATCCTTCTTTCTTATTGCTTTTGATGATTAACAGATTTTTTTTTTAAAGATTTTATTTATTTGACGGAGAGAAAACACAAGCAGGCAGAGAGAGAGAGGGAGAAGCAGACTCCCTACTGAGTTAGGATCATGATCTGAGCCAAAGGCAGACACTTAAATGACTGACTCACTCAGGCATCCCCCAGACTTCTATTAAGTAGGCTCCATGCCCAGCATAGAGCCCAATTTGGGGCTTGAACTCATGACTCTGAGAACAAGACCTGAGCTGGAAAAAAAAAAAAAAAAAAAAAAGACCTGAGCTGAGGTCAAGAGTTGGATGCTTAACCAAATGACCCATCCAGGTGCCCTTCTTCTAACGGATTTTTGACCTTCTAAGTTTTATTAGCAAGAAACAACTATTTAAGAGCAAGTCCATCTTCATTTACCACTTAAAAAATTTTTATCATCTAAAACCTAGATTAGTTGTCCTAAGCATTACTCATTATATACCCTTGTCTGCAAGAAACTTATAATCTAGCTGGGAAAATAAGACATATACATATAAACTAATTAGCAGATTACACATTATTTAATATAGCAGCATTACATATTCATTCTTTTACCTAATAAATATTTATTAAGCACCTACAATATGCTTGTCATTGTGGTAAGGCATTGGGAATATAAAGATGACCAAGATTTAGCTCTTGTTCTTGAGTCTAATGTATAAGAGCACAGTGACCAAAGTTAACAATACTATACTATACACTTGAATTTTGCTAGGAGGGTAGATCTTAAGTGTTCTCACCAGACACAGACAGACACACACACACACACACACACACACACACAGAAAAGAAAGAAAGAAAAACAGTAACTATGAGGTAATGGATATGTTCACTAGCATGATTGTGGTGATCTTTCACAATGTATACATATATCATACAATGTATATATATACAACACCAAGTTGTATGCCTCATTTTATAGATGATTTTTTTTAAGATTTTTAATTTATTTATTCATGAGAGACACACACACACACACACACATAGAGAGAGAGAGAGAGACAGAGGCAGAGGGAGAAGCAGGCTCCATGCAGAGAGCCCGATATGGGACTTGATCCCCTGTCTCCAAGATCACATCATGGGCTGAAGGCAGCACTAAACCGCTGAGCCACCTAGGCTGCCCAATATAGATAACTCTTATTTGTCAATTCTACCTGAAGACTGAAAAAAAAAAAGACTTAGCTCTTATCTATAGGTAATTCACAGTATAGTGAACTAAAAATATAAAGTGATAATTTGATTAAATGTATAAAAAATTAGAGAATGAGAGAGCAACAAAGTGATGATTGAGTAGTCCTGACTATATAAGTTCTTGGTGGAATGGAAAACCAATGACTTGAGTATCAGAGAAGGCTTCAAAGAAAAGGTGAACCTAGCATTGGTCTTGAAAGACAAGCAAGATACAGAAGAAAGGGAAAGTTGAAAAAACAGTCATATGGGGAATTTATGGCAATTCCATCTATAATTGATCTTATTTTCCTGCACATGGAACCAAAGGATAAACAGTCACTGAAGGGACTTACCTCATCGGATTCTGATAGGAATTCCTGCATGATGTCACTCTCACCAATGACTCGTATTGAGCACACTGTAGAAAATAAAAATAGAATCTGGCATGAGGCCCTAAAATCAAGACTTTAAAGTCAAGAACATATCAAGGTTTAAGTGTAAATCATTAGTAGCAGGCAATGCAGAGGTGGTATGCCATTCCTGACATATGACATGTTAAGGCACAACAAACATTCTTATAAATATGAACTAGAAGAGGGGAATAAGAGGATGTTTAAAGATGAAGCTTCCTAAAAATATTTTTTAAAGATTTATTTATTTACTTATGATAGACACACAGAGAGAGAGAGAGAGAGGCAGAGACACAGGCAGAGGGAGAAGCAGGCTCCATGCCGGGAGCCCGATGCGGGACTCGATCCCGGGACTCCAGGATCGCGCCCTGGGCCAAAGGCAGATGCCAAACCACCGAGCCACCCAGGGATCCCCAAGCTTCCTAAAAATATTAAACATAGCCAAAGGAAGTCACCCCCAAAAAACAACGTTAGAGTAAATCTAACTTTGTGATCTCATGTGAATTAAGAACAAATCAGACAATAGAGCAAGGGTAAGGTCAATTAGGAATAAAGCAGGGATGCCTGGGTGGCTTAGCAGTTTAGCGCCCTGCCTTCAGCCCAGGGCGTGATCCCGGAGTCCTGGGATCGAATCCCACATCGGGTTCCCTGGATGGAACCTGCTTCTTCCTCTGCCTGTGTCTCTGCCTCTCTCTCTCTCTGTGGTCTCTCATGAATAAATAAAATATTTTAAAAAAGTAATAAAGCAAACACAAAACTAAAATACAAAAGGAAAAATGTCTACTTGGCTTAGGAACCGGGACAGTCAGAGAACCATAAGCAGTTAGAACTACTTTGGAAAAAAAATGGATGGGTAATTAAGCACTAAGCTCAGCACATCTTCTCACCTCACTAACTTTAGCTTCAAAACAACAGGAAGGAAGGAAGGAAGGAAACAGGAAGGAAGGAAAGTAGGTAATTGTTTAAATTTAAGAAAATTAATTTCCTGACACTCTCATGTGGATATTGAGTTATACTGATGATTTTACTTCATTTTATTTAAAAATTTATATCCTTTTTCATTTCTCAAGGAGTATGTTTAGAGGCCAACCCATGTTAGAAGAAAGCTAAAAACAGATAAAGTCTTACTACCTTCTACAGGGTAAATAGTTTTTCTTCAGGGATAAGGCTCTCTACTAAAGTTTAAAAAAAAATTCAGGGGCACCTGGGTGGCTCAGTCAGTTGAGCATCTTTGGCTCGGGTCCCCAGGACAGAGTCCCGCATTGGGCTCCCTGCTCAGCAGGGAGTCTCCTTCTCCCTCTCTCCTCCCCCCACTCATGCTCCCTCTTTCCCAAATAAATAAATAAAATCTTTAAAAAAAAAATTCAACCAGGTCAATTAGTTCTTATACAAGGACATAATAAATATCACAAAGGACCATTATTCTATTAAATTAGTATTTTAAAGAAAAGCCTACTGCACAGATGACAAATTAAATGACTCTGTAATATAGTGAAGCAAGATCTCTTCTCTGAGCCACAAAATGGACTATCTTATTCTGGAAATCTGGGTCATTTCTCCTTGCCTTTCAGATAAGCAAATGTTTCAGCATCCACATTCCAGACTTCTGATGTACTATCTGGAAGTCCTAAGATAACAAGTGAGTTTCAATACTTCAACCTATAACCTGCTTATATCAATGGGACCTTAGGTTACTTACAACTTGGCACCTGTAGGATGAAAAACGAGTTTTCAAGTAGGATAGGCTAGTGAACTGAGAATCATTTTAATAAAAATGTTTTAAATACTGCCCACTTAGTTCCCATCAATTTAGCATGTTGATGAGTCTGTATGTGTCTGCTGGCAAATAATATAACCTATAAATAATTAGGTCCCTAATGCACCAAAAACTACACATTTTTCTGTTGTTGTTAAGTGCTCAACAAGTCAGTGAAATAGGCTATTAATCCTTGTACTGGACATTTCAGTCTTGGCTTCAAAGCTCAGATCATTCAACACCGATGGTCAGATATGTGATTGGCTTTCACTACTGAGTTTCAGGAAATTTAGCTACGAAGTTTAGGAGTTGCAACACATACCTAGACTCTATGTCTATTTAAAATAGTAGAGTTTAGTAGCCAGCTTACCTTTTTCTAGATATTCCTCCAACCCCCGACGTCGGGCATCTAGTTGCTGTTCTGATAAAGAAAATGGCCACTTCCCTGGAAGTCGGGGAAATGTAAAGTTGGCAAACTCTCTCTTCAGGTTCTGATGTAGGATGGCAAACTCCCGGTACCGCTTAGAACACAGCTGCCTCCCTGCCATATAAACATTGTATACCTGGTGAGGGGAAAGAACAAAAAAAAAAAAAAAGAAAAGAAAAGAAAAGAAAAGAAAAGAAAAAGCCTACTTACTACAAATTAAATCACAGAATCATCTAAAATAAAACACAGACCGGTAACTGGTGAGGTATATTCTGCTATGTACTTAACAGACAATGTGTTCAAGGTCATTGTAAAATAAGGCTAACTTTTAATTAACATGCCAGAAATGATATATGTACAAAAGAGTGCTACTCCTTTCAAGTGGCCCATAATCTTATTTTTGCTATTAAAATCACCTCCGATACATTGTTTTAAATATCTTCAAAGGCAATTATCAGCTTTTATGAGTGGACTTTTATTAGTGAGGACGTACTATAAAGCAATGTGACTGATACTTGTGTGTAGCCCAAACATCCAGAGGAAGGTCTAAAAATGATCTAAGTAACAGTAGTATTTTGTTAGCAAAGTGTCTTTGTTGCAAAAACTCCTTTCCTGGGATCCCTGGGTGGTGCAGCAGTTTAGCGCCTGCCTTTGGCCCAGGGCGCGATCCTGGAGACCCGGGATCAAATCCCACATTGAGCTCCCTGCATGGAGCCTGCTTCTCCCTCTGCCTATGTCTCTGCCTCTCTCTCTCTCTCTCTCTCTCTCTCTCTCTCTCTCTCTGTGACTATCATGAATAAATAAATAAAATCTTAAAAAAAAAACTCCTTTCCTGAAGTCAGATATCTTTAGTTTTGTTCTTCCTTCCATCATTAAAACAGGGTTAACAAAAAGTTGAAGAATAAACGTATTTTAAGGACCACCTTGTAATTACAAAGAATTAATAATCCTCATGAAGAAATGGTTAGAGATTTTTGTCTATTGTTCATAGATACATGCCAAGCTTCCAGAACAGGGTGTGGAACATAGCAGACACTCAGGAAATATTTGATGAAGAAATAAACGGATATACGTGAAATTCTTGAATATGTACCCTCATAAAGGAAAGGGAGAGAATGTGCAATCCAAAAACATCTAATAATTCCTCTGTATTCTTAGAACATACAAATGAGGCAGAGATGGAAAAACTGGCCCCTAATCATATTTACTGGTTTTGCAAAAGTCATTCCAAATTTCAAATGTGCAAAAAACAGATCATCTACTCATGGAATCAAGAGTTAATCACCGAGAATGCATAGGCCAAAGCCTTTCCTTCAAAGCTCAAGAAGTTATCTTTCCCATGCTTCTGTGATTTAGGAAGCATGAATTAAATGCAAACATAAAATAATTTATTCATTCAAGACTCCTCTCCCCTAATACCCCACCTATGATTCCTTCCTCAATTAAAAGCAGAGCCTCTAATCACTATGCAACAGTCTCCAGAGAGGAGTATGATCCTGATCAATGAGCTTTCTTCCTGTGATTATCACTCAAAGTTGTCATTGTCATGGATCACATATATTATGAAGCACTCCAATCACTGCCTCCTGAGGTACAAATGCATAAAATGAAGAAGAGCATTCCCCTTAGAACAATACCACAGTTCTCTTCAGGGCCGGAAGTCTTAGAAAGTCTTATTCAGTCAACCTGGTCTTGTATACTTCCTTCTCAAACTAAGCTATCCAAATTTCTCAATAACAGCGTCATTCCTTTGCTTAAAAAGAAGTCTATAACACTAAGGGTGATATATATCAGCCTGAGTTCCTCATACTAGGAAGGAAGGGAGGGAGGTAAAACTAGTTAATGACACTTCGGTTCAAAGATATTCCTCAATGTCTTTTTCCAAAGAAGAGTAGAGTTAAGTCTTTGATGATGCACATGAAGACTATGACTGCATTTCTTCAAAGGTGATCACATGAGTGATCTCAAGTCCAGTAAAACATTTCCTTAGGGCAAAAAGAACCCTACGGCCTGAGAGGCCTTTGTGATAATTTCAACAAGAAACCTGAAAAGATTCAACTTTCAACTTCTTATAAAGTGAGAAGAGTAACATCAAATAGACTTTCACTTAAGTCCTCACCACTCTCAATTTAAATGTGACATCAAAGGGTACAGAAATATAAATAGTATGCCCTGATAGTCTTTTTTTTTTTTTTTTTAAGATTTACTTATTTATTTGACACAGAGAGAAAGAGCACACAGAGAGAGAGGAAGAAGCAGACTCCCCAGTGAGCATGGAGCTCAACTGGGGCTTGATCCCAGGACCTCAAGATCATGACCCGAGCCAAAGGCAGATGCCCAACCGACTGAGCCACCCAGGCATCTGACAATTCTGTAGTACTTTGATGTAAATAGGAATGGCTTCCACAGGAGCCAAACCATTTTTAAATTAACTGTGCTTAGCAAATGAAAAACATACTAAAATAGGTACCAACAGAGACTGCATTGTTCTTCACTGGTCCTTAAAATTAACCAAGATCTATTAGTATTCCTATTTCCCTGGTTTGGACACACTCATTTGCCAAAAACAAAACAAAACAAAACAAAACAAAACAAAAAAAAGACTGATTCACTTAATGCATTCTGGGATCTTTCCACTTGCATTTTTTTAAAAAAAGATTTTATTTATTTATTCGTGAGAGACACAGAGAGGCAGAGACACAGGCAGAGGGAGAAGCAAGCTCCCCACAGGGAGCCTGATGTGGGACTCCAGCTCAGGACCCCAGGATCACGATCTGAGCCAAAGACAGATGCTCAACCACTGAGCCACCTGGGTGCTTCCACCTTAATTTAAACCCTAAGACTGGCTGGCTTATAAATGGAATAGATGAAGTTATTCTAGCTTGTGACAGTACACTGAATTTAATGATCACTGGTCACTTTCTGATCTGACTATATCCTATAAGACTTCAAAAGTTGGGGTGTTCACACTACAATGCCAGCTGTCTGAAGCAACAAATTTCTTTTTTTTTTTTTTTTTTGTTTCATACTAGTTTGTTTAGGGGTACCATTTTCACTGCTAATAGATTTTATGTATTTCTCATATGCTTCTTCACTCATTAATTCATCCAATTCTTAAAGATTACTGAGTATTATCTTGACCACCCAATCTTCTTCATAAAAGGGTATGTTGACAAGTACTGGGTTTTCTGCAAGAGTTTCATTAATTTCAGTTGCTTCTCCTGATAGAGAATAGAGTTCACTAGCAGTTTCCACTTTCCAAAGCACCAAACTCATCATTTGTTCAATTTTGTCCCAATTTCAGGTTAAGACTACATTAAACAACATCTACCAGAGTTTTCTGTGCAAAACTGCTGAATCTCACCCTTCCAATACCATTATCTGTTGCTACCCATTCATGTTTGTCTGTGAATATACACATGGAGAGCAGAGTAGAGCCTGTGCACAGAGTCCAGACAGCACCTGCCCTCAGGCTCCTGGGGAGGGCAGGCAGGACGTGTTGAGCTGGGAGGCAGCCCACAAGCTGCACCCAGCATGCTCAGCACCGCTCCTAGTGCCATCAACAAGTTTCAGTCCTCTTGAGTTCCTCTTTGCTTAGTAAGAACCCAAAAGGAAAATGGCATGACGTATAGTATAGGTGGGGAAAGTGTAAAACTCATCCATCAGTGGTCTAATCTTGTTTCTCTGGATTCTGCAAGTCTAAGATTCAAAATTTATGGGATGCCTCGGTGGCTTAGCTGTTAATTGTCTGCCTTCGACTCAGGGCGTGATCCTGGAGTCCTGGGATAGAGTCCCACATCGGGCTCCCTGCATGGAGCCTGCTTCTCCCTCTACCTATGTCTCTGCCTCTCTTTCGGTCTCTCTCATGAATAAATAAATAATTTTTAAAAATTCAGCTTCAAAATAATTTCTAATATGTAAATGCTGAAAATTCATGCCATGCTGTTTCTCTCTCTAGCCTCATGATTTAATTCTATGTAATGAATGCCAGAAGATGGTAACTGATACATTCTTTTCTTTCTCTTTTTCTTAAATAGGCTTCATGCCCAATGTGGGGCTTGAATTCACAACCTTGAGATCAAGTCTCGTGCTCTACTGAGCCAGCCAGGAGCCCTGTAACTGATAAAATCTTACAATGAGCACAACCCTAGTAACAGGGAAAGCAATTCTAGTAATATCTGGATTCTATTCCTCTGCATTCAGTAGGAAAACCAAAATCCCAGATATCAGAGATCTTCATTTTGTTAGTTCCTTAACCCCCACCTATAGATTTCTTAAGGCTTTTAAATGATAATGCCTCATCCTATATAGGTTCTGATATTCAAAAAGTTCTTATTTTCTCAAATCTCTAGTAACTAACAGAATTGTGCTACTGAACACAAAAAGAGTATCTCCTTATATAATGCAAAAGTTATTAGGGAAAAAAAATAGCATGACGACATTTTGGCCATGGCAATACCACCACTCAGGTTCAGCTTCCAAAAGTAAAATATAAGCTGTCCTGGTTCCTACTATTGATCTAGATGAATCTTCAATGTACATTATGACCAACAAATTGTTTCCAACACCACCCTGCCATTTAATCTTATTTTTAGCTGAAAATTCATCTTTAAAAAGACTACATTATTTGCCATTCACAAGCTGCTTATTAAGCAAAAGGAAATACAGTACTCTTAGTTGATTTCTGGGTAAATCAGGGGAGATTTCTTAACTCAGGGGTTTTTCCCAAAGGCTCCTTCTTGGAAATAAAAAAGCATAAAGGCCACAATATGCTCTTAAATAACTTAGGTTCCTTGTGTGTGCACACATGCACGCATATGTGTATTTCCCTAAGAAGGATTATAAATGGTCTCTGTTACTTTTTTTTCTTTATTTGGACCAAACTGGATTAATCATAATCCTTGGTTCACAATACAGTCTCATTATGGCAAGCTCTTTATTTGGATATTTAATTAGTTATTCTTGGCCTTGTAAAAAGTGAACTGTAAGCTAAGACCCTGATAATTTCTAACCATAGTCTCCACCAACTTCATCATCCCCTCTCCCTGCTTCCCTGACCCCCAAACTCAACCATGTTTATCATTCTCTTGCTTTTCTTTTTATTGTACTTTCCTGTATTTATATGTAATTCTTAAATTTGTACTTTTTTATTTTAATTTTTAAGAGGTATTTTAGTTTTACTGCAATATTACAAAAAAAATTCTTGCCATTTGCAAAGACATGGATGGAACTAGAAGGTATTACGCTAAGTGAAATAAGTCAGAGAAAAATGTCATATGATTTCACTCTATATGGAATTTAAGAAACAAAACAGATGAACATGGGGGAAGGGAAGAAAAAAATAAAGATAAAAATTGGGGGGGAGGCAAACTATAAGAGACACTGAACTCTAGGAAATAAACAGAGGGTTGCTGGGGAGTGGGGGATGGGATAATTGGGTGAAGGGCAACAAGGAGGGCACTTGATGTAATGAGCACTGCGTGTTATATGCAACTGATGAATCACTAAATTCTACCTCTGAAACTAATTTTTTACAAAGGGGGTATTTTAGTTTTATAAAAAGGTTATCATGCAGAGTGAGACCTTCCATGGATTATCTTTTCCCTTGGTCTCATCCACAATGTTACATACCTGTGTGGTTTATTCTGTTGTATATAACAGCTTGTTGTTTTGTTTATATATATATATATATATATATATATATATATATATATATATTTAAAGATTTTATTTATTCACTCATGAGAGACACAGAGAGAAAGGCAGACACACAGGCAGAGGGAGAAGCAGGCTCCATGCAGGAAGCCCGATGTGGGACCGGATCCTGGGACCCCGGATCACACCCTGAGCCAAAGGCAGACACTCAACCGCTGAGCCACCCAGGTGTCCCTGTTGTTTTGCTTTTTAAGTCTCTGTTATTCCGCTGATGGCACTTCAGTTGTTGCCAGATTTTTGCGATCTTGAACAAATATTGCTATGAAATTGTACACATGCCCCCTGCTGTACATCTGTAGGAGATTCTCTTGGGTATACTCAAAGTAGAACTGCAAGGTTATAAAGTATGTGAATAACCAACCTAAAGAGATAATGTCAAACTATAAGCTAAAATGGTTACATCAATTTATACTCCTTTCAGTAAACCATAAAAAGATCCTGTTATTCTTGCCAATGGGGAATGAGTGTGAAAAGATTTCTCACTGTGGTCCTAATTTACATTTCTCTAGTTTCATCTCATCATGTTGATCATCTCTTCACATATTTATTTGGTCATGTAAGTGTCCTCTTCTGCAAAATACACATTCATATATGTTGCCCAGTACTACATCGAGTTTTTGTGCTTTTCTCATTGATTTGTAGAGTTCTTTATAAATTCTTGAAATAATCTTTTTCATGTGTGTATGTTGTATCTTCTCCTGCATCATTTGTCATCTCACTTTATTAAGTGACTTGATTTTTAAAAATTTCTCAGTTTTGGGATCCCTGGGTGGCGCAGCAGTTTAGCGCCTGCCTTTGGCCCAGGGCGCGATCCTGGAGACCCAGGATCGAATCCCACATCGGGCTCCCGGTGCATGGAGCCTGCTTCTCCCTCTGCCTGTGTCTCTGCCTGTCTCTCTCTCTCTCTGTGTGACTATCATAAATAAATAAAAATTAAAAAATAAAATAAATAAATCTTTAAAAAAAATTTCTCAGTTTTATGGAGTCTCATTTATCAATATTTTAGTGCCATTGTTTTCTGTATTAAATTCTTATACCCAGAATCAATAACCTATTCACTTATACTTTCTACTACGAGATTCTAATTTTTTTATTTTGTCACTTAAGTCCTTAATCCATCTGGAATCAATTTTTCTAAATAGTATGAAGCAGGGTTCTATTGGTATTTCTTTTAAAATCAAGAATACTGAAAATCAAATTTAAATTGAATTACCTATAAATAAAAATATTCTGCTTTTATAGGATAATCTGGGAATTCTGAATGATCTAGAATTAACCTCCCACAGTAAACACCTAGAAAACTGGGGAAAACATAGGAAACATCTATTTTTGGATACTGGATAACAGGCAACTAAGAACTGTGATTCCCTGAGAAAAGAGAAACAAACAGGATGAGCCTTAACCATAACCCAGGCTTTCTGTCTAGAGGTAACGCCTGCACTGCAGCTCAGACAGGGGCATCCAAACTATGGCAACTTCACTGAGTTGTGGAGAAAAGAGTCTAGGTAGAGTTCAGATAGGCCAAAGCAGGTAGGATTTGTAGGACAGAATACACAAGAGGAGGCAGCTAGAGACAAGAGCTCTAGAAACCTGCATAGGATCCCCTTGAATTCTGGTTAAATAGTAATTTGAACAAAGAACTATTAAGGGTGAGCTATAAAAATAACAATTACTGGAGTTCAAAGAGCATCTGGAATCATTTGACTTCCCTCCAGCTAGAATAAAGAGAACTCCCTTGAATCTCCAGGGCATTCAAAAGAATTCAAAAGGGTCGTGCTTTACAAGTAGAGGTGAATTAGCTCTGGAGTAAAAGCTACTCTATGCTCACCCTAAAAGAGCTTAAAAACAAACCTGAAAAGGGATCAAAGTAATCTGTAAGTAATTTAACTGCATGCCAGAATAAAAGAAAGAAAGAAAGAGAGAGAGAGAGAGAGAGAGAGAGAGAGAGAGAGAGAAAGGAAGGAAGGGAGGGAGGGAGGGAGGGAGGGAGGGAGGGAGATTCTTTAAAGGAATATAACAAAATCTAATACAGAATAACATTAAATTAACAGGGTCCAATATCACATCAAAAATTATCAGACATATAAAGAAGCATGAAAATTTGACCTATAAGCAGGAGAAAACTCCAGGCAATAGAAACAGAACAGACAGAAATAAAAGTAGTAGCAGACAAATATATCAAGCAGTTATCTTTGGCTGCTTCTATCTAGGATTTAGGAAACTGCAAGAACAGTAATCCCACACCAGATATAAGAGATTTCCCATGCACGTGCAAGTCTTCCCCCTGGGCCTCTTGTGCTCACAATAAAGACTAGGGACAGAGCAGGACATTAGAAATGGGCTACTGTGGCAGCCTAGGCATGAGAGAGGTGATTGGCAATTGTTGGGGGACAGACACAATGCCCTATCTCCCCTAGACCCTTTCTCTTCTATTAAGCAAAAGCCTTAAGTCTTAAGGTGATGGGCAGCAAATCTTTTCATACAGAGGGCAACTGGCAAAGATCCATTGCTTCTGGAAAAAAGTAAAGCAAAACCCCTCTACTCCTTACTCCTGGTGAGAGGCAGGAAATTATTGTAGGCCCAAGTTCCTATATTGATACTAAGTAGAGGTCTGCTATAGCTGGGGAGGGACAAGCAACAATTCCAAGACTAACCACAGACACACAGCAGAGTTTCACTGTGATAAGGAAGAAGGGCAGAAAAATGAAAAAAGCCTCACTCCCAAGACATAGGCAGAGAGTATCTGTAGACCTGTCTAAAATGGAAGCTGGCCCAGACAACAGAGAACCCCTACTACAAATCTGGTCTAAATAAAAAGCAAGAACAGTCCACCAGTGATGGAGAGGCAAAGACGGAGAGAACTTGTCTGTGGTGCAGGCATGCAGGCGTGGCTAAAAGCTGGGAGGGAAAGGTGAGCAGAACACAGAAAAACAGAGCCTCTAATCCCAGCTCCTACTCTAAGCACAAAGCAGCCTATTATTAAAGGGATTTGAAGCCTATGGCACAATAAAGGTACCAAAAGCCAAACAATACCCAAATTGAACCTACTGACTCAATCCCCTAACAGAAGACATATGCATATTTTTGGGTTCAAATACTATTTACTTCAGTCTCTACTTTTCTACACATGATGCCTGGAACTCATTCATATTTTATAGGACAAAAAAGGAAGACAAAAAAACCCCACTTATGTCAAGAGACAGGCAATCTCAGAGATAGGTGTCAAATCCATCAGACAGGGACCTTAAAATAACCATGATTCATACATTAGAAGATCTAATGGAAAAAGCAGACAACATGTATAAATAGATGGAGAATTTCAAAGGAAATGATAGAAGTAAAAAACTCAACATCAGAACTGAAGGATTTTTCTGACAAGTTCAACAGTAGATTAGACATAGCTGAGGAAATAATCAGTGAACTTGAAAATAGGGTAATAGGCCTGGGGGGAGGCAGGCCGGGTCTTGCTAGGTTGGGTGTGCATGCAAGCTTGGGCAATGTGACTCGTGCAGCTGGGGCCTATGTCCGGGTGAACATATTCTGTGCAGTGTTTACAGTTCTCTCCCCTGTGTGGCTGCAGCTTGGGCCTTGCCTGATCAGCTCAATCATGGCTTCAGCTTTGGAAGAGCTACAGAAAGATCTAGAAGAGGTGAAGGTACTTCTAGAAAAGGCCAATAGAAAAAGAGTATGTGATGCCCTTAAAGCTGAAAAATCCAAGATCAAGATAGAAATCAAGAACAAGATGCAGCAGAAATCACAGAGAAAGGCAGAACTTTTTGACAATGAAAAGCCAGCTGCTATGGTTGCTCCCATTACAACAGGATATACAGTGAAAATCAGTAATTACAGATAGGATCAATCAGATAAATTTGTGAAAATTAAATTACCTTAACTGGAGTTCAAGTCCCCACTGAGAATGTGCAAGTGCATCTCACAGAGAAGTGATTTGATCTTTTGGTAAAGAATCTAAATGGGAAGAGAGTTATTCCATGATAGTGAACAATCTCTTAAAACCCAGCTCTGTGGAAGGCAGTTCAAAAAAAGTCAGGACAGATACAGTTCTTCTTTAATGTAGAAAGAAAGCAGAAAACACACAGTGGGACTATCTGACTCAGATTGAAAAAGAATGTAAAGAGAAAGAAAAGCCCTCCTATGACACTGAAATAGATCCTAATGAGGGACTGATGAACCTGCTAAAAGAAATTTATGAAGATGGAGATGATCATATGAAGTGAACATCAAAAGAGAAGCAAGCCAAAGGAGACACAGAATTTTAAGACTCTTAAAGTCATTTTGGGAACTGTGATGTGGAAATATTGATGTTTCCAAAAAAGAAATGTTGGTGAGCTGCACGGATAACTACTTAACAGCTGCCTTCTAAGTAAAGACAGTGAATTCTCCCATTTCCTCCTGGAGGATTTATTTAAATAAAATATGCTTATTAAACATTTCCTCTAAAGATGGTTTCCTTAGTAATCTGGACATTTGTATTCTTGTGTGAAATGTAAAAAAGCATGTCTTGCCTAATGATAATGCCACATTGTGCATGTTTTTGTTCAGCTAAGAGGTAGAAAAGTTCTTGTTTGCCTATAAGTTCCTGAAAATCAGCTCCCACCAACATAAGAGTAAGTAAAAATAAAACCTGAATTTTTGCATTAAAAAAAAACAGGGTAGGGACATCTGGGTGGCTCAGAGGTTGGGTGTCTGCCTTTGGCTCTGGGTGTGATCCCAGGCCCCGGGATTGGGTTCCACATCGGCCTCTTTGCAAGGAGCCTGCTTCTCCCTCTGCCCATGTCTCTGCTCTCACTCTCTCTCTCTGTATCTCTCATAAATAATTAAATAGGATCCTATTAAAAAAAAGAAAACAAAACAGGGTAATAAAAATAAAGCAAAAAAAGAAAAAAAGAAAAAATAAATAAAGCATCCAAAAGCTGTAGGACAATATTGAACAGCCTAACATACATGTAATTGGAATCTCAGAAGGACAAGAGAAAAAGAACACAGCTAAAGAAATATCTGGTGAGGGCAGTCCCGGTGGCTCAGCGGTTTAGCACCACCTTCAGCCCAGTGCATGATCCTGGAGACCCATGATCGAGTCCCACGTTGGCCTCCCTGCATGGAGCCTGCTTCTCCCTCTGCCTCTCTCTCTCTCTCTCTCTGTGTCTCTCATGAATGAATAAATAAAATCTTAAAAAAAAAAAAAAAGAAATATCTGATGACATACTGAGAATTTTTGAAAAATAGTAAGATATCAAACCACAGATCTATAAAATTTAGGAAACTCCAAGCAGGATAAATACCAAGAAAGACTTAGTTTTGAAGTTTAAAAACTTTGAAGGTAACTAAAAGGGGCTAAAGCATTACATAGAGAGGAACAAAAACTAAAACAAGCAGGCCTCTCACTTCTCGTCAGACACTATGCAGGCCAGAACAACAGAGTCACATTTTTAAAGTATTGACAGAAAAAAAATCATCAACTCAGAATCTTATACCAGGTAAAAATATCTTTCAAACATAAATGCAAAATAAAGACTTTTTCAGACCAACAAAAGCTAAGAGAATTCATTGCCAGCAAATCTGTACCATGAGAATATTAATGGAAATTCTTCAGGCAGAAGGAATAGGCGACCAGATGGAAATTGAATTTACACAAAGGAATGAAGGGCACCAGAAATGGTAAATATGTGGTTAAATATAAAAGAACTCTTTCCTCATTTTTAATCTCTTGAATTGTTTAAAGCAATGATAAGTAACATGGAATTTATAATACACATGGAAGTAAAATATATGACAACTGAACAAATGATGAGAGAAGGAAATGATATATGCTGTTGTAAAAGTCTTTTATTATATGAGAAGTAATACTGTATTATTTAAAGGTAATACTTCTAAAGATGAATACCATAAACCTGAAACAACCACTAATAAAATAAAACAAGTTTATCTGTAATATAATATTGGGACATAAACAGAATCATTATAAAAATACCCCAGGGGTTCATGGGTGGCTGAGTCAGTTGAGTGTCTGACTTTGATTCTGGTTCAGGTCACCTCCAGGTTGTGAGATCGAGCCGTGCATCAGGCTCTGTGCTGGGCATGGAGCCTGCTTGGGATTCTCTTTCACTCTGCCCCTCCTTGTGTGCTCTCTCTCTCTCAAAAACAAAACAAACCACACAGGGACGCCTGGGTGGCTCAGCGGTTGAGCATCTCCTCTGCCTTTGGCTCAGGATGTGATCCCAGAGTTCCAGGATGGAGTCCCACATCAGGCTCCTGCGTGGAGCCTGCTTCTCCTGCCTCTGCCTGTGTCTCTGCCTGTGTGTCTCTCATGAATAAATAAATTAAATATTGAAAAAACAAAAAACAACAAAAATGAAAACAAAAAAAAAATCTCCACTGGGGGGACTGCCTGGCTCAGTTGGTAGTGCCATGCGACCTTGATCTCAAAGTTGTAGATTTAAGCCCCATGTTGGATGTGGAGATTATTTAAAAAAAAAAAAAATTCTAAAAAAATACTCCACTAATCAAAAAGAAGGCTGGAAAGAAGGAAAAAAGGAATAAAGAACATAAGATATAGTTAATAAAGAGTAATATGGTAGACTTAAAGCTGACTATACAATAATTAAATGAAATTATAAGTAGACTATACATTCCAAATAATTATTGTTTTCATTGGATATCTTTTCCATTCACTTAATTTTTACTTATCTAAATAGATGTACTTAAGGTGAGTGTCTTAGGACAGCATATACTGTGTCTTGCTTCTTTATGCAATTTGGCAATGAAAATTAATAGCTACAAGAAAGGTGAGGGGCACCTGGGTGGCTCAGTCGGTTAAGTGGCAGACTCTTGATTTCAGCTCATGATTTTGGGGTCTTAGGATGGAGCCCTGTGTTGGGAATCCATGCTCAGTGGGGAGTCTGCTGGTGGGGGGGGGGGAGAATCTCCCTCTCCCTCTGCCGCTCCCCCCTGACCCCACTCATGCTATTTCTCTCTCAGATGAATTTTGTTGTTGTTGTTGTTGTTGTTGTTGTTTTTTGTTAGAGACACACAGAGAGAGAGACAGGCAGAGGGAGAAGCAGGCTGGGAGCCTGACGTGGGACTCTATCCCAGGTCTCCAGGATCACACCCTGGGCTGAAGACGGCGCTAAACCGCTAAGCCACCAGGGCTGCTCCTGAATAAATTAAAAAAAAAAAAAGAAAAAGGTGAGGTTAGTGGCTATATGATAATATCAGAGAGATTTCAGAACAAAGAGTATTACAAAAGCTAAAGAGATGTTTTGTAACATTAAAGGGGCCAATTCATCAAGAAGGCAAGTTTCTTATACATTAAAACAAAACAAAACAAAACAAAAAACATTGATAGAACTGAAGAGTCCTCTACAGAACAACCTTCCAGTAACAGTAACTATAAACTCTGGACAAAATGCAAAATCAATTACTTAAGAATTCTGAATACTACACTTAAATGCAGGCAGGCTGCAGAGGGTTGGAGACCCCCACGGGGCTGGGTGGGGTGGGGGGAGTTCCTGTTTTCAGGGCCTTTGTCCTGATAGTAGGCAGCAGTCACAAAGTAACCTAAGTTCGGAAACCTAAATTCCAGCAGAAATTCTGACATTTGTTGACTGAAGGGAAGAGAGAAAAGATTCTAGGCAACTGTAACTGCCACCAGAATGAATAGGGTATTCCAGAGGAGAGAAACAGAGAAAAGGATGCCTTAATTTTGTGAATGAACACCACATCCTTCTCACACTGATCTCTCTCTGAATAATACACATGCAGAATTGACTTAAACTAGCACAGAAAAGTCTGAAAGAATTGAACTAGGGGCATAGCTTACAGTTAATCACCAGGTAAAATAAAACATCAACATTTCCCAGGGGACCATCATAGAACTCTGGGCCTACACAATGCAACATTCACAATATCCAAGATACAATCCAAAGTTACTCTCTGTACAAAGAACCAGGAGGCTATTACTCATTTTTAAGGGAAAAGACACTAAACAAAGGACAATCTCAAAATAACATAAACATTGAAATGTTCACATATAGAGACGCCTGGGTGGCTCAGCAGTTGAATGTCTGCCTTCGGCTCAGGGCGTGATCCTTGAGTCCGGAGATCGAGTCCCACATCGGCTCCCTGCATGGAGCCTGTTCTCCCTCTGCCTGTGTCTCTGCCTCTCTGTGTCTCTCATGAATAAATAAATAAAATCTTAAAAAAAAGAAAGTTCAGATATAACCACTGGAACAGAATACAGAAATAGAACTATATATATATATATGTTCAACTGATTTTCAACAATAAAGCCAAGGTATTTCAATGAGGAAAGGATATTCTTTTTTCAGCAAAAGTTGCTGAAACAGCTAGATATCTATATGGGGGAAAAAAATTTTAACACTTATATACCATACAGTATTGATACAAGAATCAACTCTGAATGGACCTCAGACCTAAACATAATAGTGAAAACTCTGACGGAGCCACTTCTTGGAGAACAGTTTGCCATTTCCTCAGAAGGTTAAAACATAAGAGTTACCATATGACCCAGTAATTTCACTTCTATGTAATATACAAGAGAAATGAAAACATGTATCCACATAAAAAATTGTATACATATACTCCAAACAGCATTATTCATAACAGTCAAAAAGTAGAAATAACTGTTCATCAACTGGAGATAAATTAAATGTGGTATGTCCAGAGAATGGAATGTTACTTGGCTGATACATCCTACAACATGGATAAACTCTGAGAACACAAATGATTTCATTACATGGAATGTCCAGAATAAGCAGATCTATAGAGACAGAAAGATTTATAGGGAGCAGATGGGAGGTTTGGAGGATTGTGGCTAAAAAGTATAGTGTTTCTTTTTGAGGTGATGAAAATGTTCTAAAATTGACTATGGTAAATGGCTGCACTACTCTAACAAAGGGAGAACCACTGAATTATATACACTCAAGGTATACAATTGCTAGTATGTATCACACCTCAGTAAAGCTATTACAAAAACAAAAATAAAACTATAAAACTTTTGGGATGTCTGGTTGGCTCAGTGGCTGAGCATCTGCCTTTGGCTCAGGGCGTGATCCCTGAGTCCTGGGATTGAGTGCCACATCGGGCTCCCCTAGGGGAGCTGGCTTTTCCCTCTGCCTGTGTCTCTGCCTCTTTCTCTGTGTCTCTCATGAATAAATAAATGAAATCTTAAAAAAAAAAAAAAAAAAACTATAAAACTTTTACAAGATAGTGTCCCTGGGTTAGACAGATGTCTTGGAACATGAATTATCCATAAATGAACAAAACAGACAAACTGGACTTCATCAAAATTTAAAATTTCTGTTCTTTGAAAGATACTGCTAAACAGAAAATAAAAAGGGGATGCCTGAGTGGTTCAGTGGTTGAGCGTCTGCCTTCAGCTGAGGGCGTGATCCTGGAGTACTGGGATCGAATCCCACATCAGGCTTCCTGCATGGAGCCTGCTTCTCCCTTTGCCTGTGTCTCTGCCTCTCTCTGTGTGTCTCATGAGTAAATAAAGAATATCTCTCTGATAAAGGACTCCAGAGACGCCTGGGTGGCTCAGTGGTTGAGTGTCTGCCTTTAGCTCAGGGTGTGATCCCAGGATCCCAGGATCGAGTCCCACATCAGGCTTCCTGCATGGAGACTGTTTCTCCCTCTGCCTGGGTCTCTGCCTCTTTCTCTGTGTCTCTGAGTAAATAAATAAAATCTTAAAGAAAAAAAAAAAAGACTCCAAATATATAAAGAACTCTTAACAACAAAATAAGAAGATAAACAATTTAAATTTTAAACTGGGAGGGGCACCTGTGTGGCTCAGATGGTTAAGAGATGAATCGTCTGACTTCAGCTCAGTTCATGTTTTCAGGGTCCTGGGATCAAGCCCTGCCATCAGTTCCACACTCAGTGGGGAGTCCACTTCTCCCTTTTCCCCTGCCCTTCCCCCCACTCATTCTTTCACTCTGTCTCTCAAATAAATAAAATCTTTTTTTTTTTTTTAATGGGATAAAGGGATGCCTGGGTGACTTAGTTTTTTTTTTTTTTTAATAATTTTTATTTATTTATGATAGTCATAGAGAGAGAGAGACAGGCAGAGACATAGGCAGAGGGAGAAGCAGGCTCCATGCACTGGGAGCCTGATGTGGGATTCGATCCTGGGTCTCCAGGATCATGCCCTGGGCCAAAGGCAGGCGCCAAACCGCTGCGCCACCCAGGGATCCCCCTGGGTGACTTAGTGGTTGAGTGTCTGCCTTCAGCTCAGGCCGTGATCCCAGAGTTGCAGGATCAGGTCTCACACCGGGCTCCCTGCATGGAGCCTGCTTCTCCCTCTGCCTGTGCCTCTGCCTTTCTTTGTCTCTCATGAATAAATAGATAGGAGCTTTAAAAATAAATTAATTAAAATTAATTAAAACGAGGGGATCCCTGGGTGGCACAGCGGTTTGGCGCCTGCCTTTGGCCCAGGGCGCGATCCTGGAGACCCGGGATCCAATCCCACGTCGGGCTCCTGGTGCATGGAACCTGCTTCTCCCTCTGCCTGTGTCTCTGCCTCTCTCTCTCTCTCTCTCTCTGTGACTATCATAAATAAATAAAAATTAAAAAAAAAAATTAATTAAAATGGGAAAAAAAAGTTGAACTCTTCAACCAATGAAAATATAAGGATGGCTACTAAGTACATGAAAATAAACTCTGGGGTGCCTCGGTGGCTGATTCTATTAAGCATCTGCCTTCTGGTCAGGTCATGATCCTGGGGTCATGGGATGGAGCCCCAAGTCAGGCTCCCTCCTCAGTACAGAGTCTGCTTATCTCCCTCTTCCTCTGCCTCTTCCCACCACTTGTGCTCTTTCCCTCTCTCTCTCTCAAATAAATAAATAAATAAAATCTTAAAAAAAAAAAAAAACAACTCATCATCATGAGTCATTAGGCAAATGCAAATTAAAACTAGAAAGAGGGGGATGCCTGGGTGGCTCAGTGGTTGGGCATCTGCCTTTGGCTCAGGTCACGATTCCAGGGTCCTGGATCGAGTTCCGCATTGGGCTCCCTGTGGGGAGCCTGCTTGTCCCTCTGCCTGTGCCTCTGCCTCTCTCTCTCTCTCTCTCTGTGACTTTCATGAATAAATAAAATCTTAAAAAAAAAACAAACTAGAAAGAGATACCACTAGAATGCTTAGAATTTAAAAAACTGATATTACCAAGTGTTGAAGAGGTTATGGAACAACTGGAACTCCAACTGGAACTCCACTGCAGATGAGAATGTTAAGATCGTAAAGCCTCTTTGGAAAAGTTTGACAATTTGTTATTTATAAGGTTAAAGTTTCATGTGTCATAGGATCCTGCAATTCCACTTCTAGCTATGCAAGAGAAATGAAAACATACATCTACATAAAGCCCCATATATTAATGTTATTTCATGTCACCTTCAGTCATAATAAAACTGGAAACAACCAAAACATGCATCAACAAGTCACTGGATAAATAAATTGCAGTAAAGTTTATCCAATTAAAAATTAACTGCAATTAAAGGAACAAACTACTGATATACGCAACACGTATCAACCTTAAAAAGACTACACTAAATGAACAAAGCCAGACACCAAAAACCACTTATGTGATTCTGTTGATCTAACATTCTAGAAAAGGCAAAATATACTAACAGGAACCTGATAGCGGTCAATAGGGGTAGTATTATGGGGAGAGGACTGACTGCAAAAGGTCAAGAGGGAACTTCCTGTGGTGGTGAAAATATTCTGTATCTGGATTGTGGTGATGGTGATTAAAAACTATGTACAGGGACGCCTGGGTGGCTCAGCAGTTGAGTGTCTGCCTTCAGCCCAGGGCATGATCCTGGGGACCTGGGATCGAGTCCCGCATCGGGCTCCCTGTGTGGGGCCTGCTTCTCCCTCTGCCTCTGCCTGAGTCTCTGCCTGTCTCTGTATGTCTCTCGTGAATAAATAAATAAAATCTTTAAAAAAAGAAAGTAAAATAAAGCTACGTACATTTACCCAAATTCATGAAACTGGACATTTAATGTAAGTGAAGGTTTTTTTTTTTTAATTTTTTTTTTTAAATTTATTTATTACAGTCACACAGAGAGAGAGAGAAAGAGAGAAAGGCAGAGACACAGGCAGAGGGAGAAGCAGGCTCCATGCACCGGGAGCCCGACGTGGGACTCGATCCCGGGTCTCCAGGATCATGCCCTGGGCCAAAGGCAGGCGCTAAACCGCTGCGCCACCCAGGGATCCCTTTTTTGTTTTTTTTTTTAAGGATTTTATTTATTCATGATAGTCACACAGAGAGAGACAGAGAGGCAGAGACACAGGCAGAGGGAGAAGCAGGCTCCATGTAGGGAGCCCGACGTGGGATTCGATCCCGGGTCCCCAGGATCGCGCCCCGGGCCAAAGGCAGGCGCCAAACCGCTGTGCCACCCAGGGATCCCCTATGTAGGTGAATGTTAATGCAGATACATTATGCTCAATAACGTTGATTTTCTTAAAAGGGATAATTCATTCCTTTTCTCAAGTCTACATACATTCCCAAGGTCTCAGCATCTAATCTGTTCTACTTTTAGGAGCTGACCTTGGTTTCTATGTTTTACATGCCTTATGGTTCAAAACATAGCACCTCCAAAACACAAAACTCTAAACTTTGGGTAAATGGCTTTGGGAATCCATAGACTAAGCTGGAGAACACTGTGCTACATGCTATCATCACCAGCTAAATTACGAATGCAGTCGAACATTTTTACATCCTTCTGAACTTTTCTGGCTTCTTTGCTCGCTTTTCTCATCTCCCCACTAAGAATTTACCATAAATGTCCTGTGGCTCATTCCTATATGGGAAACAAATCTCAGTTTCCAAGACTGCAACTTCAATCAGTAGTTCAGCTTGAAACACATGTAGTCTGTCTGCCAATATCCAACAGAACTCACTGCACTGTCTACAAAGAATAATGAATTTCTCATTATATCAACAATCCTCAAATAATCAAAGGCAAATAAAGCATACTTCAGTTAAGAGAAAAAGTTTAAAAAGAGAGAGAGAAAGGGAAAAAGTAAGTAGAGTAGGTTACCAGCAGCTATTAGGTTTTGAGGAACAAGCAAAGGCACTCAAAAAAGGGGCTGGCACATATCACCCAGAACTCAGGGTGGACTTTCCTGCATATCTACAATAGCAACAGGTTGGAAATATATAGAATAGTTCATGTGAACTGTATTCAGAGTATAATGAGGAGCTTGGGGAAAACTCAAATTAATCATTCACACAGGTATCTTGAAAGAAAATGAAAAAGAACAAGATGTGGTGGAGAGGAGTGTAGGGCACCTGTAGATTCTGATGTGGACAAACTCCATATTACCCAAATGTTTTGGGAGACACCATCTTTTAAAACTAGCTCTATAGCTCTAGAGAGTCAACAGTAAGCGAGAGACTGCTATTAGCAAATAGATATGGTGATCAAATAAAAACAAACAAAACCAACTTGCACGTTTACAAAAGACCAGAATGCAAACATAAAACTGTCTGGAAAGAAAACGAATTTATATTTAAGCAGAAATAGAAATTGTTTCCATTAGTGTACTTTACCCCTTGCAAAACATCATGGTCAGTGTCTTTTATTTATGTGTGAACCCACCTTCCTGGTAGATGAGCTGACCTAGGTTGTGGTGATTACTTTTAGCACTCTAATATATATTATAAATGACAAGACTGGGTGGGGGGGGGGAATAAAAGCTCAATGTTTTGAGGATTGAGTTGGGCTGACACTCACCACAAACTTCTCACCATTCTGCTCCACATGTTTGTATGTGGGGACCGATATGGGCACTGCTTGCTTTTCTGTGTAATCATAAAATGATTGTCCCAACGAGTCGTCACTGGGATCTAGGTTATCTGCCTCATGTGGAGGTACAGATAACACTGTCAAGATCAATTCCTTCTCGCCTGCTCGGATCAGGTCCACCACCTGCTTGTGTGTCGCCCCCTCAACATTCACGCCGTTCCTAAGGGGAAAAAGGGAAAAAAACAATCCCATAAACCAGAAGGGTCCAAACACCTTATATCTCCACCCTCCTGCCCCCACTCTAGTGTCACACAATATGAACTATAAAATCAAGATTAATTTGGTTCCACAAAAGCTGTTTATATTTTTATAGATCATAATGTAAAAAAGTGTCTGTGAATTTATGGCAGGAAGAAAAAATGGAAACAGGTGAGAGGACCTGCCCTTCCTCTATGCTAGAATCCCACACATAGCTTCAGGAAAGCACATGGTGAAGCTGCAGAGGAAACAAAGCTTTCAAAGCTAATTTCCTCATCCTAACCAAGCATGTATACAACACAAAGTGGCTTTTAACAATGCTGCTATTTGAACTGTACTTAAGTTCTTTTTAAACCTCCTGAAATTTCTGTTAGAAGAAATTTTTTACAAAATGCATTCCTATAATCTGTAAAGACTCAAAAAGTATGACTTAAGATCATTCTTATATTTAGATCTGATTTCACCCTGTCTATCTCCAAATCAGTCAACTTAATTTACCTTCATACCAAGTCTCATCACCTTGGGAGTTAAATGTTATCTATCTTCATACACACAATTTCTTCTATCACTTGGTTTTTAAAAAGGCAATTTTGAAATGTCATTATCTGAATCAACTTCCTTTGTCCTCTCAATCACATCTCTCAGCATTTTACCTACTCTTCTTTCGCCTCTGTGCTATCTCACTTAAAGCCCTGTGTCATCAGTTTAAACCAAAAAAAATCTACATCTTAAATTATATAGTAAATCAACCTACTCATTGTCTTCCCTGTTTCACTGGATAAAAGGCAGCAACTAGGAAAAGTACAAGGTTTAAGAAAGGTAATTCTGTCAAGAAAGATGCTGAGTCTCACAAAACTCACTTAGCAAACTGAACTACTTTCCTATAATGCTGCCCCTTCCTGCTGTCTCAGCAAAAACCACTAGGCAGCTACCTGGCCTGCAGGTTCCCTCCATGGCTATCCCATGAGAGTTAGGAAACATACACCTGGCCTTTAGTCAATTTGATAAAAGCTTATCTACCCTTTAGAGTTAAGCTCTTTTCAGTTCCAAACCATTAGGATTTTTCCTTCCTGAAAATGATGCTAAATTTAGTAACAAGTTTTCCACAGACTTTTCAGTCACTAGAATTGTCTCTATCAGACTCTGGTATCTGAAACATCCATTTATATAAACAGAACAGGCAGGAGATCACTCAGCTAAGCCTCTTTCTACTTGGGTTTAACAATCTAATCAATAAATTCAGCACTCTAGACATTTCACAACCTAAAGTCTAACACAAAAATATTCAGTAATTTTACAATTGGCTAGCTATAGAAGAAAATAAAAGCACCCCTTCCACTGATGGAAATTTGAATATTTAAAATTTGTATCAGGTCAAACTAGAAATCAGAAAAAAATGGTCAACTCTGATCACAGAGCCAGATGATAAGAGAGAGAAAATGGGCTTTGAAGCTATGGGTTCAAATCCTGGCCTTGCCTTTAGAACAGGCACTGGTCTTCACTAAGTCATTTAAAATTTCTTATAGGGCAGCCCCAGTGGCACAGCGGTTTGGCGCTGCATGCAGCCTGGGGTGTGATCCTTGAGCCCCGGGATCAAGTCCCACATCGGGCTCCCTGCATGGAGCCTGCTTCTCCCTCTGCCTGTGTCTCTGCCTCTCTCTGTCTATGAATAAGTAAATAAAATCTTAAAAAATAAAATAAAATTTCTTATAATTGTTTTCTGCATTTGTAATATGGGGACAATAATAAGCCCCTACAAGGACTGCTGTGAGGATTAATGTAATGAAACATGTTAACTCGCTGGGAACAATACCTGAACATTTACATCAGAAGGTATAAGGAAGTACTGTGAAGCTGTTGAAGAAATGTTAGCTGAAGAAGAAATGGAAACTTGAAGTTGGGGATTGCCAAAGGATTTCATCTAAATCTTTAGCCTTATTAGTTCTGAGAAAATATTTTGCTGGTAGAAGTAATAAATTGAAAAAGCAAAAATTAGAAATCAACACAGAGAACTTCGTCCAACCCTAAAAATCTTAGCTTACACATGAATATCTTCAGTATTTTTTCAACAAAGCGGGGAAAACTCGCTTTAGAAACTGAACATCAGGGGATCTCTGGGTGGCTCAGTGGTTTAGCACCTGCCTTCCGCCTAGGGCGTGGTCCTGGAGTCCCAGGATCAAGTCCCGCATCAGGCTCCCTACATGGAGCCTGCTTCTCTCTCTGCCTGTGTCTCTGCCTCTCTCTGTGTGTCTTCAATGAATAAATGAATAAAATCTTAAAAAAAAAAAAAAAAGAAACTGAACATCTTGGATACTAAAACAAGATTTTTATGTTAGTACAATTAATTTTATGAGATGCACATTTATGAAAAAAAGTTTAACTATGCTCAAATCTTCATTTCCAGCTCCCCAATTTTTCCCTTTAAAGGATCTTTAATCTGGGTACTCTGTCAATAGGTCAGGGGTTGGTGAACACCTATAGCATTTGTATGTAAAACTGTATTTGTGCATATACATATTTTTTCCCCTGAGGATGGGGTCCACAGTTTCCACTGACTTCAAAAGAGGGCATATAACCTCCAGAAAGGTGAAGAACTACTGCTTTCAATGCACATTTCCTTCACCCATTCACTTAAGTTAGAAAAATACACTGTTCTTAAAGTCACAAAAACAAGCCGTGAAAGTCATCAGAGAAACTTAAGTGAGTCTTATTCCAAGAGCCAGGGAGCAAGGGAGCTTGCTTAGTTTCACTTCTTTATCAGTAAGACCAAGCTTCAAATAGGCTATCATCCCAAGAACCTCTTTATAAACGGGAAAAGAAAGAGAAAGAGAGAGAGAGAAAGGTAACTACCAGTGTCACATTCTAAGCACATTTGCTAATGTTTATATGGTTCAACTACAGAAGGAATGCTATACATTCCACAATTTCACAGAAGGCTAGAAATGCCTTCATTCTTCAGAGAATGAAATGAGGTCAGTAAAAACCCCAGGACGTCTAGTTTCAAAAAAGGTCCTCCCTCCTCAAGAATTAAGAGGCCTTCACAATCATAAAAATGTTTCTGTGATATCTTTTCCACAAGAATGCCACTATACCAAGCTCAAATTAAGTGTGGTCCAATTTGGACAATTCTAAAGACATAAATGTAAACTGTAAGTTCTGCAATAAAGGGAACTTTCAGCAGTAGACTTCTGGTTCAAAGCACAGGTTTTAGACAGGCTTGGGTTTGAGTATCACTTGTGCCATTTAACAGATATTATTCAATCTCACTAACATAGTTTCCCAATCCATAAAATGGTGCTAATAATACCTATGACTAACAGAATGAGAACTAAAATGTGATAAAGCTCTAGAAGAAGGTAACCACTCAATAAATGATAGTTACTCATATATCAGTTGAGCAAGCAGGTTAGTAGTATGTTGGCCTCATGATGACACAAATCCTTTCTACCACCAACCTCCTTTGCCTTTCTTCTGTTTTTGTAATATAATCTAGCTGGAATTCATTTGAAAATAAATGATTGAGGAACGCCTGGGTGGTTCAGCAGTTGAGCGTCTGCCTTTGTCTCAGGGCGTGATCCTGGAGTTCCGGAATCGAGTCCCACATTGGGCTTCCTTCATGGAGCCTGCTTCTCCCTCTGCCTTTGTCTCTGCCAATGTCTCTGCCTCTCATGAATAAATAAATAAAATGTTTTTTTTGTTTTTTTTTAAAGGAAATGATTGAGCTCTCAACTTATGCTGATCCATTACAAGAAGGGAATCACCTTTATAAGACCACTGCATCAGAGAATCAGCTAACCATACACCACACAAAAAGTAACTACTGCCCAATGGGTCCTACTCATTTATATTCTTCCATAAAGAAAGGGCATGGTTTAAACACACTATCAAAACATTTTCAGCAAATATGTGATTAAGCAAAAACAGCAAAATGTTAATTATAAAATCTAGGTGGTAGTTATGCAAGTATTCACTGTGCATTTCCTTCAACTTTTCTGTTTGAAATTTTTCATAATAAAATGTGAGGGAAAAAAAGAAGGCTAGTAAAAAAACTCCCAACAATCCACAAATAAGACTCCCCAAAAATTTTTTTAAGATTTGCTTATTTATTCATGAGAAACACAAAGAGAGAGGCAGAGACACACAGACAGAGGGAGAAGCAGGCTCTGGGCAGAGAGCCCAATGTGGGACTCAAACTCGGGACTGCGGGATCACTACCTGAGCTAAAGGCAGATGCTCGACTGCTGAGCCACCCAGGTGCTGCAAAACCAAAAATCTTGTTTCTGTAAGTAGATGATACCCAAAATTTTCTTTGTGTCTTCAGCATTATAAAAATATACCTAATAATTTTAATAAAATTCTCATTTTTTACATAAGACCAAAATCTGGCCCAATCAGGGGCCTTTAGCTAGCTAATGGGAGTGACTTTAGATTAAGACTTTTACTCAACTAAAAGTTAGCCAGCTGGGGAAATTGTAAAGCTAATATAAACACCCCAAAATGCAGGGGAAAAAAAGTTCTAAATAGTCAGGATTTGTATACTGTGAAGGAAGCTGTATACACTAAAACTATGGATGGAAATATGACAGAGCTAATCACTTAATGTACCACAGCAAGGAGCCATTCTGGATAGTAAGCAGAATATTATCTTGACCCCCTGTGACATTCAAGAAAGTAAATTTTTTAAAAAGATTTATTTATTCATGAGAGACACAGACAGAGGCAGAGACAATGCGGGGACTTGATCCCTGGACCAGGATCACACCCTGAGCTAAGAGCAGATGCTCAACCGCTGAGCCACCCCAGGTGTTCCAAAGAAAGTAAATTAAAGGGCAATTAGTCCCTCAAAGGCAGTCCATTAAAAAAATAGACAATAAATTCCTATAAATGCAAACAATATGATTTGTTTTCAATTATGTAGATTAAAACACTGTGGCTACATGCCCACAAGAATGGCTAAAATAAAAAAAGAGGACAAAATCAAGTTTTGCCAAAGATGTGGAAGAACTGGAATTCTCATACATTGCTGATGGGAGCATAAAGCAAAAACAATCTGGCAATTTCTTATAAAATTAAACACATATTTACTATATGACCTAATAATGCCATTCCTAGGTATTTATCCAAGAGAAGTGAAAACATATCCACACAAACAATTGCAGTTGAGTATTCACTGAGGCTTTATTCATAAAAGTCCAAAACTGAAAATAGCCCAATATCTCTCAATAGGTGAACAGATTAAAAAAAATTGTGACATATTTATGCAATGGACTATTACTCAGCAATAAAAAGGACCAACTACTGGTATCCACAACAACCTGGATGAATCTCAAAAACTGAGCAAAAGAAGCGAGACAGAAAAGGGTCTGATTTATTTGATTCCACTTATTTGAAGTTCCAGAATAGGCAAAACTATTCTACAGTGGTAAAAATCAAATCAGTGGCTGTCTGGGAGACGGGTAAATACTGAATGCAAAAGAACACAAGGAAGCTTTCAAAAACTATAGAAGAGTTCTATATCTTGATTGGGTGGTGGTTAAATGGGTCTATACCTTTGTCAAAACTCAAACTCTGCATTCAAGATGTGTGCATCTGACTGTATGTAAATTAAACCTCAATGAAGTAGATATAAAAATAAAAATTACTGGAGCACCTGGCTGGCTCAGTCGGTGGGGCATATGACACTTTTTTTTTTCTTCAAGATTTACTTATTTGAGAGAGAGTGAGAGAGAACAAACACAAGCTGGGGAAGAGGGAGAAGCAGGCTCCTTGCTGAGCAGGGAACCCAAAAGACGCTTAACTGAGCCATCGAGGTGCCTCAAGCGACTCTTGATATCACGGTTGTGAGTTCAAGCTCCACACTGGGTGTACAGATTACTTAAAAATAAAATCCTTAAATAAATAAAATCTTTAAGCATGTGATTTTTTTTTTTTTTTAAAGCATGTAATTCTTGATCTCAGGGTCGTGAGTTCAAGCTCCACACTGGGTATAGAGATTACTTAACAAATATAATCTTAAAAAATTAAAAATTATTCTACAATATCCTCATTTATAAATGTGAAACAGTCGTCCATCATAATCCCTCTACTACTTTAGATTACTCTGAATAAAGACACTGAAGTACATCAAGCAAATGGACCATACAATTCTTTTTCTGGCTTTTTATTTTGTTTATTTTTTTTTTAAGATTTTATTTATTTATTGAGAGAGAACATGCGAGCATGGGGTAGAACAGAGTGGGAGGGAAAGGGAGAGAGAATCTCTAGCATACTCTGCACTTGGTGCAAGCTCAATCTCATAACCCTGAGATCACAACCTGAGCCCTGAGTCAGTCATTTAACTGACTAAGCTACCCAGGCACCCTTGACCAGTTATTCTTAAAAAATATCTATAAAGACTATGTGCAATATAACATGGAAAAATCCTTACATTATGTTAAATGCAAAATATTGTCTATAGTGATTATAAGCATGTAATATATTTTTGCCCAAGAAAAGGTACAATGTGTAAAATAAGAAAATAGTTGAGTTAGAGTGACTAGAACTATGGGTAATTCTTAAAAATTTTACATACCTGTTATATCTTCAATTACACAAAGCTTTTTAAATAACCTCCCTACTTTCTCCACAATATATCTTTTTGGAAATTGGGTGAAGACTCACAAGTTGGAGAAAAATAGACTCCTGACACATCAGAAGAGTGACATTTCCTTTGACTTTTCACTGGTTCATTGTCACTTAGTGGGTACACAGCAATACTAGACACTAGACCATATAAAAATAAGGAACTACTCTACTGAAATGTGAAAATCTGTCCTTTCCAATTTTGCAGTTAAGTCATCTGACTGGCTTAGATTGGCTCCTTTTCAACTAAGTCGGCCTCCTTGCTATATTACTTAGGCAAACAATAAAGTCAGAGAATATTTTTATTGACTAATTGTCTTAGCAATCATGCTGTACTTTGCCCTTAACTCTTGGGATAAGATATTCAAACAAGCGCATATGCCATGAACATAGTCACAAGAAGTGAAGCTTGGATATGTCTATGCAAAATTACTATTCTGGACCACTAAAGAAATTTTTTGGAATCTGTTTCAAAAATAATAACATTTTGCATCCTACATTTTAAAACAATTTATTGATGGGAAAAGAGAATGTAAATGGCCAAAGGTTTCTAAAATGTTTGAGCTTTTTCTAATCAACAGCAAATCTTATCAACAACTTAAAAAGTTCAAAACGATTATCTCAGTACTTTTACTGTTAACTTACATGGAAAATGAAACAATAACTACATAAATAGGTAAAATTCTTCTGGAAAGCAATTTTACTGGTTATATGCATCTGAAGTCATAAAGATGTTCTTATCTTTTCAACTAAAATGGCATTACTAAAAATTTATCTTAAGGAAAACATCAAAATAGGAGCTCTAAGAGGGCAAGAACTTTACCTTGGCATGTAGACCACTCTCAAATATATGTTGAAAGAATGAAGTAATACTCAACAAAGAAAAGTTGGACTGTTTCCAAATTTCTGTTCTAATAAAAAGTCAATAATAGAGGGATGAATGGTTAAGAAAATTATAGCACAAATGAACCATAAAGCAATCACTTAAAATTACAGAAATGAAGAAAATAATCTAGAAATATGTTTGAGCCAATATTATGCTAAAAACAGATTATAGTAGTAGTTCAGTGGTTAACTATCTGCCTTCAGCTCAGGCCATGCTCCCAGGGTCCCAGGGCCCCAGGGTTCCAGGATTGAGCCCGGCATCAGGATTCCTGCTCAGCAGGGAGCCTGCTTCTCCTTCCTCTCCCTCTGATGCTGCTCTATCACTCTGTGTCAAATAAATAAAATATTTTTTAAAAAGTGGATTATAGGGGATCCCTGGGTGGCTCAGCGGTTTAGCGCCTGCCTTCAGCCCAGGGCATGATCCTGGAGTCCTGGGATCGAGTCCTGCATCGGGCTCCCTGCATGGAGCCTGCTTCTCCCTCTGCCTGTATCTCTCATGAATAAATAAATAAAAATTGTTTTAAAAAGTAGATGGGCAGCCCCAGTGGCGCAGTGGTTTAGCGCCGCCTGCAGCCCAGGGCATGATCCTGGAGACCCTGGATCGAGTCCCACATCAGGCTCTCTGTATGATGCCTGCTTCTCCCTCTGCCTGTGTCTCTGCCTCTCTCTCTGTCTCTATGAATAAATAAATAAAATCTTTAAAAAATCTTAAAAAAAAAAAGATTATAAAATGCAACTTCTAAAAGGTAACAAGGAGAATATCTAGGGTATGGCAAAGAGATTTTATATACAACAACAATAACATGATCTATGAAAAAGAAAATTGCTATGTTGAACTTCATTAAAATTAAAAACTTGGGACGCCTGGTGGCTCAGCGGTTGAGCCTCTGGCTTCAGCTCAGGGCGTGATCCCAAGATCCAGGATTGAGTCCCACATCAGGCTCCCTGTGAGGAGCCGGCTTCTCCTCTGCCTGTATCTCTGCCTCTGTGTGTGTCTCTCATGAATAAATAAATAAATCTTTTAAAAAAATTAAACACTTTTGCTCTGTGACAGATACTGTTAGGAGAATGAAAAGCCACAGCCTGGGGAAAAACATGGAAAATGCATATTTGATAAAGGACTTGTATCCAAAATACAGAAAGAACTCTTAAAACTCAACAATTAAAAAAAACAACCCAACTACAAACTGGACAAAAGATATGAACAGACACACCTCACCAACGAAGATACATAGATGGCAAATAAGAATATGAAAAGTTATTGAACTTCATTCATCATTAGAGAATTGCAAATCAAAACAAGATACCACTACACACCTATTTGAATAGCTACAATAAAAAAGATTTAAGGACACCAAATACTAATGAGGATGTGGAACAAGAGCAACTCATTCACTGTTGGTGGGAATGCAAAATGGTATGGCCATTCTGGAAAACAAATTGACAGTTTCTTAAAAAGCTAAACATAGTCTCAACCACAAGATCCAGCTATCATACTACTAGGTATTCACTCAATTGACTTGAAAGCTTATATTTACACAAAAACCTGCACGTAAGTATTTATACCACCTTTATTCATAATTGCCAAAAACTGAAAGCAACCATAAGTGAATGGATTTACTTTATAAGTGAATGGATAAACAAAACTGTGGTACATCCAGACAATGGAATATTATTCAGTTATAAAAAGAAATAAGTTATCTAGTCACAGAAAGATATGGTATAAGGAGAGAGACCTTAAATGCATATTGCTAAGGGAAAGAAGATAATCTGGAAAGGCTATATAGTATGATTCCAGTTATAAGACATTCTGGAAAACACGAAGATCACTGTGTTGCCAGGGAGGGGGAAGATGAATAAGTGAAGCACAGGGGATTTTTAGGACAGTGAACTATTTTGTATGACAGTGTAACAGCACAAACACGACATAATGCATTTCTCAAAACTTACAGAACTTTACAACACAAAGAGTAAACCTTAATGTACGCAAATTTTTAAAAAATCAGCTAGGAGGTTGAGAGAATCCCAGACTGTAAAAAAGAATCTAACTGTATTTCAAACGTATTTCAAACAACCTCATTGATGGAGGTAGGTACAGACCTAAGTAACTGGAATGAAGGGATTGCACAGAAGTACTATTCTCTAGTCGATAAAATTGCTTCCCCAGGGTACATATTAACAATTGCTATACATGTATACTGGAATTGAACAATTAGGTAAATGAATGGTGAATGTGGGGAGCCAAATTTCTAACTGTTGAATTGGTACAGGTCTACAAGGGAGAGTGACAAAAAGATCCATATGGTAATGGAATTAGAAGTCATGTTTAACTTAATATAGATACAGAAGGTTACATATAGAAATATTTATAGATATGTGATATACAGGGGTTAATATATACACATATATTTTTTGCTGTCAGCTGAGAGGACCTGAAAGAAGTTATCCCCTAGCAGCAACCACCACACCTAGTGCCCAGATCTTGGTTTCTAATACCATTCCCCAATAAAAAGAACTAGGACCCTTTGGAGAAATGGTTGATTCTGGGACTAGGGAAGAAAATATACAAGATGAGCCTGGAGCCTTTTGTAGTGCCACAGAGTAAATAAGTACTCAAAAACAAAACAAAACATTAATGGGGGTTGTGGCAAAAATGCACAGGGGCCAACTGAAAGGAGCTACCAATGGACAAAGCTGGAACAACTAGAGCAATAAAATAAAGCAATATCAGATTATATAGCCCATATTATAAAATAAGTATCCATGAACCCATAATGATATAAATGACTGAAAAAATTAATACATAGGCGAGAAGACACATCCTTCTCCTACACAGAACAATTCTAAATAAATTATACAGGTACTACACTCTAGAATAGGGGAGCATAACTCCCCACTCCTCAAGTGTAGGCTGTACAAAGCGTGACTCTTGTCCAAAGGGTACAGTAGGGCAGAGGGGATGAGAATAACTTTGCAGTGTAGAAACCAGTCAGACGGGGATCCCTGGGTGGCGCAGCGGTTTGGCGCCTGCCTTTGGCCCAGGGCGCGATCCTGGAGACCCGGGATCGAATCCCACATCGGGCTCCCGGTGCATGGAGCCTGTTTCTCCCTCGGCCTGTGTCTCTGCCTCTCTCTCTCTCTCTCTCTGTGACTATCATAAATAAATAAAAATTTAAAAAAAAAAAAAAAAAAAAAAAAGAAACCAGTCAGACGATCAGCATCACAAATCATGATAGTATGAACTAATGAAAATGGTACTTCAACTCTGTAATATTCCTTCCCCCCCCCAAAAAAAAAACCCCTCAGTCTAATTGTGAAAAAAAAAAAAATCAGACAAATCCAATAGTCAGGCATCCTATAGTACACCTGACCAATACTCCTCAAGACTGTCAGTCATCAAAAACACACTGAGAAATTGTCACAGTCAAAACAAGTCTAAAAAGACATGACAAGTAAATGTACTATGGTATTCTGGATGGGATCCTGGAACAGAGAGACATTAGACTAGACACCAAAGAAATGTGAATAAATTATGGGCATAAGTTAGTAATAACATGTCGGTACTGGTTAACTTAAACAAATGGACTTACTCATGTAAGATGTTCACAAAAGGAGAAATTATATGGCAGAGGTGGGAGAAGGATATATGGGACCTGTTTGATTTTTTTTGTAAATCAAACTGTTCTGGAAAATAAAGTATTAATTTTAAAAATTAGATTACAGGTTATACATGATGGTATGATTTCATCTTCATATAAAATGCATAAATAAAACAGCCAAAATACCCAAAGTAGTTTTGTTAGGATGATAAAGTGGGGGTTTCTTTTCCTTAGTCTCCAAATTTTCTCCTACATATTTACAATACTTTTATAATTTAGAGAATGAATTTTATACCACTACACACCTATCAGAATGACCAAAATCCAGACCACTGACAACTCCAAAATGATGGCAAGAACATGGATTAACAGAAATGCTCCTTCATTGCTGGTGGGGATACAAAATGGTACAGCCACTTCGGAAGACAGTCTGGCAGTTTCTTACAAAACTAACTTACTCTTACCATCTGAACCAGCAATTATGCTCCTGGGTATTACCCAAGGGAGTTGAAAACTTATGTCTACACAAAAACCTGCACACAGATGTTTATAGAAGCTTTAGTCATAATTACCATAACTTGGAAACAACCAAATGTTCTTCATTAGAGGAATGGATAAACTGTGGTACATCCAGACAATGGAGTATTATTCAGCACTAGAAATAAATGAGCCATCAAGCCATGAAAAGACATGAAGTAAACTTAAATGTATAATATTAATGAAAGAAGACAGTCTAAAAAGGTTGCATACTGTATGACTCCAACTATATAAAAACTCTGGAAGCAGCAAAACTACAGAGATAGTAAAGATCAGTAGTCACCAGGCCTCAGGGGAAGAGAGGAATGAATAAGCAGAGCACAGAGATTTTTAGGGTAGTGAAACCACCCTGTATATTATAATGGTAGATATATGTCATTATAAATGTGTCCAAATCCACAGAATATACAACACCAAGAATGAACCCTAAGGTAAACTATGGACTCCAGGTAACAATGATGTTTCAATCGATGTAGGTTCGTCAACTATAACAAATGAACCCCTCTAGTGGGATGTTTATAATGGAGGCTATGCATATGTAGGGGTAGGAGGTATACAGAAATCTCTATATTCTCTCAGTTTTGCTGTGAACCTAAAACTACTCTAAAACAAAAAACCTACTAAGTGTTTTAAATTTTAAAAAATCAAGAATGAAATCTCAAAAGAATGTATACCAAACTGGGTCTAACCTCAGGTGTCAAACACTAAAATTCTAAACCAAAAGACTAGGACTTTATCATGACTCCTTAGTAAATAAATAATTCAATAACAAGATGGAGTGAGCTATTCCATTTTGTGTTATGAAAATCAAACAAAGATCTGAAATCTTCAAATCAGAAAAATGCCACAGCTTAGTGGGGTGCCTGGCTGGTTAATTAGGAGAGCACAGGACTTGATCTTGGGGTTGAGCTTAAGCCCCACACTCTGCATAGAGATTACTTAAAACATAAAATAAAAAGCTAGAAAAGAAAAATGCCACAGCTTAAAAGAGTTAAAAGAGTATTTCACTTCCACTTAGGAAGCATTCTTTAGGGACGCCTGGGTGGCTCAGCAGTTTAGTGTCTGCCTTTGGCCCAGGGCGCGATCCTGGAGTCCCGGGATCGAGTCCCACATCGGGCTTCCTGCATGGAGCCTGCTTCTCCCTCTGCCTGTGTCTCTGACTCTCTCTCTCTCTGTGTCTCTCATGAATAAATAAATAAAATCTTAAAAAAAAAAAAGAAAAGAAAAGGAAGCGTTCTATATTTAAATCATTAAAGTTATACAGACCTATGTTCCAGATTGCCAGGACACACCTATTTTATATCTGTTGTCCTGGCATAATTCACAGTCCTCTGTCATTTTCAAGTGTCTTGGTTTGGGTGATAAACTATATATAGTCCTTATAATTTTAGTACATTTTGTCTGGGAGCCTTCTGTTAAAATGCACATGGTTCTTGGGTACTTGCATTTACTAGTTCAGATAACTTGGGGCAAAAAAGTACTTATTAGGAACCGAAGGAATTAGGTTTGTTCATCCCATTGGGAGGAGAGAGGAGAGGAGGTTTGAGACATCAGGTCAATTGGGCTTTAAAAATGTCCTGGGGTGGGGGATGACCTGAGGCTTCTATCTTTCCTTCCCTGCCAACCCCAGTCTGGTCAGGTGCCATCTCTATTTCCTCAGCCTCCCCAGGGTTTACTCCAACAACAACAAATTGTCTGTTCTGCCCATTCCCCACCAGACCATAAATATCTTAAGGGCATGGACTACATGTTATTCAGCTTTCTATCCCCAGTGTCTAATCCCATGTTCATTAGGTAGTAAGCATTCATTCAAACTTTTCCCTGAATGTATGAAAAAATTATTAAGGCTAGCACAAAAAACATCCAATAATGGTTCTCCTTCATGCACTTTCTTAATTCCACTCCTTATTTTTAACTTTTATACTGGTTTCACTGTTTAGGGGGAAGTACTAAAAACATTATGCAAGCTCTACATTTTTCAAATTTTAGTACTAGTGATCATTTTGCTTTCTATTATGGGAAGGTAGTAGAAATAATGCTTCAGTAAAATATGGCATTCAATTACCTAAGCAATTTCAAAGTGAAGCTGTTTTCTTTTACTCAAAGATGTTGAAAATAAAAGTAACTTAATTGATATTAATGTTTAAATATAAATACTAACTCCAAGGATAGTCAAATGAGGTGAAAAGGAGTAAGAAATAAACATGTTGACATTTAAAAAGCTCAAGTCTTGGGACACCTGGGTGGCTCAGAGGTTGAGCATCTGCCTTGGCCTCAGGGCATGATCCCACCATCCCAGGATCGAGTCCAACATGGGGCTCCCAGCATGGAGCCTGCTTCTCCCTCTGCCTATGTCTCTGCCTCTGTATCTCTCATGAATAAATAAAATCTTAAAATAAAATAAAATTGTAACATTAACTTATTCTGTTTTGATAGGATTTTGTTTTTCAATTTTTGTCTTTAAATATTTGATCAGCATGTAGCAATTCATGGTTTTATTTAAATGTAAGGCTGGATATGAAAATGGGTTCCTTCTTTACACTGTGGGATAATGAATGCTAGATAAAAGAAAGTTGCTACTAGCCATATGGTTTCCCTAAACTGACACTGCCTCCTACATATACTACTGTTGCTGAGAACCCCTCCTTCAGTTATTCACCAGAAAACAATCAGTTCTAAATCATTTCCCAACACCAACTCAAAGAGTTTGAAATCTGCTCTATTTTGAACCACTGCCTACATGGCTAAGTTAAATACAATCCCCAAAATGCTTTTAATTTGGTATACTGATCACAGTGAAAGTTAATTAAAGAATAAAATCTACCAGTTTTATCAACAACCTTAGCTTGCAACTGACATAAATTACCAAAGAAGGAATCTTAATTTTTTAAAAGTTCTATTTCACTACTATTTCTGGATTACTACATAATGTAATTAAAAGCATAACTACTCCTGTGATCTGGTAAGTTTGTTCTAAGATAACAGCCTACACCCTGAATCCTAATACCTATTTCCTAAATAGTCAATTACTCTCAAGAGGTACTATACATAAGTATACAGAAAAAAGTGTAGATCACTACTATTGGAAGAAAAAAAAAAAAAAAGCTCAAAAATACCTTCATCTATGATAGCCAGCCTTTAAGAATTCATAACAACAACAATTAATATCAACAGATATACTTTTGGGGATCCCTGGGTGGCTCAGTGGTTTGGCGCCTTGCCTTTGGCCTGGGGCGTGATCCTGGAGTCCTGGGATCAAGTTCCACACCGGGCTCCCTGCATGGAGCCTGCTTCTCCCCGTGTCTCTGCCTCTCTCTCTGTCTCTCATGAATAAATAAATAAAATCTTTTTTTTTTAATTTTTTAAAAATTTATTTATGATAGTCACAGAGAGAGAGAGAGAGGCAGAGACACAGGCAGAGGGAGAAGCAGGCTCCATGCACCGGGAGCCCGACGTGGGATTCGATCCTGGGTCTCCAGGATCGCGCCCTGGGCCAAAGGCAGGCGCCAAACCGCTGCGCCACCCAGGGATCCCTAAATAAATAAAATCTTAAAAAACAAAAAAGATATACTTTTGAAGGGATACAGTCCTTTAGTAACCAAATACTACCCTTTAATCCAAATTAAATATGGGCAATTTTCTCCTGGAAGCTGAGGAACACAAACTACAGTTTAAGTTGTGGTCTATTTTAACACATTGAACAAGAAAAAAAGGTATAGTAAGAACTTTTCTGAATCAGCAATATAAAGGATAACTGGGCAGGGTAGGGAAATCTAAAATAATCTACCAGCACATAACTCATCAAAGTGTCACATTTCCTTGGGTTCAAAATACCAGCCAGAGAACAAAACTCATTGCTAAGACAGACGCAGGTTACATACCTTGAGAAAATGGATTCAGAAAGTTGTTTTTAACCCTACCAAAATCAAAATGACAATAATATTGGGTAAAAAAATTTTAAGTAATCCATGGTACATTCAGTAGACAACACACTTTACAAGTTACAGAATTTATAGATGATTAAACTGATCAGCAAAGAAGTGGAAGAAGTTTCCAAAACTTTGACATTTTCAAGATCACCAAAAATTAATTTAATCAATCACCCAATTTTTAAAACATACTATATAAACATAACTAAAACTAGACAGACATATAAATACAAAAGTACTGCAGTATTTGGGGGGAAAAAAAGACAACTTCCGGGTTAAGCTCCTTGAATAGTTCTCGGAGAGTAATCAGCTGCCCGAACACAGCTGGGAGAATACCCACACAAGCAGCTGACTCTCTACAGACACTCTGTACTTTTCCAAAGAGAAGGAAACTCATTACTTGTTTCAAGTCCACAGAATACATAAATCTGTCATTCTAGTTTTGCTCTGAGGTCTGACATAAGAAGCTACAGTTTTAGATAGCTTAAGCAAAAATAAGTCATTGTTTTAAAATATTTTATTTATTTATTCATGAGAGAGAGAGAAAGGCAGAGACATAGGCAGAGGGAGAGGCGGATTCCATGCAGGGAGCCCAATGTGGAACTCGGTCCCAGGACCCCAGGATCATGCCCTGAGCCGAAGGCAGATGCTCAACCACTAAGGCACCCAGGCGTCCCAATAAATCATTTTTTAAAAGATGTTTTCATAATAACATTAAGTTCATGGAAGAAAGTATACATAAGAGTACTCAAATACAGTTCCTTACTCTGCAACTTTAATACCTTGCAGAAAGGTGTATTTCCTCAACTAATATGAGAACCTTACTTGGTTAGCAGGGAGCGCATTAAGTAATAAACAAAAGAGACTACATACATACTACCTATTATTTGACTAATACCATATCACACAATTTAATCCTGAAGTACCCCTCACACTTCTGAGAGAAAGCAAAAATTGACTTTGTGGTCATCACTGATTCTTATTTTAAGGACCTTCATATGGATTTTCATTCTGAAGGGAGACAGCAGGTATAAACCTTAGTACTATCTTAAGTTGCCGGTCTTCAGTCCCCTCAACTCCCAACAATATACTGTATGCAGAAACAAAAGCTTTAAATTAAAGGAGGCATCTTCAAATCAGAGGAGCAGAGTAGGAATTCTTAGAACAGCTAAAACAGAACATCATAGGGCAGAGCACAGTGGGCCTGCAGCACATAAGGATCAAACTTAATCAACTGTGAACACAACAGTAAGTATGCTCATTTAAAACTTAAAGAGGGGGATCCCTGGGTGGCTCAGTGGTTTAGCACCTGCCTTCCGCCTAGGGCGTGGTCCTGGAGTCCCAGGATCAAGTCCCGCATCAGGCTTCCTGCATGGAGCCTGCTTCTCCCTCTGCCTGTGTCTCTGCCTCTCTCTGTCTGTCTCTCATGAATGAATGAATAAATAAATAAATAAATAAAAATTTTAAAAATAAATAAATAAAACTTAAAGAGAAGTGCCTACATGGCTCCGTGGGTTAAGCATTTGACTCTTGATCTGGACTCCAGTCATAATCTCAGGGTCATGAGATCTGGGGGGGAGCCCGGTGTAGAGCCCTGCACCCAGCAGGGAGTCTGCTTGAAGATCCTCTCCCTCTGCCCTTCCTACCCTGCGCCTCTCTCTCAAATAAATCTAAAAAAACAAAAAAACAAAAAACCTGAGGAGTGGATATTCAACAAGCTGGACTAGATTGTGAGGTAAAACATACACAAATTAAAGGCAACCAGCTCCTTAGCAGCTGTTCCCAGCTCTGGGTGTTAAGAGCTTAGTTGTTCTTAGTTCCCTTCTTTATATAGTACAAGACAGCCCAAGAGACTTGATGCTCTGAAATTCTTCTAATAGTGATTTTCGTTTTTGGCCTTGGAAGTTATTCAACCTCTTCAGGTAAATAATTAAATAAAAACTAAATTCACAGGGAGTCCTAGGTATTAATGCACATGTAATTATATTCTGACCTCAAAAACAGAACAGAATCCAAACTTGACAGTATTGCACTCAAAACCCTTTTTAACTTCAAGCACAATTGTCTACAAATAACTTTAGATTCTTTGTTATCCCAAGAACTTTGCATGTCTTCCTCCCTTCAATCAGTTCCCTCAGCCTATGAAATCTTTCCCCCTTCTCTGCCTCCTGAAATTACACTTGTCCTTTCAATCAGTTTAAAAGTCTTTTATGACCTATCTATCCACCAATCATCTCAACTATATTCACTCTTTAAACTCCAATGTGGAGACACCTGAGTGGCTCAGCAGTTGAATGTCTGCCTTAAGCTCAGGATGTGATCCCGCGGTCTGGGATCCAGTCCCACATTGAGTCCCGTGGGGAGCCTGCTTCTCCCTCTGCCTGTGTCTCTGCCTCTATGTCTCTCATGAATAAATAAACAAAATCTTAAAAATAAATAAATAAATGCCTTAAGTTTGAACCAGAAATGTTTTAAAAACTAATAAAAAAACTAAAACTCCCATTGTTTTTCTTTTATGTTCATCAATTCATTTGCTTTACACACAGTAAATTGTACACTTCCCTACTGCAGTGTAAGCTTCTCAAGGGCAGAGATGCAGAGACTCTGTGACTCATACAAGCCTAACAGTAATTTACACATAGTTTGTACTTAATTTCGAAACCAGACTGAATATGAAGTGATAGTGGGCAAACACCAGATAAGTGATGCCCTGTATCACTGTTTTTCAAACAATGGATCATAACCTAATAGTCATGAAATTAATGTAGACCACCATCAAGCTTCAAATCACAAAACAAAAAACTCCGAAATACTGAACAGACTAAAAAAATGGCAGGAAGCAAGATACTACTACATATGGTTTTGTGAAACTTGCTTCAGGTGGGGTTTTTTTGCATTTATATTGGTTCTAATATAAAATGTATCTCTTACAGAAAGTTGCAAGTTTTTAAAAAATATTTTACAGCTGCCTATTTTGGGGGTACCTGGCTGGTTTAGTTGGTAGAGCATGCAACTCTTAATCTCAGGATCATGGAGTTGAAGCCCCATATTGAGCATGGAACCTACTTTGAAAAAAAATTCTAAATATTTTTTTCCATGTGTGGGGCTGGAACTGCACCACCCATACATAGGTTTTTAGGGGATTGCCCAAGTAAAGCACAGAAATCATCTATACAGCTGATAGTCAAAAGGAATGATCTCAACTGGCTCTAACCTAAACCACCACTGTGTCAGTATTGCCATCATCTAACAAACTCACCACAGGTCATGCTCCCAAAGCATAGGACAGTTGATCATAAATTTTAAGTGTCTGCATGTCAACTGAGTCTCTTTGCTTATCATAAGAATTACTCCCAACGGGATTTATCTTAAAAAATAATTATCTTTGAGAGCATGGTAACAAACCCTCACCTAAAACAAACCAGTCTGTGTGGGCTAAAGAGAACCCTTCTTCACAATAATTTATATGACCTAGCCACATCTTCATGGTGCTAACAACATCTTTTCCTGGTAACAGCAATGTTGTGGAAGTGATTTCCAAGGGGAATATAATGCTATTTTCAAATTTAGTTTTGTTTGCTACCTCAACTACTTAGGGAATTAAAAGGAATTCCTGGGGCTGCAATTATGTCAGGCTCTCTTTGCTGATAACCAATAAAGGTATCAACAAACAAGGGCAAAGAATAGCCGATTTGGTTCCCTGTCACCCACCCAATTTAATAATCAGAGAGACCAGGTTAATAAAGATATGAGACAGTTACATTTTACAATAGAACCAAAGCTCAAGGCAGCCCAGGTGGCGCAGCAGTTTAGCACCGCCTGCAGCCCAGGGCATGATCCTGGAGACCCAGGATCGAATCCCACGTCAGGCTCTGTATGATGCCTGCTTCTCCCTCTGCCTGTGTCTCTGCCTTTCTCTCTCTCTATCTATGAATAAATAAAATCTTTAAAAAACAAAGAAACAAACAAACAAAAAACCCCAAAGCTCAACTGCTATCCAAGTTTATAGGGATGCGATTGAATTTTAAGTGACTATTCAGTCAAGAATAGTTGACTATTAACAGTCAACAAAAGCTGAGAAAACAAAGATATACAAAATATACTGGATTCAGAATCCAAAGACCTGGGTTTAATTCTGGTTAACATTCGCTACTACAACACCAGTTTCTTTTCTTATGAAAAAGGGACAAATAATACTCATACATTCATTAAGTATTTATTGACTAATACTCCATATGGGCCACTAGATGTTTGCCTGGGAAAACAACATAGATGTATGTAGCTCCTATCCTCAAGGAATTTATATTTTCCCAATCTCACAAAACTGTTGTGAAAATCAAATGTAAAAATGTAAAAATCAAATGTAAAAATACTGTGTAAATTTTAACACACTACATAAAGTGCAAAGTGAGGGTACCTGGGTGGGTCAGTTGGTTGAATATCCCACTGTTGTTTTTCAATGTCCAATTCTTGATTTTGGCTCAGGTCATGATCTCAGGGTGGTAAGATCAAAACCTGAGTTGGGCTTTGTGCTAAGCAGAGTCTGCTTGATGTTCTCTCCCTCTGCACCACTACCCCCACCTCGAGCTCACACCCACTCTCTCATGCACTCTCTTAAATAAATAAATAAATAAATAAATAATAAATAAATAAATAAATAAATAAATCTTTAACCAAAAAAATTGCAAAGTGATACAATGATTTTTATTACCTTGTTCTACCTCTTCACCATACATCTTTATTACATTAAGGAAGATTCAATAAAATCTAGATGAGCACATATAAATAGTCCACTATCGTACTGAAATGATTTTGTTAAGGGCTGGAGTTCAAGAGCCTAAAATTACTCTTTGTTAGTACAGTCTTAGCTCATGACTCTCAATATAACCACAAAGATAAAATGGACTAAGATTTCAAGGCCTAGACTGCAGGGTTGCTCCAGGTACAGGTTGGGTACACAGGTTGCAAAGGGAGTAAAAAAGACTTTTAGGAGGCGCCTCGGTGACTCAGTCAATTAAGAGTTTGCCTTTGGCTTAGGTCATGATCCCAGGGTCCATGATCGGTGTCCAGATCCCTGCTCAGAGGAGATTCTGCTTCTCCCTCTACCCCTCCCTCTACTTGTGTACGCTCTCTCTCTCTAATAAATAAATAAAATATTTAAAAAAATAATAAATAAGGACTTCTAGCCAATCTCCACCAAGACCTACTGAATCATATATAAACAGTAAGCCCAAGAAACTATGTTTCTGACAAACATACTTAGTAATTCTTATGCTCCCTAAAGCTTAAGAATCACTACCATACACTTTTCCTTTGACCAATAACCATGATTTCAAACACCATTTCTAAAACCTACCTGGAAAATCTGGGCCAAACAGAATTCATCTACAATTGAGAATGCTTTCTCCTGAGAAGGTACTTAGCAGTCAACATTAAATGACTTACACTTAACTTGTAAAAATGCTTCTTGTGGCACCACGCTCTTTATCTCAAACTTCACATTAAATGAAGCCAAAAAAAAAAAAAAAAAAAAAAAAAAAAGACCATGAGATATTCCTGTTATTAAATTGAACTCCCAATAAACATATACATACATACATATACATAGCATTAATTTTTCTTATGGATTACTTTAACAAGAGAATTGCTTCTTGGCCTTTTGGCTAAGAGCAAGTGTAACTTTAACAAGGGAAAGTTGATGGGTATATTATCTTGTAGCTATCAAGAGGGAAAGCACATACTCTACCCTGCACAAATATATGATGATTTTAAACGCTTGCAAGCCAATCTTACTGGCTTGTTAAAGACCACACTACCCAAATACCAAAGAGATAAAACAAACTAGCCAACACACAAACCTAATCCCTTAAAAATATAGATGGTACCACAACCATATCTACTGCATGTTAAACCCCTACTAAGGGCACCCAAGAAATCAATCAAGAGCCCTTGGAAATACTTTACCTTAAGAAAATTAACCTGAAGTTAATTAAATGTTACTTCATATACTATATAATTAGTACAAAGACATATTTATTTTGGTTCTACTTTTTGAAAGCATACCTCCAGGTATATACACATCAAAGGGAAACCTTCTCGATGTGTTATACTGGGAAAAATTACAAGGTGGAGATTAACATTGCTAGTACAAAACTTTCCATCTGCAGTAAAACTTAGAGCCCAGAGGGCTTGTTCATACCCTACTAAGCCCTGCAACATCTCTCTTTCCCAAACCAGTTAAAGTCTAGTCAGTTTTGAAGGGAGAAAGGACAAACAGAACCATACTGAATTTAGTTTAATGACTGTTTTTTTTTTTTTTTTTTTTTAATTCATGAGAGACACACACACACAGAGGCAGAGACACAGAGGGAGAAGCAGGCTCTATGCAGGGAGCCCGATGCGGGACTCGATCCCAGAACTTGATCCCAGGACTCCACGATCACACCCTGGGCGGAAGGCAGGCTCCAAACCGCTGAGCCACCCGGGGAATCCCCCTTTAATGACTGTTCTAAGATTCAATGAGGACAAGGCCTTTGTAGGCAGACTTTAAAAGAAATACAAGCTCTGACTTTTGTCCAAGATTTTAGTCTCTTAAATCTCAAAGTTACTCTATTCTTTTCACATCTCAATCAGTTGTCCAAAGGACCACAATATAAAAAAGTTGGAATAATTTGTGTACAGGAGGAAAGTGTCTAAAATAGGGACAAGTCTTAAGCAGCAATCATCAAGGACCAGACATCCACCTATGACTTCATGCAAACTATGTCTACGCAATAATAATCTACCTATGCCTAACCCTGACCCCACTTAGCACTTCAATAACATGCAAAACTTTCCTGAGACAACAGAGAGATTAATTTACGAATTTGTGGGAGACAGAAAAGCCCTAAGGAGTGCTGACTAAAGAATGCTTTAGGAAAATTAGCATCAACCTAACCAAAATCAAAACAAGTAGCAGACCCAGATATCTCTGAAGAATCATGTTTGATCACGGATTTCCTCCTCTCACTTGAAAGCCTAAGGAGGGGATGCCTGGGTGGCTCAGCAGTTGAGCGTCTGCGGCTCAGGGCATGATCCTGGAGTCCTGGGATGGAGTCCCACATTGGGCTCCCTGCATGGAGCCTGCTTCTCCCTCTGCCTATGTCTCTGCCTCTCTGTGTGTGTGTGTCTATCATGAATAAATAAAATCTTTCTAAAATTAATTTAAAAAAAAAAAGAAAAGAAAACCTAAGGAGAAGATGCAGACTTTAGAAAAAGGAAAGAGACTGTATAGCTGAGGTCTCAGAGAATTTGCCAACTTTTTTTTTTTTTTTGAGAATTTGCCAACTTGCTTGACTCTATACTGTAACCACCACCATTTCCACTATAGTAGCAAAGAAGCTTCATAGAATTTGGAATCAAAATACAGTTGGAAGGTGAGAAACCACTGTTAGGAAGAAGTCTGATCATCACAACCTTCCAGAGTAAGGTTCTCTAAGCAAAGAGTATTCTTTTGTCCTGGCTACTCTGTTGTCTTTTTCAAGACAGTCTCTGCTCACCACCAAGTATGTGCCAAAATTCACTATTTTCTCCCCTGAAGGAAGAATGGGCCTGAACTGGAACATGGGCCTGACACAAGTCCTTCCATCTGTCCTAGGGGAACATCTGAGGTCTCCCTTACAATACCTAATTTATATCTAGATTTCACTACAAAATTATAATAAAGGCAAGAAGCTACTATGTTAGTTGATATATAAACATATATATATATATATTTGAAATGGTTGATGTTAGTTGTAGTCATCTACAGAATTGTTTTCTTTTTTTTTTTTTTTAAAGATTTTATTTATTTATTCATGAGAGAGAGAGAGAGAGAAAGAAAGAGAGGCAGAGACACAGGCAGAGGGAGAAGCAGGCTCCATGCAGGAAGCCCGATGCAGGACTTGATCCCAGGTCTCCAGGATCACCGCCTGGGCTGAAGGTGGCGCTAAACCGCTAAGCCACCCCGGCTGCCCCTACAGAGTTGTTTTCATTTAGTTCTTTTAACTCTTATAAAGAGTAAATTATTTATAATTTTATGATAAATTTATAATTTCAAATAAATACTTGAATTTTATTTTTTTTATTTTTTTATGATAGAGAGAGAGAGAGAGAGGCAGAGACACAGGCAGAGGGAGAAGCAGGCTCCATGCACCGGGAGCCCGACGTGGGACTCGATCCCCGGTCTCCAGGATCGTGCCCTGGGCCAAAGGCGGGGCTAAACCGCTGCGCCACCCAGGGATCCCAATACTTGAATTTTAAATTTAAAAATAAACAGCTGGATCCAAAGTTAACTTGCAAAAGAAAAGGAAAATGACAATTCCAAGAGCTTCTATCTGAAGGAAATAGCCACAGATTTTGAGTTATCTAGCAAAAAAAGAATTATATGCCCAGGTACAGAGCAAAATTTTGGTCACTACTGCATTCTAGTCTGAATACCCTGGCTCTCAAAGATTAAGAACATATTACCAGAGAATAAGAAAAGAGCATGTAGAGCATTAAAGGAAAAAAGAAAGCATAAACGGAAGTTTTAATAGCTCCAAACTTACTTTAGTGAGCTACTCTTTCTTCAGGTGAAAGGTAAGAGGAAAGAGAATGAGTGAATATCATTGAGTAAGAAGGTCAAATGGGCACCTGGATAGCTCAGTACTTAGGCGTCTGCCTTCAGCTTAGGTCATGATCCCCCGGGGTCCTGGGATCAATCCCCAAGCTCAGAGCTCCCTGCTCAGTGAAGAGGCTGCTTCTCCCTCTTCCTCTGCCTGCTATTCTCCCTGTTTGTGCACACACTCTCTCTGATAGATAGACAGATATCTTTAAAAAAACAGAATGTCAAGGTAAGGGCAGGGGGAATAAGGTAAATAAAAAGGGATGGACTCCTCTATAGGCCAGATGTTCAAGATACTAACCTTGTTGAAACCTTGAGCAAACTTACTATTTTATTGGAGACTGGAGGTTGTAGAAATTATAACTAAAATAACATTTACAAAAAATAAGGAAGACTTCATGAGGGCAAATCCAAGTACTGAGGGAGAGGGCCAAAGTGTGAAAAAATAAGGTTCAGTAAAAAGGCAAGAGATACAAGATTGAGGGCTGCTGAGGAGAATGGAGGTAATGAGGGCATATGCCACCTACCAGCCACCACTATACAAATTTTAATACAAAGTACAAATCCACAAAGGTAACACCGGTAAGAGAGTAGCGGAGGTGTGCACAGAAACTGCAAGACAAGGCAGCATCCTGCTAGAGCTTTAGGATGCTGGGGGGAAGGAAGGATGAAGGAGTATGGGAGGGAGAGGCTGCAGTAAGGAAGAGGATGGGTTGCAGCAGGAACCTAAGAAGAGCAAGGAAAGCAGCCCGGAGGGGATAAAGAATAGGATGAAGAAAGTCGAGCGTGGGAGCACAAGAGGACAGAGCGAAAGAGAGAATAGAGGGGCATGCCCTGAAAAAATGAGGAAGTCAAAGACCCAAAAGACGGGTCTAGTTTCGGGGGGAAGTCGGGACGAAGGAGAGCTCCACCACAAATCTCACTAAAAAGAAGTAGGAGTTAGTGCAGAAGTGAAGATGGGCCAGGGCAGGGATGCTGCCCTCCCAGGAACGTGGAGACAGGCGACGCTGGGTGCAAAATCCCGGTGTAATACGGTACAACGGGGCAAAGAAACCAGCGGCCAGACACCCTCCCCAACCGGCAAAACAAAACAAACGCAAAGGCGTGCCTTCACAAAGGGTCGGGGAAGAAGGTGCGCTCTCGGGAGCGGGAGCGTGGCTCCAAGAGGGAGGGGAAAGGACACTCCGCAGGGCAGAAAAATGCAGGGGTGCTTAGCCCCGAGCGAGGGTAACCGAGGAGAGCAAAAGGAGAGAAGCGGCGGCGCAGGCCCTGGCTGCTTGGTGCAGAAGCCAGACGGACGGTCCGCGGGGCGGACGGCAGCGGTGGACAAGAAACTACGACGTTGAAGATGGGAACTTGGGGAGGAGGCCGGGAGCGGACTCAGAAGAGACGCTGTCAGCGAGGGCAGAAGGGGCAGAGGGCAGCGTGCGGGGGGGGGGGAGGAGGGGGGGCAGGAAGGTAAGAGCAGCGGGGGAGCTCTGACGGGTCACAGGGAGGGAGGCGGAAGGGCCTGAGCGGGACCCAGCCGGTTCGGGGGCGCGTGGGGAGGCGGAGGGGGAAGGGACGGGGACGGGGACGGGGACGGGGACGGGGACGGGGCGGCCAGCGGGCGGCAGGGGCTGCGGGCGGAGGGGGCGGGGCGGCGGGCAGCCGGATACTCACACCTCCAGGATGCGGTCCCCCTTGCGCACCCCGGCCCGGTCGGCCGCCCCCCCGGGCAGCACGGCGCTCACATGCTGCAGCGGCGCGTACAGCTCCCCGTTGATGCTCCGCAGCTGCCCGCCCTCGCTCACTTGGCCCCGAACGTTGAAGCCGTAGCCGGACTCGGACTTGACGATGCGTACGACCCGCGGGCCGCCGCCTCCCCCGCCGCCGTTCCCCGCGCAGTGAAGCCCGGACCCCCCGCCGCCGCCGCCGCCGCCTCCGTTTCTGTGAGGGGCTGAAGGGTGAATCCCTTCCCCGTCCTCGTCCGCCATCTTGCGAGCGAGCGAGCCGTACCCCCGCCCTCCTACGCCTCCACTCCCTCCTCGAGCGCGCTCGCCCCGCTCAGCAGCCGTGCGACCCCCAGGCGCGCGCCCGCTCCGCCGCCCGCGGGACCGGAGTCGGCCACAGAGCTGCCGGCGGGGGGAAAGGGGAGACTGACGGTTGCGCCCAGTGGAGCCTCCTGGGAGTTGGAGTTCTGGACGGTGGGGGCGGGGGAGAGGGCAGGGCCCGGGCCCGAGCGGAGGTTACGTGACGCGTTGAGGAACAAAGCCTGCCGGGAGTTGTAGTTTGAGCCGCTGAGCCAGCACCGATTGTAGCCGACTGATGAACCTGTTGACCTGGGGCGCGTTTTTGCTTCTTTCATTTCCTAACTCATTTCTTAGCCTCTAAGACAATAATATGTGCATAAATTGATGTTTGTGACGACAGCTTTAAGTTGCAGCCTTAAATTATAACAACTCATTTGTTCAATAGCTTGTGTTCACATGAATCCATTATTTTATTCCAACAACCCCAACAACCTTGTGAGCTGGCAGGATCATGAATTCGTTTCTCTACTTCAGTTATTTGGAAACTGAACCATAGAGAGCCCAAAGTCATCCCGCTGTTAGGTAACAGGAACTAAGGCCCGGTTATTTTTTCGCAACTTTCTTTTTTTTAAGATTTTATTTATTTATTCATGAGAGACAGAGAGAGAGAGGGAGAGGCAGAGACACAGGCAGAGGGAGAAGCAGGCTCCATGCAGGGAGCTCGTGGGACTCAATCCCGGGGCTCCAGAATAACGCCCTGAGCTGAAGGCGGCACTAAACCGCTGAGCCACCGGGCTGCTTTTTTCGCAACTTTCATGTATTGCAACTACATAAAAACTATGTTCCAACTATACAAAAAATATGTATATGTGTGTGTATATGCAAAAAAGACTATGGCCTTAGTGATGTAGAACTGGATATTAGAGGAGTCCAGTAATTTAAATTGGGCAACGATTTTGAAGTGTTGTTGTTGTTGTTGTTTTAAGATTTTATTTATTTATTTGAGACAGAACCCAAGCAGGGGGAGCAGCAGAGGGAGAAGCAGGCTCCCCACTGAGCAGAGAGCCTGATGTGGGGCTATATCCCAGGACCCTGAGATTACGACCTGAGCAGAGGGCAGATGCTCAACCAACTGAGCCACCCAGGTGCCCCAAGTTACCTTTATTTCTAATTCATTTTGTTTCCCACAACAGACACAGTAGAAATCTTTGGCAATGGCTGCAGTTGATGTTTGTCAGCTACCTACCCAAACACACACTCACAGATAGTGTGTGTAGGATGCCTAGCAAAGACAAGAAGAGCTAGAGCAAAAATAATGAAAATAGCTTACTGAAGCATGTAGTACTCAAGTCTGGTATTTCATTTTACCCTCCTGACTGGCTAGTGAGTTAGTTAGTCTGTTACTGTTTTGTGGATGCTAACAAAAGACAGAATTCCTGGATGAGAGACAAAGGACTATTATGACACAGGAAGCGACATGAGCTTCAGCAGGTTGGTGTCAATTCCTCTTCCCCCACGTTTTATGGGGATGACAGGGAGGGCTCACATGAATGTGCACTTACTTGGTGGATTTATGTCGCAGTTGAAGAACACTGGGTTTGGGGAACCTGTCCTCTATAGGAAGCAGTGAGCAAACCTATTCTTTGTGCTGGAGAGAGACATTACCTTATTCCTTAAAGTTGCTCACTATAAACACAATCTTGAGAAATGACCCTTATGTTAAAAAGCAGTCAGGGTCTTGCATTTTGGCATACCCAGGAAGATGGGTAGAAGCATGACAGACCCATGAAGGACTGTTTCTCTCAACATTACTGTGTGCCAAACATTATTCTGAGCACTTTACATCTATAATTTTATTTAGTCTTCACAACTCAGTAATGTGCCCTATTTTATAGATGAATAAACCAGGCGTAGAGAAGCCACACAGTTAGTAAACAATCCAGGAGAAGTAACGGATTCGTAGTTTTAAAAAGTCAGTAAAAGTGGGCCACCTGGGTGGTTCAGTCGTTTTTTTTTTTTTTTTATGATAGTCACAGAGAGAGAGAGAGAGGCAGGCTCCATGCACCAGGAGCGCGACGCAGGATTCGATCCTGGGTCTCCAGGATCGCGCCCTGGGCCAAAGGCAGGTGCCAAACCGCTGCACCACCCAGGGATCCCTAAGTATCTAACTCTTGATTTCAGTTGCGGTCCTGATCTTGAGGTCATTAGTCTCAAGCCCCAGGTGGGTGTCCTTCCTCAGTGCAGAGTCTGCTTCAGATTCTCTCCCTCTCTTCCTTTATTGCTCTCTGACCTCTAAACTGAATAAATAAAGTCATAAAAAAAAAAAGAAAAGTAAAGTTACCTTGCACAGAGAGGTCTGGTGACTTATAAAAGCAGCAAACAGGGGATCCCTGGGTGGCGCAGCGGTTTGGCGCCTGCCTTTGGCCCAGGGCGCGATCCTGGAGACCCGGGATCAAATCCCACGTCAGGCTCCCGGTGCATGGAGCCTGCTTCTCCCTCTGCCTATGTCTCTGCCTCTCTCTCTCTCTGTGTGACTATCATAAATAAATAAAAATTAAAAAAAAAATAAAAATAAAAATAAAAGCAGCAAACAACCTCCTGAAAGAATTCATGCACTGTGTATGGGTTTCTAGTAATTGCTTGGAATGTGGGGGAAGAGAGTAGTAGAATAATTAAGACATGTCTTAAAATGTGGAATGAGGATTCCGTTATTGGAACGTAAAAGTTAGTATAACCTTATTTTGTAAGCAACCTAATGAAGAAGGGTCTCAATTAATTGCACAAATAGGGAAATTAATACAAATTGGAATAAGGATTTTGCTATACAATAATACTCTGCAGTCATTTGATTTGAACTGAGCTCTGAGTGGGATGGAATTTATCCACTAAAGGCCTCAAAGAAAAGAAAAAGGGAGCTTCCACTGAAAGAGCTATTTTTTTCATTTGTTTATTTGAAAAAAAATGTAGTGAATGCCTGCTCTGTTCTAGACTCTGCAATGGTGGCTAGAGATACAAAGATAAAGAAGATGTTATCTACAAACTCGATGAGGAGCAATAGGACATGGTGAAACTCACAAATACATACTTCTTGATCTGGCGCAGCTCCACTTCTAGAATTCATTCTACTGTCACACTTGTACATGTGTGAAGTGTGACATTTTTGTGAAGATAGTCATTGAAGTATTTTCTGTATTTGCAAAGGACTGGAAATAACCTAATGCTCATTGGTTAACTTGGAATGCAACCACAATGGAAGACTGAAAATAAAGAAAAAGGAAGCTCTTTATGTGCTAAAGTGGAATGATCCCATAGATACAGTACATATGTGAGAACAAGGTACAGCACAGTCTGTAGAATATCATAGCATTTTTGTATAAAAGGGGAATGATATGTTTTTATCTCTAAAGTATTTCTATCTCTAGTATTCACAAGAAACTGATCATTTTGATTGTTCCTGGGGAGAGGAACTGGACAGCTGGAGTGGGAACAGTGGTTGGAAGGAGACTTTTCATTCTGTAACTTTTTGTAACTTCTGAATTTTTAGACAGATGAATGTGTTACCTACTCAAAAAATAAATGCATAAAATATGTAGAAAGGATCAGCTTGGAAGAAAAGGTGATCAGAGCATCAGAAAAGAAACTAAAATAAAATACCATTACTGTTCTCGAGAACTCAATCTAGCAAGAGAGCAAAAGCAAAAAAAACAAAACAAAACAAAAAAAACATTACAACAGAGGCCTTGGGTCTCCAGAGTAATAAGAGCTGTGATGGAGGCCCACACAAGCTGGCAAGAGTGTCCACAGGAGGGGCCTTGAACACGGAACAGCAAATAGGCTGAGCAATCATGGATGAAAATGGCAAAAAAGAAGAAAGAAAGAAAGAAAGAAAGAAAGAAAGAAAGAAAGAAAGAAAGAAAGAAAGAAGAAAGAAAGAAAAGAAAGAAAAGAAAAGAAAGAAAAAGAAAGAAAGAAAGAAGAAATAAAGAAGAAGAAAGAAAGAAAGGAGAAAGAAAGAAGGGGAGGAAGGAAGAAGGAAGGAAGGAAGGAAGGAAGGAAGGAGAAGAAAGAAAGAAAAAGAAAGAGAAGAAGAAAGAAAGAAAGAAAGAAAGAAAGAAAGAAAGGAAGGAAGAGAGAAGGAAAGAAGAGAGAGAGAGAAAGAAAGAGAAGAAAGAGAAGAAAGAAAAAAAAGAAAGAAAGAAAGAAGAAAAGAAAAAGAAAAAGAAAAAGGTTGGCAAGGCAGAGAAGAATGGTGTGGTCCTGTATTTCTGACAAGGGGAGCAGTGCATTCAAACGAAGAGATTTGAAAGAACATGCAATGTGAGAACTGCCAGCACTTCAGTAGGACTGAAGCAGCAGGGACAGAGGAGGTGGGGAAGAATCAGATCTTTTTACTTTTTAAATTTTTTTTTAAATTTTTATTTGTTTATTTATGATAGTCATACAGAGAGAGAGAGGCAGAGACATAGGCAGAGGGAGAAGCAGGCTCCATGCACCGGGAGCCCGACGTGGGATTCGATCCTGGGTCTCCAGGATTGCGCCCTGGGCCAAAGGCAGGCGCCAAACTGCTGCGCCACCCAGGGATCCCTTGCTTTTTAAATTTTGTTTATTTATTCATGAGAGACCCAGAGAGAGGCAGAGACATAGGCAGAGGGAGAAGCAGGCTCCCCAAGAGAAGCCTGATGTGGAACTTGACCCAGGACCCTGGGATCATGACCTGAGCCAAAGGCAGACACTCAACTGCTGAGCCACCCAGGTGCCCCCAAGAATCAGATCTGAGAGGATTTCAGATATTGAATATAGTGTCCAGAAGTTTGAATTTTATTCTCAAGTATTTAGAGGCCTCTGAATGTTTTTATTTTTTATTTTTTTAAAGATTTTATTTATTTATTCTTGAGAGATACAGAGAGAGAGGCAGAGACAGGCAGAGGGAGAAGCAGGCTCCATGCAGGGAGCCCGATGTGGGACCGGATCCCAGATCCCAGGATCATGCCGTGAGCCGAAGGCAGACACCCAACTGCTGAGCCACACAGGCATCCCCTTCTGAATGATTTTGTTTTCAAGATTTACTTTATTTATTCATGGGAGACACACACACACACAGAGAGAGAGAGAATGTTTTTAAGCAGAACAGACATTAAATTTGTGCTTGAGGAAGTTCATCCTGAAGGAAGTGTGGACCAGAAGATCAGTTAAGACCGAAGTGCTGTGATTTCCGGGAATTGACGAGAATGAGGCTTGGCAGTTGTGGTGGGAGAGGCCTCACTGGTCGGAGAGGACTTGGCACCAATTGGAGCTCAGGTGTGAGGGCAGGGCAGAAAAGAATGGCCTAAGGGCCCAGATTCTGTGGTGTGATTTCCCAAGACCAGGCGAAAGCAGAAGAGGAAGAGACTTGTGGGGAGGACAATGAGTTTAGTTCTTGGTACAAAGGATTTGAGGGGTCTTGGGGGCATCCAGGAGGGATGGATGAGTAATGGTTTGGACTTGTGAGGCTGGCCCTGGGGAAGGGGGTGGCTAGGGCATGCATTGGTGAGCGTGGGCTCCAGGTGGTGGGTGGTGGAAGTGGAGTGCACCAAGGCAGAGCAGGTAACAAAGTGACTGGGGTGCCAAGGCCAGAACCTGGAGAGTGCCTCCCTGGAGACATTCAGGAGACCTCAAGAGAAACCTGGTGACAGTGATAAAGAGGATTCCAAGAGTGAGAGCCTTGGGGAGACTGGGGTTTTGGAACTCACTGACGCTGCCTTTGGAAATGGGACCCAGGATGTTTGCAGAGCACTTCCCACCCTAGAGCTTACCTAGTCCTCACAATAGACGTGTTAATAGAATCATCCACAGGGAACCACCTTAGCTAACCAGAAGGCCCCAGTCATACTGCTGGTTTATAGCATAACTGAACCATGAACCCAAATTTTCTGACACTATGGCCAGTACTCTCTTCGCTACGCAGTTTCTTTTCGGTTAAAGAGAAAAAAAAGTTCTGGGGCACCTGGGTGGCTAAGTCCATTACACATTCCACTCTTGATTTTGGCTCAGGTTGTGATCTCAGGGTCATGAGATGAAGCCCTGCCTGGGCTGTGTGCTCAGCATGAGTCTGCTTAAGACTCTGTTTCCCTCTCCCTCTGCCCTTCCCTCCCCCCACCACCCCTGACTCACTGTCTCTCAAATAAATAAATAAATAAATAAATAAATAAATAAATAAATCTTTTTTTTTTAATTCATGATAAATATATATATAGAGAGAGAGAGGCAGAGACACAGGAGGAGGGAGAAGCAGGCTCCATGCCAGGAGCCTGACGTGGGACTCAATCCCGGGACTCCAGGATTGCGCCCTGGGCCAAAGGCAGGCTCCAAACCGCTGAGCCACCCAGGGATCCCCAATCTTTTTTTTAAAAGGCGGGAGGCACCTGGGTGGCTCAATTTAGCATCTGCCTTTGGCTCTCTATCCTGGGGGTCATTACCTGCTCAACAGAGTCTGCTTCTCCCTCTCCCTTTGCCCCTCCTCCCACTTGTGCTCATGGGTTTTCTGTCTCTCAAATAAGTAAATAAATCTTTAAGAAGAAAAAAAGAAAAAGTTCCTCCTATCCTTTGTGATGTAAAAAGTCAGCAGGTTTCCATTAGGTTTTTGTATATGCATTTTTTTTAAAGATTTTATTTATTTATTCATGAGAGAGAGAGAGAGACAGAGACACAGGCAGAGGGATAAGCAGGCTCCATGCTGGGAGCCTGATGTGGGTGGGACTCAATCCCAGGACTCCAGGATCATGCCCTGGGCCGAAGGCAGGCATTAAACCCCTGAGCCACCCAGGGATCCCTGTATATGCATTAACTTAAATGAGTACCTGACCTTCACACCTTTGCTCATATGTATATAGTCCTTTGATCCTGGGTGGTCAGCCTCTTCTCTTTTCCTCTTTCTGGGTCTAAATTCTACTTATCCTTTAAGCTCTAGCTTAAGGCCCTCCATAAAGCCTCCCTTGAGGATTCCAATTCACTCTGACTTATCTTTTTTTCTAAATTCCTGTGGCAAACACACCTTCCAGTGACACCCCCCACCACCACCTCCCAGTGAGTCACGCGCTTGTGTAATCTCCCCTTGCCTGTGGGCAGGACTTGTGACTTTCTTCTACGAAATAGAATGTGGCAAAGGTGATGTGTGTCACTCTTATGCTGAAGTTACGTTATATAACTTCTTTTTAGCAGACTAGGATGAAAGAGTCTCCTGTTGGCTCTGAAGAAGAAAGCTGCCTATGGAGAAGGCCCACAGCAGGGAGCTGCAGGAGCCTCTAGAAGCTGAGATTTGCCCCCAGCTGACAACAAGAAAATAGGACCCTCAGTCCAGTGCCTGCAAGAAATTCTGCCAATGACCACATAAGCTTGGAAGGGGATCCTGGGCTCCTTTAAGAACACAGCCCAGCCAATACCTTGGTTGTAGGCTTGTGAGACTACAGAGGACCCAGCTAAGCTGGGTCCAGACTCCTGGCCCACAAAAACTATGAAGTAATAAATGTGTGGTGTGTTGTTTTAAGCTGCTAAATTTGTGGTCATCTGTTACATGGCAGGAGATAACAAATGTAACTCCGGTTGTATTTATGGTGTGCCACTCAATTTAGACCAAAATAATTTAATATCTAGTCTAGCTTTACCTTTAAGTTTCTGGAAAACAAGGAATGTGTCACATGTGACTTGTGTCCTCAGAGGGTAGGAGAGTGAGAGGCACAAGAGGAATATTGATGGAGTCTTGTCTAGAGAAGAACCAGAAAGTGGCTAATAACAGCTGCTGTATAGGAGTAAAATGAGTGATATGTGGAAAACACCTGACATAATGCTTAGTACATTATTATCTTTGATACATATACTAATAGATATCACATCTAGCCCCATTCCCTCATTTTGCTGATGAAGAAATAGCTCTCTCCACTACCACCCTCTAAAAACAGAAACAGACTCAGCAATGTATCATGACATCAAAGGTCACTCAGCAGATCAGTGGCTAGACCTCAACAGTAAGAAGAAAAATTAAATTGCTTACGTGAGGCAATAAGGCTATGTCATTACCCACAGATTCATGGGTTGAAGAAAACAAAAAGAGGGCCCTTTTTTCAGACTAATTCTGACTCTTCTATCCTCCTCACTGTTTTACAGAGTATTTTTTCCATGAAGAAAGACCATATGAAAAATTATTTATTTTTTTGTAAATTGAGTAACTGATTTGCAAGTGAATAACATCTACAGACTAGAGGGCTTATGAATCAAATTTCTTTTAGTTGCAAGTGACAGAAACTTTTTTTTTTTCAAGTGACAGAAACTTAATTCAAACCAGCCTAAGCAAAAAAGAGAATTTTTTGCACATAACTAAGAAGGACACTGGGTATTCATGTTAACTGTAGCTGCATAGCAAACCATCCCAAAACTTAGTGGCATATAAAACCATCATTTTATTATGCATATGGACCCTATGAGTCAGGAATTCAGATAGGACACATAGGGTTGACTGATGTCTGCCCCCACAGTTCCTGGGGCCTCAGCTGGGAAGACTCAAAAGCTAAGGGTGACTGGATGGCTGAGGTCATCTGGGAATCTCTTATTCCTGGCAATTGAGACTGGTTGGCTTCTGGGACTTCAGCTGGAGCTGTTGACCTGACTCCCACACATGGCCTCTTCATGTGATTTCTTCTTGGCTTCTTCAAGCATGGTGTCTGGGTTCCAAAATCAAATGTTCCAGAATAAAACAATAGTGCATGAAATTTTTATGACTCAGCATTGAAAGTCACATGACATCACTCTACCATATTATTTTGGTCCAAGTGGTCACAAAGTTCTGCCCAAGTACAATGAAGGGGACACAGACACAACCACCACTAGATGAGAAGAGTGTCAATTTTGCAGCTTAATCAGAGTATGGCTGCTGGGATATATCAGCATGGCCATCCCTGAAAAATATAATCTTCCACATTGGGATGGCTCTTGGATTCAAGCCAAGTGCCATAGGAACCAATGCCTCAGGGTCAGACAGAACTCAGGGCGACCTAATTCTTTTTCATCTGCCTTTCATTTTTGTTCATCTCTGCTTCTCTTTATCTATTAGCAAAAAACACCTTATTTTTCTCAGAATTCATATATTAATCTCAGGGCAGGACTTTGGCCCTCCATTGAGTCATGTGCCCATCACCTGGAACAATTAAAGTAGCCAGGAGAATGGAAAACTATATCCAAACCTAGATCCCATACCCAGGGCACATGTCAAAAGAAAGCTTTTGGGTAAACTATAAAAAGTAGCCAGTACAATCTACCACAGGCTTAAGTGAGCACTGGTGTCAGCTTGGTATGTAGTTATGTTACTTCTCTCTTAGCGTCCTGTAGTTGTGGTGGTTCATGCCCTTCACCCGGCCATCTTCTTATCATGCCTTGTCCAGTTTGCTACATACCACCTCTCCCAGATTTGCTGGGCTTCCCATTGGAAAGAAAAGCTCCATGGCTCTTACAGCCACACTGGCTGGCTTTTTTCTGTCATCCCCTCTCACCACACCCGACCACTATGTTTCAGAGGGTCATTCCCACATAACACTTTACACCATCCTTCCAGTTGTAACTCCTTAGGCAGTTGTCACTCTGTTATCTGTGTCTCTCTTAATTTTCTCCAGTGCCCCCCACTCTTTCCTCAAAACGAAACTTAATTTTCCAGGGGTCCTTTTCCCCAGAAATCACTTCCTAGAGCCAACAGTTCAGAAATAATACAATAGGTTGGGAGATTGCATAGTAAAAAGACCAATCCTGAGTCATTAGCATCATCCAGTAGAAAAGGGGAGTGAGACTTGGGTCCTCTGCATTCCTGTTTAGCTGTAATCCTTAACGTGTCATTCAGTATGTTTTCGGCTGCAAGTAGAGAAAATTTAAAAATGCTTTAAACAAGGGGCACCTGGGTGACTCAGTCCGCTAAGCGTCTGCTTTTGGCTCGGGTATTGATCCCAGAGTCCCATGATCACTCAGTGTTGGTGTCAAGCTCCCTGCTCAGAGAGGAGTCTGCTTCTGCCTCTGACCCTCCCCCACCTTGTGCACGCGCGCTCTCTCTCTCTCTCTCTCAAAAAATAAAATCTTTAAAAAAGTAAAGTGCTTTAAATAGGAAATTTATGACCTCAAACAAATAGCAAGATTAAGGTAGGGAGTTCCATGTTGATTAATTCAACAGCTTATTCATTTCATCAAGGATCAGATTCCTTCCATCTCTCTCTGCCACCTCAATATTTGGCTAACTCCTCCCATGGTGGCAAGATAGCTGCTGAGCTCCAAGCATCACGCAGGCACACGGCCACTTTGAGAAGCAGAAAATAGGAAATTTCTTCTTGTGTCTATCTGTAAAAGCAAAGAAATTGTAAAAGTCTTGCATCAGCTTTCTCTCATGTCTCATTGGCCGAAGGTGTATCGTCTAAACCAATCATCGGCAAAGGACCTAAAATTAGATTGATCCAAACTAATCAGGAGTTACTCATGGAGCTAAGAATAGTCCCTAGCATGGCTTGCCAGTAAATATGATAACACAATTGGGGCTCTGCTGAAAGAAAGAAGGGTATGAGGGAGAGAGTACAGGGGAATATGGATTCAGAGAAGCAGCCAGTTGTATCTGATGCACTTCTCTTCAACTTGATTTCTCTGACTGTAAACTAGAGATGATGCTACCCACAATCTACACATGGAGATGCTTTAAGAAATAAGATTTTGTAGGGTACACTTACAAAACAGTGGTGGTTCAGTCATTTAAGCATCCGACTCTTGATTGCGGCTCAGGTCATGATCTCAGGGTTGTGAGATCGAGCCTTGCATCGGGCTCTGCACTGGATATTGAGCCTGCTTAAGATTCTCTCTCTCCCTCTCCCTCCACCTCTCCCTCTTCTCTAAAAATAATAATAGTAATAAACAGTGAGGCACATGCTACAACATGGATGAGTCTCAAAGAAGAGCCAGAGAAACCAACAAGTCACAAAAGAACAAATATTGTATAATTCCAGTTATATGATTCCTAGAGTAGTCAAATTTATACAGAAAGCAGAATGGTAGCTGCCAGTGGCTGGAGGAAGAAGATATGAGGGGGGTTAGTGTGTTTAATGGGTATGGACTTTCAATTGGGAAGTTGAAGAAGTTCAACTTCTTCAACTTGGATGGTGGTGATGGTCGCACAACAATGAAAATATACTTATCGCCACAGAATCGTACACTTAAAAGTCGTTAGCATGGTAAGCTTTGGGGCGCCTGGGTGACCCAGTAGGTTAAGCGTCTGCCTTTGGCTCAGGTCATGATTGCAGGGTCCTGGAATGGAGCCCCATGTTGGGCTCCCTGCTCAGTGGGGAATCTGCTTCCCCCTCTGCCCCTCCCTCTGCTTGTGCTCTCTTGCTCTCTGTCAAATAAATAAAATCTTAAAAAAAAAAAGAATGATAAGTTTTATGTTATGTCTATTTTATCACAATAAAAAAATCTAATATGCTATTTAAGATATACAATGAAGGAATTGCACTAAACTTGAAAAAGCCTATAATGAAAAGCAATATAAATTCATGGTTCTCTCTGATACCATTATGTTGAACTCTTGCCCACTTTGTGGGTGAGAATAATTTCCTTTTTTTTTTTCTTTTAAAGATTTTATTTATTTATTCATGACAAACACACAGAGAGAGGCAGAGACACGCAGAGGGAGAAGCAGGCTCCATGCAGGGAGCCCGTCGTGGGACTTGATCCTGGACTCCAGGACCATGCCCTGGGCTGAAGGCAGGTGCCAAACAGCTGAGCCATCCAGAGATCCCCAAGAATCATTTCTTAGCCTCAGCAATCACTTCTTTCCCTTTCGTGTGTCATCCTTCCCTCTTTTCTCAAACACACTGTTGTTTTGACTGACATACAGATCAAGAAATTCCATCCCCCAAAAGCTTCCTGCAAGGGAATCCCCTGCACAGAATGTAACCAACTGCAATACCCACTTACTTTCCCCTTGAGTTTACCTGCACCTTTCTTCCTTTGTCTCTCAGTCCTCTTTAGTACAGCTGGATCTCCCCACATCCATGCCAAGAGCCTTTGGGACAAGGAGGCAGAGAGAAAGACTCAGAGCCAGAGAGAAGCACACTTAGCACCAGCAGGTGTCGACAGCTCTAACAAAGTCTATTTACTGACAACACGTATCTACTAATATTTACTAATCTCTCAGATGTTTGCAAATGAGGCAAAGCTGTGAGGAGCTGTGCAGAGAAGTGACAGTTTTGTTTCCAACCCCAACACCCATTCATGGAGGGCCACGTCATTCCACTGGAAGCTACCAAAGCCCCACCCCATGTCCAGTGCCCAGAGCTGGGCAATTCTGTTACATAAACTTGTAATCAGAAGTCTCTGTTCATATTTAACCTACTCACTCGTAAGTCTTTTCCAAAAAATATAGATTGTGAAGATCTTCAACAGGAGCACCCGCCATTCCCTTAAATTCATGTCCCAGAGCGTAATCACATGATCAGAAAATTTCTCCTTACATGTAATCTTCTTCTTAAAATAGATTCTAGGCAAATGCCCTCCATTAAGCTTTGAATGCTGTGTGCCCTCCAAAGCACAAACATTGAACGTTAGCAGTTTTCTGCATTTAGTTCCTGATACCAGGCAAGTGCTCCAGGGCTCCCTTCAGGAATGATTTTGTTTAGTTCTATGATCCTGGTTAGTCATCTTGCAAAACACTCTGCCAGTTACAGGAAAGAGAATCCATTTCTGTTCAGCTGGCATTGACTGAGTATCCACAACATGTCAGGCACTGAGCCAGGGCTGGGGACATAGAGATAAATCATCAGCCCTGCCCTTTAGGAATTCTCATGTCTGGGGGGAGAGGCAGACATGAAAACAATTACTGTACAATGGGATAAGTTTTGTGCCAGCTGCTATGGGAGTGCTGATTAACAGTCTGGGGATTCTCTGGGGAGTCAGGGAAGACCTCACCAAACAGTGTCATTTGAGTGAGGTTTTGAAGGTTGAATAGAAGCTTGTTCGAAGGATAAGGGGAGGGAAAGAATGACAGGAAGAGGGAACAGCATATGCAAAAGCAGAAATGGTGAAAGACACAGTGTGTTTTGGAAACTCACAGGGTAGTAGAGGTCCAGAAATGAGGCTGAATGAGTAAGGCAGTGGGCAGCTTAATCCCATCACCCCTTCATGGCCCTGGGGTGGGGGCAAAAGAAATTGAAGCTCTACCTCTACTGCTGGTAATTAAGCAAGGTAATCTTTCCAGGTAAGTCTGTTCTATGGGTGGTCTAGAAGTTTTACAAAATTATAATCTACAATGGGAACTCTCTTTTCAAGGAATCAAGGTCTTTTATACATTTGAAAAGGCCCTTGGGCAGGTCATCTGGAATCTACAGGCTTTTGTGGTGATCGAAATGTGAGGGCAGCCCGGGTGGCTCAGCGGTTTAACACCGCCTTCAGCCCAGGGCCTGATCCTGGAGACCTGGTCCCACATTGGGCTTCCTGCATGGAGCCTGGTTTTCCCTCTGCCTCTCTCTTTCTCTCTGTGTCTGTCGTGAATAAATGAATAAAATTTTTAAAAAATGTATGAAATGTGATTATTGTTGATTGGAACTCTGGAGGATAAGCCAGGCCAGCACCCAGCTCTCCTCAACACCCTCACCAAACTTCCTCTCCTTTCCACACATTAATGTGCCCAGGCTGGTACTCTTCACCCAATGACACATGATAATCTGGGTTATTTAACCCTCTCAAGAAAAAAAAAAAAAAAATAGTGATGGCTTGGCTGAGCTCTTTGGAAACTTCCAGAACTAATTCTTTCCTGAGTAAGGCCTAACTAAACATGAGCAAAATAAACCAAAACTTCTCAAGTAGCTTTAGGAAATGTTGATCTAACCCATGAGCCTCACAAATAAGTTTTTAAAATCACCTTTTAGCCTGCCAAACTTTTTATCAGCCTGTAAAATGTTCCCAGCTCTTCTCAAAATTCTGCCTCTGATGATGTGAGCTTAGGCAACTTAAACTAGGACAGGGATGCATTTAAAATTTTTCATAAAATATTTACTTTCCTAGAATCCAATTTTTTTTTAGGCCTGGTCTTTCATCTTTTTGGTGCTAGACTTAATTTGCAAAATTGCTCCCTCGTCTCACCCCAACCTGGCTGGCAACCTGGCTGGCTGCCCTTAGCTAAAGAAGTGAGTTTGGCCTTTACAACAGGGAAACTCTGGGGCCCTAGGCAAGGTCCAGGAGAAAGGCTGCTGCTTCTCTTCCTGTGGGGCCCACCATGGCCACCTGCCCAGGTGCTGGAGGACCTGCTGCCCTCTGGTGCCTACAACATGCGGTGCAGTGCTACCTTCACTTAGCAAACAAAACATCCTCTATTTTTCAGGTTTACTGAGTGAATGTGCTGCTCTGAAAGCGTTCCCCACAAGATCCATGTCATTTTAGAGCTGAAAGGGACCTTAGTCCAACCCCAATTTTGTTGGCTTTTTTTTTTTTTTTTTTTTTTTTAAAGAGAAGGAGCCCAAGGATCAGAGAGATTGTGTTACTTGGTCAATGACACATCCCAGTTAGGGAAATAGTCTGGAATGAAACTCCCATCCTCACTGAAAGACAAGGAAGGAAGAGAAGAGTAGCCATTTGAAGTTTAGAAAGACATGATGATACTAAAAATTTGCAGACTTGGGATCCCTGGGTGGCGCAGCGGTTTGGCGCCTGCCTTTGGCCCAGGGCGCGATCCTGGAGACCCGGGATCGAATCCCACGTCGGGCTCCCGGTGCATGGAGCCTGCTTCTCCCTCTGCCTGTGTCTCTGCCTCTCTCTCTCTCTGTGTGACTATCATAAGTAAATAAATAAAAATTAAAAAAATTAAAAAAAAATTTGCAGACTTGGTGAGCCAGATGAACAGAGAAGATCTAATAGATTTCTCTCCACCTGTCAGTGACTCCCCCACCCCGTCTTCTGCTCCCCAAGGGAAATTGCTTCGTAAGTGCACACAGGCCTTGGATAAGGACCATCTCCTACTTTTTTTTTTTTTTTTGACATTTTCTTATGCCAAGGACACAGCATTCCAGTGTAGATCTAGATTGTTGTCCAAGCTTTCACCTTGAGTGACTCACCCCCACTCCCACCTCCACTTTGGGCCTCAATTTTCTCACCTGTAAAGTGAGGAAGTTCTATGGTTTTCTGCGGTCTCTTTGAGCAGTGATGGTTTATGATTGTCTGCCTCTTGGCCCACAAATAGTGGTGGCACTACTAAACTGGTGGCCACTTGAGGGCAGAGTCTGTATCTTTTCCTGTTCACATCCCAAAGCCCATGTCTCTACTTTTGACATATTAGATGCTTAAAAATATTTTTTTATTTAGATTGTCTTTTTTTTAAGATTTTATTTATTTGTTCATGAGAGACACACAGAGAGAGAGAGAGAGAGAGGCACAGACACAGACAGTGGGAGAAGCAGGCTCCATGCAGGGAACCCGACATGAGACTTGATCCCGGGTCTCCAGGATGGCACCCCCCCTGAGCTGAAGGCGGCGCTAAACCGCTGAGCCACCCGACCTGCCCAGATGCTCAAAAATATTAACAATAATTAGCATACTCAGTGTCTACTGTGTGCCAGACACATGACATGTGATCCTCCCACATGGCTTTGTGTTGACCACTGCCCCACCTGTGAGGTTATAAAGCACAGCACCAAAGCACAAGAGCTGTGGGATCAGATTGCCTATAACTGACCCCTGGTTCTACATCTCCTACCTATACATCCTTACTCTTTCTGTATATCCTCTTCCTTATCTGTAAAGTGGGAACTAATGGCAGTGCTGGGCACACTGTAAGCACTCAGTAAATGTTACTAGGTAGACATTATCATCTTGATTTTATGGATGAAGAAATTAAAGCTAAGAGAGGTTAAATAAGTTTTCCAAATCAACATGGCCAGTAAGTGATAGATCTAAGATTATAAGCAAGATCCAAAGCCCCCACTGAGCTTAGATTCTATGCTACAATATTCCCCTATGACTAACCCAGTATAAGAACAAATGAATGAATGAAATTCTTCATTGCTGGTGGCAATGCCAATAGCTGGCACTTGACTTTTCCATGGGGAAAGTATTAGGACTCAGGATGTGCCTCCTTCTCACTCCCTGGAGCCAACTAAGAGAAGATGAAAACAATTAAAAAAAAAGAAAACACAAGGGAAGTAAAGCGCCCTCTTCAGCACAGATGAGAATACAGGTTTCTTCTAAATCAGTAAAGACTTCTTGAGCATCTATCTACTTTGTGGCAGTAGTAGATTCAGGCATTGAAGGGATTAGAGATACCTCTGACCTTTAAAAGCTTGCAGTCTGGGACACCTGGGTGGCTCTGCGGTTGGGTGTCTACCCCAGGCTCAGAACATAATCCTGGAGTTCTGGGATCGAGTCCCGCATTGGGCTCCTGCATGGAGCCTGCTTCTCCTGTCTCTGCCACTCATGAATAAATAAAATCTTTAAAAAATAAATAAATAAAAGCTTGCAGTCTGGTTGGGGAAACAGACATATGCATTCTCTGGAATATAATATTTACACCCTAAAACAGGGTGATACAGATTATTTGTGTTGAGTTCAGAAAGGGAATACACAGCACAGGCTTGAGAATTCTGGGAAGACATTTTGGAAGAGGAACCCAGGCTCTCTTGAAGCATAAGTGACTTTCCTTGATGTTATCTTTCTTTTCTTGCCACGTCCTGCGTTCAGTTGATCAGTCACCAAGAACTATCTGATCTTTCCAAATGACTCTCACAGCAGTCCCTTACTTTCTAGCTCCATGGCCATTATTCCAGGTCAGTTTCATTACTTCATGCCTGGAGGGCCCTCACGGTCTGTTAACCTGTCTCTTTGCCACCAGCCTTTACTTTTTCAATCTGTGTCATCCGCTTCTTTGGGATTAGCCTTCATTCCCACTTCCCTTCAAGTAATCTTTATTGAGCACCTACTGTATGCCAGGTACTACTCTTCTATGCACTAGGGATTCAGTGCTGAACAAGACAGGCGAGGAAGATCCTTGCCCTCCCCCTATCTGAAACCTACATACTAGTTTTTTAAAAAACTCCATTGGAAAAAACAAACAAACAAACAAACAAACAAACAAAACTCCATTGGAGACCTGTTGCTATGAAGTTAGAGTCCAGACTAGCCACTCTTCCCTCCTTCTAATCCTCCACTACTTTTCCAGCCAGACTCTTCAGTTATGCTCACCATCCCCCACACAGGCTGATTTTTTCTAACTCGGCTTTCTTTTTGCCCTTTCTCCTGGAACCTACCTGCTCAAATCCTTCAGGGTCTGCTTCTTTTTAAGACTTATTTATTTATTGGGATGCTTGGGTGGCTCAGTGGTTGAGCGTCTGCCTTCGGCTCATGATCCTGGGGTTCTGGGATCGAGTGCCCCCATCAGGTTCCTCGCAGGGAGCCTGCTTCTCCCTCTGTCCATGTCTCTGTCTCTCTCATGAATAAATAAAATCTTAAAAAAAAAAAAAGATTTATTTGAAAGAGAGAGCACAGAGGGAGAGGGAGAAGCCGACTCCCTGCTGAGCAGGAAGCCTGATGTGGGGCCTGAGCTGAAGGAAGATAGACGATGCTTAACCCACTGAGCCACCCAGGTGCCCCCAGGGTCTGCTTCTAACCCCACATCCTCCCTACCCTTCTCTCACAGCACTACTTGCCTCTCACATTAACTTTCCACGTTTCCACCCCCACCCTCACCCCACCGACCCCTGCATCCACCTGGCAAGATTGTAAGCTTCTGGATTTTTCCTTTCTGACCTCCCTTTTAGCACCTGGCACAATACTGTACAAATGATAGGCTTCTTTATCATCCTCCCTTCTTTTTTAATTCCTAACAAAAACTAATATCTGTAAAGCACTTTATAAAGTGTTTTCATGTACATTATCTTCCAGATGCTAACACAATATTCTTGTGTCAGGAAATATCTAATGGGCTAACAGGTCAAAAGAGGAAGGCAGATCTGACTTCGGCTCAGGATGTGATCCTGGAGTCCCACATCAAGCTCCCTGCAGGGAGCTTGCTTCTCCCTCTGCCTGTGTCTCTGCCTCTCTCAGGAATAAATAAATAAAATCTTACAAAAAAAAAAAAAAAAAAAAGAGGAAGACATTCCAGGTGAAGGAAATAACACCAGAAAACATACAGAGACAGGAATGGTCCTCGCATGAGCAGAGGCAGCATGGGAAGCAGCCTTGCTGGAGGGAGAAGAATGAAGGCCACAGGAAATTTGGAAAATGAAAGGTCAAGGTAATAAAAAGCAAACAGAAAAACCATGCTGCCCTAGCTTGGTGAGTGTTTCAGAGTATTTATTGCTAGCCCTTTGCAAAGCTGTAGTAAGCGCCCATACAATTTTGTGCCCTACTTTTTGTCACTTAACATTCTAAGCACTGTTCCCTGATGCAACATAGTTTTCATAAAGGCCATTTGTAGTGCATGCACAATATTCCAGGGGGGTTGCATCCTCACGTACTTAACCCGTTTCTCTTTTGTCGGACACACTTCCCATTTTACACTGTTAGAAGAAGCATGGCAACAAACCTCTTGTGTTGAGAGAGGATAGAGAACAACCCAGATCTTTTTTTTTATTATTTATTTTATTTTATTTATTTATGATAGTCACAGAGAGAGACACAGAGAGAGAGGCAGAGACACAGGCAGAGGGAGAAGCAGGCTCCATGCAGGGAGCCCGACGTGGGATTCGATCCCGTGTCTCCAGGATCGTGCCCTGGGCCAAAGGCAGGCGCTAAACCGCTGCGCCATCCAGGGATCCCCCAGATCTTTAGTGAGACCTCAAAATACTCTGTGAACACTTGCCAGGGCCTAAAGCATCTCTGACTTTCCACCCCCTGTTACCTGAACCATAAGACTGATCCTTTATTGCTTAAGCCAACTGGACTTGCAACCCACATTATCCCACTTGACACACTTGTCTCACTGCTATCACCCTACCTGAATCCTCAGTCTGAGGCTAGGTGGCTTGCACAGAGTAGGAGCTTAATGTGTATGAACTATCCATTCTTATACTGACCAGTGGTCTAATGGGATCTTCGTATTTTTATCAATTTGTTTGAGCTTATCAATAAAAATCCTACATTTTCATCATCTTTGTCACTAATAATTCCTCATTTTTTGCTTTTTTTTTTTTTTTTAGGATTTTATTTATTTATTCATGAGAGACAGAGAGAGAGAGAGGCAGAGACACAGGCAGAGGGAGAAACAGGCTCCATGCAGGGAGCCCAATGTGGGACTCGATCCCAGGTCTCCGCGATCACGCCCTGAGCCTAAGGCAGACGCCTAACCGTTGAGCCACCCAGGCATCCCTCTTTTGGCTTTCTTTAGTTTAATTAAGAATTCACATTTATATGAATTAAAATTTTTTTATTGAGGTGTAATTGACATATACCTTCACGACCTTTTAAAATTCTAAATTTTAAATCTGAGGATCTCCTCTCAGAGTTTTTTTTTCCTAGTTAACTTGTAATATTTACTTTACTTGGAATTTATTTAGGTGTACTGTTCAAGAATAGAGCCTTTCCCCTTCCCATCCCCCCAATTTTTTTTCATCCCCCAAATTTTAACCAACTGTTCAAATGCCTTTCTCCTGATTTTTCTTTTTAAATCCTAATATAAAATTGGGTCTTTTTGCTTAGCCAGTCTGTTTAATTGATGTGTGAGCTATATGTTTTACTATCTGCCAAGGCTCATACTCCTCCCAATTAAGTTCTGTTTTCAACGTTTTCTTTGCCATCTCCCCTGTTTATTCTTCCAGATAAATTATACCCAATTCTAAATAGGATTCTGTTGGGATTTTTCACTGTATTACATGAAGCCTGAAAATAAGAAAGAATTGACATCTTTACAATTTTAACTATGCCACCCAGAGAACCTTTTCTTCATTGACTTTTCCCACATTTCTCAACAAAATTTGGTCATTGTCTTCATATTGATAATTGACATTTCCAATAAAGACTATTTCTAGTTTTTTTTTTTTTTTTTAAGATTTATTTATTTGAGAGAGAGTGAGCACAGGGGTGGGGTGGGCAGAGAGAGAGAGAGAGAAAGAAACCCAAGTAGACTCTGCACTGAGCACAGAGCCCACTGAGCCGAAGTCAAGAGTCGGGACACTTAACCAACTGTGCCACAGAGGCACCCCAACTTCCAGGTATTTTATATTTCAGGGTGTTTTCCGATTGGGCTGTTACTGGTGTCTATGGGGGAAACTTGCCAACTGGATATCACAGTCCAGTTGACTCTCTGTCAGTGCATCCTTTTGTTTCTTGGCTGTGTCCCACCAAAGCCACACACAGACCTGAGTTCTGCCCTCTGGAGCCAGGCGGGGAGGAGGGTAGGTAAAACTGCCCCTCTCCCTACAGAAGAGATTTTCATCTTTGGAGACTGTCTTGTTTCCCAACAGCCTCTTTTTATCTGGACTGAATAACCTCAGCTGATAGGATGAAACTAGCATTTGGGAAAGATTCAAATGATGGTTGTAAGGAAGATGGGCTTGGGGTAGGAAAGACTGGGAAATTAGAGGACTGGCAGACGTTGCTTCTGAGGCAATCCAGCCTTCAAGACTGGCTGAGACAAGGCTGTAGACACAAGAAGAGGCAAGTCTGAGGGATTTTTCAAACTAGGATACATTAGGACATGTTGACCAACTGGACACAAAGGACAAAGGAATGGAAAGAAGAATCAAAGATGGCTTTAAAGTCTCTAGTCTCAGGGTATATGGGTGGCTCAGGTCATGATCCCAGGTCATGATCCCAAGACCCCATCGGGCTGCCTGCTCAGGGAGTCGGCTTCTCCCTCTCCCTGACGCGCCCCCTGCTTGTGCTCTGTCAAGGAAATTTAAAAAAAAAAAAAAAAATCTCAAGTCTCTAGCCTGAATCACTGAAGAGAGTGACTGTTTACAAACAGAAAGTATAGAATAGGGGAGATATTTTGGAAGGTAGTCAATTTCTGTCCTCCTTATCCTAAGATTACAATATATTCAAGGAGAGAGGTCAGCCCTCTAGACCAGTTGTGAGATAATAGAAAAAATTATATATATTAGTCTCAGCTCCCAGTTCTGGCACAGAGCTCTGACAACCCTTGTAATTTCCTAAGTGATAAGAGCATGAGGAATATTTCTTGCTCTAATTACTTGGTCTTTGGCCCTGGCTCCTAACACAGGGCTCCTGGAAACCTTGTGAATTCCTAAGGGATAAAAGAACACCAGAAGCATCGTTGTTCTAGTGAGGCGACTCTGGGCAAGCTCATGGATGAGGGCTGGTCCCCAGAAAGACCAAGCCATGATTAGAAACTTAGCATTTGGGATCCCTGGGTGGCGCAGCGGTTTGGCGCCTGCCTTTGGCCCAGGGCGCGATCCTGGAGACCCGGGATCGAGTCCCACGTCAGGCTCCCGGTGCATGGAGCCTGCTTCTCCCTCTGCCTATGTCTCTGTGCCCCTCTCTCTCTGTGACTATCATAAATAAATAAATAAAAATTTAAAAAAAAAAAAAAAAAAAAAAAAAAAGAAACTTAGCATTTGCAGCCTCATCCCCCATTCTTCAGAGAGGGGAGGGCCTGGAAATGGAATTAATAACTGACCATGCCTATTTGAGAAAGCTTTCAAAAACCAATAGTATAGGGTTCCAAGAACTTTCAGGCTGCCAAACACCAGGAGAGTGATGCACTCCAACTCCATGGGGACAGAGGCTTCTGCACTTGGGACCTTCCCAGACCACACCCTAGGTATCTCTCTCTTCACCTGGCTGTTCATCTGTATCTTTTATCATGTCCTGTGATAAACTGGAAACTTAAATGTTTCCCTGAGTTCTGTGATCCACTCTAGCAAATTCATCGAAGCTAATGAGGGGGTTGTGGGAACTTCCAGTTTGTAGCCAAGTCAGACAGAAGTTGTAGGCACCTGGGGGACCTGCTACTTGTGACTGGCATCTGCAGTGGGGGGCAGCCTTGTGGACTGAGTCCTTATCCTGAGGGACAGGATGGACACGTGTCTCCAGGCAAATCATGTCAGAATGGAGTTAAATTGCAAGACACCCAGCAGGTGTCCTCAGTGGTTTGGTATGGGGGAAAATCCTACACGTTTGGTGACCAGGAGTGTCAGAAGTGAAGTGTCCTGGGGGACCTGGATGGCTCAGTTCACGCACCAACACACACACACACACACACACACACACACACACACACACACTCACACACATGTAAATAGACGTAAAATAGGTTGAAGGGTCCCCAGACTCCTGTAGACATAGTACCCAGCATAGTGGGGAGTGGGAGGAAAGGCCTAGATGTCTACGCAGCACTGAATTGACAGATTAAGTGATGAGGGTGAATGGCTTCATTCCTCCCTAGCTGTCATCTGAGATCCTGTGTTCTACAACTTGGTGACTAACACCTTGTCAGGAAATTAATTATCCCGTCACCATCTACCCTCAGTCCTGTGTCCTGAAAGGCTCCAGAAGAAGAGAAGATTCCAGCAGAAAGGCCACACACATTTCAGAGTTCAAAGAAGTCTCACTGCCAACTCTCTGCACAGGTGGAGCTTGAAATCACTTACCTGTAAAAAACAACTTTGTCTTCAGTCTGGAGAAAGAGGGTCTGGAAGGTATTTAGGTCTCCAACTTTGAGTTTCAAGACCATGGCGCTTAGAACTGGAGCATGGAAGACAGGACACAGTTTCTCCTTGTGAAGCCAGAGTACTAAATCAAAGCATGGAAAAGAAGCCAACCGCCCTAGGCTAACATCTGCTGTCAGGTCAGAGCCTGAAGAAGCCCAGGCCCTGGCTCTGCCACTTGGCATTGAGGAACAAAGGAGCCCAGGGATTACTTGAAGCCCCACAAAAAACAGCAACACCTCCCGAAGATCTCCTTAAAGCTGCTTCAGAACCCCAAGGGATGCTACCCTTCTCGTCAATTAAGTTGTTTTAAGCTGTATCTTATCAGAGCATCTTTCCAAGGTAAATCTTGGAACACTTCATGGTGAAAGATTCTTTTGAATAGAGATGAAGATGCACAAATCACCTTTGGGCTTTAGAAATTTAGTTTAGTTGTTTTTTTTTTTTTTTTTTTTTAGAAATTTAGTTTTTTTAAAAAGTTGCTGTGGGACGCCTTGGTGGCTCAGCAGTCGAGTGTCTGCCTTTGGCTCAGGGTGTGATCCTCGGGTCCTGGGATCAAGTCCTGTGTCCGGCTCCCTGTAGGGAGCCTACTTCTCCCTCTGCCTGTGTCTCTGCCTCTCTTGTGAATAAATAAAATCTTTAAAAAAAAATAAAATTTTAAAGTTGGGCGGCGGGCAGCCCCGGTGGCGCAGCGGTTTAGCGCCGCCTGCAGCCCAGGGTGTGATCCTGGAGACCCTGGATTGTGTCGGGCTTCTCTGTATGATGCCTGCTTCTCCCTCTGCCTGTGTCTCTGCCTGTCTCTATGAATAAATAAAATAAAAATCTAAAAAAAAAAAAATAAAGTTGGGCGGCAGGTCCGTGTGGGGTGGGCGGACAGAGGGGGGACAAAAAAAAAGAAAAATTTAAAGTTGCCATGGGTGGGGGGATGCAATCATTAAATAGGTGATGAGCACTGGGTGTTGTATGGAAGTGTTGAATCACTGAATTGTACACTTGAAACACTTGAAACGAATACCACACCATATATTAACTGGAATTTAAATAAAAATGAAAATAAGTAAAAATTTAAAAAGTTGCCATGCACCTCTTGGGGACATGCCATGTCAGGCCTTTTCTATTTGCAGAAGGGGACATGTGAAGAGACACAGGAATAGGGGCTCTTGCTCAGAAAGCAAGGAGTGCTCCTGCAAGCTGCTTTCCCACGTTGGGGCCAATGCACCAGATCTGCAGGAAGCTGGCTGCTGACAGTTGCGTGTCCGGGCAGCTCTCAGCATCCAGCTCAAAGAAACAGACCTTGATGGCAAAGGTCCCAGGCAAGCAGATTCAATCTTCCGTCCACAAAATACTCAAGCAGCGCAGAAGAATTGGCTTACCAGTGACCTAACACAGGTAATAAACAGGTTGCTGAAATCAGGAGCAGCTTGCTCACCTCGCCCTTCCTCAGGCTCTGGGCTTTATCACCCTCCTCCTGTCGCTGCTCTCCATAGAAAAGGTATAAATAAACCACCTTTCTGACTACTTCCTCTTCCCATAGACCCTCCTTAGCCCCTGGAGCAAGCCCCTGCTCCTTTACATGGTGATACAATCAAACTGTGGCAAATGTCCAGCAGAGGCATATTTTGGTTCAAGGACTCTCAGAACTCCAGTTCTGGTCTCCAGACCACTTCATCACCTCCAGTCTAAGTCTCTGCTCACCCCACCAAGCCCTCAAGGCCAGGGTTGAGAGCCTCCCTTTCCAGTATGGCAGTACACTCACTCCTGCCTTCCAGCCTTGCAAGTCTTGGCGCCACAGGCAACCCCACCCTGCTTCCACCCTCTTCATACTTTGTGAAAAGCACAGTCTATATAGGCCCATGCCAATCAAGACTGTAAAAGAAGAGAACAGAACCTTGGGCAGTTAGAAGACACAATCAGGTCTGGAATGGAAGGTCTCCATCCAATGCATTCTGAAACCTGGGGTGTGAATCAGCTGATGAGCAGAAGAGGGAAGAAAAGTCCTAAGTGAAAAATTTCCATTCTCTGCATTGAAGGAGAAAGGGGAGCTAGGAGGAAGTGGCCAGGGATAAAAAGGCCGCATTTCTAGTTCCTTTGGTCTAGAAAGGATTCACGTAAATTTGGCTATTCCCCAGGGGGCTGCAGTCAACTGCATTCTTGGCAGAAAGAAAGAAAAAGATCAGTGGACTAATTGAACGGTGCTCAGAGAAAGCCAAACAGGAAACCCTTAACCGGCTCCTGTCAGCATTTCCAGAGTGCTTGGCGTTTCTGCAAAGGATGTGGAGTGGCTCTACTTCCTCCTGTGCTGCCTGGTGAATTTCTAAGCGGTCAAAGGACCTCTGCTGTGACCAATTCCTCCAGTGAGGAGCACTCACACTGGCCAGGCATAGGGCGCACAGTCCACCACCCCAGACAAGTTCAAAGTTAGGGACCATCTCCTACAATGAAGACTCAGACCACAAAGCTGAGCTGCTTAAGAGGGACATTCTAACTCCTCTGAACGCCACAAAGTCCTGTGGTTCGGGTGTCTGGTCCACACCTTCCAGATGCAGACAGCCAGGTGGCCATCTTCAACGGGCACTAAAATCATGTTCTTTCATCCTCCCAGAAAAGTTGGGGGTGGTGGGAGGTGGGGTAGGGGAACAGGCCAGCAGTGCAAAGAGACACATTAACAATTTTATTAAGTTTGCCATACAAAGAATATGCCATGGGAAAAAAACATCAGAACCAGAGGGCCTATCGAAATCATCTGGTCTGATCCCCTCATTTTACAGATGAGGAATGTGGGTGAGGAACACCAGAACAGCATTCTGGACAGTGCCAGCACGTCAGCCCCGTCCTGATACACGACACACAGAGATCAGTCTTCTAGGTTTTGAGCCAAGTAGAACCTGAAGACTTGATGCATGTTTACTCTGAATGTTTCTGTGCCCCACAATACCACATTCTGATGGTTATCTCCTTCTGGAGGCTGCAGGAAGAGCCCTAAGGAAAACACGATGAGTGTCAGGGTCACTCAGAGCCGGGAACACAGAGTGATTGTGGAGCAGAGGGTGCAGAGGGTTTAGGGGAAGAATTCAATCACTCCCCCCAAAGAGTCCTGATCACCCCTTTCCCCCAGACAACATACAGTCAGACCCCAAAGCCTCAGGGTAAATATGCTTGCCCTCCTGAGGGTCAGATCAGGTTTGGAGGAGGAAGGAAGAGATGCAGGTAGAAGAAAAAGAAAAAGGTTTACTTCCATTGGGAACACATTTTTCTCAGCATGGAGCAAATCCAAACACCACAAGAGAAGGCTGTAAGACTCTGGTATTAAATCAATTGTGAGATGTATGGAAAAGCACCAATAATTTAGTAAAATAAATACAATCAGAGTTTCACAAAGATTGATATAACCCAGCGAAAACAGTTTTTAGGCTTTTGAGCAAGAAGACTGAGGTGTATCCTGCACTCACTGCATCTTAGGAGGAAACCCGAAAAGATGTTGGGAGCCTTCCCAGCAGAGAGAAGTCATACACGACTATCCTTGGCCCTACAGTATCTGTCCACTAAGAGCTACTCCTGGAATGTACATTTCCTTCTCCCAGGAAGACCAGGCTGGCCAGTCAAAGCTGAGGCTCACTGACTTGGCCCAGACCATGACAGGTCCCCCATGTCAATCTGCAGGCCTGGGTGGCAGGGCTGAGGGTGGAGCAAGTAGAAAAACAAACAATGTGTTACTAAGAACTGATCTGTGTTTGTAGAGGGAACTTCATTCCCCCGGGGACACCCTCCCAGTGAGGTGGACATCGGTGCCTCTGGCTTTTAGGGGGAGGCAAATATTGTCACCTCTCCTGACCCAGCGAGGGGGTGGGTTCGGAGGCAGCTGACCCCAGGCTACAAGAGAAGGGAGGCCACTACAGGGGAAAAACAGGAACGAGAAAATAAGGATATTGCCCTGGCTCTTGCTGGCGGGTTCACGTCCTCCCAGGGGCTGTAGCGACCAGGAGCTGTTCATCCTCTGTCGGCCCAGCATCCCAGGGACAGGAGTTTGGAAACAGCAGGACGCATGAACCGCAAGCCCTCAGCATAGCCAGGGACTAGTCAGGAAGTCAAAGTCAGGGAAACGGCCTACAGGGGTGTTGGGCTTCTCCATAGGCGAGAGGCGGCGGCAGCAGCAGCAGTGTTCGGCTCCTTCGCTCATGTTTCCACCACTCGGATGAGAGGCATGGGCTTACTCGGGCTGGGGGGCTTGGATATCCTCCCACTGAAAGAGAGTCAGAAGCAGCGAGTGCGGCCTGTCGCCCACCCTGCACACAGTCCCCTCTCCCACGGGTGCCCCCGGGTGCCCCCCTCAGCATCCTCTCTGGCGCAGCACCTGCTGCCAACGTCTGAGTGACGATTGGGGGAGGGAGGAACAGGGATGGTGACAACACAGAGAGCAGTGAAACAGCTGAGAAGTGGGCAGAGCTGGGATTCTTGTTTTTTTCCCAAAGGCTGGGACCTTTCTGTCAATCTCTTAGAAACAAAAGGCCCCTCTCTGGAAATACACACTTGTTGCACCTTTGTAATTTTTGCAAACCATTTCAGAGGGCCCAGACTCATCTAGAGGCTGCTCGTGGGCCTCCTTGGGGTTGTGCTGTCAGGCTTTACTCTGACCTGGTTAGAGAATGGCTCAGATGGAGAACAGGTCAGACGAGACACTGGAGCCTAAGTGGGATTTACAGGAGCCTTGTCCTGGCCTCAGCACTAAAGGTCCCCTGCCCATGGTTCTGTGCCTCTTCCATCATTCCTCACCTAGGCCCCAGCACCCACATGCCTGCTCACCTGCCCAGGTTCTCGGTCTTGGTCCAGGTCTGGGTGCTAAAGTGGCCATGACTGATTTGCTTTTCTATCAGGTGTTCCATCCGGTCATGCATCTCTAAGTTCTGTAATACAAGTTGTGGAGGCAGGGGTGGCCATTTGCTGGCTAGCCATTTGTGACATTTCACTAGCTCACTTGGGCTCTCTGCCTCTGTTTGTGCCACTGTCACTGCCACCCCTACCATGCATGCCACAGCCAGGGTGCCCTCTGCCCTCATCCCTCGTCTTCACACCACTCTGGATCATCCTCTTCCTCTGGTTGCCACTCCTGCTCTCCTTCCCTCAAGGACTGAGTACAATACTGATCGTTCCCTGCTGTCCTCCCCAGCTTCTGGGAAAGGCAGAAGGTAGACTAAGAACTTATGAGCTGGTATGCCTGGGTGGCTCAGCAGTTGAGTGTCTGCCTTTGGCTTAGTGTATGATCCTGGGGTCCCAAGATCGAGTCCCACATCAGGCTCCCTGCATAGAGCCTCCTTCTCCCTCTGCCTATGTCTCTGCCTCTCTCTGTGTGTGTCTCTCATGAATAAATAAATAAAATCTTAAAAAAAAAAAAAAAGGAAAAAAAACTCATGAGCTGGTCAAAAACACCTTAGCTGTGGAGAAGACAAGACCACTCCTCCAGAATGCCTCCTCCTCACAGCCAGCTCCATTGGCACCTCCTCTGCTAAGCTTGTGGCACATGGCTCACATGGTGACAATGTGCCACTTCAGGGTGGGGACAGATTTTATCACTGTGACTCCCTGAAGGTTTTCAGACAACACTGACTCAGCTGAACTGAACAGCAACAATCATCCCAGATCCTCACTTCTAAGCAGCAGGCACACAGGACAAAGACGCCTCTGGAAACTCTCCCTCTCTATGTCTATGTAGAGTTCTGTCTTTTGAGATTCTGCTCCCTTCCCAGGGCTGCCCAGTGCACAGACCTCTGCTTCCAGGTAGGCGATTTTCTCCTTAAGCTCCTGGATGGTGGTGTCCTTTGACTGGACCACAGCTTTTGAATTCTGGAGCTACAAAGATGTGGGAGACGATGGGGTTCATTTTGAAATGACTCAGTACACACTCATCGAACTTTGCCCTGCTGCTGTGGAGCCAGCAGAGACATAAGGCAGACTTTTGCACCTCCCACATAACTTGCTTAGGCTTTTCCATAGTAGCCTCATTTCGGTCAATACTGAGCTCCTGATTATCCCAGGTGTGAGGGGAGGCTGTGAGAAGACCACCCAGATGATCCCCGGGAAGTACAAATTATTTATTCATTTAATAAATATTTGTTGACTTCTCCCTCTGCCTATGTCTCTGCCTCTCTCTCTCTCTCTCTCTCTCTCTCTCTCTCTCTCTCATGAAAAGAAAATATTTGTTGAGTGTTTACTATGTAACAAACTCTATTCTAGACACTGGGAAACAGTAGTGAACCAAACAGAAAAATCCTAGCTCTCGTGGAGGACATGCAGCAAATACGCCCTCCCAGCTAAGGGATTTAAAGTTCTCAAAACAATGCTGCAAAATGGCATATCCTGAGTATGTTACCCTAAAGCTCAGATGGGGTACAGCAGAAAATCTGCTATGAGGTACAAAGGTTGATAATCTGTACACAGGTATGGGAGTTTATTGTGACTTAATTATACATTTACCAGCGCTCTTCAAAGTATAAGAGAGACTAACTCTTTCTCATCAGAAAACAGAAGGCAAATGAGTAACACCATAGGGGAAAGATGGGAGAAAGGCGAATTCTAATCACTCAAACCTAGTAATTGGTAGCCCTAAGTGTTCTCATATAAGAAAATAAGCCATGCTCTCTGGGGGAATGAACAGCAAAAGCATGGACTGGACAGGAAAACAGGGCCAGGCTCCTTGTGGTGGCTTCCCAAGAGGGCAACTGAAGCCGGGTAAGACCTGACTCTGCTTACCTGCTCTATCATCTGCCGGACTTTCCGCTGCTGGCTCTTAAGCATGTCATCCAAGTGGTGGATCTTCTCCCGTAACCCAGCCACTTCCTTCTCCAGGTTAGCAGCCCTGGGGATTAAGATCAGAAAGCTGAGGCAGTCATGGGATAGAGACTTGGGCCTGGGGACTTCCAGGAACTGGATTCCCTTTGCCTGGTCCCTCAGCGGTCTGCCGTGAGGAGGAGGTACTTGGGACACTTTGGAAGAGCACAGGGGAAGCATCCCTAGAGATCCACTCGTCTGAACAAGGAAACTGAAGCTCAGAGAGGTAAGAATAGATAAATTATTTTGGAAAGCTCTAGAAGGTACAACTAGAAACAATGGGTAGATGTCCAAGGAAGCAGTCCTAATGCTAACACAGGATAGACTTTCCCAGCATTAAAGCTGTCAGAAAGTGGACTGCTTCATGTGTGATGAGCTCCTCATTCCTGGAAATATTAAAGTGGGAGCTGGGAGTATAGATACCCAATGCCATCGAGCTGTTGGAAAGGACTCTGTGTCAAGAGGGAGGTAATATTTAAGGATCCTTAGAGTCTCTTCACACGAGTATGTTCCTAAGTCTCCTGGGATTCCCAGACAATCCTATGTCCTCTGCATTTTCTAAACTGGGCCAAGCTCCCCAGAGGTCTGGCGACTACGCAGAGGGTCCAGAAGTTCAGACCTCTGAAGCACTGCTGGTGCCCTCTTCGCTCCTAAGTGAGGAAGCAGACGGGTGCTAGTGCCAGAGGGAGGGCGGTGCTCCCGGTGAGGGTGGGGGCCGGGCACAATGCAATCTGAGCCCCAACATCCTCCCCAAGCCTCAAACAGTCTAGGAGTCCACCCTCAGCTCTCCGGTGCCCTACTGCTCAGTCTCCTTTTATTTAGAAAATTAACATTTTTGATGCATGGCTGTCACTTGCCATTCCCATGCCTCTGTTTTGGGTTATCTGGGTCTTTTTTGTTTTTCCTGCTGCTTCCTCTCCTGCCCATGAGCACCAAGACTGAGAAAGAGAGTGCTGAGTAATTTAAAACAATTCTGAAATGTTGCTGAGCCCAAAAGGAGGCTACAATAAAATGTCTGCATTTCCCATGCCTAGACTGAGGTTATTGGAAAGGAGAGAAGATGCTGCCCCATCAACTGTGCAGTCTTAGAATGCCTTAGAAGGCCCTCCAGGTGACATCTGTTGAACTTAAAAAGATCCAACTTACACTGTGGAGAGCAGGTCCAACATGCTGTTAACTTTATGATTTGAGATCTTATTTATTAATTGCCAACAGCACAAAGAATTTCCAAATTCTTAAAGGTCCAACACAGCCTACTGCTCTTTGTTTCACTGATTTCTGATCAGAGGGAATCTGTAAAAACCATGGAGAGGAAGGGATCCCAGGGATCCCCTGCAGGCCACTGCTGCCAGCTGGTTCTCAGTTCAAGCAGCTTCAGCGACAGGAAGTTCAGAATCTCTTCATGAAGCTACTCGTTGTATTTTTCGAAGCATGACTTGTGAGGAAGTTATCTGATTTACCCTCAAGTAATTTACAGCCGGTCTTTGTTTGGGGGGGAGGAAACTGTGGTGCAGTAATACCACATCCACATCCAACGTGACAACCTGAGGAGTCATGTGCCACAACGGCTAGGACTTCACCAGCTCCCCCTTGACCTTGGCTCCGACACCTCGCAAGCCTTTCCTTTAGGCTCCTACTCCCTGGAAGACAACTCCCCAGAGATGGCAGCCTCCCCAACAGTATCTCCCCGGGGCAGGCGGGGCCCCACCCTGCGTAGCCACACTGTGAGTCAGAGCTGGAAGATCTGACATCAGCACCAGTTTCTTCCCCAGGCCTGGCCACCTGGAGCTGCAGGCTGCTGGCCCGCCCTCCCTTGCACACACCGCAGCTTCTGGCAGCTTCTGGCAGCTTCTGGCGAAGAGGGCCCTTACTTCTCTCGCTCTGCCTGGCAGTCAGTGTTCTTGATCCGAAGTTCCTCCAGGGCTGTTTCCCCTTCCCTAACCTTCACCAGTAAGGCCTGATGCTCCTGGATGGGCCAAAGGGAAGAGAATCTAGAATAAGGAGGTGATGACAGTTTCTGTGTTTGGGGTGACAGACGCCTGAGGGCTGGGACTCAACCCCTACTGGGCCTGGGACAGCTTCCAAAGAGCAGCAGGCCAAGCTGGTTTGATGGGGCGCCCTCCCCTGGCAGGGAGAACCCTTCCCACCCTCAGCACACAGAAACTTCCCAGCCTCACCCAGCTATCCGGACAGCTTGGCCTTGCCTTATCCAGGACCACCTGCCGGCTATGGCTGCTGGTCCCCGGAAGGCAGGTCCAGAGGCTCCTTAAGAGTTCATTTTTTAAGAACACCCTTCAGAAGCCCATAGAGGGCAGGTGTACAAGAACTCAAATGAAATGCAAATGGATTCAACTCTAATTAGCATGGGCTGAGCTTAGCTGAGAAATCTGTGAAGTGTTTTCCTGGAGCTGCTCAGAAGAGCAGACGACGGGGGTCTCAGTCAATCTCAGGACCACCACTGGTTCCAACTGGCCCCCACCCGCCAGGAGTTAGGCCCTGAAGGCAGGACTCCAACAATTACCGCCTGCATGCCTAGCAAGCGCTTCTGGAGCTCTCCGACATCTGCCTCCTTCCGCTCCACTCTGTCCTCCGCTCTCTGAAGGGCCACTTGACTCTGTTCTGCTTCTCTCTGGTACCGGCTGAGTGTGACCTAAGACAGGATGGGGATGCGTGAAGGGGGTGGAGGGGAAAGAGCAAATGTGGATAAAAACCTTAGGGAAGCCCCCAGGGCCCTGTGCGCAATGATGGGAGAGGGGAAGCCACCCTCTCTCATTCACAGTTCTAGAATGACTTGGAAAACCAGCAGGTATCTCCATTTCCAGGCTTCACTGGCACATAGCTGATCAAGCTCTACTTTTTTTTTTTTTTAATTTTTTAAAAGATTTATTTATTTATCTGAGAGAGAGTGAGGGGGTGTGGGGAAGGGCAGAAGGAGAGGGAGAGAAAGTCTTAAGCAGACTTTGCCCTGAGCACAGAGCCAGACATGGGGCTCCATCTCACGACCCTGAGATCACACCTGAGCTAAAATCAAGAGTCAGACACTTAACCAACTACACCCCAGGTCCCCTGATCTTTACCTTAGAGGTTTACCTTAGAGTGACACCTGGAACCCATAAGCACCTTCCAGAGGGCAGACTTCTTCAACAATCCCCACCCCCCACCTAGTCAGCCAGTGCCACCCAAGCTGAGGGTTGGGTGTGGCTTTCCTACAAATGCAAATGCAAAGAATCCAGGGGAGCACATCTCCACATCCTTCCTTCTGAGTCGCCACTCTTCCTCATCCTCACAGCCAGCAATTCTGCAGCCTGCATATAAAGGCCAAAATGGCATTTGGAAGGGCAACCATGCACCAGGAAGAACTGCTCTTTAACAAAGACAATAACCCAATTTGGGAGGGACAGAAGCAGAATTTTTGAATGAAAACTTAAGGAAGAACTTGCCTTCCTTCCCTTCCGCCCATATGCCAACTTCAGGTCTCAGCTTGAGATATCTTTTCTTCCAGAAGTCTCTATACCAGTGTGGAGTCCTTCCATTGTGTGTCCTCCCCTCTTAGAGCACCAAGTGGATCTTGCCCAGTCACTTGTGTGCACTCCCCTGTAGGCCACCAGCAGGGACCTTGAGTACCATTCCATTTCCAGAGCTTGGCACAGTCCTAGCACACAGTTACTGCTCGATAATATCACAAGTGGAATTGGTCTTCATCTAGTCCAATCTTCCATTTTCACAACTAAAGGTCAACTGACCTCCCCAAGGTACACAGCTGGGGAATAACAGAGCCAATGCTGGAACACAGTGACCTCATCATCCATTTCAATTCTTCCCAGCTACCCTACACTGACTCCCCAGTCAGTTACGAAAAAAGAAGCCACGTGGGGCATCTGCATGGCTTAGTGGTTGAGCATCTGCCTTTGGCTCAGGTCATGATCCTGGGGTCCTGAGATTGAGCCCCACATCAGACTCCCTGTGTGGAGCCTGCTTCTCCCTCTGCCTTCGTCTCTGCCTCTCTCATGAATAAATAAATAAAATCTTAAATTAAAAAAAAAAAAAAAGAAGAAGAAGCCATATAACCTCCCCAAAGCCCATGCAACCCCAGGAGAACAGAACACCAAAGGAGACTGTCTGACTCCTCCCAAAGTCAGAATCACAGAAGGGAAAGCAAAGCACAGGATGATGTGTGATGGGACATGTCCATGCTACACACCAGCCCTGTCCAGAGCAAACTCTCCACAAACCCTTCCTGACAACAAACTGCTGCTCACAGAACAGAAAACCCATGCTTACTGGAAGGTGGTTTTCTCAGTAATTGACAATCTTGCCCTTGCTATCCCCTGGTTCAGAAAAGTAGATCAGAGAGTCTAATTCACTAGCAAAGACAGAAAAGCCTCCAAAGGTCCCATATTAGCCTGGAACAGGTCAGCCCCATGGACAAGAACATAAAAACAAAACCTCTCATTTCTGTACATAATATTGCACCCAGGTCGATGTGTACTCAGCACAGCGTTATCGGGCCATGGGCTGATCCCCACACTCAGCTATAGGATCACAAAGGAAAAAAACATACTCCTCTGTCACATCTGTCCTGCTGCTCCAATCAGCACTGCCCTGAAGGAACCTCTTCTTCATAAGAGGGTGTGTGCCAACCTACCCCAAAAGTGGAAATAACCCAAGAGGTACCTCTTATTGCAGGCAGGTGTTACTTACCAACGGCAGCCCCTGCTAAGAAACCGTGGGCAGGTAGCACAGCTGTCAGGGATCCCCTGGCCTCAGGCTTTGACTCTGGACCCTTTTGTTCAAGCACTGAAACCCAGAGCTAGCAGACACCTCCATGTATGGCCCAAACCGACAAGTGATTCATAAGGCCTCTCAAGATAGAAATTTCTCTCCAACATTCACAGTCTAGTCAGTGCTACAGCCTCAACCTCCCCTTCCTCCTCTTGTATACCAAGAAGGTAGGGAACAGCTGGTCACCAAAATGACACATAGTCAACCCAATTATCTAGGCTGTGGAATCTGAAGCACATGAAGCAAACTCCTTCACTGCACAGCCACTTTGTTCTGAGACCAAACTCATCTCAGTATCATGCTAAGTCCAGACTATTTAGGATGGGAAAACCCACTTAACTAAATCGATCACTAAGGAAAAAACAGGGTGTCTTCTATTTCCAAAATCCTTCAGAGTAATAAATATACTTACACATCTTACCTCACTCAATTCTGTAAGGTACACTTAAAATGATTCATTTTTACATAATCTGGACCTGATACTTATGTTAAATTACTTGCTCAAATAAATGATCATCTCTAAAGGCAATTGATTATCCCTGTGCCTTCTTCCTCCCCTCCATATCCCTCTCAGAAATTCTCTTTCTCAATCCGAGGGAAGAGAGGCATTCATTCTTCTTCACCAGCTCCTGGCATGCCTGGGCAGGGCACATCCTATCATCACATATTTATGACACAGAAATACTTCACATGTGGATGAACAATAATGGATAACAGATGGTTAACCTCACACAGAAGCCTAGTGTTTGCCCAGTGTACCTCATTTTATACTCAATTTTCTGGCAAGATGAAGATCTCACACACTTTTTTTTTTTTTTCACACACTTTTTAATAATGGGGAGTTTCCACTATTTACAGACTTTGGTGCTTTTTTAATCTTTCATAATAATTTAGTATTACTTTTGTAATAACTGAAATACTCATTCAAGATCACAGAGCTCTGCATAGTAAAGTCAAAACTAGACTTAAAGTCCTCTGACTCCATGGACACAGATCTTTCTACAACCACACTGGTCCATCCTCTCATCCCATCCACACTTAAGAGGTGCCCACCTTACGACAGGCATTATGTCAGACATGGGGATGCAGGGTGACCTGACAGCGACAGTCCCTGCCTGCATGGTGCCTAGAGCCCAGTAATTTTTACTGTCGTACTCAGAGAAATGATTCGAGTTACCCGCTATCCTAGACCAGCACCACCACTCAACTTCAGTAGAGAACCAAGCGCCAACCTTTAAACTATGGGCTAGCCTTCAACAGCAAAAACTATAAATGTCCAGGAATGCAAAAAAGCAGATGGGAAGGTGCCCAGGCCTCAAAGCCTAGCTGTTCCAGTGGATGGCACATAGCCAGAAAGACATGAAGTCCATGAAAAGTCACTGGCACCTGTATCCAGCAGCCCAACACTTGGGGTACTTTCTCTTTGAATCCCAAATCTCACCTCAAAAGCCACACGGTCTGACTGGTGCTGCCGCTCAGCCTCCTGCAGCTTGACCAGCAGGTCCTGCACGGTCTTCCTCAAGCTCTTGACATCTTCGTTTATATAGCCGTCGACCTATAACCAGAGAAGGGAAGAGAAGCTGAAGGCACGGTGCTTGTGTAAGAGAAGGTCTGCCACCACATATGCTTGCGCCCTCTTGTCCAGACCACTCTCACATCACTCAGGGGGAGAGTCAGTCTTAGACACCCAGGAGCTCTGAGTTATTCACACGAAATCACTCTCTTCATATCCTAAGGAACTCAACTAGCCTCAAATCATTTGATGATTTTAGAAGACACTCAGTAATCTTTATACAGGTGTCAACTGATTAGCAGGTATGCTTATGCCATCCTCACATATATGTCCTGCTTCCATAGATTAGAGTGTTCTGAGAGCAGGGACGTGTTCTCCTTTAGACCATAGTGCCTCCAGGGCAGGGGTTATGCCATATGCACCACAAGAGGTGCATCCCCAGGCACACCTTTGGTCTTCCTTGCATCTGGCACAAAGATTAGCATATAAAGGGTTACTGACGGGACAGGCAGATTTAGAGCAAAAGCACCCAATGAGTCCAGGAATCTGATTTGATGTGAGAAAAGGTGTCCTCATCGAGGTTACAGTGAGTCTTTCCCCAGACACACCCAACCGTGGGCTGGTGGTTAGCGCTGAGCTGGCATGTGGGGTCTTGCCCCCATGCCACACAGGCATCAGGCGTTTCAGTTACCAGCTCCCAGCGGGTCTGACTGAAACATCTCTCCCTGTCTTGCACATTAGGAAGCACAGAACTTTCAACTGGGAGGCAGACAACAGGGTTTCGGCGGCTGTGCAATCACTAAGCCCAGCGGGTCTTCATTTCTCTGTCTGTGCAGCAGCAAGAAGACTCCTTATCATGCCCTGCCTTATAGGCTGCCTCAAAAATAAGATAATACCCAGCAGGGCTTAGAGCTTCTGAGAAGAAAGAGCTGAATATATAGCACCAGGTGCTATTGGAACCTGTTGCCAGCAGCATATTTGCCAAATATGGGCGATTCAGAAGGAGGGGAAAAAAATCCAAATTGCAAGTTTACCGTGAACGACTAGAACTACAACATGCCAAAATCTAGCCATCAGGATGTTATCCGGTCAACTCGCCCAGATCGGTACCTAAGCTGCTGGGCAGTGAGAATGACTGAAAAGGCTCCTGGAGCATTACTACTATGTGCTTATTTCAAATGGTGCTCTTATAAAACTTGTTTAATGACATGGAAAAGTTTCATGTTAAAATTTGAAGAGAAAAAAAGTTATAAAACAATACACATTGGAGTTAGAAACGCACTAGGTTTAGGCATAGCAATGTGGCTAGATCCTAAGAACATGGTGTTGGGTAAAAAGGGAAACAATGGAAATATAGCACAAATCCATTATGAAAACTAAAAACATACTAATAGGCATATTTAAATCATACATTGAATATATTAGAATGTATACCTTTTGGCTGGGGAGGGGAGGAGCAAAAAAAAAAAAAAAAAAAAAAAAAAAACCAAAAACCCTAAAAAATGTAAAAGGCCTTTATGACATGAGATGATAATATGCCTTGAACATATTGGGTAGATCTGATTCAGCCCTACACTGAAGGGCCAGAAAAAAACCAATCCAAAAACAAAACAAAACAACCCCAGTCAAACAAAAAAAAACAAATAGAAAGAAATACTATATACAGTTTAATCTTGCTATTGAAATACTATTTGCATTTTATTTAAGATTTTATTTATTTATTTATTTATTTATTTTTTTTTTTTAAGATTTTATTTATTTACTCATGAGACACACACACACAGAGGCAGAGACACAGGCAGAGGGAGAAGCAGACTCCATGCTGGGAGCCCGATGTGGGACTCGATCCTGGGTCTCTAGGATCAGGCCCTGGGCTGCAGGCGGCGCCAAACCGCTGAGCCACCGGGGCTGCCCACTATTTGCATTTTAAACTGTGGTTTTGGGATCCCTGGGTGGCGCAGCGGTTTGGCGCCTGCCTTTGGCCCAGGGCGCGATCCTGGAGACCCGGGATCGATTCCCACATCGGGCTCCCGGTGCATGGAGCCTGCTTCTCCCTCTGCCTGTGTCTCTGCCTCTCTCTCTCTCTGTGACTATCATAAAAAAAAAAAAAAAAAAAAAAAAAAAAAAAAAAATTAAACTGTGGTTTTTCTCTGGGTATCTGAGTGACATTTTTTTTTCTTCTTTCACTTTTCTGTGTTTCTGAATTTCATAAATTTTCTACAATAACATATCTTATTACATAATCACAAAAAATGGACTGCCCAGGTGGCTCAGTGATTGAGCGTCTGCCTTCAGCTCAGGGCGTGATCGCGGGGTCCTGGGATCAAGTCCCACATCGGGCTCCCTGCATGGAGCCTGATTCTCCCTCTGCCTATGTCTCTGCCTCTCTCTATGTTTCTCATGAATAAATAAATAAAATCTTAATAAAAAAAAAACAAAATATATAACAAATGCTTTTTTTTTTTTAAACAAGTATAGCCATGTTTATTTGTTAATTATACTGCAATAAAGCTGGGGGAAATTTTTTTTTCAAAAAGGACAGCCACAATGAGCACTGGGTAATGCATAGGATTGTTGAATCACCTAAAACTAATATAACACTATATGTTAACTATGCTGGAATTAAAAATTTAAAAAAATAAAAATAAACAAACAAATATGCACAGCCATGGAAAGAAATACTACTATGTCATTATTCAAAAGAATGAGGGAGGTGCCCGGGTGGCTCAGTGGGTTGAGCAGCTCCCTTTGGCTCGGCTCAGGCCCTGATCCCAGGGTCCTGGGACTGAGCCCCACTTGGGGTTCCTTGCTGCTCAGCAGCGAGTTTGCCTCTCCCTCACCATCCCCCTGCCAGTTTCTTCAATAAGTAAATAAAATGTGATAAAAGTTGCATGTTGTACCCACTGAGCCAGCAGTCTGTATCTCAGATCAACTAAATTACAATCTAATCGCTTCTCGGCCTTTTGGCTAAGATCATGTGAAATTACAATCTCTAGGGCTGGCACAGGCTTGTCTCCTTTAAAGCTGCCAGGGCCATTCCAGTAGACAGCAAAGGCTAAGAGCCCTGCTCTAAAAGGATCCACCCACCTCAATCTGTTAACAGTGGACCCTTCAAAGGAGTGGAATTGAGGAAGGAGAATTTCCGGTTTGTGTGTTTCTCCATTGTTTGAATTTTTATAGCATACATTACTCTTATATTTACGGAGCAAGAAAGAGGAATAACAAAGGGATCATAGAGGAGGATATCCTGCTTCCTGGTTATGAAGTAGTCAACTACTATTTCCCCTGTTACCTACCTCAGGTGGGCTGCTATACAGGGTCGTGGGGCCTGGATTTAATCCATTTGGCTTTTCTAACACCATCTGTTCAAAGAAAAGTAAAATGTTGTTAAAACTGCCCAAACAACCAACTTCGAAATGTTAATCTCCTAAGGTCTCAAATCTTAGATAGAATAAAAGAAAAAGGCGAGGGACACCTGGGTGGTTCAGTGGTTGAGCGTCTGCCTTTGGCTCAGGTCACGATCCAGGGGTCCTGGTATTGAATCCTGCATTGGGCTCCCCGCAGGGAGCCTGGTTTTCCCGCTGCCTGTGTCTCTGCCTTTCTCTGTGTGTCTCTCATGAATAAATAAGGAAAGAAAAGAAAGAAAAGAAAAGAAAAGAAAAGAAAAGAAAGAAAAGAAAAGAAAAGAAAAGAAAAGAGAAAAGAAGAAAGAAAAAAGAAAAGAGAAAAAGAAAAAGAAAAAGGAAGAGAAAGAAAGAAAGAAGTAGAAGAAGATAGAGGAAGGGGAAGTAAAGGAGGAAAAGGGGAAGGAATAAGGAAGAAAGAAGAAGAAAGAAGAAAAGGAATAAAGGATGGCAGGAAGGAAGAAAGGCCAGAAGGGGAAAAAAGACTTTGAGTGCTCTGGAAAATCGAGAGGGGAGGGAGTGGAGAAGCATGTGTGTGGCCTTAAAAGGGAATACTCCGGCTTTGTAGGGAGGATGAAGGGAACCTCGGCCTAAAACCTTTCTACAGACTGGAGATCATGCAGGCTGCCTGCCACCAACAAAGAGTCTCCCTTCCCTCTCAGAGATCCTGGGGTTTGATGAAGCAAAAAGCAAAAGGTGAAGTGGCCTTTGCAGCAATCCTTTATAGCCCATAGCTTGATGTGATGAAATGACTGCTGGTCTGTGCAAACAAGGGCCCCGGACTTCTGGGCCAGTCTCAGAGCATATCAGGTTGTCTGGTCACTTGAGAAGGCATTTCCCATCAGCCAGATGTGAGCATAGCCATGAAAGCCCTACCTTGGATCACAGCAGAATGAAGTAGGGGGCATGACCACATAAGCCACAGGCATGCTCACACCAAGGAGGAGCCTTGCTGCCACCAGCTGTACAGTCATCGTTTCGCTCAGGAGGATGAGGGTGGGGGCTACTGGAGAGAGACTCCCCAACTCCCCAAATCAAATGCAGAGGAAGGAGATATAACTCAGAATCTAAAGAAGGATGAGGGTCAAACAGAAGAGATGGTTCTGTTCTCCTAAGGGCACTTCTAGCCTCCAATTTTAGAAAAACTGAAATACAGTATCCCAGAATCATCCATCCATCTCAAAAAGACCCTTCAACAAGTTCAATATGACATTTACTGATGACCTTCTGCATCCTATGTCCTGTGCCAAGTGTGGGGATACAGAGACAGCAGTGGAGGTGAACCCTACCTTGAGGAGCTTCTGGTGCCAGATAGAGACAGCTATGCACACAAACAGACAAAATTTCAATTCACACCACAGGTGTCACCCCAATTAAGCAGGATTGACTTATGAGAAGTTTGCATTTATAGATAATTGTTTGCTTTATAAGACTCTGGATTGCAAAAACATTGATCCCATAATCCTCAAATAGAAGAGGTTTTGCCAATAACTTAATGGAATTTTATTTACATAAATTCCATTTTTATACACTGTTTTCAAAACAGGTATACTTATACAGAGGCTGATACGTGTAAACACAGGTGCCCATCAACTGGAGAGCATTAGTAAGGTTGTGAGTGCTCTGAGAAGCCAACATTGCCTGTGTTCTCTCCTTTCCTGGCAGTGATGTGAGATTCGGCATCTGCTGTGTGACCAGCAAATGGGACTGCCCAGCACAGCCTCTTCCTTGTGGACCCAACCATTGACCATTTCCTATTACCTGTAGTTCCTGTCCATGGAGAGAAGCTCCTAGATCTCTGTCAAGCTTGCTACTTATGTCCTCCTGGAGCTTCTGCAGGCAATTCTGGGCCTGGGAGAGGAGGGCAAGAAGCTTTAGCTTTGGGATAAGGAAAGAGAGCACGTACCAACTCACCCACTATGGCCTGTCCCTGACCCATACTCCTGTGAGCCAGGTACTGGCCTTAGCACTGGCTGGGGGAAGGAGGGACCCCAGGCAAATGGGGCTGCAGCACAGTCCCTCCTACACAAACAGGAAACAAAGCCTACACGAAGGAAATCAAAACCCTGTGCTGCTGGAGGCAACATTCTTGTTGCAGAGACACAAAAAGCAAATGAGTGAAACAAACATGTAATATGGTACATGATGACAGGTGCCCAGGTGCCAATAGGAGTCATGGTGAGGGTCAGGAAAAGAGGTTGGCAGTTTAGAGAGGATGGCTAGGGTACAGTGCTAGGCACACAGTAGTTAAATATTTGTTGATTAATGGAAGGGTCACAAATGATACTTGACTCAAGGGGGCGGCATGGTGGTGGTTTCGGTATGAAGGAAGCTGATGGGAGAGAACCAGATCCCACAAGGCCAGGGTGCCTTGGTGGCTCATTCTGTTAAGTATCTGCCTTCTGCTCAGGTCATAATCCCAGGGTTCTGGAATAGAGTCCTGCATTGCACTCCCTGTTCAAATGGGGAGTCTACTTCTTCCTCCCCTCTCCCATATGCTTCTCTCACCATCCCCACCAATGGTACTCTCTCTTTCAAATAAATAAATACAAAAAAAAAAAAAAAGATGGGAGCCAAAAAACTGAGAGGTTCCCACAAGGGAGGGGTCCCCACCTCCTGGATATACTGTACCTCACTCTTCAGTTGGTTGACATTCTTCTCGTGAACTATCTTATCTCCAGGCCTCCCCTTCAGGTACACCTGCAATAAGGGAAACAAGACTCTTTAGTTAAGGAAACTCTTGGGAGGGCACCTGGGTGGCTCAGTGATTGAGCATCTGCATTTGGCTCAGGTCATGATCTGGAGGCGGGGAGGCCTGGGATCAGTCCCGCATAAGGCTCCCTGCTGGGAGCCTGCCTCTCCCTCTACCTATGTCTCTGCCTCCCTCTCTGAGTCTCTTATGAATAAATAAAATCTTTAAAAAAAGAAAAAAAAAGGACCTCCTGGGAGGTTAATTCCTCATGGGCAGGCTCCTACACTACTGGTGGGAAGGTAAATTGTTACTGCCTTTCTGCGTGGCAATTTGATGATTCAAATCAGGAAGCTTAGAGCTGTAATTACTCTTTGACCTATCAAACCTACTTCTGGAAATTTATCCTAATGAGATAAACTGGCATAGCCAAACTGGCATAAACGAACACTCACATATATACGTAAATTTGTACAAAGGAGGTTGTAAAAAGGTTTACACATTTTTCTCTATACATTCTTGAATCTTTTACAATTAAGAAAATATTTAATACCTGTATTATAAAACACATACGCAATTTAGTAACATATGTTCAGCAAAATACTGTTTATGATTGCAGAAATGGAAATAGGCACAATGGCCCACAATGGGGGATTATTTAAGTTGTGGTACATCATAATAGAATACTATGCAGCCATTAGAATACCAGACACTGGGCAGCCCGGGTGGCTCAGTGGGTTAGCACCACCTTCAGCCCAGGGTATGATCCTGGAGACCCGGGATCGAGTCCCACATCGGGCTCCCTGCATGGATCCTGCTTCTCCCTCTGCCTGTGTCTCTGCCTCTCTCTCTCTCTCTCTCTGTGTCGCTCATGAATAAATAAATAAAATCTTAAAAAAAAAAAAAAAGAATACCAGACACTTACATTTATAGACACAGAAGATGTTATAAACCTACATTAAATCATTAAAGTGTTTGGTGGGGGGGGGGGAGCGAGCAAATTGTAGAATACAGTGTATATAATAGTATATAAAACAATTTAATTTTTGAAAAAATACAGACAAATATAAAAATATCTGAGAGGATACCCAATAAAGTAGTAATAATGATTACATCAGTAGAATTATGGGGTAGTTTTGCTTTCTTTAAGGGCCATGCAATGACTTTGAATAAGAAAAAGAAATTAATTAAAGGCATCCAGATTGAAAAGAAAGAGGAAAAACTATCTCCATTTGCAGATGAAGTGATCATGTATATAGAATACCGTAAGGAATCTACTAAAAAACTATCAGAAGTTGTAGCAAGGTTGTAGGATATAAGATCAATATACAAAAAATAATTGTATTTCTATACACTAGCAAGGAACAATCTGAAATGAAATTTAAAAACAATTCTACTTATGAGAGCAACAAAAAGAAAAAAATACTACATGGATGGAACTGGAGGGTATTATGCTAAGCGAAATAAAAGATAAAAGTCAACGATTTTGTCAGAGAAAGACAAATATATAATTTCACTCTTACGTGGAATTTAAGAAATAAAACAGATGAACATAGAGAAGGAAAAATAAGATAAAAACAGAGAGGGGAGGAGCAGGAGCGCCTGAGTGGCTCAGTGAATTAAGCTTCCCCCTTAAGCTCAGGTCATGATCCCAGGGGTCCTGGGATGAAGCCCCAGCATATGGCTCCCTGCTCCACAGGGAGCCTGCTTCTCCCTCTTCCTCTGCCTGCCACTCCCCCTGCTTGTTCTCTCTCTCTTGCTCTCTTTATAAAATCTTTAAAAAAACAAAAAACAAAAACAGAGGAAGGCAAACCATAAGAGACTCTAGACTCTAGGAAACAAACTGAAGGTTGCTGGAGGGGAGGTGGGTAGGGGGATGGGGTAACAGGGTGATGGGCATTCGGAGGGCACAGAATGTAATGAGCACTGGGTGTTCTTTGCAACTAAATTCTACACCTGAACTAATAATACACTATATGTTAACTGAATTGAATTTAAAATAAAAATTTAAAAAGAAAAAAATACTTAGAAATAAATTTAACAAAGTTTAAGACCTGTATTCTGAAAATTATAGACACTGTTGAAAAAAAAAAAAAAAAGAAGGCCTAAAAAAATGAACAAACATCCCATTTTCATGGATTGGAAAACTTGATATTGTTAAAATGGTGTTACTCCGCAAACCCCCAAACTGATCTACAGTTTCAACGTAATTCCTATCACAATCCAAGCTGGCTTCCTTGCAGAAACTGACAAACTGATCCTAAAATGCATATGGAAATACAAAGGACTCTGAATAGGTAAAAGGATCCCGAAAAATAACAATATTATAAATATTAAGAAAATGTTAACAAAAATAACAATTACAGTGATCAAGACAGTGTGGAACTGACATAAGGAGAGACACATAAATCAATGGAATACAATTGAGAGTCCAGAACAATAATAATACAATAATAATACACTAAACTGATTTTTGACAGGATGCCAAGACAATTCAATGGGGTAAGAACAGTCTTTTCAACAAATGATGCTGGCATAAATGGATATCTACATGGAAAAGAATGAAACTGGAGCTCTTCCTTATACCATATACAAAAATCAACCTAAAATGGATCACAGACCTATTTGTAAGAGTTAAAACTATAATTCTTTGAGTATAGGAATAAATCGTTGTGACCTTGGTTAGGCAAAACCTTCTCAGACATCACACCGAAAGCACAATGAAAGAAAAAAATATATAAATTGGATTTAATCAAATTAAAAACTTTTGTTTCAAAGGATATCATTAAGAAAGTAAAGAAAACAAAACACAGAGTGGGAAAATTTTTAAAAAATATTTCCAAGTCATATATCTGGTAAGGGTCTAGTTAGTATCCAGAATATATAAGGAACTCTCATATCTTGAAAATTAAAACACAAATAACTTCTTTTAACAAAGATGACAATGTTTTATTTATAATATTCATACGTCCAAACTTTTTGCTAAATTCAATTAATCACCAAGAGTAATCCTTTTGGACTATTCGTTGCTATTTTAAAATTCAAATACAGCAAAGGTAACACCATGAAGAAAGTGTAGTCACAGTTATCACTTGTACCTAACATATAAACACTTTAAACACAATTGAATTTTTATTTATTTTTATTTATTTTTAAAGATTTTATTTATCTATCAGAGAGAGACAGAGCACAAGCAGGGGGAGGAGCAGACGGAGAAGCAGACTCCCCATTGAGCAGGGAGCCCAATGCAGAATGATGCAGAACTCAATCCCTAGGATCATAACCTGAGCCAAAAACAGACTCCCAAGCAACTGAGCCACCCAGTGCCCCTAAACACAACTGAACTTTTTTTTTTTTTAACTTTTTTATTTAAAGATTTTATTTCTTTATCCATGGGAGATACAGAAAGAGAGGCAGAGACATACGCAGAGGGAGAAACAGGCTCCCTGCAGGGAGCCTGATGTGGGACTCCATCCAGGATTCTGGGATCATGCCCTGAACTGAAGGCAGACGCTCAACTGCTAAGCCACCCAGGTGTCCCCACAACTGAATTTTTTTTTTTTCCACAACTGAATTTTTAAATGGGCAAAGGATTTGGATAAATATTTCTCCAAAGAAGATATGCAAATAGACAATATCCATATGAAAGCATGTAATCAGGGAAATGCAAATGAAAACTACAAGATATGGCTTCACATGCAATAGGATGGCTATAATCAAAGACAGATGATAACAAGTGTTGGTAAGGCTACAAAGAAATTGGAACCCTCCTATGTTGCTGGTGGGAGTATAAAATGGAACAAATGTTTTGAGAAAAAGTCTGGTAGTTCCTCAAAGCCTTAAATATAGAGTTACCAAATGACCTATCAATTCCACTCCTAGGCATATACCAAGAAAACTGAAAACATATGTTCACGCAAAAACTGGCACTTGAATATTCATAGCAGCAATATTCATAATAGCTAGACAGGGATCCCTGGGTGGCGCAGCGGTTTGGCGCCTGCCTTTGGCCCAGGGCACGATCCTGGAGACCCGGGATCGAGTCCCACGTCGGGCTCCCGGTGCATGGAACCTGCTTCTCCCTCTGCCTGTGTCTCTGCCTCTCTCTCTCTCTGTCACTATCATAAATAAATAAAAATTTTAAAAAATAATAATAATAATAGCTAGACAGTGGAAACAACTTAAATGTTCATCAATTGACGAGTGGGTAAAAACACGTGATAGATCCATTAAAGGGAATGTTATTTAAACACTGAAAGGATTAAGTACATATGCTATAACATGGCTGGATCCTGAAATTATTATGCTAAGTGAAAGAAGCCAGACACAAAGGCCACATGTTACATGATTCCATTTATGTGAGATGTCTAGAAGAGGCAAATCCATAGATAGATAATAGCTTGGTGATTGCCAGGAAAAGGAAGGAGTGACTGAAATGTTCTGGAATTAACAGTGGTAATAATTGCACAAGTCTGTGAACATACTAAAAACCACTGAATTGTACACTTTCACTGAATCGATTGTATGGTATGTGAATTATATCTCAAAGAGCTGCTTTTAAAAAAGAAATAACAAAAATTGTTTTATTAAAAAAAAAATAGTGGGACGCTTGTGTGGCTCAGTGGTTTAGGCACCTGCCTTTGGCTCAGGGTGTGATCCCAGGGTCCGGGGATCAAGTTCCACATCAGGCTCCCTGCATGAAGCTTGCTTCTCCCTCTGCCTGTGTTTCTACCTCTCTCTGTGTGTCTCTCTCATGAATAAATAAAATCTTTATTAAAAAAAAAAGTAAGTTCCACAAACACACTTCCCACCTGTCTTGACAATTTCCAGCAGCTAAATATGGATAGTGGGATAGGCACCTAAAAAGGTCATCCCATCCATCCTCACACCAAGGGCTGGGTTGCACCAAAGTCACTATACACTGACTGTGGTCTCCTGGTGTTAATTAAGATCTTTCCAGGAAATTCCCAGGAACTAGTGTTACAGGTCTGGTTCCTCCTAGTCAAACCCTGTGGCAAAGCCAACTGCTCCCTCTCACATGCCTGCAAGGGGAAAGAGGAGAGAGGGAAGAGTGGAGGTAAACTAAGCTTACCTTAATGATTTCCTCATGTCCATCATTGGACTCCACCAGTTCTGAGGCCAGGGAATGACTGGTTGAATGGCCAGACACCATGGCATAGGTCTTCCTGCCCACCTGCCAGAGAGAGAGAAGGAGAAAGAGAGAGAAATGGCTCAGAAATCATGACAAGCCCAGAACTTCTGCCCCTTGACCAATGCAGAATACCTGCTCCTCAAAAGATTTAACGGGTTAGTCTGATTTTCCCCTCCAAAAATTCATTTCCAGAACCTCTACCAGAAGCTACACAACAGCAACACTGGATGGGGAAAATTAGCAGAAATTGCAGGTTAGTTTTACTTTTAGTGGGGTCTCCGCATCCCCCAAAGCAGTGCACAATGCTGAGGTCAGGTGGTATGTCTGAAAGGAGGTGATCCTGCACAGCAGCAAAGATGGCTCTTGGCAGCACTGGCATGAGAGGTCAGCAGCGAAGGAGAACTGGCTGAGGGAGAGGCCTCACCCCACCAGAAACCTTGATACCTTCTGGGCTAAGTGTTCAAGTTCATCTCCTGTCAGTTCACTCTGTAGAGTCAGCCTGAGAATGTCCACGCTGCCCTAATAATGACAAGGACAGCAACAATCACCCCTTACCTTCACAGTCCACTCCTGGTACAGGTACACCTCTGCCAGCCCTGCGGAATGGGTCTTGTTATCACCACTTAACAGACAAGAAAAGCTGAAGTCTGGAGAGGTGACATTAGCTTGCCTAACATCAGTCACTCCTGGGTGGTAGGATGTCCCTGGGGCCTCTGACAGTGCTCTCTATACCACAGCAGAGCCTACACAGGATGCCGCTCCACGTAGCTCCAGAGGGGCTAGCTCCCCTGGCCCTCAGAGTCCAAGAAGCACAGTGTGTGGATTCCTGTTTCCCCAGCCCTGAAGAAGGCACTCCCAATCCAGGATTCCTGCACCTGACAGTCAGGAAGCTACTGATGCACTTCACAAGAGTTAAACTATGATAGATATCCTTCCCGCCAAACTATATGACAGTAGCCACATCTTCCGTGACACTTCCATACATCCAGTGGGAAACAACCTGTCCTCTCCCTGAGCTCCCTCAGTATCATGGGGCCTCTCGTGGCACCTGCCTCTTAGTTCTTCAATGTTCCATGAGGAACTGCTCCCTCTGTTAACTCCTCGTGGGCTGCTATCTGCCATAGTCCTCACACAGGTATTTTCTGAATGCATATGATGTTCCAGGACATCTAGGTCTAGAGAACATTACACAAGAAAGAAGAGGAAATGATTTCAAAATAGCCAGAGTAGCTGCTCTTTTCCCCCAGGACACAGAATATGCTTTTTTGTTAAAACACCTCTCTCTACCTGGAGACAGCTGGGGAAAGAAAGCTGGGACATCCCTCAGGCAAAATAAAGGCGTTATCAGCTAATGAAGATCAAGTCTGGCTTATTGTATAAAGCCAGGCACTCTAATTGAAAGAGCACAGACAATAGGCCAGACGGGGGCCTCCGAGGGGTCATCTCACCCACACCTGTTGTCAGAATCCCCAAGGGACAGGAGAAAGTGGGGGAACTCGCAAAATATACTCAAAGAAATAATGGCTGAAAACTTCCCAAATTTTACAAAAGACATAAACCCACAAATTCAAGTTTCTGGGCAAATCCCAAATGGGATGAACCCCCAAATCATGCCAAGATACGTCATAATTAAACTTCTGATAACTAAAGACAAGGAAAAACTCTTCTCAAGTCAGAGAAAAAATAGACACTTTACTTATAAGAGGAAAACAGTGAATAAACAGCAGATTTTTTTATTAGAAACCAACGCCAGGAGAAAATAGCATACTATTTTTCAGTACTGAAAAAAATCTCGTAATCAAGAATCCTATGACCAAAAAACTCTCTTTCCAGAATGAGGGAAGAAATCAAGATGTGGAAGCCGAGAAAAATTAAGGCCATCCCACCTCAAGTTTAGCATTAGCACAAGTACAGCCATCTTAGGCCCCTGTGAATAAGAGCTGAACTTTACGGGAAAAACTGCGGAATGTCCTCAATGTCCTCGGCAGGGAATCCCATATCAGAAAGACAACAGAGCCCACACCATGGTAGAAAGTCCCATATTAGAATGAGAACAGAGCTCAATGCCCTAAGCCCCATATCAGAATGTAAACAGAACTTGAGAAATTCCTCCATCCCTTCTGAAAATCCCCTAGACCAGCCTATAAAAAACCCAGCTGTAACCCACTTCGGAGCCCAAGTCCCTGCTCCGCTGTGTCGGGTATACTTGGACCCAAGCTCGAGCTCGCTAATAAACCCTCATGCGCTTGCATCGGTGTCAGCTCCTCGGTGGTTTCTTGGATTCGCAATCTTGGGCACAACAAAGATGTTCCCAGGTAGGGATCCCTGGGTGGCGCAGCGGTTTAGCGCCTGCCTTTGGCCCAGGGCACGATCCTGGAGACCCGGGATCGAATCCCACGTCGGGCTCCCGGTGCATGGAGCCTGCTTCTCCCTCTGCCTGTGTCTCTGCCTCTCTCCTCTCTCTCTCTCTGTGTGACTATCATAAATAAATAAAAATTAAAAAAAAAAAAAAAAAGATGTTCCCAGGTAAAGGAAAACTAAGAGAATTTCTTATCAATAGAGTACACTAAAAGAATGGCTGTAGGGGAACCTGTATGGCTTAGTTAAGTGTCTGACTCTTGATTTGGACTCAGGTCATGATCTCCAGGTTGTGAGATCAAGCCCCATGTTGGGCTCTGCACTCAGCAGAGTCTGCCTCAGTATTTGCTCCTCCCCTGACTCTTGTACTCCCTCTCTCTGGAATAAATAAATAAATAAAATCTTTAAGGAAAAAAAAAAATGGGGCATCTGGGTGGCTCAGTCAGTTAAGCAGCCAGCTCTTAACTTTGGCTCAAGTCCTGGGATCCAGCCCACACAGGCCACTCTGCACTTAGCAGAGTCTGCTTGGGATTCACTCCTTCTCCCTCTGCCCCCACCCCCACCCCTAGAGCCCTCTCCCTCTCTCTCTCTCACTCACTCAATCAATAATATAAAATAAAATAAAATAAAATAGAACAACAGCTATAAAAGGTCTTCAAACAGGGGGATATCTGGGTGGCTCAGCAGTTTGGCGCCTGCCTTTGGCCCAGGGCGCGGTCCTGGAGTCCCGGGATCAAGTCCCGCATTGGGCTCCAGCATGGAGCCTGCTTCTCCCTCTGCCTGTGTCTCTACCTCTCTCTCTCTCTCTCTCATAAGTAAATAAATAAATCTTAAAAAAAAAAAAAAAAAAGGTCTTCAAACAGAAAGAAAACAATACAAAAGGAACTTTGGAATCTTAGAAAGAAACAACATGGATAGCAAAAACATCATTAAATACAACAGGCTTTCCTTTTCCTCTCGGGTTTTCTAACATGTTTGACGGTTGAAGATAAAATTATAACACTGTCAGGATGCCTGGGTGGTTCAGCAGTTGAGTGTCTGCCTTCGGCTAAGGGCATGATCTTGGGTCTGGGGATCAAGCCCCACATTGGACTCCCTGCAGGGAGCCTGCTTCTCCCTCTGTCTATGTCTCTGCCTCTCTCTCTCTCTCTCTCTGTCTCTCATGAATGAATAAATAAAATATCTTTTTAAAAAAATATAATACTGATTTAGTTCTAAATGTACACAGAAGAGGGCAGAAGAGGGGTGCCTGGGCGACTCAGCAGGCTGAGCTTCTAACTTTTTTTTTTAAGATTTTATTTATTTATTCATGAGAGACACAGAGAGAGAGAGAGAGAGAGAGGTGGAGACACAGGCAGAGGGAGAAGCAGGCTCCATGCAGGGAGCCTGACGTGGGATCGATCCGGGGTCCCCAAGATCACACCCCAGGCCAATGGAGGGGCTAAACCACTGGGACACTGGGGCTGCCCTGAGCTTCTAACTCTTGATCTCAGCTCAAGTCATGATTTCAGGGTCATGAGATCGAGCCCCACTCAGGCTCCATGCTCAGTGGGGAATCTACTTGAGATTCTCTGTCTCCTTCTCCCTCTGTCCCGTCCCCCCACACTCTCTCTCATTCTCTAAATAAAGAAAATCTTTAAAATAAATAAATAAAAGATACAAAAATAAACATATACAAAGGCAATATTTAATTTTATTACAAATGAGAGAGGGTAAAGGAAGGTAAAGTTTCTATACTGCACTCAAACTGGTAAAATGGCAACACCGGTAGACTGTGGTAAGTTATATTTATAAAAGTGTAATACCTAGAGAAATCATTAAAAAACTTTTTTAAAGGTTTTATTTTTATTTATTTATTCATAGACACAGAGAGAGAGAGAGAGAGGCAGAGACACAGGCAGAGGGAGAAGCAGGCTCCTTGCAGGGAGCCTGATGTGGGACTCGATCCCGGGTCCCCAGGATCACACCCCAGGCTGCAGGCGGCGCCAAACTGCTGCGCCAACGGGGCTGCCCTAAAAAATTTTTTTTAAAAATAGAATCCTGGGGATCCCTGTGTGGCGCAGCGGTTTGGCGCCTGCCTTTGGCCCAGGGCGCGATCCTGGAGACCCGGGATCGAATCCCACGTCGGGCTCCGGGTGCATGGAGCCTGCTTCTCCCTCTGCCTATGTCTCTGCCTCTCTCTCTTTCTCTCTCTGTGACTATCATAAATAAATAAAAATTAAAAAAAAAATAGAATCCTAAAAAGCTTTCAAGTAGCCCACAATAAGGTAAGGAAAATATATGAAAAATAAAGAAAAAATAATAAATAAAATGGCAGACTTACAATTCCAATAATTACATTAAATATCAAGAGGTCTAAATACACCAATTAAAAAACAAAGATTGGCAGAGGGGATTAAAAATATGAATCAATCCATGCTGTCTAAAAGAAACAAACATATAGACAAGTTAAAAGTAAGGATGGGAATAGATATATCATACAAACATTATTAAAGGAAAGCAAGAGTGGTTATATTAATATCAGATAGAGTAAACTTCAGAGCAAAGAGAATTGCCAGAGACAGAGAGGGACATTATATAATGTAAAAGAATCAATCCACAAAGAAGATATAGCAATCCCAAATAGATAGGTGTCAAACAACAAAGCTGCAAAATATGTGAAGAAAAAACTAAAGAACTGAAAGGAGAAATACACCAATCCACAATTATACTTGGAGACTTCAACATGCATCTCTGAGCAATTAATAGAATGTAGACTAAAATCAGCACAGATACCTAAGAATTCAACATCACCAACCAAGAGGGATCTAATCAACAGTTATGGGATGCTCCCCTCACCAGCAGAGTACACACTGCTGGCATGTACCTATAAAGCATACATTAAGAGAGACAGTAATTTGGGCTATAAAACAAACAAACTTGAAAGAATTGATACCATACAGAGTATGTTTTCTGACCACAGTGGAATCAAACTAGAAATAACAGAAAGATAAAAGGAAAAATTTTAAACACAAGGAAACTAAACAATACTTCTAAATAATTCTTGGAAAAAATAAAAAAATAAAAAAAAAATAAATAATTCTTGGGTCAAAAAGGAAGTCTCAAGGGCACCTGGGTGGCTCAGCTGAGTATTTAACTTCAGGTCAGGTCATGATTTCCAGGTCCTGGGATTGAATCCTGTGTCCAGATCCACAATCAATGAACAGGGAGTCTGCTTCTTCTCCCTCTCCCTCTCCCCCTCCCACCATTCTCTTCTCTCTCTCTCAAATAAATAAAATTAAATTAAAAAAAATAAAACAAGGCAGCCCGTGTAGCTCAGCGGTTTGGCGCCGCCTTCAGCCCAGGGCATGATCCTGGAGACTGGGGATCAAGTCCCACATCAGGCTCCCTGCATGAAGCCTGCTTCTCCCTCTGCCTGTGTCTCTGCCTCCCCCCACCCCTCTCTCTGTCTCTCATGAATAAATAAAATCTTAAAAAAAAACACACACACATTAGATATTTAGTAACTTAAAAAAAAAAAAAAGGAAGTCTTGAGAAAAATTTTAAAAATCATTCAACTAAATAAAAATGAAAACACAAAATGTCAAACTCTGTGAGACATATCTGAGGCAGTTCTGGGTCACCTGGGTGGCTCAGTCAGTTAAGTGTCTGTCTGTGGCTAAGATCATGATCCAAGGGGCCTGGGATTGAGCCCTACATTGAAGCCTGCCCCTATGCCCCCCATTCATGTTCCCTCTTGCTTGGTCTGCTCTCTCTCTCTCAAATAAATAAATAATCTTAAAAATAAATAAAGCAGTTCTGAGGGAAAGCCATAACACTAAAAGCATACATTAGAGAGGTACCTGGCTAGCTTGGTCAGTAGAGCATGCAACTCTTTTTCTTTAAAATTTATTTATTTGAGAGAGAGAGAGAGAGAGCATGCACAAGTAGGGGAAGGGACAGAGGGAAAGAATCTCACCCTGCTGGGCAGGTGCCCAATGTGGGACTCAATCCCACTACCATGAGATCATGACCTGAGCTAAAATCAAGAGCCAGATGTTCAACCAACTGAGCCAACCAGGTGCCCTGAGCATGTAATTCTTGAACTCAAGGTCATAAGTTCAAACTCCACATTGGACATATAAATTACTTTTAAAAATAAATAAATGCATATACATCAGAAAAGAAAAAAGTCTCAAATCGACAATTTAGGTTTCTCACTTTCAGATCAAGAAGAACAAATTAAACCCCAAGTGGGCAGGAGGAAGGAACTAAAAAAGACAAGAAATGAATACAATTTAACAGAAAAATAAAGAAAAGTCAATGAAACGAAGAGCTGGTTCTCAGAAAAGATCACTGAAATTGATAAACCTCTAGCATGATTGGCAGAGAATAAAAGAGACACATATTACTAACATCGGGAATGAAACAGACTATTTCTATTGACCATGCAGATGCAAAAGTATGAACACTATGAACATAAATTTGACAATTTAGGGACGCCCGGTGGCTCAGCAGTTGGGCAGCTTTTGGCCCAGGGTGTGATCCTGGAGTCTCAGGATTGAGTCCCACATCAGGCTCCCTGCAGGAAGCCTGCTTCTCCCTCTCCTTGTGTCTCTGCCTCTGTGTGTGTATGTGTCTCTCATGAATAAATAAATAAAATCTTTTTAAAAAATTGACAATTTAGACAAAATGGACCAATTCATTAAAAAACACAAACCAGGGATCCCTGGGTGGCACAGCGGTTTGGCGCCTGCCTTTGGCCCAGGGCGCGATCCTGGAGACCCGGGATCGAATCCCACATCAGGCTCCCGGTGCTTGGAGCCTGCTTCTCCCTCTGCCTGTGTCTCTGCCTCTCTCTCTCTCTCCGTGTGACTATCATGAATAAATAAATTTAAAAAGAAAAAAATTAAAAAAAAAAAAATAAAATAAAATAAAAATAAAAAAATAAAAAACACAAACCACCACAAATTACCTAATATGAAATAGGTACTATGAATAGCCTTTTAAAGAAATTAAATTCATCATTTTAAATCTCTCTAAAACAGAAATATCCAGGCCCAGGTGGTTCCACTAGAAAATTCTACCAAATGTTTAAAAAATTAGCACCATTTCTACATAATCTCAATCAGAAAACAAGAGGAGGAAACACGTTGCAATTCATTTCATGAAGCTAGTCTTACTCTGGTACCAAAATCAGATGGACATTTTTTTTTTAAAGAAAGAAAACACTACAGACCCGTATCTCTCATGAACATAAAGGTTCTATTTCTTAACATTTTGTTAGAATATGGCTAAAAGACATAAGACATTTCACTGAACAAGATATACAGATGGTCAATAAGCACATACAAAGATGTTCAATGTCATCAAGGAGATACAAATCAAAACCACATTGAGGGTAGCCCCAGTGGCCCAGCGGTTTAGTGACGCCTGCAGCCCAGGGTGTGATCCTGGAGATCCGGGATCGAGTCCCACGTCAGGCTCCCTGCATGGAGCCTGCTTCTCCCTCTGCCTGTGTCTCTGCCTCTCACTCACTCTGTGTCTGTCATGAATAAATAAATAAAATCTTAAAACAAAACAAAACAAAACAAAACACAGTGAGATACCATTATACACCTATCAAAATGGCCAAAACAAAAAACAGTGACACCCACCAAATACTGGCAAGAGTGTGGAGAAACTGGATCGCTCACACACTGCTGGTGGGAAGGTAAAGTGACATAGCCAAAAAAGAAAAGGTTGGCAGTTTTTTTAAAAACTAATCATACAGGGAAGCCTGGGTGGCTCAGCAGTTGAATGTCTGCCTTTGGCTCAAGGCGTGATCTCAGAATTCCAGGATCGAGTCCCACACTGGGTTCCCTGCATGGAGTCTGCTTCTCCCTCTGCCTTAAGTCTGTCTGTCTGTCTGTCTCTCTCTCTCTCTCTCTCTGTGTGTCTCTCATGAATAAATAAATCAAGTCTTTTTTTTTTTTTAAGATTTTATTTATTCATGAGAGACACAGATAGAGAGAGAGGCAGAGACACAGACAGAGGAGAAGCAGGCTCCATGCAGGAAGCCTGATGTGGGACTCGATCCCGGGGCTCCAGGATCATGCCCTGGGCCAAAGGCAGGCGCCAAACCGCTGAGCCACCCAGGGATCCCCATAAATAAAGTCTTTTAAAAAAACTAATCATACAAATACCATATAACCTAGCAATTGTACTCCCGGACATTTATCCAAGAGAAATGAAGATTTAGGTTAACGCAAAAATTTGTACACTAATGTTTACAACAGCTTTATTTGTAATACTACAAAACTAGAAACAACCCAGATACCCTTCCATATAGACAACAAACTGTGTTGTATTTATATCATGGACTAATTACTACTCAGCAATAAAAGGGAACAAATTATTGATGCGTGCAACAATTCCCAGAGAGTTATGGTAAGGGAAAGAAGCCAATCACAAAAGGTTACATATTGTATGATTCCATTTATTTAACGTTATTGAAACGAAAAAATTATGAAGAACCAATTAGCGGTTGCCAGGAGGTAAAGAGAAGATGGGAGTGAAAAGCAAGTGCATGTAGGCTCCAACATGAAGCATCTTTGTGGTGATGGACATGTGCTCTACCTTGACCGTATGAAGTCACTATCCTGGTTGTGATAGTATGGTATAGTCTTACAAGATGTTACCACTTAGGAAAATGAAATAAAGGGTATAGGGGATCTCTATTATTCCTTTTTTTTTTTTTAATTTTTATTTATTTATGATAGGCACACAGTGAGAGAGAGAGAGGCAGAGACACAGGCAGAGGGAGAAGCAGGCTCCATGCACCGGGAGCCCGACGTGGGATTCGATCCCGGATCTCCAGGATCGCGCCCTGGGCCAAAGGCAGGCGCTAAACCGCTGCGCCACCCAGGGATCCCTCCTTTTTTTTTTCTTAAGATTTTATTTATTCATGAGAGACAGAGAGAGAGAGAGAGAGGCAGAGACACAGGCAGAGGGAGAAGCAGGCTCCATGCAGGGAGCCCGATGTGGGACTCAATCCCGGGTCTCCAGGATCAGGCCCTGGGCAGAAGGCAGGCGCCAAACCGCTAAGCCACCCACGGTGCCCTCTATTATTTCTTATAACTGCATATGAATCTACAATTAGATAACAAAAAATTAATACTTTCAGGGACAAAAATTAAAGAATATAATGAAGGAAATAAGTATCTGTAATCCTACTACCTCAAAATGGCCACTATTAAAATGTTAGTATATTCCTCATAATTTTTCTACACTTATTTTTTTTAATATACTACCATACAAAGTTATGTACTTGCTTTTTTCCCTTTAATATTTCATCATTAATTTCCATCACACTAAACTTTCTTCAAAACTGGCTTTTAGAAGGGACACCTGGGTGGCTCAGTGGTTGAGTGCCTGGTTTCAGACTAGGGTATGATCCTGGAGTCCTGGGATCAAGTCCTACATCGGGCTCCCTGCATGGAGTCTGCTTCTCCTTCTGCCTATCTTTCTGCCTCTCTCTCTCTCTCTCTCTCTCTCTCTCTGTGTGTGTGTCTCTCATGAATAAACACTTTTTTTTTTTTTTTAATTGGCTTTTAGGAGCGCCTAGGTGGCTCAGTGGTTGAGCATCTGCCTTTGGCTCATGTCGTGGTCCTGGGGTCCTGGGATTGAGTCCTGCATCAGGCTCCCCATGAGGAGCCGGCTTTTCCCTCTGCCCCTTTCTCTGCCTCTCTGTATATCTCATAAATAAATAAAATAAAATCCTTTCTTTTTTAATTGGCTTTTAAAGGCCACTAGTATGCCACTGAATAAACTAGTTAAACTTAGGTATTCAACCTAAGCCCCCTCTCCTCTGCTCCCACTTCTGTAGATTATTATCAAATTCTTTTTATTTCTTATATATTCATTTTTTTAATTTCAGAAAACAACTTTTCTTTTGACAGTTTCTAATGAGATGATACACAATAGTACCAAGATCACCACCAAAGTTATTGCTTGGTCCATTACCCCTCAAGCCCAACTGACATTCTCTCTTCTTTGCAGAAAAAGAATCACATTAGGAGCAGTTAGACCTGGCCTCAGACACTGACCCTGGCTTTCATTTGTTGTGTGTATTGATTTATTCTCCCTCAGCTTTAGTGTATTAGTTGGTAAGATGCTTAAGTGAAAACACAGTGACTAAAACACATAGATATACAAAAGTTCCAGTTCCTCAAATTTCGATGTAAAGCTCCTCTTCAAAATATCTGTCATATGGGACGCCTGGGTGGCTCAGCAGTTGAGCGTCTGCCTTCAGCTCAGGGCGTGATCCCAGGATTCAAGATCGAGTCCCACATCGGGCTCCCTGCAAGGAGCCTGCTTCTCCCTCTGCCTATGTCTCTGCCTCTCTCTGTGTGTCTCTCATGAATAAATAAATAAAATCTTAAAAAAAAAAAAAGATGTATATTATCTTCTACCTCACACTATATACAAATATCAATTTCAAATGATTGCAGATTTCAATGTAAAAGGCAAAACTTTCCTTAAACTCAGCATAAAAATATCCTCCCCATAAAAAATATTTGATAAATTAGACTATATTAAAATTTTGAACTTTCATTCATCAAAAGATAGTGCACGGAAATCCACAGAGTGGAAGGTATTTATTCCATATATATCTGGCAAAGAATATTCAGAATACATTAAGAATTCCTACGAAACCACTGGGTGGCTCAACGGTTTAGCGCCTGCCTTCGGCCCGGGGTGTGGTCCTGGAGTCCCAGGATCGAGTCCTGCATTGGGCTCCCTGCTTGGAGCCTGCTTCTCCCTCTGCCTGTGTCTCTGCCTCTCTCTCTGTGTGTGTCTCTCATGAATAAACAAAATCTTTAAAAAAAAAAAAAAAAAGAATTCCTACGAAACAAAAAGACTACAACATGATATACAGGACTGGATCCTGGATCAGAAAAAGTACATTAGTGGAAAAACCAGTGAAATCCAAGTAAAGCCTATAGTTTAAGGCTTTACTATAGAAAACTAAAACATTAGTTTTCTTAGTTATGACAAATGTACTATGGTTAATGTAAGATGTTAGCATTGGGGGAAACTGAGCGAAGAGCGTGTAAGACTTCTCTGTAATATTTTTACAACCTTCCTGTAAACCTAAGATTATTCCAAAATAAAAAGCATATTTGAAGAAAGAGAGAAAGGGCAAGGAGGAAAAGAAAGGGAGAGAAAGGAGCTGCCCAACAGAAAAATGGACAAAAGACTTCAATAGACACATCACATAAGAGGATATCCAAACGGTCAATAAACGTCGGAAAAGGGTTCAGTATCTTCAGTCATCATTATCAAAGAACTAGAAACTAAAACCACAAGGCAATGCTACAAAATACCATTAGAATGACTACAAATGAAAACAAAAAACAAGGGCTAGGGGCTATGGAACAATCAGAACTCTCCTACACTGGTGGTGGGAATGCTCATTATCATAATCTCTTTGGAAACCTCTACCAAAGAGGAATATTTGCAAACCCTATAACATAGTAGTTCTACTCCTAACAGAAATGCATACCTATGTTTCCCCTAAAATCAAAAAAATTCTACCCATAAAAAAAATGATGCTAGAATGTTCACAGTAGCATTTCTCATAATAGCCAAAAATTAGAATGTATCCAAATGTTCAAGAATAAAATGGATAGGGACACCTGACTGGCTAAATAAATCCTTTGAGCATGAGACTCTTAATCTCAGGGTTGTATATTCAACCCCATTATGGATATAGGGATTATTTAAATAAATACATATATACATATACACATAAACCCAAATTTTATTTTTTTAAAGATTTTATTCTTTTTTAAGATTTATTTTGAGAGAGAGAGAGAGAGCAAGCACATGGGAGGAGGGGGAGAGGGAGAGAGAGTCTTAAGCAGACTCCATGCTGAGCACAGAGCCTGACATGGGGCTCCATCTCACCACCCTGAGATCACAACCTGAGCCAAAACCAAGAGTTGGTCCCTTAATTGACTGTGCCACCCAGGTGCCCCTAGAGATTTTATTCTACTTTTTAAATATTTAATTTATTAGGGAGGGAGGGAGAGAGAGAATGTGCAGGAAAGGCAAAGGGAGGGAGAGAAAGAATCTCAAGAAGACCATGCTGAGCATGGAACCTGACATAGGGCTTGAACCCAGGACCCCGAGATCATGACCTCAACTGAAACCAAGAGTCAGCCCCTGAACCAACTGGGCCACCCAGGGGCTCCTAAAAACTTTATTTTTAAGTAATCTCTACACCCAACATGGGGCTCAAACTCACAACTCCAAGATCAAGAGTCACTTGCTCTTCCAACTAAGACAGCCAGGTGCCTCTAAAACCACATTTTTTAAAAAGATGTATTTATTTGTTTATTTTAGAGAAAGAAAGAGTGCATGAGCAAGCATGAACTGGGAGGATGGGCAGAGGTAGAGGGAGAGAGAATCTTTTTTTTTTAAAGATTTTATTTATTTATTCATGAGAGACACACACACACAGAGAGAGAGAGAGAGAGAGAGAGAGAGAGAGGCAGAGACACAGGCAGAGGGAGAAGCAGGCTCCACGCAGGGAACCCGATGTGGGACTCGATCCCGGGACTCCAAGATCACGCCCCAGGACTCCCAGATCACGCCCCGGGCCAAAGGCAGGCGCCAAACCACTGAGCAACCCAGGGATCCCCCGGGAGAGAGAATCTTAAGCAGACTCTGAGCTGAGCATAGAGCTGGACACAGGGCTCAGTCCCATGATCCTGAGATCACGACCTGAGCTAAAACCAAGAGTTAGACGCTTGACCAATTGTGCCACCCAGGTGCCTCCTAAAATCACATTAAAAAAAAAAAAGAGTAAAATGGACAAATTTAAATTGCAATATAGTCATACAATGGAACAGTGTACAACCATGAAAAAGAATGAACTTGTACACAACGTGAATAAACTTCACACAAATGTTAAGCAAAAGAATTCTGACACAAGAGTTAAGATTCCACTTATATAAAAAGTATAAAAACAAGCAAAACTAACACATACTTTAGAAGTCACTCTAGCGGTTACCCCTAAAGGATGGGTGTAGGTAATGACTAAAAGAGGACAATGACTAGAAGTAGAGGTTTATTCTGAATATAGGGAATTGGGTCAGTTAAGTCAAGTCATTTACTATCAAGAACTATCCTGTCCAATGTGGCAGCCACTAGCCACATGTGGCTATCAACCATTTGAAATGTGGTCAGTCCAAATAGAGATGTTCTGTACAAAGCCACAGCACAAAAAATTGAATTCCTTCTATGCTGATCACTTATGGAAATGATAACCTTTGTATATATTGGGTTAAATAAGATATATTATTGGAAAAAAATTTTAATATAAAATTTAAAAATATATGAAAGATGGTCAACCTCATCAGTAATCAGTAACCAGAAATGTTGGTTAAAACAATAAGTGGGGCACCTGGGTGGCTCAGTCGGTTGGTCGTCTACCTTCAGCTTGAGTCATAATCCCAAGTCCTGGGATCAAGCCCCACATGGAGCTTCTGGTTCGGTGTGAAGCCTGCTTCTCCCTCTCCTAATGCTCATGCTCTCTCTCACTCTTTCTCTCAATAAATAAATAAATAAAATATTTTTAAAAATGTTTAAAACAAATTAATGGACCTAAAAAGTTAAAGTCTACTCTCTATAAAAAAAATAAAAACAATGAGTTTTCAGGGTGCTTGGGTGGCTCAGTCAGTTAAGTATCTGCCTTCGGCTCCCAGGACCCTGGGATTGAGCTTCACACCTGGCCCCTGCTCAGCAGGGGATCCTGCCTTTCCCTCTCCCTCTGCCGCTCCCCCTGCTTGCACTCTCTCCCCCTCGGTCAAATAAATAAATAAAATCTTTAAAACAAAACAAGAAAAAAAATAAAAAATAAACAATAAAAAAATAAAACAAAACAAGTTATAACTTGGCAGGGATTTCATTAAACTTAAAGATTTAAGTAGGGGAGCCTGGGTAGTGCAGTCAGTTGAGCCTCTGATTCTTGGTTTTGGCTCAGGTGGTGATCTCAAGGTCATGAGATGAAGGCCCCCCATCAGGCTCCATGCTCAGTCCCTGGAATCTCTCTCCCTCTCCCTCTGACCCTCTGGCTCATGCTCTTCTTCTTTTTCTCTCTCTCAAATAAATAAATAAATCTTTAAAAAAAAAAAAGAAGATAAATAAGTGTAAAAAGGAAACCTGCAGATGTATGTTCACAGCAACATTGTTTGTAGTGGCTACACACTGGCAACAGCCCAGATGATCTGCTGACAAGAAAATGGATGAATAAACTCTGGTACATTAGTACAATGAACTAGTATTCATCTGTGAAAATAACTGAACTACAGCTTCATGCATCGACATGAATGAATCTTCAAATTAATGGTAAGTTTAACTAAGCAAGCTATATAGAAGGGGCACCTGGCTGGCTTAGCTGGAAGAGAATGCAAGTCTTGATCTCAGGGTTCTGAGTTTAAGCTCCACACTGGGTGTAGATATTACTTAAATAAATAAATAAACCTAAAAAAAAAAAGGCTAGAGAATACAGATAAAACTATGAATATAAAGTTCAAAACATGCCAAACTAAGTACTATATCACTTATCCATGTAGGAAAACTATAACAAAAAGCAAAGAAATAAACACAAAATTTGAGACAGTGATCACTTCTGTGGAAGAAGCAGACGGTTATGAACAAGGCAGGACCCAGGCACTTCAAAAAGATTGATAATGTTCTCTTTCTTTTTCATGTTTTTAAAGATTTTATTTATTTACTTGAGAGCAAGAGCTCACACAAGCAGGGCAGAGAGGCAGATGGAGAAGAAGACCAGTTCCAGCTGACCAGAAACCCCTTCACAGGCTTGATCCCAGAACCCAGGGATCATGACCTGAGCCAAAGACAGACACCCAACCAACTGAGCCACCCAGGCACCTGGGTTATGTCCTATTTCTTAAGCTGAGTGTTCAGTGCACAGCTGTCCATTTTATGGCTATGCCTTAAAACTTCCCATATATACAAGCCTTCTTTCTTTCTTCCTTCCATCCTTCCTTCCTTCCTTTTTTTTTTTCTTTAAAGATTGTATTTTATTTATTCATGAGAGACACAGAGAGAGAGAGGCAGAGACACAGGCAGAGGGAGAAGCAGGCTCTATGCAGGGAGCCCAATGAGGGACTTGATCCTCCAGAATCACACCCTGGGCTGAAGGCAGGCGCTAAACCGCTGAGCCACCCAGGGATCCCCACAAGCCTTCTTTCTTGTTCTCAGTAGACCAGTGGCCTTTTCTTCAGGCAAACCCTGCAGAAATAACATTTATAGACCAATGGATTGGCAAATGTTAAAGATCCTGATAATATCCAGGATTGGTAAGGGTGCAGAGAGAAAGAGTAATCTCATTTATTGTTAGAGAGAGTGTAAGTTTATACAAGTATTTTGGGAAGTTAATCTGGCAATATATTTTTTTTTTTTTTTTTAATCTGGCAATATTAATAAAAAGTATTGGGATCGCTGGGTGGCGCAGCGGTTTGGCGCCTGCCTTTGGCCCAGGGCGCGATCCTGGAGACCCGGGATCGAATCCCACGTCAGGCTCCCGGTGCATGGAGCCTACTTCTCCCTCTGCCTATGTCTTTGCCTCTCTCTCTCTCTGTGACTATCATAAATAAATAAAAAAAATTTTTTAAATAATTTAAAAAAAAATAAAAAGTATTTGCACATCTTGTAAACCCTTTAACCTAGTAATTCCACTTTTAGGAATATGCCCTATGAAAATCCACACACATTTGCCCAAAGACAGATGTGTAAAACTGTTGACTATGGTACTGTTAACAACAGTTACAAACTGGAAACAACATAAGTACCCACTCACTCATAGGTATGGAATCATCCACACTATGGAATACTACATTGCTGATAAATAAAATTCTGTGAACTGACAGAAAATTATCTCCAAGATAAAGAAGGAAAAAAGCAAGGCACTAATTCATAAAATATGACTTCCTATTTAAGTACATATACATACACATATATGTTCATAGTAATTGCCAACTCCCATATATAGCAATTACTATGTGCTGAGCCCTACTGGGCTCTACATGCTTTATATACATTAATCCATTTAATTCTCATAATAATACTATATGGTGAATATTATTATCAACATCCTTATTTCATAGATGACAAAACCAAGGCACAGACACTAAGTATCTTGCCCAAGGCCCTATAACTAACAAGGGTCAGAGCCAGGATTCAAACCCAGGTCCTGGGGCTCTAGAGTCGGTGCTGTTGATCACGATGCCAAGGGCATTTCTAGAATGTAAGCACATGGGAAAAAGCACTAAATTTATACATATTAAAAAAAGGACAAAGGAGTAACGGAACCTTCAGTTCATACTTCTACAGTTTTTTTGTTTTGTTTTAAGATTTTATTTATTTATTTTTTTTAATTTTTATTTATTTATGATAGTCACACAGAGAGAGAGAGAGAGAGAGAGAGAGAGAGAGGCAGAGACACAGGCAGAGGGAGAAACAGGTTCCATGCACCGGGAGCCCGACGTGGGATTCGATCCCGGGTCTCCAGGATCGCGCCCTGGGCCAAAGGCAGGCGCCAAACCGCTGCGCCACCCAGGGATCCCAAGATTTTATTTATTTATTTGACAGAGAAAGAGCACAAGTGGGCAGAGGGGCAGTGGGAGAGGGAGAAGCAGACTCCTGGCTGAGCAGGGAGCCAGTACCAGGCTTGATCCCAACCTGAGCTGAAGGCAGACACTTAACCGACTAAGCCACAGTGTTTTAAACTTTAGCAACAAAAATGTGTTTGTGCAGCCTGGTCTAGTAACACATTTAAATAAACAGAAGGCAAGAAAAAGCGCTAAACTTGGAATTGGAGGTGGAGTCTAAGTCAAACTGAAATCTATTAGTCCTTGAGCAAGTCACCTTATCTCTCAGGGCCTGGTGTCTATCTGTAAAATGGTAGTGATAATATGTACCCTGCCTACATTTAAGGCAGACAGGTAGAGATGCAAGATAGTGTGAAAGTGCTCTGGAACCATAAATCACTCCACATACGTGAGACAGCATTACTTTCCCAAGGAGCTCTGGGACGACATGGGGAGGAGGGTGGGTGAGCCAGACCATCTACATGAAGCCTGTGAACAAATCTAGGATTTTTTTCTCTGGCACCTTGGCCTCCAAAACCAGAGAAGCCAGTCTGCAAGGCCATGAACTTCAACCCACAACCCCAGCCCAGACCTAAGGAGGGAAACCCAGGCCCATCTCTGAAAGGTGCTACTAGCTGTTTTCTGGAGCTGGAATGATCTCAGGGCTGTGAGCAGGTCCCAGGGAGCTTTAGGAACACCCCAAAATGTCTAGCAGGGTAGTCCCCTTGGGGACTCTCCAAAAGGCAAGATAGAAAGTAGAGCCTTCTTCTCTAGGGAAAAAGCAGCAGTTATTCACAAGGTAAGCAGCCTCTAACCTCATAAACATTCTCGGGGAGAAGCCCAGCCACCTCCAAATTACAGGCAGCCTCTTGCTTCTGTTCAAACAAATCTCCAGCTGTGAGTCACTTCTCAGAGCGGGGAGGGGATAAACACATAGCTGAAGGGTTAGAGATCAAGGCGCTGAGGAGAAAGGATAAGGAGATAAAGAGGGAGGCCCCAGAGGTTCTCACACCCCAGGCTCATGTGCCAGGGGACAGATCTATGGGAAAATGTTTCCCTTGCTCCCATTCCCCAGGCTGCTAAGGGGGCCAGAAGCATGGGTGGCAGGTGAGGTCAAGGGTCTTTCTAAGACGAAGTCGGGCAGTGAATACTGTCCTTGAGCTGGAAACCAGCATCCTTAATTCTTCTTCACTCTGTAACCCATTCCTCCCTCACTCTGTCCCTCAGTCCCATCCCCTCTCCCACCCGAAATGTATGCAGTCTCAAACGGCTACAGCAGCCACCTCAGGTGTCCCTTCTGAGTAATGGGAATAGCCAGCTCCCAAGAGGCCAGGACAAGGAAAGCCCCAATAAAGTCACAGAGGGCCAGATGGGGTGGTTGGAGCTTATCCTGTCTGGGCTGCCACTACACTCTCAGATTTTGGGCAGCCTTGGTTCTGGCCTTTTACAGAGCTCTCTAGGCCAGAGATGGCCCTTTGTTAAGTATGACACAAAGAATTATTCCACTCCTTCCCACAGATTAGCCAACAAAACAGGTGTCTACTTTTTGTCCAGCTACCTGCCCAGAGGCATGGGCTGGACGAGCACTAGGCAGAGAGGCAGCTGGGGTGATTGGGAGGTGAAATGACAAAAAGGATTTAGGGTGGTACCCTACATGGGGTAGCCTTTCTCATTACCTAGAGACCTGGCCCACAGAACCGCTGGGGCATAAGAGGCCTCACACACACTGAATGTGTACAGGAGGGTGGTGGGCTCCTGAATGCTCAACTCCTGCTGTGCCAGTGGCTCTCCAGGAAACCTGCCAGTGCACGGCCAGCCCGGGATGAAGGGGCAGTTCCCCCTCCCCTCTGTCGTTATTTCATCATTTATCATTTTTGTGCCCCCAGACCCTAGAAGATCATTTCCTTTTTCCTCCTTCATCTACCCATCTCCACCATACCCTATATTTTCTTCTCCTCTTCCTGCCCCTGCTGGCCACGCTTAATCTAGGCACCAGCCTTCCTGGCACATACTTATTCCCCTAACTAAACCTCCCCACCCCTAGGAAACAAAAGTATTTCACAAGACTCTGCATTGTGACCCAAAGAGGCATGTACCATAATTACTAGCAGGCGGGGAAGCTTGTCTCACCTGCTCTGAACACATGTGTCTAGAACCGAAACCATCTGGGTGAACACCCCATCCCCCACCCCAGAAAAATATGACAAACACCAAATGCCAGGTGATTGGGTAAGCTTCCTATCCCAGATCCTTTGGCAGAGCTCAGGATGCCCCAAATTCCTGGCAGGCCTCTCTAGAAAGTAAGAACCTGGCAATGAATGGGGGAGACAGGATGTTGTAAGGAGGAATTTATGGGTTAAGCTTGGGACAGGTGTCATGAATGGAAGGAACGACAGTCGACAAACTTGAAAGGCTCCTCCTCTGCCCAGGAGTTTCTTCCCTACTCTGGTGTCACAGAGCCAATATTTTCACCATTTAAGAATTCATTCATTCTTTGGAATAAGCCTCAATGAGTCCAGAGGAATCCTCTGTCAAAATCCAAATAATCTGACCCAGCAATTCCATCATAGGTAAGTCTCTCCAAAAGAAATTAAAATATACATCTATACAAAAAGGGGGGGAGGGGCACCTGGGTGGCTCAGTTGGTTAAGCATCTGCGTTCAGCTCAGGTCATGATCCCAGGGTTCCTAGGATGGAGCCCTACTCAGTGGAGAGCCTGTTTCTCCCTCTCCCTCTCTTCCCCCTTCTCATGCTCTGTCTCTCACTCTCTCAAATAAATAAAACCTTTAAATAAACCCAAAAAACATGTAAGTAAATGTTCAGAGCAGCATTATTTATAATAGACCAAAAAAATAGAAACTACCCAATCATCCACCAACACTTATCCATGATGAACATATGTGATAATATATCCATGCAATGGAATATCATTCAGGTTTACTTATTTATTTAAGATTTTATTTATTCATGAGAGACACAGAGGCAGAGACATAGGCAGAGGGAGAAGCAGGCTCCCTATAGGAAGCCAGATGAGGGACTCGATCCCTGAACTCTAGGATCACGACCTGACCCGAAAGCAGAGCTGAACCACTGAGCCATCCAGGTGTCCTATCATTCAGTTTTAAAAAGGAATGAAGTACAGGGGCCCTGGGTGGTTCAGTTGGTTGACTGCCTTTGGCTCAGGTCATGATCTCAAGGTCTTGGGATTGAGCCCCATGTCTGTCAGCAGGGAGTCTGCTTGTCCCTCTCCCTCTGCCCACCCCCCACGCTGGTGCTCGCTCCCGTTCTTTCAAGTAAATAAAATCTTTAAAAAATAAAATTAAAATTAAATTAAATTAAATTAAATTAAATTAAATTAAATGGAATGAAATACTGATTCCTGTTACAACATGGATCAACCATAAAAACATCATGCTAATTGAAAGAAGCCAGTCACAAAGGATCGATCATACATTAGATGATTATATTTACATAAAATGCCTAGAACAGGAAATCTCAGAGAAAGAAAATAGACTAATGGTTGCCTAGGGCTGGGTGAGTGGGTTAAGAGAAAATGAAGAGTGACTGCTAATGGATTAGGATTTCTTTATGGCTGAAGAAAATGTTTTAAAATTGATTGTGTTGATGACTGTACAACTCAATGACTACACTAAAAGCCACTAAACTGTACATTTTAAATGGATTATTTGCGCAGTCTATGAATTATGGCTCATTAAAGTAGTTACAGAAAAAAATGAGGCCCATCGTAAACCGTCAATAAATCATAGCTTTAGTTAAAAAACAAATTTTTTTTTTTTTCTTTTTAAGGAATGGAGTTCAGGAAAGACTTGGTATTAAATAATTCAGCGGGGACGCCTCGGTGGCTCAGCGGTTGAGTGCCTGCCTTCAGCCCAGGGAGTGATCCTGGAGGTCAGGGATCGAATCCCACATTGGGCTCCCTGCATGGAGCCTGCTTCCTGCTTCTCCCTCTGCCTGTGTCTCTGCCTCTCTCTCTCTCTCTCTCTCTCTCTCTCATGAATGAATAAATAAAATCTTTAAAAAATAAATAAAATAAAAAATAAACTAATTCAGCTTCTGAGATCCTAAAGGAATAATATCTATTCCAGTGTAAAGACAAATGGTTCAAGCTATAGCTGACAGAAAAACTCCAAACCACCCCAGCGTTGAGAGAAACTCCCTAGCCAAGATTGATCAAGACAAAAAAAGTAGAGAAGATGGAAAAAATGCAAAGATTCTGTGGAAGATTAGTATTAAAGGGAATCATCTTACCAAAGAGCCATCATGGGACATCAAGCTGCCTAGGCCACGAGTCAGGAAAAAGAGGAAAAGGAAAGGGGCCTAGAACAGGATGCTTAAACAGGAACCCTAACCATCACTCTTCTAAGACCAGTCCTGGCTGAGATGGTACCAGCAAAGGTTAATCTGGGTGCACTATAGGCCTCTTCTCATCCTCGAGACCCTCTACTGGCAGAGGCAAGGGGAAAGGAACAGATAAGAATAAATGTGAACACGATGAGAAGGAGCAAACCTTGACCAGACCAGGGAGTTCTCATACTCTTCCTCCATCCCTTGGGTGGGGGGTATCATGAGAGGCCAAAACAATCTCATTTATGCCAGTAGGAAGAGCAAACAGAAAATAAGAGCTAACACCTGAGCACTTATCATGTGCCAGGCACGGTGCTTAATGTTTCATACATTTTATTTTATTTAATCCTCACAACATGGGACACCTGGGTGGCTCAGCAGTTGAGCGCCCGCCTTTGGCTCAGGGCGTGATCCCAGAGTCCCAGGATTGAGTCCCACATCGGGCTCCCTGCTGGGAGCCTGCTTCTCCCTCTGCCTAGTCTCTGCCTCTCTGTGCATGTCTCTCATGAATAAATAAATAAATAATATTTTTTAAAAATATTTTTTTAAATAAATAAAAACCTTAAAAAAAGAAATCCTCACAACAACCTTATGAGAAGGGTGCAATTATTAGCCCTGTTTTACATGTGAGGAAACGAAGACTGAAAAGATTAAGTAATTTACTGAAATGATCTCAGGCAAAGCAAACATCAAAGCCCTGACTACAGCCCCACTCTAGCATCAGATTCCCAGGGCCAGGCTCTTAACCACAATGTTACTAACAGAAATGATAGTAGTTCAGGGGAGCCTAGGTGGCTCAGTTGGTTAAGCATCTGCCTTCTGCTCAGGTCATGATCCCAGGGTCCTGGGATTGAGCCCCACATCGGGCTCTCTGATTGGTGGGGAACCTGCTTCTCCTTCTCCCTCTGCCTACCTCTTCCCCTGCTTGTGTGCTCTCTCTCTCTGTCAAGTAAATAAATAAAATCTTAAAATAGAAATCATAGTTTAGCCAAAAATTGTGATGTAGATACACTGGGAAGATGGGAGAAGAGAAAGGGAGTGTGTAAGGGGCGGGACTATAAACTTCCCTATAATTTCTACAGCAGGAAGCCAATAGATGTCTAAAACCTATAAATCAAGAAGCATCACTAGAAGCATATTATTTAGAAACATGAGGGTAAACACCAAACAAGAGTGCTAAGAGTTGAAGGTGGTGTCTCCATGGGACAGGGTTTGGAGCAGGAAACTGCTTGCTATTTTCTTTTCTAAAGCCTTTTGATAATATTAAATCTTTTAAAAATCATGTACATATATTCCCTTGGTTGAAAAACATTTTTTTTTAAAGATTTTATTTATTTATTCATGAGAGACACAGGTAGAGGGAGAAGCAGGCTCCATGCAGAGAGCCCAATGTGGGACTGACGGGGGGAATCAATCCCAGGTCTCCAGGATCAGGCCCTGGGCTGAAGATGGCGCTTAACTGCTGAGCCACCCAGGCTGCCCTGAAAAACAATTTATAAAGAAAAAAAGAGGACCACCTGGCTGGCTCAGTCAGTAGAATATGCAACTCTTGATCTCAGGGTTGTGAGTTCAAGCCCCACATTAGGTGTGGAGCCTACTTAATTTTTTTTTTTTTTTTTAAAGAAAAAGAAAGAGATCATTCAAACCAAAGTCTAATGTAGTGAATTTCTGTTGCTTTTGCTACACAACTTCCATCTTCCTCTACTGGTAACAACACTTGGTTTTGCTCTGGACAATCTCCCTCCTTTACTAGATAATCTGGCGGGACTGTTTATCAATCAAGGAACCCTACATTGCCCTACAAGGTGGGTGAGGGACCAATGACACCCTCTCCTTGGAACCTTGAACAGAATGGCAAAAAAGAGCTGGAACCAATACACTCAGGTGTAGAAACCCTCCACTTATACAGATCCAAGACTTTCCTGGTTCACTTTTTTAAATTGAAGTATAATTGGCAAGGTTACATTAGTTTCAGGCATACAACACAGTGATTTGACAACTCTAGAGTTACACTATGCTCACCCTAAGTGTAGGTACCATCTGTCACTATACAACGCTATTATATAACACCATTTAGAAACAGGGAATGCTTCATGAGTTTGCATGTCACTCTTGCACATGCTAATCTTCCCCATATTGGTTCAATTTTAGTGCATGTACTGCCAATACAAGCACCCTTGGTTCAGAATTTTTAAGCTTTCCCTTAAATTCTGTGACTGCCCATTTTCTCCTAATAAATTCCTCCTCTGCTTAAGTTAGCTAGAGTTCCTCTCTGCTGCTTATAACCAAAGGAACTTAATGGGAATGTCTAATAAAAATGTCTGAGGTTTGTTTGTGCTTCCATTTGCCAGTATAACTTACTACAGTGCCTTGCAAACTCCTCTGATTTAAAAAAAAAAATTTACCTCAAGATCTAATAAGCATACACACACATATATAATATGTATACATACATATAGCTGAGACAAAACTTTTGCCAAAAATATCCACCCTAACACTCTGATAGCGCAGATTCTATTTCTTATTTTTCTAAGACTTTATTTTGTTTAGAGCAGTTTTCAATTCACAACAAAATGGACAGGAAGGTACAGAGATTTCTCAGGGTCCCCTACCCCCATACATGCATAGCTTCCTCTATTACCGCTATCACCCACCAGAATTGTGTATTTGTTACCAAGAATGAATCTACACTGACACATCATAATCACCTCAAGCCCATGGTTCCCCTTAGGGTACACTCAAGTAAAGTGAATAAGGTACATTCTGTGGATTAGGACAAAAAAAAATCCTCTGTGCTCTAATCATCTCCCGTCTACCCTCCAAACTCCTGGCAATCACTGATCTTTTTGTTGTCTCTAGTTTTGCCTATTCCAGAATGTCATATAATTGGAATCCACTTCTTTTCTAATGCTAGGGTCCTAAATCACTGGTGGTGATGATCTGCAGTTTGAAAAACATTGGCTCACTGTACCTCCTGCATCTGCCTCCAACAATAAAATTAATCCAAAGACTATATTAGCCATATTTCCACATCCAAGTGTGATGCACCAAAAGGCACATGGCCTGGCTGATAGGGAAACATCAACAGAGTCCCAGGGTCCTGACTCCCACTAGGACATACAAATCAATTAAACTGTCTACACTGCTGACACCAGGAGAAACATCTATTCATTTGCATACTCAATCACTCACTTGGTGCCCACACTGACCATTCACTCCATGGTGTGAATATACTACAGCTTCCTGGGGACTGTCCAGAGCCATAAATTCTAACCTAGCGCTGGCTCAGAGGAGAGGAATTCAGGGACAAAGCCTGTCTCCTGACTGATTGTTTACCATCTCCTCCCGGTCCTTAACAGCTCAGGAATGTCTCCAAGAACAGATTCCAGTAATGCTTATTTCATTCGCAGCTTTGAAGTACAATACCTCTCATGTCCAGCCTAGGGAAAAGGAATAAAGGGAGTTTCTATTTCCCCTTGTTCTAAACATCTCTGATTAGGTTCAAACTAATTCATAGCTGGATACTGACTGAATTAAAGAATTTACTTTATTCTTTAATTATTTGGCACTATTTTCCTACTGACTACTTCTCCCCCATGAGGCAAGGAACAACAAAACATCAAGGGACAGAAGAGTGTGTCCAATCATTCTCAACAGTACCAATACCTTGGTCTTAAGACCCTCCCAGATCTCTTTTTTACAATAAGCAAAAAGAAACCCAACACCCCTCTCCTGTATTTTCCTCATACCCGCCTCCCTACCTCAACCATTCCAAGACAGTGAGCAAGAGCATGTAGTAGGTCTGGGGGCTGACATAATAGAGGATGGATTTCTTTATTGCTAGGAGACTGGCAAACTACCAAAAATGAAGGATTGGGGGTTTGGGCAGTAGCTCGACCCGTAATGTGGTAGAAACACTCATAGACTGGACAGAAATGGAGAGGAGACTGTGAACAGAATTAAGTGATCATCTGCACCCTAAACCTGAAATGAGAAACTATCCCACGAGTTATTCTGAAGAGCCATAATTGGGGTGCAGCAGGGTTAGCTCCCTCAGGGGGCATGCTGAGACTAGAAGCGAGGAAGGGACTCAGATACAGAGCGAAGGGAGGGGGAAAGGAGGATACACACTTCCCATCACCTCGGCTCCTATTTCAGTCCCCCCAAAATAGCTTGAAAATCCATGAGACAGTACACACGTATTCTGGGTCAAGTTCCCCAGCAAAGCCTAGAAGCAGCCACAAGGTACCGTCCTCTGCCTTCGAAGAGGAAAAACCATAGGGTCATCCGGGGTGGAGAGGAACCAGGGCCAGGGAGCCAGGGAGTGAGACTTAGCACAGGAGGCCGTCCCTCTCCTCAACCCGCACGTCGTCCGGAAGCGCTCCCGCGGGTCACTTCCCTTCCCTTCGCCTCGGTTTCTGGCCACTCCTGCATCCACCTGCCCGGGGCCTGGAAGCTAGACCCGGAAACGAGGTGAACAAACCGTCCCAGGAGCCACTGGTTGGCCGATGGGGGTTGGGGAACCAGGAGAGCTGCAAGGGGAAGGAGAAATCGGGGCCGAGTGGTGACCCGCAAGCGGGCAGCCCTATCCCTCCTGGCGAAAGGGGGAGCTCCTGGCCACCTGGGCGTACCTGGAGACCTGCCGCCCCACCCTTCGGTTCAAGCCCTGGGATTTTACTCCGTATCCTTTGTCTTCTTACTGACCACCCAAAGCACCATTAAGTTCTTGGGAGGGCCTCTGAGACCACAGGAACCACAGAAGGCCTCACCTCCCCGTCGGACACCCACAGCCCCAAACACAGAGATCCTCCTACGACCCACGGGACGCCTGGGGGGCGCGCAATGGATCCCCGCGCGGGGTCCCGGGAGGAGCCGCAGAGCCCTCCAGGGGGCAGGGATGCCCCGAGTCCCCGAACGGCCTTCCTGCCACGACCCCCACGACCCCCACTGCCCGCCACGCGGCGGCAGAAAAAGAGAAAGAGAAGCGCGGCGAGAGCCGACGGCCTCAAGCCGGCCCCAGGCGAGGTCAGCGAGCCTGGCGCGAGGCGCAGGAGGGACCGAACTGGAGACCGGGAGCACCGGGCGGGGCAGGCAGTGCGGCCGCTCTTACCGCAGTCGGGCCCTCCGGGCGCACGTCCACCAGCGTGCACCAGCTCCGCGTCCCGTTCATCCTACTCGCGCGAGGGTCGCGGCACACGGACCTACCCTCCGCCCCGCCGTCCGGCGCCTTCTAGGCGGGCGCGCGTGGAACCGCCCCCTTGTATAGACGCGTCGGGGGCGGGGCTGCCGGCTGGACACGCCCCCAGATGCCTCCCGCCAATGAGAGCGAGCCGAGGAGCGGGTGGGCGTGGCCGGGAGCGTCCGGACTCGCCGGTCGGCTCTCAGAGACATAAAGGTGTTTATGAGGCTACCTGAGGGTGCTCAACCGGGGTTTTGCCTAGCCCATATGCTTGCATCTCAAATATTCTTCGTTAATCTTGCTGCTGCCTTTTCAACTCCAAGGTCACTGTTGGTGAAAGAGAATTACCCTGCCTGCCCCTGAGAGGACAAGTTGGAAAAAAGCTTCCATACATTCTCCTCTCCCTATATATAGGCCACTTTTGTGGAACCGAGCAAAACTTTCCCCCATCACGGTAGAAATGCAGGCACCAGAGGCCAACTTACTCAGACTGGCCCAAGCCAGTCTGGCAGGTGCCCTGCCCTGGCAGGAGGCCCAGGCCAAAGTCAAAGCCAGCTTGGCTCTGGGTGGGGCTTGTTATGTAGAAGCTATTATATCAAAGTTGCACTTATATGGTTAGGAGAGGCGGGACACGTTGCCTTAAAAGGATTGTGTATTCTTGAGAAAGGATGAGCCTCAATTTCCAATAGCATCTGCTCCCCAAACCCAGATTAGCATTTTAAAGTCTTACAGGAGAGCCAAGGATGGAGTCTCTTTCAACCCTGCCTTTCTCTGCAGATTGGCTGTTCCACTGGGCTGTGGTCCACCTGGAAAGCAGGCAGATGGTCTGACCCGCTCTTGAGTGGGCAGTGCCCCTGAATCTGGCAATAGGCTCTGATGAACAAACAGCTAGCTTTCTCTTCAAGGCAACACAAGAGCAGGAATGACAGAAATTTTGCTACCTCCCAGGTAGGAACTGGGTCCCATACCAGATAGGAATGAATGTCTTTTACTGGGAGGTGAATGCTGGGGATATCCCTGTGCCCCAAGAGCATAAAATCCAGTTCTGGTCTGTCTCCTTTAACCCTCAGAGACAGCATTTACTGGCCTTTCTATTCCCAGAAGGTTATTTAGGAGAGAATGGAGGTGCTATAAACACAGGTTCCCTAGGTTCCATCTAATCTGTTGTAAAGGCCCTCTAAAAAGTGAGGTAAAGAAAACCCCAGCTTCAGCCTCTAAGTTCTATAGTAAAAATGGTTTCTTTGTAGAACAGATCTCAAAACAAGCGAGGGAAAAGAATGAGAATTTAAGGATTTCAGTATAGATATATAATTTTAACATTTTATTTAAAATAAAATCAAGGGTAGGTTGATTTGGGAGAAAATATCTAATTTGCAGAATAGAATTTTTTTTTTTTTTTAATCATGAAATTACAAGTCATTGGTGAAAACAGCCTTCTTCCTCACCCGGGCTCCTTACAGAGCCTGCTTAGGAAATAAGAGAGGTAAATAATCTCCCTTACTCCCTCTCCAACAGGGCTTGGCTCTCCCCAAAACCCAAGGGAGGAATAAATCCTCCATTGCCTCTTCCCATTTCTACCAAGAAAGAAGCCCCGTATCAGGTCCAAGCTCCTGAGATAATAAGGGTCCCCTGGTTCCCTACTGAGGTTAGGCACATCTGGGTCAGAGAAGCCACAAGGAAGACTTTTGCTTTTCAGACTCATGTAGACAGTTATCAGGGTTCCCAGATGCAACCCCCTTATAAACAAACACATCCATTGTCACAGAGGAAGAGGAGGAAAGATAGAGACCCTGAGCAGAACCAAGCCCACCACTTTATCATGGTCCTACCAAAGTCCCTCCCCCAAGGGCTCATCAGCCGAGGAACCAGTAGCTCTCTTTAGACTGGGGCAGCAGGAAAAGCTGAGGGCCCTGGTTGGGGACAAGCTGGTCCTTGGAGAGGTATGAATGTGCAGGTACAGAGGTAAGAAGAGCATCCTTATCTCCTCACCCTGGCTAAGGCACCAAAAGGAAAGAAGGAAGGTAGGAATGGTGAAGATGGGAGGGGGAGAACAGATCCCTTGGATCCTCTGGCTTTGGGGAAGGCAAAATATATGAGTGGAAAGGAACAGAGACTACCATATGCGTCCCATGACTGTGCAAAGCGGAGCATCCAAGCGGATAGAGCCACACCAGTGTGTCCATTACCTATAATGTTCTCTTTACCTTGCTCCAGAGTGAGAGGAAAACAGGTTGCAGGAGTCAAGGGAGCAAAATCACAAAGGTATTTCCCTGAGCCTGAGAGGTAAGGGCTAAAGAAATAAAGCTTTATGTACGTGGCAATGTCTATCCCTTCCTATCCTGCTCAATCCCCCTTGGCCTATATGCTGGTCATCCTATTGTTATGAGGGAGGAGAAGGAGGATCAGCACTTAAGGGAAGGGCTCAGTTGGCCTAAAATACCCACTCCTCCAGAGGCAAGCCTGTCTACCAGCTTCATGCTGATGCCTTTTTTACCATCATCACTCACACCCCTCCCGGTCTTAGGGCTGAATAATCAAGTCCCCCTCCAGGAATGAGGAATCTGAGGCTTGGCAGGGCAGAGCAGGCCTGGCCAGAGCAGGCCTCAAGTGCAGTTTCTGGTCCTTTGTGGACCTAAGCTAACAGGAGCTGGTCTGCAGGTTGCTCTCCGTAAGCAGCGATGCAATGGAAGAAGGGTCGTAGACACTGTCAAACTCCTCATCCGAGCTCAGCCCTTCACGCTGGGCTGACTCAGCAGCTGAACGGGAGGCTTTGCGCCTGAGTCAGAGAGAGGAATACTTGTAAGGGAAGGAGACAGAAAGATTCAGACAATCATGCTTTTCACACTAAGGAAACTCCCAGTTGTTCTAAGGCCTCAAGGTACTCACAAGATCCCCCACCAATCTGAGATCTGGGGAGATGGGCTATAGACTGGGGGCTGAACTACTAAAGAATAATCCAGGCTTCCAGCCAGGAAGGAGGGACTGCAGAGTCCCATCTCAGAGATCCTCCTCCCTATTCAGTGCAGGAGAGCTCATTCCCTTCTTGCATAACCATCCTGATTGAGCAGGGGGGCAGAAAAGCAGCCCATACCAGGAGTCCTTCTCTAGGGTTTTGATCCGGGCCTGGAGCTGTTCATTGACCTCATGTTGCTCTTCCAGCTCACGCTGGGCCTTCTTCCTCAGGCCATCCAGTCGCTCAATCTCCTCTTCTGCTTCATCCACCTGCCGCTTCAAAGCCTTCACCCTCAGGCTTAGCTGGGCAGGATACCAAAACCCCACATTAGAAAAGCATCTGCTGCTACCATGGACTGGGACCCTCCCCCATAGCTATTTTGACAAGGGATCATTGCCCCAGAAATATGTCATGACCATGGGCAAGTTCCCTAACTTCACAGGCTGGTTTTGGGGGTTAAATGAGCTCATACACATATAACACTTAGAAAGAGAACCTACCACATCATGACACTCAATGCACTATGCCTGCTCTAATCCAGTGCCTCCCATCTAGTCTCTGACCTTATACAAGGACAGTAGAAGTTGGAAAGACCTATGAGATGGGGCCTCCCTTGGCCTTTAAGCAAAAGCACAGTATATGCTTACCATATGGTTGCTTGGCCCTGGCTATCATTCTTACCTGGTCCTTCTGGTCATTGACATGCTGCCGCTCATCATCAATTTGGATGGACAGCTCTTTAACCCTCCGCTCCAGTTTTCGGTTGGTGGACTGAAGGACCGTCTTCTCCCTAAGAAGGTGTGATAGGGGGGATGTCTATGGCTATCTCCATTTCTAAAGGAAACCCTACTTGGCCCCCTCCAGCCTCCATGAACTCCTCTCAGTCCTGTCACAATAGGGAGGATCCAGGGCAGATCCAAAGAACCAGAGAGATAAGAGGTCATTCACATTCCAGAAGTTCTGCATTCCACTCCTTCTGCTCTTTCCCAAAAGAAAAGATTCCCCCTAATAATCAGGCTAGGTTGGCCATGTCTGACGTGCAAGATGGAGAAAACCTCAGAGAAGAAAAGGCCAGAGGGAGAGAGGAAGGATGGGCTCACATCACCTCTCTTCAGCCTGCAGCCGCTCCTGCAACTCCTGATTCTGGGATTCAAGCTGAGAGAGGCTGGCACTGGGCTTCTGGAAGCCTTCTGAGCTGGCCAATCGGCTCTTCAAGTCCTTGTTCTGAGAGGGACAGAAAGTCTTCATGGTCACGCTCCACTTCTGATCCCTCCTATGGTCATTCACCTACCTCTGAGGGTCTATCCCCAAGACTCCTCACTCCTCTGCTCACCTGTCTCTCTAGGGAGATTTTGTCACACTCCAGGTCCTGTCGAGCAGATCTCTCCTGCATGAGCTCTGACCTCAGCTGGTCTACCTAGTAAGGACAGATGAGAGGGGTCAGATTTGGGGAGGGCTAATAATGAACCAGCCAGGTAAACCATATGAGACAGAGAGTAAACAGTAGGATGCCTTCTGAATCCCAGCAATTCTTAGGCAACTAAGAAATCACAGCTTAGTCAAATGGGAAGAGCCACAGAATCGAAACAGGGCCTCCTCCATCTCACCAGGAACTAGCATCCCTTCTGAAGGGAAGCAGCCTGGGCTCAGGTCAGAGTATCCCAGGCTACCAGGATTTCTTGTTCCACTCAAATCCCTGGCTTCTCTCCACCTGGCCCGAAGCAGAGAGACCCTGAAGTAGCACGAGCCATGCACAGATTCAGCAGCCAGAATTCTCCAGATTACAAAGCATGGGAGGTTGGAGGCATTTTTGAAGGTATTGCAGTCAGGGGTGGGCACGGGGGAAGGGTAAGAAAGGACTCACCTGGTCCCGGCCACGAGTCACACGTTCTGTCAGCAGCTCCACGGTACTCCTCTCCTCATCTAACTCTGCTTCCAGCCGTGAGACTTTTTCCTGTGGCATGGGAACAACAGGTTAATTTTGCCCCACACGCTGGACACCAGAATGCTAACCCCCAACCAGGACCCTCCTCCTAGCCTCCACAGACCTTTCTGTCTCACATGTCCCCATAACCAGCTGGTGTGTGCCCCTGCCTGGAGCCACCATGGAAGCTAGCACCCTCTGCTGACCAGGCGTGGCACTGAGGAAAGGGTGGTGATGCCTCCTCTGGTCTCTGCCCCAGAATCTATTCCTCAGTGGGGCAGCCCTAATTCCCTAATGGGAAAACAGTCAGAAGCCAAAGTGCCTGAGCCAAAGCTGAGCTGGAGAGAGTCAGAACCCGAAGCGCCAGGATTCAGATGAAGGAAGTGCACTCAAGCCAGGCAGTCCCATGGAGAGAGACCAAGGGTATGGTCTCTTGGAGACACACTGTCTGGGTCTGAAAATCAGACCTACCACTTCCTAGCAGAAGAGCCATGGTCAAGGTGTTTAACCTCTCTGTGTGTCAGTTTTCCTAGTCTATAAAATGGAGAAAAGACTACCTATTCCACAGAGTTATTCTCAGGATTAAAGGAGTCTCCAGGGGATCCCTGGGTGGCGCAGCAGTTTGGCGCCTGCCTTTGGCCCAAGGCGCAATCCTGGAGACCCGGGATCGAATCCTATGTCGGGCTCCCGGTACATGGAGCCTGCTTCTCCCTCTGCCTATGTCCCTGCCTCTCTCTCTCTCTCTGTGACTGTCATAAATAAATAAAAATGTTTAAAAAATAAAAATAAAAATAAAAAAATTAAAGGAGTCTCCAGTACCTGGCAGATGGCATAACATGTAAGCGTTTAATGCTGCTATTGTCACTGTTATTATTATATTATTACTGCCAAATATAGCAAACTGAAGACCATTATTCACTCCAAAGGGGAGAGGCTACTGCTCAGCTCCAGCCAACTGCTGCCATGCAGACAGCTCAGGATTAGAAGCTCAGTGTTACTATATTTTCCAAATGTACAAAAGGAACCAGAAATCAGAATATATAAATGACACGTATAAATTTCTAAACGTTGGCAATTGATTCAGAGTCATTGAAAGTACTGCGCTCAAACAAAATCCATCAGCTGTGGGCTACCTGCTTTGGGTACCTAGCATAGAAAGGGGGCTTGGAGTGTCCAGCTCCCTTCCCCCACAGAAGTCCCACCTGCGCCCCTCCCCCACCACCCCCTGTGCTGTCACCTCAAGACCCTTCAGCTGCCGGGCCCTGTCATCCTGGGAGCGCTTCTTGTTCTCTGCCTCTTGCTCCAGGCCCTGCAGTCGCTGGGCCAGCAGCTCTTTATCCAGCCTTGCTGTGTCCCGGTCAGCCTGGGATGCCTGCAGGGCCTGCCGGAGCCTCTGGGTCTGAGTGGAAGGGAGAATGCAACTGATGAGAGCTGGGGGTGGGGGTGGGGGGAACAGTCTGCCCTGTGGGGAGCAATGTTTCCTCACTGATGATCTTTAAATCTCCAGAGCACGGTAATAATAAAAGGCTGGCTGAGGTTTAGTCCATTGTCTTCTCTTTGAAGATCTAGCTAGCTTTATTCAACAATTCAGGAATCAGGCAGCATCCTATCTAGCAGGCAGGCAGGAGCTCTTAGTCCATTTTCTTTATTGCTTTAGAATGCTCTACACAAACTAGAATCACTTAAGGAGATTTTAGACAACGGATCCCAGGTCCTAGCCCTAGGAGATATGATTTAAGTGATATGGGCTACAGGCTGGGTACTGGGACTTTTTTTTTTTTTTAACAAAAAGGGATGAACATTAAAAAAAGGGAGGGTTATGTAATCACAAAACAAAATTATAACAAGTTGTTACTGTAAAAGATTGTGAGCGACACATGGGTGGCTCAGTGGTTGAGCATCTGCCTTCAGCTCAGGGTGTGATCCCAGGAACCTGGGACAGAGTCCTGTATCAGGCTCCCCGCAGGGAGCCTGCTTCTCCCTCTGCCTGTGTCTCTGCCTCTCTCTCTATGTCTCTCATGATTAAATAAGTAAAACCTTTATTAAAAAATTCTTTTAATAAATAAAGATTGTGAAGCATTAAAACTAGCCATCATATTTAAAGCACCTACTCTGTGTCAGACATGCCTCGGTTCTGTTACCATATTTCCACTAACATTGCAGTGTTGAGATTTTCAAATTATTTTAAAGATATTATTTATTTATTTATTAAAGATTTTATTTATTTATTCATGAGAGACATGGAAAGAGAGGCAGAGACATAGGCAGAGGAAGAAGCAGCTCCATGCAGGGAGCCCGATGTAGGACTCGATCCTGGGACTCCAGGATCACACCTGAGCTGAAGGCAGATGCTCAACCGCTGAGCCACCCAGGTGTCCCAAGATTTTATTTATTTATTTGAGAGGGTGAGAGAGAGAGACAGACAGAGAGAGAGAGAGAGAGAGCATGAGCAGGGGGGCAGGGCAGAGGGAGAAGCAGATACCCTACTGACGAAGGAGCCAGATTTGGAAGAGGGAGCCAGATGTGGGACTTGATACCAGGACTCCAGGATCATGACCTGAGTCTAAGGCAGCCACTTAAATGACTGAGCCACCCAGGCGTCCCTAGGATTTTTTTTTTTTAATATTTTATTTATACTCTCTCTCAAATAAATAAAATCTTAAAAAAAAAAAAAAAAGGGATCCCTGGGTGGTGCAGCGGTTTGGCGCCTGCCTTTGGCCCGGGGCACGATCCTGGAGACCCGGGATCGAATCCCACGTCGGGCTCCCGGTGCATGGAGCCTGCTTCTCCCTCTGCCTGTGTCTCTGCCTCTCTGTCTCTCTCTGTGTGACTATCATGAATAAATAAATAAAATCTTAAAAAAAAAAAAAAAAAAAGAGGCAGTGACCTTTAAACCAAGGACGTTGGAAGGGTTTCTACCCCCTGCCACTTCTGCTCCTACCTCATCCTGAAGCCGGCTCAGCCCCCCTGAGTTCTTCTCAGCCTCAGTGGCCCATTCCTTGGCCTGACGCTGGGCATCCGCCACCTCCCGCCGGGCCTTCTCCTTGTAATCCTCCAGCTGGGCCTGGAGCTGCTGCAGAGCCTGCTTAGAATCGTTCCCAATCTGCTCCAGCTGGGATGAAAAGAGCCTTTTTAGCACTATACTCTTGTCCTTCCTCTAAACCCAGACCCCCCTCCCCACCCTCCTCTAAGCCCAGACTCCCCCAGATTCTTCTTACTGCTGAAGCCACCCTCCCCAGCTCTCCCCTAGGCCTAGGTCCCTAGTATGGCAAGTAATAATACACATATGGCCTGGGTTCAAATCCTGACTCTACCACTTATTAGCTATGTGGCAAAAGGCAAGTTACTTATCCTCTCTGGGTCTCAGTTCCCCATCTGTAAAATGGGAAGATAACGGTACCTACATCACAAGATTGTTTGTGAGAATTATATTAATTATGTAAACTACTTATAACTGTGTCTGATACAAAGTAAACCTTAAATGACCAAATTTCAACAAACCCAAGATGCCAATGATTGGAAGATGTACCATAAAAAAAAAACAAAAACCAAAAACCAAAAACAAAAGAAACAAACCTGTCAACTGAACTATAACACACAGTCATAAGGCACAAGTCAACTCTGGAGATGTTGGCAATGTGCATTTTAGAACTGACAAAATATGTATGTTTGCTCTAGCTTTAAAAAGAGATTAGGAGGAGAACCTTACCTGAAAAAAATGCAATTTATTTCCTTTTTTTCCTTTCTCTTTGCCTTCCCTCAAATATAAAATTTCACCCACAAAAATCCTGTGTTTAGGTCTTAAAGACATCTAGGAAGAGATCCTAGACCCTTCCTTTCCCTACTCCAAACAGAAAATTCTAGTAATAAAGATTCCTGTGTTCAGGTCTTACAGACATGTAAGGAAGAATCCCAGGAAACACTCCCCAAGGATCAAGACCACCATGGATGGGATATCGGGGTGGACTCTTGTCCACTGAGGGGTAGTAGGAAGGACACCCCTCTCCAAAGATTCTGCCTCCCCAGCAATTAACTTGAGGAAAGCAAACACCACCGACCATTCTGACCCCGACCCTATCCCCCTCCCCCAACGTAAGCTTCATTAAGAGCTAGGCCTCCTCCTAAGAGCCAGGCCACCCCATGCCCCACCTCCTTGTTGAGCTGGCACACAGTCTTGTCCAGCAAGCGCTTCTGTTCCTCCAGCTCAGCCTTGCTCCGCCGGAGCGCCTCCCGCTGCTTCCCCTCCTCCTCTAGGGCCCGGTTCAGTGCTAGCTGCTCCTGCCCTAGGCGGGCCAACCCCCGCTGGGCCTCCTCCAGCCGGGCCTCCAGTGCCCGCTTGGCAGCTGCCAGGCTCCCCTCCTCTTCCTGAGCGGCATTCAGGGCCTCTTCGAGCCGCTGTTTCTCTGCCTGGGAGAGGGGAGACAGAAGTCATTTGGAGGGGAGTAGATGGAAGGGAAGGAAAGCGAGCTATGAAAAAGGTAGGCAGTGAAAACAGGCTCCAAAGGACTAGCAAAGAAATCAAGAAAAGGAAAAGGCATAGGGTGGGGGATAAGAGACAAAAATACCAGCACAAGGGGCAAGACGTTTGCAACAAAGCACACTCCAGGAAATAAGCCCAAGTTTAACATTGAATTGGGAAGACAAATAGAAGCACACCGGGGACAAAACAAAACTGATAGCTGAGGATTTAGCTGGAGTATTGACCCAGGGGTGAGAAGAAGGAGGGCCAGGGGGAAGCCAATGATGTGCAGAGGGCACTGACCTCTAGCCGCTGCACCTTGTCCCGAAGCCTTGCCTCTGCCACTTCCCCGCCCTCTGCCAGGCCTCGGGCCTCCTTTAGCTGCTGTTCCAGACCCAGAATACGCCGTCGGAACTCGTCATTCTCCTCCTGGGTCTCCCGAAGTGTCACTTCCACTGCTGCCCGTCGCTGCCCCAGCACCGCCACCTCTGCCTCTGCTGCCACCTGAGCCTGCGGCCAGTTCAGGGAGTGGCAGCTCAGACCCTGGGGCTCCAGGTCACCTACCGTATCAGGGAAGCCACCCCAAAGAGAGCCCACAACAGTGGTAGTGCCCCTGAGGATCCCACCCCTGCAGAGGAAGTGGGTATCAGCAGGTACAGCCCTGCCACCCCCTCCCTGCCAAACCCTGGCTACTTTAACCACACACCTAGGACAAGGGTCTGGTCTGTACATACCCATGATAGGTCATTTTCCATGCCCTCTGGCTCCTCGGCCCTCCAGACCCCTCAGCCTCCACCTCCTAAGCCCCGGGCCCACTCCCCTTGCCTTGGAAGCCTCTTCACAGTCCTGTCTCAGTTGCTGGAGGGTTTTTTGTAGCTGGAGGTTCTGCTGTTCCAACCCCTGGCCTCGATCAGCCTCAACCTTTAGCTGCTTCTCCAATTCCCGCTCCCGGTGACGCCCAGCCACCTCCTGGTTCTGCTGCTCTTCCTTCAGTTCCTTAAGTTCCTTCTGTGTCTGGCACAGCTCCTAGAAGGAAAAGGGGACAATGGCAAGGCACCAGGAGGCAGCTAGGGCCATCAGACTGCGCAGCAACTGGAACTCTCCTACACTGCTGGGGAAACAAAAGATGGTGTGGCTACTTGGGCAAATGGTCTGACAGTTTCTCAAAAAGTTAATCATAGAGTGACCATATGAATTCCATCCCGAGGGATCCCTGGGTGGCGCAGCGGTTTGGTGCCTGCCTTTGGCCCAGGGCGCGATCCTGGAGACCCGGGATCGAATCCCACGTCAGGCTCCCGGTGCATGGAGCCTGCTTCTCCCTCTGCCTGTGTCTCTGCCTCTCTCTCTCTCTGTGACTATCATAAATAAATAAAAATTAAAAAAAAAAAATGAATTCCATCCCGACACATATTCAAGAGTACTGAAAACATGTTCTCAAAAAACATGTTCACTCGAATGTCCACAGCAGCATTATTCATGAGAGCTAAAATACAGTAGTGACCCAAATGTCCATCGATTGGTAAACAGAGAAACAAAATATGATATATCCATATAGAATATTACTCGGCCCTAAAAAATAATGAAGTCCTGATACTTGCTACAACATTGGGAAGCCTTAAAAAAGATTATGCTAGGTGAAAGAAACCAGACATACAAGGCCATATGTTATAGGAGTACAATTATAGGAAATGCGCAGAACAGGTAAATGCATAGAGTCAGAAAGTAGATTAGTGGTTGCAAACAGCTGGGAAAAGTGACTGCTAATGCAGATGGGGTTCTTTTTTGGGGTGATAAAAATGTTCTGCAATTAAATAGTGATGATGGTTGTATAACTTTGTGTATATACTAAACACCACTAAATTGTACACTTTAAAAGGGTGACTTCGGGGCACCTAGGTGGCTCAGTGGGTTAAACATCTGTTTTTGGTTCAGGTCATGATCCCAGGGTCCTAGGATGGAGCCCTGCATTGGGCTCCCTGCTCAGTGGGGAGTCTACACCCCCATTCATGCTCTTGCTGGCTCTCAAATAAAGTAAAAAAATCTTTTTTTTTTAAGATTTTATTTATTTATTCACAAGAGACACAGAGAGAGAGGCATAGACACAGGCAGAGGGAGAAGCAGGCTCTCCATTGGGAGCCCAATATGGGACTCAATCCCAGGACCCCAGGATCATGCCCTGAGCCAAAGGCAGATGCCCAACCACTGAACTGCCCAGGTGCCCCAGTAAAAAAATCTTTAAAATAAAAATAAAATAAAAGGGTAAATTCTATGTCATGTGAAATAAATGTCCATAAAAAAGAAATCACACGCAGTGAGAGTAGATGAGAGTTTGAATAAAATAGGATTGGTTATTTCAAAAACAAAAGAAAATATGTTGAAAATCAAAACATATTACACAATAAATAGTGGTGCTTCTCTTATTTCTTTTTTTAAAAAGTTAAAATATTGGGGCGCCTGGCTGGCTTAGTCAGTAGAGCATGTGACTCTTAATCTTGGGGTTGTGAGTTTGAGCCCCGCATTGGGTGTAAAAATAAAATCTTTTTAAAAATTAAAATATGAGCTCTGGTTCTAGTTCTTTAGCTATTAGCTACTTCTGAAATTCAGAAAATACCATAATTAGGCTGAAAGTTTATATTTTTTGAGTTTTCAACATATGACACTAACAAAACTAACTATAGAGGAAAAAACAGGACCTCATGGGGTCTACATTGGATGGGGAATATTTTCTCATATGTATGTTGTTTGAGTGAGTACTTAATTAAATACACTGCATATGTGAGATAAATGAAGCACTAGTATTACTTTTTAGCTTTTAAGCTTCATCTCACATAATAAATCACTGAGATTGTCCAGAGGAATGTCCAAGTTTATTATGTCAACTAATACAGCAAACAGACTTCAGACTATCCTTGGTATCTGTTAACTTCATATTAACATAGTAAAAATTTAAGAGCACTTTTCATTTCACAATCACTGAAAGTATATTTGGTTAACACTTTTTTTCTCCACCAAGTATTTGGCATAAGCTTGGACTTTTATTTATCTGGAAAATCATCACTTAGAGCTATACTTCTTTACTCATTTAATAAATATGATTACCTTGATTACAAGTAGGCAGTGTTATGGTAAAGACATGATTAACACACACTGATTAATTAATACTCATTAAATGGGCACCAACTACATATCCAGCATAATGAATCAAAGAACTGTAAACCTAGAAGGATCCTCGGGAGGCCATAAATGCCAGTTCCCTATACTAACAAAAATATTTTCTAAGTTTCTAAATCATCAAAAATAATGAATTGCTTTCTTGTCCTTCATAAACTAATACCAGGAACATGAAGAAATTATTTGTATTCACTTCAATTTGATGACCTTGTCATTTATAAAACACCCATGTATGATATAATATTGAATTCCCTACCTCTAGATTCTATAAGCAGCCCTTGAATTAGATTTGGCTTCCCAAGTAGGTCAGCTGGCTGAGCCAATGCAAATATTCCAGTCTGTGTGATGACGCTTGCACAAGTTAATAAAATGGCATTCTAACTGTAAATGTTTGTTTCATAGACGTAGTTAATGAGCCCATCCCCCTGCCCGCTCCCCTTAAGCCCCCCAATCCCACTTCTAGCCTCTTCCAACAGATCAGCTCTCCCTGTGCAGACCAAATTCCAAGCTTGCAAAAATGACCCTGGAGTTTCACAAATCCATCTAAATGCTGCTCCCCATGAGGTTTCTTGGGAGGCAGCCAGCAGCCTCTGGCTAGAACCCAACCAGAAGTCCTTTCCATTAGAAACATGTATACTCGATGAGAACCCAACTGCATCAGAATGTGTTGGGGAGAGAGATGGCTGAACAGGCAAGGTGGGTCCTGAAAACCAAACACAGGAGGCAGCCACACAGTGTGGAGGTCCTCATGGGTAAGCGAGGTCAGTGCCCATCACCCCATCCTGCCCTTCCATGCCCCAACTCCAAGTGCTTCCTTTTTTTTTTTTAAAGGTTTTTTTTTTCTTTTTAAGATTTTATTTTATTTATTCATGATAGACACAGAGATTGAGAGAGAGGCAGAGACATAGGCAGAGGGAGAAGCAGGCCCCATGCACGGAGCCCAACATGGGACCTGATCCCGGGTCCCCAGGATCACACCCCGGGCTGCAAGCAGCACTAAACCACTGTGCCACCAGGGCTGCCCCCCCACCCCTTTTTTTTTAAGTAATCTCCAATCTTTGCTGTTTAATACTGTTAAGATGTCTTTCATCATTCCCTTACGGTACTATCTCTATCGCTCCAATTAAAATTTCTATCTCCTATACTTTTATTGTTTAACTAAATGTTTTATTTTATATGTCTGTAATACCCAGACATGAGGCTCAAACTACAACCCTGAGATCAAGAGTCTCATGTTCACTGACTGAGCCAGCCAGGTGTCCCTCCAAGTACCTTCTTAAGCTCCTCCATTTGGCGAGTATCTGCAGCACCAGCTCGGGCCTGCCCTAATTCCCTTTGTAAGACCTCTATCTTCTCCCCAAGCTCCTCTTCTATCTCCTCCTTCTCCATCCGCAGCTGCAGGAGTCTGAATCCAGCCAGGTGAATGCAAAGGGAAAGGGAACAAGGTCAGGCCAACTGCCTGGCAGAGGTTAGCAGGACAATGCAAACCACCTCCCCAGAAGCCAATGGACGGCACCCACCCTCGGCACCCACTCTCGGCAGAGTAAAGGGCACAGCATGGGTAGAAAAGCAGGATATAGGAATCCCAGATAAGCATTACTGGGAGAGAGGCAAAGTCCTTACTCCTGCTTAGTGGCTCTAAGTTCATCCTTGTTCTTCTGGAACATGCTCTGCCAATGCCCTGTCTCCTCTGAGGTCTCCTCCAGCTCCTTCTGCAGCTCCCGCACCAGGGTTGACATTTTCTGCCTCTCCACCTCTAATGCAGCATGGTCCTAGGGAAGGAGGCAGTTGGGGGCCAGGAGGCTCCGAGGGAAGAACGCACTTCAGACCAAAGTAGAAGTGTGGAAGGGGAGGATCAGGCCCAGAGGGCATCACACCAGCTACACACCATGATAGCCCAGTGATGCTGGGTGCAATGCTAGCAGAAAGCTCTCCCCAGGTTATAGCTCCACCCCCACCCCACCCCCATCCCTGCTGTCATTTACAGGAAGCCTCCCCTATTTATTTATCATGGTGTTCCTCGTCTGCATTCCCTCTCTGCCCTTGTAGAAGGAGACCTTGTAGGTCTTCTGGCCAAGGTTCTCAATGCATCTCATGTGTGTCTTTTAGAGGGAGTTCCAGTTACGACCAGGAAAGTCCCAAAATACCAAGAGACCTCAAGCCTCTTCTTGGGGGGATGCCCTCTTCTGACAGCCCCTGCTCTGGTCACATGCCTGGGTTGCATCCTGTATACTCCGGCGAAGCTGCTCTGCATCTCGCTGGCACTGCTGCCGGACATGTTCCACCTCCTGGTCACGGGAGGCCACCTCCTCCTTCAGGGCCCCCTTCAGGGCTGTCAGCTCCCGCTCCCGCAGTCTCAGGTGCTCCTCCATCCGCTGCTTCCCCTCTAAGACCTCTTCCAGAAGCTCTCGGGCCTCTAACAGGTCCTGGGGAAATGAAGGTGGAAGAACAGAGGAACTTTATTCAGATCTGCCTGTCTGTTCATTCACTTAGTCCATCAAAAATATGTATTGAGCACTTCATACCTGTTAGACTCAGCACAAGGTGCTCTCTGCCCTCTAAGATGCCCTCTGTTCTGAGTTCTAACCCCACCCCACTATCAAATATGTCTGAAAGCACATTAAGGGGTACCCATAATCAGTTGCATACTGTACATACTCTGGGGACACTGGAGATGAGCAGACTTGAGGGTGCTCTACTGAAAGAAAACAGAGGCCACAGGAGCCATCCTACTGCCTACCTTCATGAGCGCCTCCTTAGCAGGCTCAGGCTCCTGGGCCTGTTTCAGCTTGTCCTGCAGCTCCTTCACCTGGGCCTCCAGCCCACATCGTACCCTTTCACTCTGGTCCACAAGGAGCTTCATGTTCTGGAGCCTAATAATTATTAATAGATAATATCATCACGTGCCACATGTCAAGCAGTTTTCTAAACACTTTACACACATTCATCCATTTCAACGTCCTTCAAGTCTCTGTTCAAATCTTAAGGAGGCCTCCCCTGACCACTTTAATACTGGAACCTGCTCCTCCACTCTTGGCCCTCTGATCTGCTTTGACCTACTCTACTTATCACATTCTCACATGCTACAAATTTTCTTACCTGATGTGTTCATTATTTACTACTGTCTGGCTCCCCCCACCCCTGGGTAGAAACTATGCTTCTAGAGAACAGTGCTCTTCATCTGAATGGTTCATTGGAATCTAGATCAGTGCCTGCCACACAGTATTGATTGCAAAAATACATGCTGAATGATCAATCCTGTGAAGTAAGAACTATGATTAACCTATTTTGCAGATTTAGAGCCTAAAGTAAAGAGGCAAATCCAGGTAACCCAACTTAGGCACTATCATCATCACCAATAGAGAAAGTAAAGAGAGAAAGGTCCTATCTTTAAACTATCTCTGTCTGGGGATCCCTGGGTGGCGCAGCGGTTTGGTGCCTGCCTTTGGCCCAGGGCGCGATCCTGGAGACCCGGGATCGAATCCCACGTCGGGCTCCCAGTGTATGGAGCCTGCTTCTCCCTCTGCCTATGTCTCTGCCTCTCTCTCTCTCTCTCTGTGTGACTATCATAAATAAATAAAGAATTAAAAAAAAAAAAAAAAAAAACTATCTCTGTCTGCCCCTTCTAGCTTCTAGAGATACCTTTCCATGTCTCACCCAGGGGGTACTTCCAACCCTGGCCTTGGTCCCCAAGCAGCCCCATGCACACCATTAGCTGTACTCACTCTTTGGTGCTCTGCTGGGCCTCGCCCTTTCTCCTTTCCAGCAGCTCCTGCAGTTGGCTGCACTCTTCTGCCTTCTCCTGCAGCTGCCGCTCCAGCCCAAGCCGAGATGACTCTAGCTTCGGCCGTTTCTGGAAAAGGCAGGCAGAGTAAAACAGGTGGAGAGTAGGGAAAGCCTCTCAGAAGGACCAGGAGTGATGCAAATGTCTAACGTTTACTGATACTTACTACATGACAGGCACTGTACTATGGACCCGGTGTTTCTTATCTGCAATGTAATCCTCTTAACAAGCCTGGGGACTTGTGATGGTTTAAAGTATGTCCACTAATTCTCTGACATTCCTTTCAAAGGGTAAAGCCTCTCCCCTTGAGTATGGGCTGGACTTAAGGACTCTTCTAACAAACATAAGGAACTCCAGTGACTAGTCCTAAAAAGGCACTGCGGCTTCCTCCTTACCTTCTCTCTGGGATCATTCACCCTTGGGGAAGGTAGCTGCCATAACGTGCAGACACTCAAGCAGCCCCATGAGGCGGTCCACACAGCAAGGGAATGAGGCCTCCAGCTAACACCCACTGTCTTCTAATGACTACAGTCCCAGCCAATACCTTGACTGGAAACTCGTAACAGCTAAGCTGCTTCCAGATTCTGAGCCCTCAAGACACCAGGAGATGACTGCTTCAAACTGCTCCAAACTGCTAGGTTTTGAGGTAATTCATTACACAGCCACAGATAAATAACATAGTACAATTATCATCCCCACTTTACAGTTAAGGAAATAGTGGCTTAGAACATGTAATGGACATGCCCACGAAACGGACACAGCCAACAGTTACCAGGATTTGAACTCAGTTTCACTCCACAGCTGACTACTTAACTGGTACACTATACTGCTTTCTAGGAAATAAGAGGAGTTACAATTCGACATGTACTGAGTACTAACTACATGTAAGAGACAATACTGTGAGAGGTGGGAGCAGTATTTTTTTAAACTATTTTATTTATTTTATTTTTTTAGACAGAGAGAGAGAGAGAGAAGTTGGGAGAAAGGGCAGAGGGAGAATCCCAAGCAGGTTTCATGCCCAGCACAGAGCCCGACACAGGACTCAATACCACGACTCTGAGACCATGAACTGAGCTGAAATCAGAAGTCAGACACTCGGGCGCCTGGGTGGCTCAGTGATTGAGTGTCTGCCTTTGGCTCAGGTTATGATTCCGAGGTCCTGGGATCAAGTCTCAGATCAGGCTTCCCACAGGGAGCCTGCTTCTCCGTCTCTGTCTCTCTCTGTGTCGCTCATGAATAAATAAATAAATCTTTAAAAGAAAAAAAAAGTCAGGTGCTCAACCGACCAAGCCACTCAGGTGCCCCACGGTTATGTTTTTTATTTATTTTTTATTTTTTATTTTTTATTTTTTTAAATATTTTATTTTTTAAATTTTTATTTATTTATTTATTTATGATAGGCACACAGTGAGAGAGAGAGAGAGAGAGAGAGAGAGAGAGAGAGGCAGAGACACAGGCAGAGGGAGAAGCAGGCTCCATGCACCGGGAGCCCGACGTGGGATTCGATCCCGGGTCTCCAGGATCGCGCCCTGGGCCAAAGGCAGGCGCTAAACCGCTGTGCCACCCAGGGATCCCGGTTATGTTTTTTAAAAGGAAGTTCACAGACTTTAGCATAAGGCTGATCTGAATTTTAAAATTCCTTCTCTGTGACTTACTACCTTAAGCAATCACTTAACCTCTCTGATCTTTAGTTTTCTCATCATGAAAGGGCCCACAACACCTACTTTACAAGAACACCATAATTACTACATATTCCCAGAGAGCACCTGCTACCGGAAGCATACTCAATAGGAGCATCTAGGGGCTCAGGTGGTTAAGCATCTGATTCTGGCTCAGGTCATGGTTATGATCTCGGGGTCCTGGGACTGGCTCCCCACTCAACGGGGAGTCTGCCTCTCCCTTTGCCTCTGCCCCTTCCCCCACTCATGCTCTCTCAAATAAATTAAGTACGTATACTCAATTAATGATGGTACTGCCATCATCATGACACCAGTGAAAAGGACTGAGGTAGCTATGTGCTCGAGGCATCCACAACTAGTGAGCACAAAGCCAGGACAAAAACTTCCAAAGGAAATGAATGGAAGAGGTCAGAGCCCCGATGAATGTGCTCTTCTCCCCATGCTCCAGAGAACCCAAGAAGTCCTTGGTGGGACCAGCACACGCTCTTGTCCCTGTGTCACAACATACGAGTGTGCATCCCATTGCTTAGAAGTGCAGCCGAGGCCACAGTTTCTCCCGTGTCCTGTATGCCTCCTGCTCCTCCAATCTCCCCTCACCTTCACCTCCTCATCCAGTTTCTGCTGTAGCTCCTCCACTTTTTGGCTGAGCTCACTCTGCCCAGTCAGGCCCTTAGCAGATCCAGAAGTCATCTGCCAGAGACAGGGTGGGAAGGAATGGGTCAACATTCAGACCCCAGACCCCAGAGGCCCAACCCTGCCTCCTGCTCCCACCAGGAGATGGCCACTCACCACCAGAGGCTGCATCTGTTCCAGCACCAAATTGACCTTCCTCCTCACAGAGGTTTCGGTTTCTGAGCTTCTGGAGGATAAAAGGTTAGAAACAAAGGCTAAGGGAGGGAAGAGGTAGCAGAGATGAGGGAAGGAAGAGCTAAAGTCAGGGAAGATAGGGAATGAAGCTAGGAGGAAAAGAAGGGAGGCGTGTGACTGTGCTGTTGAGAGGGCCCCCACTCACCCCTCCCTCAGGATGCTATAGATAGTGGCCTTCACATGGTCCACACTGCCCGGTGGGGCCGTCTCCTGCTGGTCTCGGAGAAGGTCTGGAGTTGATTTGAACTGCAAAACATAAATCCAAGAAATAGGAAGATTAAGTCAGAAGCGTGTGTGCAGTTCAGATAGCGCAGAAACAGTAGGTAGGAGACGAGGCCCTCCAAGCATGCTGAACAAGCTTCAAGTGGGGGAAAAGAGGCAACACCGGTGAGGCTTGAGCAGCAGGCCCAGGAGAGGTCCTAGCAGGGTACACCTCTCACTATTTTTTTTTAAGATTTTATTTATTTATTCATGAGAGACAGAGAAAGAGAGAGAGGCAGAGACATAGGCAGAGGGAGAAGCAGGCTCCATGCAGGAAGCCCGGAGTTGAAGACAGACACTCAACCACTGAGTCACCCAGGCATCCCTACATCTCTCACTGTTCCTGCAAGCCACATTCTATTTGACAAGCAGATTTCAACTAGCTGTGAGCTCTGGGACAAGTTACTTATTACTAACGACAGTTAACATACTAGAATTTGTAAATAAACAGGCTTAACTTTGCCTCCAAGAAGTCATTCCCCACTCACTTAAACTCCTGAGTGGGAGACAAAGGTAGGAGACTCCTGACAAGAGCACCAAAAGCTGTTCATCTTACCAGGCCTGTCTTACTTATGCTACAGACCTAGCAAATACTAGTAACATGATTCAGAGCTGTAACAAGTAACTCTCATGCTGTGAAGGCAGATTTCATAGTTAGTTCCATTTCCATGGAAGTATCTTTTTTAAAAAAAAATATTTTATTTATTTATTCATGATAGACACAGAGAGAGAGAGAGAGGCAGAGACACAGGCAGAGGGAGAAGCAGGCTCCATGCAGGGAGCCCGACGTGGGACTCAATCCCGGGTCTCCAGGATCACGCCCTGGGCCAAAGGCAGCCTCTATACCGCTGAGCCACCCAGGGATCCCTCCATGGAAGTATCTTGTACACATGAATACCACCTATGAAGTAGATGGATAAAGTGGAGGACAAAAGTTGAAACTTTCTGCCTCAAGTTATTTAAATTGGCAAGGGGTTCCAGGGCTATTGGGTCCCACAGAGGAATGAGGTCTGACCTGTAGCATGCCAGGGTCCCAGGCTCTCCCCCGTGGCTCCTCAAAACTCTGAAGAACCCAGTCCTGGGTCTGACGGGAACAGCTAAATCCACCAAGAGGGCCCTGATTCTGGGATGACTGTTTGGAGTTGCCCATGTGGCTGTCACGCTTTGTGCTAGGAGTCCAATGGGTAGGGAACTGATGTTCTCGTTCATCAAGGGTATCCCGTGGGAGCCGGTTGTCCAGGCTTTGGCTCCGCTTGCGTTGTTCAGGGGGCAGTGTCCGCATGCGCCGGCCAGTGCGGCCCCGGGCCTGCCCACCCTGGCGACTATCAAACTTGTTGATGAGTGAGTCCACTGAAGACAGGGGAGCAGTGTCAATAGTGCTCCCTGGGGAAGCTACTTCAGGGGCCAGCTGCAGCAGGCTAGTGCTCCTGGTGCTCGGACTCACAGGGGCAGGGCCTTTCAGTGATGCCTGGGACTGGGATCGGAGTAGCCTTCCATTCCAATGGGCCCCAAGCTCCTCATCAGACATGCTGCCCTGTGAGCGGGCAGGAAATTCCTTGGCATGAGAGTAGGTGCTTTCAGGGAGTTCAGAGTCAGAGCTTAGAGCTCCTGGAGGCCCTCTGTTGTTGGTCCCCTTGATCTGGACCCCAAAGGAGTCACTACCTTGCTCCCCACTGTTGAGCACCACAAAGGGCTGCCCAGCAATGCCCTGCACACGCACAGCGACTCCATAGGTATTGGCTCTAGCATCCTTAGCAGGACGTCGTCCACCACGACGCAGGGTGTCCATCTCTGCATTACCCACTGGCTCTGTGATGAAGCGAATCTGGACTCCATGGTCTACAGGGCCCCGGGGCTCAGCCATGGTGGATGCCTGCTCCATGAATGGGAGGGATCCTAGAAATTTAAGAAAACAGTTAAAGCTGAGAGACTGGTAGTAGAAACCCAGAAACCTCCACCTATTTGGCTTTTGTGTGGCTTATTGCCTTGTCATTCCTTCTACATAGAACAGTGGTCTTCATATTTTATTTGAGCAGCAGAAATACCTCAAGGGCCTATGAAAACACAAGACAACTGGACCTTATCACCATAGTTTCTGATTCAGTAGGTCTGTATTTGCATTTCTAACAAGTTCCCAGGTGATACTGATGCTGCTGGTCCAGATTTTGAGACCCATTGACTTAGAAGAATCCATTTCTTCTTATACAGTCCTAGGGACCTGGCTTTGTCAAGAGTTTAATGATTTTGTTTGATCTTCACACATACACATATACTACGGTGTGCCTCCTCCAAACCCAATCAAGGCAGAACCCAAACCCCACCTAACATATCGCTATCCCAATGAAGAAAAGCAGCCCTCTACTCCCAGAGCCTATTTAAAATACAGAAGACCCCCCCACCCCAAGGTATGCCATCCCATTTCTGGGAGGACAGCAGTGATGCCACTTGGAACTAAGGGCTAAGGACAGGCAGGGGAGAGTAACTACCTTTCTATTGTGCATCTTCTGTCCCTTTTAAATCTGGAACCATGTAGATGTATTGCTTATTCAAAAAAAATTTAAATAACATTGAAAAGAGTGTCAGCCTAAGAGGTCCTAGGACAGGCAGACTTGTCCCACCTGAAGGCCAGAGCCAGGACCACCCACAGGCCAACTCCTCCAGCTGGTGTTAGCCTAAGATTAGGGTTGGCAAATGGAATATATTCCAGGTATGTTCTGGCTCCAAGAACTGGGAAGGGCAGGTTCTCCTTGAAGCAAATAAAAACTCCAGCTTCCCCAGCCCTGCAACTAATCTCCACCACAGCCTAGCACCAACCTGGAGGAGGAGCATCCAATGAGCCAGTCAGACACACAAACATACCCAGTTCAATCTCCCAGTGGAGCTCTGGGCCAAGAAAATTTGGCAAGGCCCCCTTCAGAGGCTATAGACTTGCTAGGAAGGTGAGAGGGGATGGAGTGGCCCTGCTCCAGGTGAGAATGGGGTTGGTGGGAAGAACATTCCTAGCATTCTCAGCCCTTCCACTCCAGAAAAAGGAACCGGGAGGGAGGAGCCCTTATTGGCAATGGTTCTTCTTTTTGGTTCGAGAGACTCAATTTGAGAGACTGATGAAAGTAATGCACCCACCCCCACTACTGCCCCCCAAGAAACAGTCCACACAGACTTTTACCACAGACTCTCAAGAGGTTCACGAACACCTCCAAGCCCACCCTGAACTAAAGGATCCCTGTCCTTCCACCATTCCAACATTGGGGAGGACTTTAACCAACCGTAGATACTCCAAACAAAAGGATAATTGGTTGGCAGGGTCCTTTTTTTAAAAAAAAATTTTTTTAATTTATTTATGATAGTCACACAGAGAGAGAGAGAGAGAGAGAGAGAGAGGCAGACACATAGGCAGAGGGAGAAGCAGACTCCATGCACCGGGGGCCCGATGTGAGATTCGATCCCGGGTCTCCAGGATCTCGCCTTGGGCCAAAGGCAGGCGCTAAACCGCTGCACCACCCAGGGATCCCGGTTGGCAGGGTCCTTTGTTAGAATGGTAAGAGAATGGATCAAGAAAGAAGCTCTGAGGCAAAGGGATCAGTTATCCAAACCACTCATCCAGTAAAAAAGGAACCTAGCCCTGCTCTTCATTAGATATATACAACCTTGCGCAATCACAACTTTTCTGAGCCTCAATTTCCTCACTTGTAAAATAAGTATAATGATAATACCTAAAAAGGTATTATCTGTGAGAATTAGACAATAATAATTACATGCATATTCAGCTGTAAAAATTTTATCATGTTCCGCACTTCAGATTCTTGCATTTAATTTACTTAGGTTCCACTTTAATAAAAAGAGGGAAAACAGGAGCCCCTGGGTGGCTCAGTCAGCTAAGCATCAGACTCTTGGTTTCAGCTCAGGTCATGATCTCTCGGTCATAGGATGGAGCCCCATGTTGGGCTCGGCATTCAGCATGGTGTTTGCTTCAGATTCTCTCCCTCTCCCTCCCACTCACTCACTTTTTTTTCCTCTCTCTCTCAAATAAATAAAATCTTTTAAAAAGGAGGGGGCAAACACGACAAGATATGAAACATGAAACATACCTAGCAGCATGACTATGTCTGTTACAAAGCTGACAACCAACATTATCCTGCATACATGCTGTTCCTTTCAGCAGGACCTTCCTTATTTCAAGTCCTTCACAGAAGGATGTCACTTCCTTAGAGCCTTTCTCAAAGACCTTCTCCCACAAACTAGGTCAAAACCATGTTATATGCTCTACACTTGTCCTTCAATGAATTTGCCTCAGTTTATTATTTTTTTAAAGATTTCATTTTTAAGTAATCTCTACACCCAATGTGGGGAATTTACAATCCCAAGATCAAGAGTTGTGTGCCTCTGCCACAGTTTATTTTTATATACTTATCAGAGTGATGACTGTTTCCTGTCTGTCTCTCCTACTAGATTATAAACTCCCAGAGGGCAAAGAACACAGCTCTCAGCTGACTCCTGTGGCCCCACGGCCTGGTGACACAGCATGCATCAATAAATATTTGTTAAAGGTTGTATCCTGAACCAAGGCAGACTTGCACAGCAGTGGTGAGATTTACCCAGTGATCCCTCACAGCCATTTATCATTTGCTCTCATAACTAGACCTCTCTTCTGCCCCATTCATAATTTTGGAACCATGTGCCTAGACTGCCAGCTCTCTGAAGTCACATGATTTATTCATAATACAGCTCTACTCTGTCAGTACATCTACTGATCTTCCAGATTCAGGTCAAGGAGCTCCCAGGCTAGGCCCAGCAGAGTGTATAGCCCCTCACTCACCCAAGGACACCAAGTTGTTCAGAGGTAGGGCTGAACGTGCTCCCCAGGTCCCAATGACTCCCTAATTTCCAAGGGAATGGTAGTCCCAGAACAGGTGGTAAGGTTGAAGGAGGGTTGAAGTGATCTTTGGGGTGAGTCGGGAAGCAGGGCTCTAAATGATTCAACATGGAAAACCCGAAACCTATCCGCCTTTAGTTACAGAGGACAGTGGGGCGTGGCCTGGGGTGCAGCTCCAAGGTCTTGCGTAAGCCCCAGAGGCAGGTAAACAGTGCCCTAGTGCCAGGAAACTTGGAGTACTGAAGCTTCGCTCTCACAGCCTGCTCCTGCTCTTCCCTCCTCTGGCAGGCAACCAGGGCACTCCTCACCAACTATGCTCTAGGAAGAGCCCAGGCCACAAGTTAATTTAACTTCATCTTCATCTGTCTGCCTCTTGCCATTCCTGCCTGTAGGGAGAGGAAGCATACTGCGCACCTGTATCAGGCAGCCACTTTTCCCTGGGTTACTCATTAGCCTGCCCTGCCCCAATTCCGTCACCTCTGGCCCAGCCATAAGCATCTGGCTTCCAACTGGGAGTGACAGTCCCTGGGCTTCTAGCAGAAAGTGGGGGTGGGGTGGCAGAAAGTTAGGGTGGGGTGGTTTGGCATGTGCAGAGGAAGAACTGATATACGCAGGGCTAGATGCCACATAATCAGCAGATTTAGAAAATGGAAGAATGAGAGGTATAGAAATTAGACTCTTCAGAGGTAACAAGGGAAGTAAATGGTTAAAATAGAAAAGGACAGTTCAGTGACCTTGATCAGTTGGCTATTTTCTCAGAAAGAGTTACAAAGACAAGATGGTTCCCCATGGATAAAAACAAAAACAACAACAACAACAACAAAAACACAAACACTCCAAGTGGACTCCTGGCCCAGTCCACTGAAAAAAGCAGAAACCTGAGAGCCAGGCTAGAGCAGCTTGGCCAGTGGAGGAAAAAACACAATGACAAACTGGGCCCTGCAAACTGGCTGGACTGGTTTGAGAGGCAAGGGGAAGGGGAGGGCCAGGGAGACTCCAGTGGCAGCTCATAAAGCAGACCAGAGAAATTCCACAGTACAGAGGAGGCAGGGGGCAAAACCATGGGCAAGGACTGTCCAGCCGAGATGCCAAGGCCAAGGCCCTGAGGGAGGAGGCAGAAGGTGGAGAGGAACAGGGAGGAACAGAAGGGAAAAGAACCTGGTGAGTGACAGGCCAGCAGGTGACAGGAAGACTCTGTGTCCCCTACCCCTCCCTCTCAAGTTTCCCCAGTTGCATCCCACACTTGCCTAGGCCAACTCCCTGGCCCTCAGTTCTCACCTCCTTGGCACGAAGAGAAGCAGCCCTACCTTTTCTTCACCTCCCACAGGGCTGATAGCATGCAGGTCAGCCTGGGGAAAGAAGAAAGGGTTCTGGGAAGCTAGAATCCTCTTAGGGTCAGGCAAATCTCTGGATTAGCAGTCTTGTAGGGCCAGCCCCCCACTCCTAAATATCAAGGAAGAAAGAAGAGGTGCAGAGGCACGTGTAGGCAGCCTGCGGACAACATAGCGGTTGCTAATTATTTCCCAATTACAACCACTTTCCTCAGGCAGGGCATCAAAGGGGCCAAGCTAAGACTGGCTCTCTGGTTCCTTATGTGCCTAAGGCAAGGAAATCTGCCTCAGAAGTCTTGTCTCAGCCCCAATGTGCAGCTCTCATCCAACCTGGAGACCTAGAGGTGCTAGTTCCCCTAGTCCTGTGGTCTCCAAGGGAGTCCTGTCTATTTCCCACACCACTGGTGCCTACTGCCAGTCTGACAGCCATCGTGGTCAGGCGGCTGGGCATGCCATGTGGGGTTTCAAGGAGTAATGGGGATCTTCTGGGAGGCTTCAAGGAAGTTGGTTACGCTCCCAAACCTCACCCAATGGCCCCATTCTAGAACCACAGAAGGAGGCATGTGTGCTTGGGGAGAGGGGGTTTGACATTAGCCCCAGAAAGAGGCCTCATTAGAAAGTATTTTCACACATTTCTAGGCCTAGGGATCTCTACTTCCTCATATCCCTCTCTTGGAGAGCACTCTCTCAAGAGGAAGAAGGGACAATTCTCCCAGGTATCAAAGCAAAGGCAGACAGAAACTGAAAGGTTTAAATAGTTTCAAAGCGATGGGGGTGCCTACTTGTTCTGCCCCTCAGCCTCTTCACCTATAGGTGAATGTTAGAGCAAGATACCACCACGACTCGGGGACATCTCAGAGCCTGAAAGCAGGTGTCAGCGCCAGCTCATAACGGGCGGGGGCGGGGGCGGGGGGGGGGCACGGGACCTCAGGGCAGCAGCACTGGACACCTTCCCCCTGATGTCTGAGCCTCACGCAGCAGCCCCCCTGGACGCCTTCCCCCCAGGTCTCTGCCCTCAGGCAGCAGCCCCCCTCGCCCAGCTGAAACTAACTCCTTCCCCCTAGCACTGCGGTCCCCGAGAGAAATTCCGCCCCTGGGACGGGCGTCTGACCTCCAGCGATAACCTGGCCCCGAGACGCTTTCCTGTCCGAAGAGCAGCCTTGGTCTCAAGTGCCCTCCCCGACACGGTCCCTAGAGTCAGTGCTCCCCCCACCGCCACCCCGCACCCCTCTCCAGGGCAGCACCTGTGCCCAGAGGAGGGCATCTCACGCCGCCTCGCCCCTCGCCCCCCAGGCCCGCTCGCCTCTTGGGTGCCCTCGCCCCTCCGTGGTCACTCACCCCAGTCGGGCTCCGCGCTCGCGGGCTCCGGCCGGGGCCGGGGCCGGGGCCGGGGCCGGGGCTGGGGCTGGGGCCGGGGCTGGGGCCGGGGCCGGGGCTGGGTCTGGGGCCCGAGCTCCCGCTGCCGCCGAGCTGCAGCCGCGGCACTGCACCGGCTGTGCCCGGGCCCTCCCCTGCGGCCCTCCCCTGCGGCCCTCCGCGCTCCCTCCCCCACCTACCTGTTACGCCCCCCGGAGCCCCGCCCCCGCGGGCCGTCACCCCCCCCCCGCCCCGCCTTCCCCTTCCTCGGGTTGGTCCGCTTCCCGCGAGGGGCGGGGCGCTCGCCGTCGGGCCTCGCGGCGGGGGTCCCAGGCCGGGTCACGTGGGCCGGGGGGCAGGGGCCGCGGGAGGCCCTCTTGGGGGCGCGGGGCTGCGCGGGGCTGCGGCGTGTGGCTGGGAAGCCCCAGGCTGGGCATCCTCTCGGCGGCGCTGGGGAACGGCCCTCCTCCTCCGTTCAGGCCGCTTTCCGCCCTCACCTAGCCCGCGTGACCCAGGTCGTCTGCTGTCCTCCGCAGGGGAGCTCCCCGGTCCTCGGACGCCGGAGCCCCGCACTCCAGCTCGCCGCTCCTCCCCAGCTCTCCCCAGCCTCAGCGCAGCCCCCAGTCCTCTGGCCTCCGTAGATCGTGGTCCAGCCTGATACCTTTTCCTCTGTGGGTTTTTTTTTTTTTATCATTTCCCAAATTACATACTTAAATTCTTTAAATCGTATTCATCGTTTGTCTCCCGTCCCACGTTAAGTGCCACCAGGGAAAGGATCTCTTGTTCTGTTCGCTGATTCCCCAAATGCCTGCTACTGGGACCAGCACACAGGAGGCGCTTAATTTGCTGAATGAATGGAAACTGGGTAAACATCAGTGTAAGTTTACATTGAAAGGGGATGTAAATTTATAACGAATAAGAATGACCCTCGCTCTAAACAAAAGGGGACTCAACCCCAGACTGTGAATCCATTGTAGAGCTGAGCCGTTCCAGATGAGGAACTGATCTCAGGCCCTAGAAGAGTAGTCAGGTCAGGGGTGCTGAGCAAACTACGCTGACTGTGGTTAAACAGCATTAAAGTTGCCTTCCTAAGATTTTAACCGTTGAGATATGTAAAAAAGGGATTAGTTTACCTTGCTGGGCTCTGCATAGTATTCCTAACAAATATTTATTGTGTACCTATTTAGGATTGAAAAGGAATCTTAAATGCAGCTGGCAGTCTGGTGCGCATGCTGACGTTCATTTCTGCCCCCGTCCTTCCGAAGCTAGGTGTGGGTCCTGGAGGGTAAAGTCCACCTACCAGTTCCTCAACTAGGATGCGGAGTCTTTGCATTCCAAGGGAATCATTACACCGAGATTAAAGTAACCAAACCGGCCAGAGCCTAGGGGAGGAAACTGCAAAAAGTTGTGGGGGTGGGGAGCGGAAGAGGAAGTATCCCTCCAGGACTTGTTATCTCCAGACCACTGGGAAGATTAAAAAAAAAATTGAAATGGGAGATTGTTAATTGACCCAGATATTGGAAAAGTGGAACCTCCTCAAGTCTCATGGGTAACACCTTAATAATTAGGACACTTATTATATTTGTAGTAAATATAAAGTTAGGGTGGCAAAGGAGACACCCTACTCCAGCACCCTGGACACAGATTACGAGGAAAACCAGGAGGCCAGAGTCTCCATCTGTGTCATCTGTTCCTCAAGAAAGCAATCTCAGAAGGACACCATCATCAGGCATAGGTAGTAAAAGTAACATTAAGGGGTTTTTTTCCAGAGTTTGTGGTATCTTCTTAAGAAATGTTACAATTTGGGATCCCTGGGTGGCGCAGCGGTTTGGCGCCTGCCTTTGGCCCAGGGCGCGATCCTGGAGACCCGGGATCGAATCCCACGTCAGGCTCCCGGTGCATGGAGCCTGCTTCTCCCTCTGCCTGTGTCTCTGCCTCTCTCTCTCTCTCTCTCTCTCTCTCTCTCTCTCTCTGTGACTATCCTAAATAAATAAAATATTTAAAAAAAAAAAAAAAGAAATGTTACAATTTGGGAAAATTGGCCAGTTTATAAATATGGCAAAGGTAGGAAAGCAGAGCAAATACAATACTCAGAAGAGGGAATAAATTACATTGATATATATTCAAGTGGGTAATTGTACTTTTTGTGAAATGGTATAAAAGAGAAAATCCAGGGGTCCCTGGATGGCTCAGCAGTTTAGCGCCTGCCTTCAGCTCAGGGCGTGATCCTGGAGTCCCAGGACTGAGTCCCATGTTGGGCTTTCTGCATGGAGTCTGCTCCTTCCTCTGCCTATGTCTCTGCCTCTCCCTCTCTCTCTCTCTCTCTCTTTGTCTTTCATGAATAAATAAATAAAATCTTAAAAAAAAGAAAAGAAAGAAAAAAAAGAAAATCCTAAGTAAATTGGAGAAGTTTTCACCAAGAAGTGATTTTGGAACCAAATTCCTGTCCTACAGTTCATTCCTGGGAAACCCTGAGTTTTCCAGGCAATCACTACTACCACTAACAACTCTACTGAAATTACTGTCTTAAAGATTACCTGTTAATCTGTGGCCAGTTCCTAAACAGCAGCAGGGAAGACTGCATAGAAAGAGTAATAAAGATAAATAACTGGAAGAAGGTGATGCCATTGGCTGAGATTGAAGGACTGGAGACCGGAGGGACTTGGGGTAGACCCAGAAGAGGAAGTAGACAATAAATTAACTTTGGAATTTGCCGTGTTAGAGAAGTAGGTGGGACATCCACTTATCCACACGCACACAAACATACAAAGTAGGAAATGAAGCTTAGAAGTAAGGCTAGAAACAGATCTAAGACTCATTCTCCGGGATATGCAAATTTGCCAAGAGGACCAAAGAACAAATCTTGAGAAGTAGGGGATAAATGGGGAAAACACAAAAGTCAGTGATGGAGAATTCCGAGATAGGTGGAAAAGTCCATGGAAGAGAGCTGTTGAAGTAGGAGAAGAAATGGGAATTTAACATTTTGAATGTATCACTGATCTTCCAGATATAAATCTCACCAGAGGGCAGACCCTCAGCTCAGACTTTAACAACAGAAGCATATCAAGAAAAGAGAAGGGGAAAAGGTATCTTGACTTAAAGATAAACAGGCTAAAAGGGGAAGTTTTATGTTTGTTTAATTTTGTTTTTAGGGAGGACAGACTTGGCTATATTTTGAGAATAGGCCAAAAGAGTGAGCAAGATGCAAGAAATAAAGGGGAGAGAGTGTGTGAGCAAGCAGTCCAAACCTGAACCTACAGGGAAAGGTGAAGTCTCTGTTCTGGAGCTTAAATTGGAAGACCAGGTAAGGAATGGGGAGTTGAAGTTGAGTCGGATCACTTTGGTTCACCACCTTGCACAACCTACCAAAAAGAAGGGTTATTCTGAGGACTGAAGATTTTGTAAACCAGTTTTGGAGCTATTGGAATTATCTACAAACCTGCAGAAGCATACAATAAGTGCCAAGTAAACGGTTCAAATGAAATACTACCAGGAAAGCCTCCCTTTCAACTAAAAGAGATGGTATCTAATCTGATTGTTGAGAAAACAGGTAGGTGAAGGGGGAGGAGGAATGAGAGCCAGATATTGCACAAAGGCCCTGGGGTAAGAAAGCATAATGTTTGTTGTGGGAATTGAGAGGAGCCCCTACAGGCTAATCAAAGAGACTGGGACATAGTGAGAAATAAGACTAGAGAGGTACATTCTGGTAAGTCTTAAAAATAAGGGTAAGGAATGTGGGCTTTATTTGTAATGGAAAATGTTGAAGTTTTTTGAGCAAGAAGGTGAACAGTACTTAAGAGGGTTAATCCAGGTCAATATGATAAATGCAATGGCAAGGCTTGGTTGAGGTGGCAAGCCCTACACTGGAGTGGTGGCAAAGGGAGAGAAAGGGACCACTCACCTGATGTCCCTTAGCACACTTCTCATCATTTCTTTCTGGAGTTTTGTTTACAAGTATTTTGCTCTTCAAGAGCAATAATAACATGCAATTATACTAACACTTGGAGCTTTTCCTGGTTGAGTAAGATTTCTATTATGGGTGTTGTTAGGGAAGATAATAAGAAAGGGTCACTTTATGTACTCACTTGATATACTCTTCTAGCCTTTGGGTTAAGGATCTCCAAGAGTTCCCCAAAGATATTTCATTTCTCTGTTCCATCCACTCTTTCCACAGAGATTTTATAAGTGGACATCATTGAGGCTGAGCACTGAGTCAGGAGTCAGAGATCTGTATTCTGATTTTACTTCTGGGAAATCCACAATATTAGTCAAGTCTCCTAAAATCTCTGGGAAGGAGCTTTGTCTGAAAAATTAAGAAAATGATCCCAGATTATATAATTACATTGTTTCCTTTGAGCTTCTTGGGGGAAAAAGAGTCATATTCTGTCTTCCAGCTCCTCCCTTATCATGGGCTGGGAACATGAGGATGTATAACCATATCTGATTTTTAACAGGGTAACCGTTTGGGACAAAGAATTCCAAGCAACCTTTTCAGTCTAATCAGTCACTCCCTAACAAGGGAGAGCCTAATCTCCAAGCTTCTCCTGTAGTCCTACACTCACCCATTTGTCCTCCTAGCTGCCCCACCTCTAAAGCTCTGAGCAACCAAATTCCAGTATGTCCAAAGTCTCCAGTAGACGTTCAAAATAAAAGTATCATTTAAAAGAAAAAAAAAAAAAGGGATGCCTGGGTGGCTCAGCGGTTTAGCGTCTGCCTTTGGCTCTGGGTGGAGCCTGCTTCTCCCTCTGCCTGTGTCTCTGTCTCTCTGTCTCTCATAAATAAATAAATAAATAAAATCCTTAAAAAAAGAGAAAAGAAAAGAAAAGAAAAGAAAAAGAGCAAAAAGGCTACATATTTCCAATTCCAAGTGAAATGAAAAGGAACAGATTCATTCTGCATAATTTTTCTTTCTGAGTTGTCAAGGCGCTGTCCTGAGGAGAGCGCCAGCTTGCCTCCACACACCCAAACAACAGCTGATTCCACCCTCCCATCCTGCTTTCCTTTTCTCAGCAGTGAAGGAGGCAGAGAAGCTTGGCAGCTTAAACCTGTACACACTTTCCTGAAGCCCCAAATCCTCTCCCAGTCCACTGTGGCAAGAGGTTTCAGCAGGGTCCCAGCAATTGCCGGATTTGCTGAGATTTTTTATGTGATTTTTTTTTTTTATGTGTATCTCAAATGCAGAGAAAGGGAAGATGATATATGGACATAGCACTGAAATCAGAGACAAAATACCTGGAGTAGGAGCCATGGAGATCCTATGGCTCAGATTTTCCTTTGACAAAGAGTCTGTCATCAACTACCAGTATCAGAGATAAGGCCCCACTCTCCCCAGGGCAGCCCCTAGTTGATAACTAGGCATGATATGGGGATTAAGGCTTGGCCATTTCTGCTCACTATTGGACTTATCTATCAGACACTCTTGGCTCTGGAACTTTCCATTTGGTTGACTCGAGCTTGGAAGGATCTGCATCATGGCTTGAAGTTCTCCTTGCCCAATTTTGCTTCCTACATCCTTTCCTCATAGGAGTATCAGATCTGAATCCTCTCTGAAAGCTTTCTGTACCCTTTCCTGCTTCCTCACAACCTTTTCCATTCACAGGCATTAATATCCCTGAACCTCTTGCACTCCTAGTTTTGCCTCAGCATCTGCTTCCCAGACCACCTGAGTTGACTCAAGTTGTTTCCAGGAGTGGTCTGAAAAACCAATCAGATAAGTTGGGGAACTGCATTATTCACTGCCTAGCTGGCAATAAGAACCCTTCCCAGATAGTATGTGGGCTATAGATAATCTGACACAAGATGGTGGCCCAGTTGTTCTCACTGATGGTGAAGTGAGAAAATGTTTCTGTGGTGTAACAATTCAGGCATATGGGGTAGGCAGAGGAGTAGAAGTGAATACAGAGACAATGGAATTGGCTGGCTGTTACTGAGTTGCATTGAGCCCTGCCAAGAGATAAAAGCTGAGAGCAGTTACCAAACATTGAAAATTAACTGTGAAGGCCAGACAGCCTCTTTGATGGGTTACAAAGAGGTCTTATCTATAGCAGCTAGAGAGTACAAAAAAAAAAAAAAAAAAAAAAAAGGCTGAGGACCAAACTCAGGATTTAACAGAGTTCCAGGAGGCAGATCTGTAATCAAGGTCAGGGCCCTGGTTGGGAAGACCTGGGACTCTGGTACATAGAATGAAGGTATCGATATAGAGGGGGAGGAGCAAGATGGCGGAAGAGTAGGGTCTCCAAATCACATAGAATGAAGGTATCTAAGTGGTGCCCCCCTACCCACCCAATTTGGGCTCTCACTCCTCTGGACCCTTAGAGCCTTAAGAAGGAGCCCGCATCTCCATGTTAAGATCAAGTGCTCCCTCCATGTGAAAAGACACTACAAGGGACCTCTCTCCTGCCAGAATCTGCCCTGACGTCTCCTGACTGCCAAGACCTTATTTAAGGTTAAGTTACAGCATAGTCCAGCATGCTGAACATGCTGGTCCCGATGAGGGAAGAAAGGGACTATACCCCTAGAACTGCATGTGCTGCCTAAGAACTTCTGTATTCATAAGAACTAGCCAGTATGTACTGGTATGATTTGAGGAGTGTCTATGGGGTTGGTGCTTAATCAAGAAGCTGAAATACAAGACTGGATAAGGGACAGTTTACTCACCGGGGGTCTGCACTCTTGGGAGAGAATTTAACTTCCTGGTAAGGATCTACCCCAGTGCATCCTGGAAACATAGAGGAACCTTTGCTGGGTGAAGTTAATCTGCCTGGATCACCATGGCATTTGGGAGAAGAAAGGATTACATAGCTCAAAGAAGTGGGCATGTGCTAGAATCAATTATAAGAGACCAGAAGCTCTACCAGAGAATGTTCTATGGAGCATCTAGAGGAACTCATTTACTAAGGCCATCAGGAATGTGCTGGTGACTGTTGGGGATTTACCCCAAAGATACAGATGCAATGAAACGCCGGGACACCTGCACCCCGATGTTTATAGCAGCAATGGCCACGATAGCCAAACTGTGGAAGGAGCCTCGGTGTCCATCGAAAGATGAATGGATAAAGAAGATGTGGTTTATGTATACAATGGAATATTACTCAGCCATTAGAAATGACAAATACCCACCATTTGCTTCAACATGGATGGAACTGGAGGGTATTATGCTGAGTGAAATAAGTCAATCAGAGAAGGACAAACATTATATGTTCTCATTCATTTGGGGAATATAAATAATAGTGAAGGGGAATATAAGGGAAGGGAGAAGAAGTGTGTGGGAAATATCAGAAAGGGAGACAGAAGATAAAGACTCCTAACTCTGGGAAATGAACTAGGGGTGATGTAAGGGGAGGAGGGTGGGGGGTGAGGGTGAATGGGTGACGGGCACTGAGGGGGGCACTTGACGGGATGAGCACTGGGTGTTATTCTGTATGTTGGCAAATTGAACACCAATAAAAAATAAATTTATTATTAAAAAAAATAAACATGGAAAAAAAAAAGGCATGTGCTGGTGAGGGCAGTACCAGCATCACTATGAAGTTCAGTGTGGCTTTCTTCTGCAAACCAGAGTTAATATGAGGAGATGTTGTCACAGGGATCCCTGGGTGGCGCAGCGGTTTGGCGCCTGCCTTTGGCCCAGGGCGCGATCCTGGAGACCCAGGATCGAATCCCACGTCGGGCTCCCGGTGCATGGAGCCTGCTTCTCCCTCTGCCTGTGTCTCTGCCTCTCTCTCTCTCTCTCTGTGTGACTGTCATAAATAAAAAAAAAAATTAAAAAAAAAAAAAAAAGGAGATGTTGTCACAGCTTGGCTCTTATACAGCAACAGAGATAAAGGAGTCCCAAAGCAATAGCAATAGAGACCAAGTGGCAGCACTTAAACTTAACTGCCAGAAGCCCAGGGTTACAATTATCCTAATGATTGGCAAGGTCATAGTGACAGCCCAGGGAGCCTGACACAGAGTTGTGGAGATGGTTAATAGAACATGGCATCCCAAGGGGCAAAATAGATGGGAAGTCAAGGTATGGGCATTACTGAATATATGTCATTGGAAGAAAGCAAAAAATAGATAATCGGGAACCTAAGGATGGAAGTCCCAGTAAAAAAAATCCTGATCTCATCTAGTTCCCCAACCGGAGTCCATTTTCAAACCCAAAATGCATTGGTTAAAGAGGTGGCTAGGTTTCCAAGACTGGGAATACCACGGTGAGTATATACTATTAGTAATTCTCCAGTCTTTCCAAAAAGAGATTTATGATGGTTTGCTCAGGTGACTATAAACAGAGGAGAGAACAGGTCAGGCATTTTGAGAACTGTTGGACTCTTGGACACATGATCTGGGTTGATTCTGATATCTGGAGACCCGAAGCATTGTCTCAGCCCCCTATTGGGTGGAGTTTATGAGGGCTGGGTAATAAGTAGAATTCTGACTAAAGTCCAGTTTACAATGGATTCAGCCCATCTAGTCAGAAATAGTCTGGACTGTTGTTGGAACATCCTACAGAAAATCTCTGTGATCTATTAATGACGTCATGCTGATCAGTCAGGAGCAGCAAGAGTAGCTTGCCTACTCTAAGCTTCAGTAACTTTATGTGGGGACACATATGCTCCAGAGTGTGAAAGATAATCCCTACAAAGATTCTGGGGCCTATGATGTCAAAACCAGAGAAGTTTTTAGGAGTCCAGTGTTTAAGAACATGCCAGGACATCCCCTCCGAAGTAAAAGACAAATTGCTACATCTTACATCTCTTATGACAAGGAATCTCAGCACTTAGGAGGCCTCTTCACATTGTGAAGGCAACACATTCTACTCTAGAAACACTGCTCTGGACCATGAACCAGGTTGACCCAAAAGATATCTACCTCTGGAGCAGGAAAGGAGTAGCCCCACTGTCTTACTCAGCTCATGCTACTATAACAAAATACTACCAACTGAGTGACTTATAAACAATAAGCATTTATTTCTCATAGTTCTAGAGATTGGGAGGTCCAGGATCATGAGGCCAGCAAGTTTGGTGTTTGGTAAGGACTTCCTGGCACATAAAAGGCTATCTTTTCACTGTGTTCTCACATGGCAGACGGAAGAGGGGATTTAACTTGGTCTTCTTGTTATAAGGTCATTAATCACAGTCTTGAAGGCTTTGCCCTCATGACCTAAATACCTCCCAAAGTCCCCACCGCCTAACACCATTACATTGGGCTTTAGAGTTCAGTCTATGAATTTTGGAGGGACACAAACATTTAGACCAAAGCATCCACTTACCATCACTCTCAGTGACCTCCTAGTGGACTTTGTGTTCCCTGTACCTGGAACCCTGGGCTCTGCAGGATTAGAATCTCTAGTCCACAAAGAGGTGTGCTCTTTCCACAAGGACCACATTAAATTACACACTACGGCTGCCACATTGGGCACTCTGGGCCTCTTATATATGTACAGGGAGCAGCAGGCAGAAACTTACTGTGGTGTCAGAGATAACTGACCCTGATCAGGGAAGAGATAGGATGGCTCTGACAAAGCTAGGAGCAGGATGAAGGTCCAGTAACTTAACGGCATCCCAGTAAAAAAGTGTTGTGGTGATCTATCTGGGCACCTCTTGATCCTCCCTTGTCTAGTTGTGACCATGAATGAAAAAGCACAGCAACCTTGACCTGCCAAGGGACCTCAGACATCTCCAGAATCAGGGCTTGAGCCACAGCACTGGGAATGCCACTGGGAACAGTAGAACCCATGGCTGCAGGCAAGGGAGGATGTACAGCAGTGAGGAAAGAAACAATGAGTACTGGTTGCAGCCCTGCGACTAATGGCAGCAACAAGGACAGTGGTTTATCCCATTAACTGCCCTGTGCTTTCCTCCTTAGGAAGAGAGGCCCACAGACACTTAGCCAATTTGTAGGGAGAAGTGAAGCCACAGGACACAGGGGTGGGCAGTAGGCCATGGAGGTGCCCAGTTGGATTCCCTTCAAGATAGTACTTTCTTTCTCTCTCTCTTTCAAAATAAATAAGTGAAATCTTAAAACAAAAAAGTGGAGGAGGCACGCCCAGGTGGCTCAGTCAGTTGAGCATCTAACTCTTGATTTCAGCTCAGGTCAAGATCTCAGTATTGTGGGATTGAGACCCATGTGGGGCTCTATGCTCAGTGGGGAGTCTGCTTGAAGATTCTGTCTCTCACTCTCCCCAACCACCCCCTCAACTGGCGAGCACACACATGCTCTCTTTCTCTCAAAATAAATAAATGAAATCTTTAAAAGAGAGAGAGAGAGAGAGAATAGCAAAGAACTTTTTGTTCAGCTGTCAGAAGTACAGCCATCTCCCCCCTTCCAGCTATAGCACCTTCAGGATTCACTATTACATTCAAGTTGAGAGCACCCTCTTTCCTAGCAACCCCAGCCAATGATGGAGCATGATTGGGCATTAGGATCTGTCCATTTCTGCTCAACATGGGACTCCTGTACTGGCAGTGTTTGCCCCAGGCCTCTGCCCTGGGCATGGTGACTGGAGGCTCTCCTTTGCCCCGTCCTGCATCCACCCTCTTTCACAGGTGTGACCCTTAATAAATTCCTTATATTCCTTTTTTAAAAAATATTTTATTTATTCATGAGAGACACAGGCAGAGGGAGAAGCAAGCTCCCTGCAGGGAGCCCAACATGGAACTCAATCCCACGACCCTGGGATCTCAACCTGAGCCAAAGATAGATGCTCAACCACTGAGCCACCCAGGTGCCCCAAACTCCTTAATTCCTAATTTTGTCTCAGCATCTCTTTTCCCAAAGGACCCAAACTAACACATCCAGGCAATAATGTTAAATAGAAAAATGAAAACTATGTATATATGTGTGTACAGATACACACACATTACAGTCACAAAGATTGATTGATTGATTGATTGGATTTAAGGTGGCAGCAGAGCAGAGGAAGAGGGAGAGAGAGAGAATCTTAAGCAGGCTCTATGCCCAGCTAAGAGCCCAATGCAGAGTTTGATCTCACAACCCTGAGATGATGACCTGAGCTAAAATCAAAAGTTAGGTGCTAGCCTACTGACCCACCTAGGCACCCCACAAAGATTTTTTAAATGTGTATTTATGTAGATGAAATCTGGAAGAAGACATAGAAAAGGTTTTATTTTAAGTAATCTCTACACCCAACATGGGGCTAGAAGTCACAACCCCCAGATCAAGAATCAAATGTGCCCCTCAACTGAACCAACCAAGTGCCCCAGTATTATTTTTATTATAGGCTGGAGTCCAGATATAAGGAAGTTGATCAATAAACATACATTTATGCATCAGATACTATGTATTAATTTCCTATGGCTGCTGTAACCAATTACTATAAATTTAGTGGCTTTAAACAATATAAATTTATCATCTTACAGTCCTGGAGATCAGGAATCCTAAAATCAAGTTGTTGGCAGGGCTGCATTCCTTCTAGAGGCTCTCAGAGAGAATCTATGCCCTTGTCTTTTCCAGCTTCTAGAAGCTGCTTGCATTCCTTAGCTCATGGCCCCTTCCTCCATCTTCTTTGTTTTTTAAGATATTATTTATTTACTCACAAAAGACAGAGAGAGAAGGAGGGAGGAAGAGAGAAAAGCAGGCTCCCTACAGAACGGGAGCTCTATACAGGATTTGATCCCTGGGATCACGACCTGAGCCAAAGGCAGACACTTAACCAGCTGAGCCACTCAGGCACCCCTTTGTCCATCTTCAAAGCCAGCAACGAAACATATTCAAGTCTCTCTCCCACTTTCTGACTGCTTCTTGTGTTGTCACATCTCCTTCACTGACAGTAATTCTCCTTCTTCCACCTTAGAAGAAAACTTGTGATTACATGGAGCCCCTTTGGACCAGAATACTTTCCCACCTTTGGGTCCCTATCCCTAACTTAATCACATCTGCAAAGTTGCTTATGCTATGTGAAGTAACATATTTAGGAGTTCCTAGGATAAGGATGTGGTCACCTTTGGGTGACATTCCTGCTCCTGTGTCGGGGGAGACAGAAACTAAACAGGTAAATTAGTTGATAAACAGATACTGAAATGTGCTATGAAGAACATTTTCAGGGCAGCCCCAGTGGCGCAGCGGTTTAGTGCCTGCCTTCAGCCCCGGGGTGTGATCCTGGAGACTCGGGATCGAGTCCCACATCAGGCTCCCTGCAGGGAGCCTGCTTCTCCCTCTGCCTGTGTCTCTGCTTCTCTCTCTCTGTCTCTCATGAATAAATAAAATCTTAAAGAAAAAAAAAAAGAACATTTTCAGAGGGCATCATGATGCTGACTAGGTATGATGAGTAGTTGGAGAAGTCTCTCTGAAGAGATGGCTGTCTAGCCAAAGCCTGAAGGATTAGATAGCAATTACTGGCACCTTTGCCTCCGTGGTCCCCCTGAAATCCTTTGGAGATTTTTAGTAAATTTGGGGCCTTTTAGAGACTCTTGGATGGCCCAATGGTTGAGCATCTGCTCTTGGCTCAGGACGTGATCCCAGGGGGTCCTGGGATCAGGCTCCCTGCAGGGAGCCTGCTTCTCCTTCTGCCTATGTCTCTGCTTCTCTCTGTGTGTCTCTCATGGATAAATAAAAAATCTTAAAATCTTTTTAAAATCTTAAAAAAAAAAATTGGGGGTCTGTTAGCTCAAGAAGTGAGTTGACTTTTACCCTCCCTACTGATGAATGCACTCTGTTAAGCAGACTAGTTCCAACTCACAAATATTGATTGTCACCTCTGCCTCAGGAATTCTAGTCTTCAACCTTTCTGAATCTCAAAGTCAAGACCAAGATCCAATCCTGCCTCTTTGGGATTAAGAACAACACCCAGCACTGTTTTCTGCATATTGTCTGGCATAAAAGCCCTAAGAGTGCAATGCAATGGCAGAGACCAATTGGTAATAATACATTTTTTTTATTTTTTAAAAAAAGATTTTATTTATTTGAGAGCTTGCGTGCATGCGCACACACAAGCAGGGGGAGGGGCAGAGGGAGAAGGAGAGAAGACTCCCTGCTGATTCCAGGATCCTGACCTAAGCCTAAGTCAGACACCTAACTGACTGAGCCACCCAGGCACTCCCAGTTTGGAGCAATTTAAATCCTTAGCCACTTAAATTTGATTCCTGTGGACATAATTTCCAAAACCTTTTTAGAAAAGTTTAAATTAGATGGGCCTCAGCAAGAGTGTCATTTATCACTGAGTCCTGGGGACAGGGAGACTGGGTCATTGATACATCCATTCAGTGAACTGTACTGGTATCTCTCAAGTTCTGTTCACCACAGGAGGACTAGGACATGAGACCCTGGGACCAGCAGAATGGCAGAGCAACTGACACCCCTAAGGAAAAAAAACATCTTTCTCTTTAGGTTGTAAAAGGGAGGGTTTTCTGTATATTGATGGGGACAAGGAGAGCATGATCTCAAGGAGAGAGTCAGCCAGCTAAGTAAGGAATTACAAAAAGAACACAACATTCTCACCCCAGCTAATGGAAGACTTTCTCCTCTTCAGTTCTTTACCCCCACCCACAACCCACAACCCCAGAAAGTGGTTGGTTTATCCTGGTGTGTGGCTCTGGGATTCCTACAATGACACTCTTTGTATAGATATATGGAAGTAAGCATGCACAAATTAAATACCCTAACTCTGTAATTATAAAAAAATTTTATATGAGATTTTGTTTTCCTTTTTCTAAATAGCTTTATTGGGGTATAATTGACATATAGTATACTGCATAAATGTAAATGTACAATTTGATAGTTTTGAGATATATAGGCAGGTATTTATTTATTTATTTATTTATTTATTTATTTATTTATTTTAAAGATTTTATTTATTTATTCATGAGAGACACAGAGAGAGGCACAGACACAGGCAGAGGGAGAAGCAGGCTCCATGCAGGGAGCCCCATGTGGGACTTGATCTTGGGTCTCCAGGATCACGCCTTGGTCCGAAGGCGGCACTAAACCGCTGAGCCACCCAGGCTGCCCTAGACAGGTATTTATATATATATACCTGCATCTATATCTGGTTTTTTTTTTTTTTGCATCTATATCTGTACCCATGAAATCCTTGCTACAATCAAGGTAATGAACATGTCCATCCACCAGAAATTGGAGGTGAGGAGATGGGGGTGAATATATTCTCCTTGTTTTTTGGGGGTTATTTTTAAAGATTTTATTTATTTGAGGGGGATCCTGGGTGGCTCAGCGGTTTAGCACCTGCCTTTGGCCCCAGGGCATGATCCTGGAGTCCTGCATCGGGCTCTTTGCTTCTCCCTCTGCCTGTGTCTCTGCCTCTCTCTCCCTCTGTGTCTCTCATGAATAAATAAATAAATAAAATCTTTTAAAAAAGGATTTTATTTATTTGAGAGAGAGAATGAACAGTGGGGAGGGGCAGAGGGAGAGAGAAAGAGAAGTAGACTCCCCGCTGAGCAGGGAGCCCAATGCAGGTCTCAATCCCACGACTCCCTCCCCGACAACCCCCCCCCCCCCCCCCCCCCCCCCGCCGGATCATGACCTAAGCCAAAGGCAGATGCTTAACTGACTGAGTCACCCAGGTGCCCCCCTCCCTGGGTTTTAATCTCTTGTTAACAGGTCACAAATTTGTACTCTGGGTAATGAGACAAGATGAATCATTCATTAAAAAACTTTTTCTACAAAAGTGGACAGAAAAAAAACAACTTCCCATTCACTTGGCAGGTGACCAGTGGTTCATTAACCAAAATCATGTCACTGCACTGTCAGTTTGCTTTCTTCATTGTGCACAGGACTCAGCAGGAATGCACAGGGCTGGGAAAAGAGCCCAGCTGGTGTCCTAGGCCAGCTCTTGGTTGCCCTGGATGGAAGCAGGGGAGATTTTTGCCCTCAGTTCCCTGACAAGCCTGCAATCCGTCCTCATTTGGTACCATGTCTGCCAGCCCAGGGCTTCAGGCATGAGTTCCTTATCTATCCCCAGCTCAATCTTCCCTGTGGTCTCAGAGGAAGAGATACATGTGTTCATTTATGCTTCGTTCTTAAGCCAGTGTCTCTTTCCAGTGTCCAGACTTAATAATTCCCATTCTCCCCTGTTCTTCAGCAATGTTTTTTGAAGACCCACCAGTTGTCAGGCACTGTTCCAGGCTCTTGGCAATATTGCAGAAGTCAAAACAGACAGAAATCCTTGCCTTTGTGAGCTTACATCCCAGTGAGGCAGGGAAACAACAAGGATCTAAGTAGAACCTGCCTTCCACCAATTTCCCTTTTCCCCTCTATTGTCTTCATTTATTCACTCTCGAAATACTTTCCTTCTGCCCTCAAAGATGGAGAGGAGAACCATTTACCCTTCTTTTTGCAACTTGTGGCTGCTGCCCTATCTCTTTCCTTTCTATTCGCCACTGCCTGCATCACTTTATACCCCATGGCTCCAAGTCCCCTTGTCCTCCCTCTACAGTTGAGCTCAGAAACTGAAGACTTCTTTTCAGAGCTCCTTCTACTGGATGTCTACTGGATGTTTACTGTCTGCTGAGAAAATTAAGGCCATTCCACCGTCTCCTTCCTCTGCTTCCTAGTCTTCCTTGCTCTCTCCTCCATGGGTGTCCACACCACTGCTCCAGTCCCTCCCCTGTCTCCATCACAAGCCCTCCGTCCCAGTCCCCTAATTGTGGACCAGGCTTTCTCCTCTGCTCTCCACTCTCCTCCCTCATCCTCATGCTTTCTACTGCCACCCTCAAAGGAAGCTCACTCTCCCATCTCCGCATCTCTGCTGTAAATGCTGACCTCTTGTCAGTGTGCAAAAGCTAACTTGCTTTAGGACTTCTGCACTTGTGCATCTCACAAGTCTTCGGACACGTACCAACCAGGGTCATTAACTTCTCCAGTCCACCACCTCCTCTTTTCTGCTTCCCTGTCTCTGTGTCTCCAGTATCTGAAGAAGAGACTCCTTGCTTAGAACCTTACTACAAACTAGCTACCAAGAAAACCAGCTAGCTACCCTGATTAAGGGGATAAAAACAAAACAAAACAAAACACACAAACGAATAAAGCAAACTTATGCGAATATGTGGGGGTGACCCCAACCTCTTGCAAAGAAGGCTAGAAACCAGCCTTTTACTTCAAAGGAAGACTTACCTTCAGTGTGTTGAAGTCAGAAGGCAAAGGAGGAATGAATGGGGTGCTGGACTGAATGTATGGGGAGGTGGGAATGGCTGAGAGCCTCAGGGTAAGGGGGTTGGAGGCAAGACGGAGAGCAGAGATCAGGATCTAGAGTCAGCTTTTTGCTAATTCTGTATCTTGGGCATAGCTGGCTCCAAGAGGGTTTTGCTCCCATTAGCCATGAATTGATGTGGGATGACAATGATAGAAAGCAGGAAACAACTGTCACAGCCAAGAGGAGCCTAAGTAGACATTATGAATAAATATTAAATGGTGTCCTGGAACTGAAACAGAATATGAGACTACACACTAAGGAAATCTGAGTAAAGCATGAGATTTAGTAATAATAATGTAGCACTGTTGGCTCACTGATGGTGATAAATGGACCATACTAATATAAGATGTTTAATAGTAGGGAAAACTGGGCGTAGAGTATATGAGAACACTTACTCTTATGTTTTTTTGTAACTTTTCTATAAATCTGAAACAATTCATATATTGTTTATTAAAAAATTAAAAGTAGGAGTGCCTGGCTGGCTCAGTCAGTAGAGCATGTGCTTCTTGATCTCAGGGTCATGAGTTCAAGCCCCACATTGGGGGTAGAGTTTATTTAAAATAATAATAATAATAAATAAAATAAAAACAGTAAACTAATAAATTCTTAGTTTTTAAAATATATTTTATTTATTTATTCATAAGAGACACAGAGAGAGAGGCAGAGGAAGAAGCAGAGAGAGAAGCAGGCTTCACACAGGAAGCTCGATGCAGGACCTGATCCCAGGACCCCAAGATCATGCCCTGGGTCAAAGCTAGGTACTCAACCACTGAGCCACCCAGGCATCCCTAAGTTCTTGATTTTGAAACTTTTTCTCCCTAAGCTTATAGGCTTATGGGTAGGCGAGGAACCTACCACTCAGAGGGTCCCACTGGAAGAGCCTGGGAAAGACACTATGTTACCTTGATGTCTTCCTCTCCCAGCTTCTCTACATCAAAACTGTCAACTAAAAATTTAAATATCTCTCATTGACAAGGTTCTCAACCTATGCGTCCATTTAGAGGTGAATGAATAAGAAAGATGTGGTATATGCCTGCAGTGGAATACTATGCAGCCACAAAAAGGGTTGAGATCTTGCCATTTGGGGTAACATGAAGGGACCTAGAGGGTATTATGCTGAGTGAAAGAAGTCAGACAGAGGGGAACCTGGCTGGCCCAGTCAGTGGAGCATGTGACTCTTGATCTTGGGGTTGTAAGTTTGAGCCCCACATTGGGTGTACAGATTACTTAAAAATAAAACTTTTAAAAAAATTTTTAAAAAAAGAAAGAACTCAGCTGGAAAAAGATGAATATCATGATTTCACTTATTTGTAGAATCTGAAAAACAAAACAAATGGTGGTACCTGGCTGGCCCAGTCAGTGGAACATGAGTTCGAGCCCCACACTGGGTATAGAGATTACTTAAAAATAAAATCTTAAAAGATAAAACCCAAGTGAACAAACAAAATAAAACATAAAGAAGTTCATAAATACAGAGAAAAACTGATGGTTGCCAGGAGAAATAGGTGAAGGGGATTAAGAAGTACCCCCCGAGGGGCACCTGAGTGACTCAGTCAGTTAAGCATCTGCCTTCAGCTCATGTCATGATCTCAGGGTCCTGGGATCAAGCCCCACATCAGGTTCTCTGCTCAGTGAGGAGTCTGCTTCTCCCCCAGCTCATGTTTATGCTCTCTCTAAAATAAATAAATAAAAGCTTTAAAAAAGTTCCCCCCAAAAGCTGCAAATAAAATCAAAAGACTCATAAGTCAGAGATAATATAGTTATAACTCATATAATAAGCAAAGGGCTAGTTAATATTGAAGGCAAACAACCTCTAGCATTAGAACAAAGGATAGCAACAGGCAATTTACAACAGAGTAAAGGAAAAACGACTAATACATAAACAGGTTCAACTTTACACATGATTACATAAATGCAAATTAAAACAACAATGAAAAATAAATAAATAAAACAACAACGATCAGATTGGCAAATGTTTTAAAGTTTGGAAATGTACAGAGTTGGCAAGCTGTGAGAAAATATAGTCCTCAAATATCCTTCCTAGGAGTGAAAATCAGTACAAACTTTTTGGAGAGCGACAAGGCAATAATGATCATTATTTGAAATACAAATATCCTTTGGCTTAGCAGCAATGCTACTGTGGATATAGTGTCTAACAGTAATGTCAAGATATGCTGAAGTGTTTGTGTTTATATATGTAGCTATACCTATGCAAACTGGATGCAGCTCTGTGTGACTGCACAGGTCATATGGCCATGAAGCCAGTCCTCTCTCTAAACACAGTTCACCCTCATTATTTGTGGGTTCTATATTTGTCAATTTGCTTACTTGCTAAAAGTTACTAGTAGCCCCCAATCAATACTCATAATCTTTTCATGGTCATCCATAAACATGTACAGAGCAGCAAACAATTTGAGTCACAGGACAGGTTAGTTCTCAGATGAGGTCCAACAAAGCAAGTGTCCTATTCTTGGCCTTTGCAGTGTCATGTTTTTCACTTTTTTTTTTTTTTTTTTTTTGGTTTTGTTGGTGATTTCACTGTTTAATGTGGCCCCCAACTGGGGCATCTTGATGGCTCAGTCGGTTAAGTATATGCCTTCAGCTCAGGTCATGATCCCAGAGTCCTGGGATGGAGCCCCTTGTGTGTTTGGCTTCCTGCTTATCAGGGAGTCTACTCCCTCTCCCTCTACCCCTCTCCTCATCCCCATCCCCGCTTGTCCTCTCTTTCTACTCTCTCTGTCTCTCTCTCAAATAAATAAATAAAATCTTTAAAAAAAATAAACATAAAATAGCCCCCAACTGTTATGCTGAAGGGCTATCTAGCATTCCCAAGCCCAAGAAAACTTCAGTGTGTCTTATAGAGCTTATATTAGATAAGCTCCCTTCAGGCATGAATCATAGTGCTCTTGGTCATGAGCTCAATGTTAATGAATCAATAATACATATTAGGGGATCCCTGGGTGGTGCAGCAGTTTGGCGACTGCCTTTGGCCCAGGGCGTGATCCTGGAGACCCTGGATCGAATCCCACGTCCGGGCTCCCGGTGCATGGAGCCTGCTTCTCCCTCTGCCTGTGTCTGTGCCCCTCTCTCTCTCTCTCTGTGTGACTATCATAAATAAATAAAAATTAAAAAAAAACATATTAAATAAGGTATCTTTTTTAAAAGAATTTTTATTTATTTATTTGACAGAGAAAGAGAGAGAGAGCATAAGCAGGGGGAGTGGCAGAGGGAGAGGGAGAAGCAGGCTCCCCACGGAGCAGGGATCCCCATGTGGGACTCCATTCCAGGACTCTGGGATCATGACGGGAGCCCACAGGACATGCTTAACTGACTGAGCATCCCTCTTGTTTTGTTTTTAAGTAGGTTCCACACCCAGCATGGAGCCCAACGCAGGGCTTGATCTCATGACCAAGATTAAGACCTTAGCTGAAATCAAAAGTCAGAAGCTGGGGCACCTGGGTGGCTCTGTGGTTGAGTGTCTGCCTTTGGCTCAAGTTGGGATCCTGAGATCCTGGGATCGAGTCCTGCATCAAGCTCCTTCTCCCTCTGCCTATGACTCTGCCTCTCTCTGCATGTCTCTCATGAATAAATACATACAATCTTAAAAAAAAAAAAAAAGTCAAAAGCTTAGCCAACTGAGCCACTCAGGCACCCAAATTCTGAATTCTCTTGGAGCTAAGCCACACAATGAGTGTTATTATATGTTATCTAGAAATCTCTAATTACATATGTTTATTTATTTAAAAAGCACTGAAGCACTTATTATATACCTGATTCTATTCTAATTACTTTTAAAAATTACCTCATTTAATCTTCATGATGATCTTATGAGGTAGGTAGCATTATCACTCCTATTTAAAGTATAGAAACTGAAACTTAGAGAAGTTAAATAAATTACCCAAGGTCACACAGTAAGTAGCAGAGCCAGCATTCACATCCAGACAGTCTGACTCTAGAGTCATGCTCTTAACCATATATAATATTGCCTGATGATTGCTCCAATGGATGTATTCCATCACAAGTTCCTTGAGGGAGGGGACTATGTTCCCATTTCTTCTCTTGAGAGGCCCTTATCATACTTAGGAAAGTCTTATCAACCTCCTAGAGTTTTCTGGACCTCATTTTTATGAGAGGCTGACACACCTAGCTCTGGGGATGGACTTGGGACTTAGAAATTAAGCTAAGTTTGGTTCCCTTGAACTTGCTAACAACCTTCCTTCTTCTCGAATACCCCAGTTTCCTACCACAGATGGGATAAGCTAAGCCCTCTGGGATAAGCCAAGCCCTCTGCTGACTTTAGCCCTCTGCTCCAGCTTCCTCCTCACTCCTTGCCAAAGCTCAGAGTGAGTCTTGTGGCCACAAGAGGGAGAGATGGATGTTGGTTCTTTTAGGAAGACTCGACGAGGAACACAAGTGCAAAAGGCTGAATTTAGTTAATCCATCTGGCCCTGAGATGAGGCCCAACAGGTAGGAAGAGCCTGGAATGTGAATGACCTTACGGGATTTTTATGACAAAAGTCTAACTCAAGTCTGTAAATGATGGGGAATCATGGAAGAGTAACATAGCAAAGTTCACTTTTTTTTTTTTTTTATTTCAAAGATTTTATTTATTCTTGAGAGACACAGAGGCAGAGACACAGGCAGAAGGAGAAGCAGGTTCCATGCAGGGAGCCCAATGTGGTACTCGATCCAGGGTCTCCAGGATCACACCCTGGGCTGAAGGCAGCAGTGCTAAACCACTGACCCACTCTGGCTGCCCTTAAATTTTATTTTAAGTACAGTCTACCCCACAACATGGAGCTCAAACTCACAAACCGAAAGTCAAGAGTCTCATGTTCTACCAACAGAGCCAGTCAGGTGCTTTAGTTTGGGGTTTTTAAAATTTGAGTGTGGCTGACACATAATGAATACTAAAGTATTCCTGTCGTTGCTCCTTATTCTGCAGGATATCATTCCAGCATAGAATTCCATTTGGGAAAAAGTTGAAGAGTTTCTCTTAGGCTCAAATATTAAATAGTAGAAAGATGCACCCTATGTATAGTATTTATTCAACAAATGTTTGTGGATTCTGAATCTGAATGCCCAAGCCTTTCAGGGTTGGTTGGTTTTTTTGTTTGTTTGTTTGTTTGTTTGTTTGTTTTTTGTTTGTTTTTCCTGTACAGAAACATCTTTTCTAGGATGAGATCCTCCCTCGTTTGTTTTGTGTTGGTGTCTACTATGGCTTGGCAGCAGGAAGTCTTTCTTGAATTATAACTTCTTTTCTTCCTTCTGTAATTACATGATTTCTTCTTGCTCTCACTGGAGATAGAAAAAGTGATGGCACCTGGCAGAGTTCTCTATATTGGAGACATAAATCCACTTTCTCAGAAGTAAAAGGAAGCAGCCCATACGCTTCGGTTGGCTGTTCCTCCAAACAAGGGATCTAGTCCTCCAAAGAAAGGGTGCAAAGTTGGGCAGTCCGGGTGGCTCAGCGGTTTAGCGCCACCTGCAGCCCAGGGCGTGATCCTAGAGACCTGGGGTCGAGTCCCACATAGGGTTGTCTGCATGGTCCCTGCTTTTCCCTCCGCCTGTGTCTCTGCCTCTCTCTCTCTGAATAAAAAAAAAAAAAAAAAAAAATCTATTAAAAAAAAAAAAGAAAGTGTGCAAAGTTAAGGAAACTACTGCAAGCTCTCAGTACCCTGAAGGTTTAATTAATTGGGGATTTCATTTATTTATTGACTTTTACAGACACTGAATTATTATTATTCTTTAAAGATTTTATTTATTTATTCATGAGAGAGAGGCAGAGACACAGGCAGAAGGAAAAGCAGGCAGCGAGCCCAATGTGGGACTCGATCCCAGGACTCCAGGATCATGCCCTGGGCTGAAGGCAGGGGCTAAACCACTGAGCCACCCAGGGATCCTCCCAACACTGCATAATTAATTTGCCTCACTGCTCTAAGGCCAAGAGTCAGCAGCAATCTACCTAAAAGAGGTATTGTTGGGGCACCTGGATAGTTCAGTCAGTTAAGTATCTGCCTTTGGCTCAGGTCCTGATACTGGGATCCTGGGATGGAGCCCCATGTTGGGCTCCCTGCTCAGCGGGAAGCCTGCTTCTCCCTCTTGCTCTGCCTGCAGCTCCCCCTGCTTGTGCTCTCTCTTTCTCTCTCTGAATAAAATAAATAAAACCTTAAAAAAAAAAAAAAGGTACTGTGGGGGCAAGTGCCTGGATTCTTCTGACTTGTTTCAAATCACTAGATGATCCTGTTTTAAGTAGCTACACTATTTTCTCTTCTACAAAATGTTAAAGGGGATTGTTTTCTTCCCAGAAGGAGAAGGTGATATGTATTTTTATTTCTTTTTAAGATTTTAATTATTTATTTATTTATTTATTTATTTATTTGAGAGAGAGAAAACGAGAACTCAAGTGGTGAGGAGAAGAGAGAGAGGGAAAGGGAGAAGCAGACTTCCTTCCAAGAAGGAAGCCAAGGTGGGGCTTAACATGGGGCTCTATCCCAGGACCCTGAGATCACAGCCTGAGCTGAAGGCAGACATTTAACCTACTGAGCCACCCAGGTGCCCCTAATATGTATTTTTCTAAAGAAGTCTCTAATCTACAAAAAGAACTGAAGACTATTTTGGGGGGAAAAAAAGCACTTGAATTTAATCCTGACCCAGGGTCAAGCTCTTCTGATTTTTAAGTGAAGAACTTGAACCACAGAAGTAAATAACATAGCACAAAATTTTAACCCCATTTAAATTTAAATTCTATTGGGATCCCTGGGTGGCGCAGCGGGTTAGCGCCTGCCTTTGGCCCAGGGCGCGATCCTGGAGACCCGGGATCGAATCCCACATCGGGCTCTCGGTGCATGGAGCCTGCTTCTCCCTCTGCCTGTGTCTCTGCCTCTCTCTCTCTCTCTCTCTCTCTCTCTGTGACTATCATAAATTAAAAAAAGAAAAAATTTAAATTCTATTTAAATTCTACTAAAGCAGGAGGAAGAGGGGTGGCTGGCTGGTTCAATCTGTAGAGCAGACGACTGTTGATCTCAGGGTGGAAATTAAGCACCATGTTGGGCATTGAGCCTACAGAAAGAAAGAGAGGAAGGGAGGATGGAAGGAAGAAGGAAAATAAAGAAGGGAGAAAAAATAGAAGGCAAGAAAGAAAAAAAAATCAGCTGATAAGAGACAGTTGGATGATAAAAAGAGGAAGAGGGGCTGGGGCTGAGAGGCAGATGGGAGAAGGAACCAGAGAGGGAAGAATGAGGCAGAATGAGTGAAAGGGAGAAGTAGGGAGAACTGAACTTAGTGAGCAGAACTTGTGTTCTAGGTGCTTTATGCCCATCATTTAACAGTCGTTCACCGGGCTTTCATGTATTTAAGGTTTTAAGCAGTGGAGTGACATGATCACATGCACATGTTTAAAAGGTCACCCTAGGGATGCCTGGGTGGCTCAGCAGTTGAGCATCTGCCTTCAGCTCAGGGCATGTTCCGGGGGTCCTGGGATTGAGTCCCACATCGGGCTTCCTGCATGGAGCCTGCTTCCCCCTTGCCTCTCTATGTCTCTCATGAATAAATAAATAAAATCTTTTTAAAAAAATGTTTTAAAAGGGCAGCCTGGGTGGTTCAGCAGTTTAGCGCCGCCTTCAGCCCAGGGCCTTATCCTGGAGAGCCAGGGTCAAGTCCCAGGTCAGGCTCCCTGCATGCAGCCTGCTTCTCCCTCTGCCTGTGTCTCTGCCTCTCTCTGTGTGTGTCTCTCATGAATAAATAAAATAAAATTTATTTAAAAATTTTTTTAAAAAATTAAAGGTCATTCTAGCCACAGAGAAGCACATGGGTGGATGCAGGTAGACAATTTTGGAGGCTGCTGTGCAAGTCTGGGAAAGAGAGATGCTGGCTTGGCTTAAGAACAGCTACAGGAAAAATGCAGAGCTGCACAGAGAATTATGAGATTCGGGATGAACTGAAGGGACTAAGCCCTTTGTATATGTTCACTGTACCTTATACTTGTCTTATCATAGCTTTTGCTACATTTCACTGAAATCACCTGTTTATTCATCTGTATTTCCCTCTAGACCTGGGGTGCCCCATATGGTAACCGCTGGTGATGTGTGGCTTTGAGTAGCTGAAACATGGCAAATATAATGTGAGATGTGCTCAAAGTGTAAAATACCAAATTAGAAAAACTGGATTCCAAAGAATTATTTAATTAATAATTTCTAAATAGGTCATGGGGTGTCAGTTCAAGCCTCACATTGGATGTAGAGATTACTAAAAAAAAATGTTTTTAATTTTATTTTTGTTTATTTATTTTTTTTTTAGAGAGAGGGGTGAAGATGGAGAGGGAGAGAGAGAATCCAAGCAGTTTCCATACCCAGCATGGGGCTGGATCTTATGACCCGAAGATCCTGACCTGAGTCCAATCAGGAGTCAAGGCTTGAGGTGCCTGGGTAGCTCAGTCAGTTGAGTGTCTGCCTTCGGCTCAGGTCATGATCCTGGGGTCTTGGAGTCAAGCCCCACATTGGTCTCCTGTTCAGCAGAGAGCCTGCTTCTCCCTCTCCCTCTGTTACTCCCCCTGCTTGTACACACACTCGCTCTCAAAAGAAAAAAAAAGAGATTCTAAGCTTAACTGAGCCACCTAAGTGCTCCCCAAATAATTAGTTATTAAAAAATAGTAATTTTGGGGTACCTGGGTGGCTCAGTTGGTTAAGCATCTGCCTTGGGCTCTAGTTAGGGTCCTGGGGTCCTGAGATGGAGCCCTGCATTGGGCTCCTTACTCAGTGGGGAGCCTGCTTCTCCCTCTCTCTCTGCCCTTCTCCCTGCTTGTGCTCTCTCTCTCAAATAAATATATTCTTTAAATAATAATAATAATTCCTGTATCAGTCACATACCAAAATGACATTTTAGACATATTTGGTGAAATAAATATAGTATTAAAATTAAATTTATTGGAATGCCTGGGTGGCTCATTGGCTAAGCATCTGCCTTTGGCTCAGCTTGTGATCCCAGGGTCCTGGGATCGAGTCCCTCACTGGGCTTCCTGTGGGGAGCCTGCTTCTCCCTCTGCCTATGTCTCTGCCTCGCTCTTTGTGCCTTTCATGAATAAATAAATAAATAAAATCTTTAAAAAATTAAATCATGGACCCCTGGGTGGCTCAGTGGTTGAGTCTCTGCCTTTGGCTCAGGCCGTGATCCCAGGATTCTGGGCTCGGGTCCCACGTCCAGCTCCCCACAGGGAGCCTGCTTCTCCTCTCTGCCTGTGTCTCTGCCTCTCTCTATCTGTCTCTCTCCCAATCCAGGGATTCCAGGATTACACCCTGAGCCAAAGGCAGAGGCTCAACCACTGAGCCACCCAGGCATCCCAATAAATAAAATCTTTTTAAAAAAATTATATTAATTTTATTGGTTTCTTTTAATTTTCTTAAAGTGGCTACTAGAAAATTTTAAATTACATAGGTGGTTCAAATTATATTCCTATTGAACAGCACTGTTTAGACTATAAGAACTGAGGCATCTCCAAAGTCTAGCACTTAATAAATATGTGTTGGATGAATATGTTATATTTAACCACAGCATATTCAATTTCTGAGTACAGGTATATATTAATGATGATGGCTTGCAGCTTCAATATTGGCTGACATTTTTGACAGTGCTGACTTCATTGTTGTCTGAAAAAGAATGTACTTTCTATACCAGCTGGGACCAAACACTGGTCAAAAATTTTAGAATATTCTGCAATTCATCTACTTGTCTCGAACATTCCAGGGATATTTGTCTCCTTGCAGACATAGTCTGCTTTCAGTTCAGTCACTCTGGAAACAGTGGCACAGATCTGGCTTGACCACTGAGGGCTAGCTCCGGGTGTGCATTCCAAAAGTTAACAACTAAAACATGAAACATAACACCTACTCATCAATATCTGTAAAGCTCTTCTGTAGTCCTGACTTCATTTCACCAAACAGTCTAGCACCTTGACTTTGGTTCTAATGAGCTCAGGTGCTTGAGCAGAAGAAAATGAGCATGGGGCCCAGGTGACTCCATTGTCATGGCCAGATGGAGCTGAGCACTAGCATGTCTCTGAACACATCAGCACTATCCTTATTTTATTCCCCTGCAGCTGGACATGAACTGTGCTCAGCTGTCATGTCACATCAATAGGAAAGAACAATTTTATAAGCCAGTAGGGGTCTGACATGTTTTATCTCTCAGAACCTTTTAAATTAATTCACTAAAGTCTTTCAACTAATTCAACAGCTCAGTAAATCTCTTCAAAAAGTTTCTACCACTTAACAGTCTGACAGCATTAAAGTAACTGGATCTCCACGTTCTGTTTTCACCTTTTCCAAATATACAAAAAACTGAATATGGCTAAGGGCAGAAACACAAAGAAAATCCAGTCAATTCCTTCATTAAATCATGTGACTTGCAGAGCTCCCAGCCATCACTCCGCTAATGAGTGATGTTATAATGGAAACCAGGGTCCACTAATCGATTTTGACATAACTTGAATAATACATAGCACACACACACACCCCACCCCACAATCTGTGTCAAGTGAGCTTAGCTTTTCCATATTTAAACAAATTTCTTAAGTTCCATCCTGACAAGAGGTTAGGTTCTGCTAGTTAATTAGGCCTGCTTATTTCTCCCTGAAAATTTGAAGTGCTCCACATTCCAAGGTTAAGAGACCCTGCATCTGGTAAAAGGATTGCAGGATGGATACCTTCATACCAAGCTTCAGTGATGAAATGAAGTCACTGTGCTAGAGGGCTCCCATCCTGGTATTTTTCCTTTGTATAGTATGGGACATGGCATGTTAATTCATTCAACCAGTACTTTTTTTTTTTTTTTAAGATTTCATTTATTCATGAGAGAGAGAGAGAGAGAGGCAGAGACATAGGCAGAGGGAGAAGCAGTCTCCATGCAGGGAGCCTGATGTGGGACTCGATCCTGGGACTCCAGGATCATGCCCTGAGCCGGAGGCAGGCACCCAACTGCAGAGCCACCCAGGCGACCCCAACCAATACTTATTACCACATGCAAAGCACTTTGGAGGATATCAAGATAAACAATATGAATAGCTGACATTTAATGAAGCCCTATTACATCTAGACCCTTTAAAATGCATAACACAAGGAGATTAACTCCATTTCACCGAAGAATAAAACAGAGCCCCTATGTTTTAGGAATTTACATTTCATAAAGATTTATTATATATAGCAAGGTATAGACCATATACATGTGAAATTCTAAATGCTATTTTTTTTTAAGATCTATTTATTTGAATGGGAGGGAGAGGGACAGATAGTGCCCTGAGTACAGGGAGGGGCCGGGGGAGAGGGAGAGAGAGAATCTCCTGCAGACTCCCTGCCTAGCATGGAGCCCTCACAGGACTTGATCTCATGATCCTTATCATGGATCATGGATCCTTAATCCATGATTAAGCAAAGCTTAATCAACTGAGCTACCCAAGCACGTATAAATGCTATTTTTTCTTTCTTTTTTAAGATTTTATTTATTTATTTATGAGAGACAGAGAGAGACACAGGCAGAGGGAGAAGCAGGCTCCACGCGGGGAGCCCGACGCGGGACTCGATCCGGGGACCCCAGCATCGCGCCCTGGGCCGAAGGCAGACGCTCAACCGCTGAGCCACCCAGGGATCCTCATCATTGCACCAAAATCTTATTCTAAGTGTCAGGTGAAGGCGGGATACAGCCTTGGAAAGCCTGACCTTGGGGGCTTTCCACGTGTGACTTACATCTACAGTCGTTTGAGGGAGAAAAAGGAAGTAGGAAACACTATTTTTTAATTTTTTAAAAATTTATTTATGATAGTCACACAGAGAGAGAGAGAGAGGCAGAGACACAGGCAGAGGGAGAAGCAGGCTCCATGCACCGGGAGCCCGACGTGGGATTCGATCCCGGGTCTCCAGGATCGCGCCCCGGGCCAAAGGCAGGCGCCAAACCGCTGCGCCACCCAGGGATCCCCCACTATTTTTTAAATCACGTTTTCCTCCAGGTCACTTCGTTTTCTGCACTCTCAACATGGCTCCCTTCTTGCAGGCTGAGGCCCGGAGAGGACGACGACGAACAGAAATGATCATTAAGAAGAGGCGGGTCTAGGCGACCCGGGACTACACCTTCCCCGCGGGAGGCGTGGGGGGGCCGAAAACGGGGCGGGGGCGGGGGGCGGAGACCTCGGCACCATCCCCCGTTCCCCGCCCGCCAGCGCCCCCTCCCGGGCGGCGGACGCTCAACAGAGGCTGCCCGGTCCGGGACTTCAGGCTTCCTCCTCCCCTCCGCGCCGGCTCCCCCGCCTCGTCCGCGGGCTCCGGCCCCGGCCCCGGCCCCGGCCCCGCCCCCGCCTGCGCGTCGCCCCGCCCCGCTGGCGGTCCAGGGCCTGCGGCTCCTGTCGGAGCAGCCCGCTCGCTCCCACGTCCGACGCCCTCTTTACCCCTGAAAAGTTTCTAGACGGTGGGGACTATTTTCTTCCGAGGTAACCTTCCACCAAGCTGCAGGAAAAAGTTCACCCGAGGCCGAGGAAGGGCCGGAGCGTCGGCTGCAGCGCGGGATCCCGGCTCCCGGGGGGGAGTTTCCCGCGCCTGGAAGTGAATCGAGTTGTGTGTCGGGTTAGCTGTTAGAGGTGCACGGTGGCGCTAAATACTGGACATGGAGACTTTCTTTTTTTTAAGTTAATATAAAAACATAAGATATTGGGATCCCTGGGTGGCGCAGCGGTTTGGCGCCTGCCTTTGGCCCAGGGCGCGATCCTGGAGACCCAGGATTGAATCCCACGTCGGGCTCCCGGTGCATGGAGCCTGCTTCTCCCTCTGCCTGTGTCTCTGCCTCTCTCTCTCTCTCTCACTGTGTGACTATCATAAATAAATTAAAAAAAAAAAAAAAAAAACAAACATAAGATACACTCCACTAGACAAATGTTTCTTGTCCTCGACCTTGCACTTCTGTTGATGCTCCTGTCTGTCCTGTAGGGAAAACGAGGTCCCCTGGGAATGACTTCTTCCATGCTAGAGACGAAATCCGAACCTGGAAGCTGTCCTTCGGGGCAGCTTGCTGAATTCTACCGCATCCTGGACAGTAAACACCCTACGGAAGTATTTAACGATTAGGAAACCCCGCTACACCTATATTTTTTCAACTGCGAGTGGCAAATCAGTTTGACAAGAAATGATGGAGGGAGAAAGCATGACAGGAGGGAGGGAGGAAGGGGAAAATCCAGTGGCAAATCAGTTTGACAAATTGAGGGAGGGAAGCAAAGACCCACAATTAAAATATAAGTATTAGGGGCAGCCCAGGTGGCCCAGCGGTTTAGCGCCGCCTTTGGCCCAGGGTGTGATCCTGGGGACCCCGGATCGTGTCCCACGTCAGGCTCCCTCTGCCTATGTCTCTGCCTCTCTCTGTCTGCCTGTGTCTCTCATGAATAAATAAACAAAATCTTTAAAAAAATAAAATAAAAGTATTACTCAGTAAGGATCGATATTCTTTCATGACAGCTGTATTGTGAGAGGATAACTATGTGTGTTTGCCTGTACCAGGTCGAAATGCAGAATAATTTCTTAGGGGCTTGATGTCAAAAAATGTTTGAAAACCTCTGCACTAGACAGTAGAATTATTTTAGGATGATGAGATTGAAAAGGTTTGAAAAGTCATCCAATTTAGCCTCCATACTTATTTCATTTCAAAGAACACAGGCTTTAATTATCTTTCTTGCTTATCATCTTCCCATCTCGGCATCTGCTATTAATGATTTGTGAATGATTTATTTCCTTAAAACTATTACTTCAGTAAAGAAAGCTGTAACTTAAAATATGAAGGCAATTCTGCCAAGCTACCCCCTTTCTACAGTGCCTCTTCTCTTCCGTGACCCAGGCTTACCACCACATTCCAAATGTGTCTGAAGACCCTGTCTCCAGGGCAGTCCTAGAAAGCTTGGGTTTCTGGGATATTATGTAATCAAATACTCCTTTTTTTTTTGGTTTATTTTAATTTATATTTATTTAAAATATATTTTTTCTTTTTTCCCCTTACTGATTATTTTTAAAGTTTTATATCCTGTATAGTTAATATGAAAGCCTGGAGTGGGGCACCTGCGTGCCTCAGTGGTTGAGTCTCTGTCTATGTCTCTGCCTCTCTCATGAATAAATTAATAAAATCTTAAAAAAAAAAAAAAGCCTGTAGTACTTGAATTTGACTTTGGTCCTTCTCAGTATAGGGAAAGATCTCTCTTGTGCTAACCAGGGGTGTGGTCTGTGACTGAATTTTCTCTTCACTACCCTGTTGCTTGGCATACACATGCTTTATTCATTCATCATTCATTCATGTCATATTCAGTTCAATATTTGTATCAGAAATCCCACAGGTACGTGTGGCTAAGGGTGCTGAAGTCAGGGAAATACTCCTCATAGTCAATAAAGGGGCACTGGTCCAGTAACAACAACAATAAAATTATTATAATAATAAACATTACTCATGGTTACATTAATAGCTGACATTGACTCAACACTTTGCTGTGCTAAGCATTTTACATGCATTAGGTCAGTGAATTCTCTTTAATCCTGTTTCACAGTTGAAGACACAAAGCTTAGACAAGGTTAAGTGAGGAGCTAGTTAGTGCTTGGCATGATTCCTCAACTACAGCCAGACTCTCCTTTCACTTCTTTTCACCAACTCCCAGAGTACTGGGCCTGAACATTTACCCCGGAAGACCTCCTGCCTAAAAGGCAGTTGTGACATCAATGAGATAGTTTATGTTCCTTAAAATCATGCCTTGTTAACCAGCATCTGATGTGCACCAGGCACACTCCACAGATCTTGCCTACCAGGCAGGAGGCAGTCACTCCAAACACGGGCTGAGGAAGAAGAGCTCCTGGGTAAAACATTCTCGAAGCTATACACAGATGTGCCTTGTGAGAGAGGAAGAGCAAACACTGGGAACTTACTTAACTGGTTCTATTTCCTCTATATGTTTATCATGGGTCAGGGATGCTATTCAGCTGATTGTTCAACATTTTGAGTATCACCCTTTGGCAATAAATCACAGAATTTGACCTGTCATGAGGCAATTGTCAGAGATCTATGAAGGAAGGAACAGGGGATGTGGAGAATTTTAGTACAATTAGAAAAGTAATATTTTAAAAATCAATGTGCTCTCCTTGTTCCTTTATGAATAAATGACTTTATCCTTAGTTGGCCCTTGGCATCCATCTGCTTGAGAAGATAAGGACTTGTTAGAGAAGGAAGTGGGGAGGATACTGAAAGATTCAGCTCTGACATTCAAAATAGAATTTTATAGCAAGACAAGTAATTTCTAGGCCAGGTTAGTGGCTTGAAAGAAGACTTCCTACTTCCTAAATTCCTTTCAAGATTAAAAAAAAAAAAAAAAAAAAGGTCTATTTGACTCCTTGAAGATACCAGCTTAACTCAGGAAGTTCTCCCAAAGGGTATGACTGCCAGGCTGTGATGTTTGCTGTTCAGGAGTAGATGGAGACAGACTGGAGGAAAGACAGGAAGCCTATGGTTGTTGGTCCTGCGGAATAATGGGATGAAAGAGTAGGAGAGAGAATAAGGGGGAAAGGAAAAACTGTCAGATGTCCCGATTTCTCCTTTCCAGACTTCTGTCTAGAGATCATGAGATGCATCATGTGATTGGTAGGAACAGCTGGGACTTGCTCCCATCTGAGCCCCTGAGAGGATGCTCTGCATCTTCCTCTGGTATAGCACATCAGGTAAAAGTGTACTCAGACCAAAGGCCCTGAGGTCTGGCTTTTCTGTGATGCTGTCAGTAAGAGCCATGGTATCTGGCTGAGGAACTGGTCGGAGGGATGATCTTAGCAAGCTAGAGCAAGGTGACACAATAGTGAAGCCTACAGAGTGAATCACCTGCCTCCACCAAGCAGGGCCACAGTTAATGGGCCTCAGAGACAGACTGTAGTTTGTAGAATCTGTACAGCCAGAGAGCTGAGGGGAGGCTGAGAGACAGCCATGAAGCCTGAGCAACCAAAGGGAGGCCAGATCACAAGTTATATCCGCATGGTCTGGAATCTTATCTTGCACTTGCAATTACCAGCAGGACAGGCAGTGGCCAGGTGAGGAAGGGATGGTGCCCCAAAGGCCACAACAAAGAACATTGCACTTAGGGGTCTCTTGGATTCTCTCCTTTGTCATACAATTACATAAGCTGTGCTTGCCCCCTAAACCATTTGGGGGAAAACTGGGGAAAAAAGAGAAGGTCTGAGAATACTGAGAAAACCAAGGGTTATTTTCCTAAAGAGAATGAGTGCTACCTAATGGGATTCCTTAATTTATTTGATAAGACTTAACTTTCTTTTTTGCTCTTCTTTAAGTTATTTTATTTTTCTTTTGGTTATTTTAATGAGATAATTGTAAAATATTTAATAACCACAAGAAATAAGAAGTAATATAAGGATCTTGGGATGCCTGGATAGCTCAGCGTTTGGGGCACTGCCTTCGGCTCAGGTCGTGATCCTGGGATCCGGGATCAGAGTCCCACATCGGCAAGGAGCCTGCTTGTCCCTCTGCCTGTGTCTCTGCCTTTCTCTCTCTCTCTCTCTCTCTCTCTCTCTGTCTCATGAATAAATAAATAAATCTTAAAAAAAAAAGAAATAATATAAGGATCTTATGTAATTACCACTCAGTGTAAAAAAGAAAACATTACTGGGGCGTCTGGGAGGCTTAGTCAGTTGAACATCTGACTCTTGGTTTCAGCTCAAGTCATATCTCAGCTCAGGGTCCGGAGATGGAGCCCTGTGCATGGCCCCCACACCCAATGTGAGTCTGCTTGAGAGATTTTCTGTCTCTCTCCTTCCTCATCTGCTCCTCCCCCTCCTCATGCTCTCTCTCTCTTTCTCTCCCTCTCTCTCAATAAATAAATAAAATCTTTTTAAAAAGGAAAACATTACTAATACAGTTGAAACTTCTACCACTCCAAAATGCCACTTTTATTAATTTGAACACAGAAAATTGCCAATGTTGGATTGCTTTTTTTTGCCTGCAAAAAAACCTCCAGAGATTTTGACTAATCAACCTAATATTTTATTTGACTATTATGGGTTTGATCAATACCTTGCTCATTCTGTTGTCCACTTGGACTGCCTTCTTCCTTTTCCTATTTTTTCGTATTCTACCCATGCTTCAAGACAAGATCTGAGCCCCACTCATTTCAAGAAGTTTTCTCTGAAGAATTGAGCCTGCAGAGAGCTTTCTTTTCTCTTTCCATATACTGTCTGTCTCACACAGTTAGCATTGTTTTATATATTCTATTCTGTAAATGTCTGGACCACACAAAATTGTACTTGGTAATATTGTTACTTTCTATGCTGTTTTGTTCATTAATATATGGAAGAAATAATAGGCTTTTACTAAGCATTTGGATGATTAAAGATAATAAACTACTGATTTCCTGGAAATTATTCCTTCTAGCAATTTTATAAAAGATACTTCTGCCCAAGACCCAAACTATTTTGAAGAGATACTTTAAGGTGAGAAATCTGGGAAAGAATCAGAATAGGAGACTGTTATCCATGAATGTAATCAAATTTTATCATGTCCCATCAAATACTTACATTATGATATAGGATATCTTAAGAACTAACAATAAAAGTCACTGCTTATGGAGTTATATAAGCCAAGTATCATCCTAGGCATCTTATATACCTCTAATATTAATAACCAGTAATATCTCTAATAATCCATGTATCTAATAACATATCTCTAATCTAACATGTCTCTAATAATAATAATAATGTCAAGTTCTATAAGTTAACCATATTGACTCCCATTCTTAGCCATAAAAGTGTTCTGGGGCAATTTCTTTTTTTTAAATCCAGTCTTATACCAGTGTATTATCAGTGTAATCAGGGTGTGCTGAATTAACACATTTATCCTGGAATCTCAGTGGCTTAGCACAATAAAGGTTTCTTGTCATTCTGGTGAAGTCCAGGGTATATTAGGCAACTCATGACTTCCTTCAGCTCTCCTCTCTGGGGTTACTCAGGGATCTAAGCTGCTTTCATCTTGTTCTACCATCTCACCAAATGGGAAGAGAGGAGCCACACCAACCTTTAAGTGCCCTGCACCAAGAGTAACCCATCACTTACACTTCTTTTCCCATGTGCCAGGACTCAACGTTGAGGCCCTACCTAATACAGCTGCAAGGGGAGCTAGGAAATGTAGAGAGCACATGAATATTCAATGAGCCACAGCCAATGAATCAGGTGAGGTAGGGCCAGGCATCCCAGGAGGGCCAGTGTATTTGTACACTTGGAGAACTGGGGATAACCTCCTCAGTTCTAGTGGTATTAAGTCAACTGGCTGAGGTAGCTAGACCATCTGGTCAGCTTCCAAGTCTTTGAGGTTCCTGGGCTTTCCCAGATATGAAGAATGTCTTGGGCAAAGATAAAGGAAAAACAAATAAAGACAATAATAATAATAAATGCTTAATAATGATAGTAATAACAAGCCCCTTGTCAGAGTGAGTAGAAGCACACATGTTCATATGATTACTGAGAAATATATCACTTCTCTGGAAAGACAGGGAGTGAAGGATCTTATCCAATGAACCCAGAGCCTGAGATTCTTTCTCTGGGGTTCATATAGAAGCACACAAATGGGTTTCAAGACTGAAAGTATTTCAAAATTTTACATACATGTACCAATGTGCATTTTTCCGAGGGAGATAATCCGTATCTCACATAGAGATTTTCAAAAGGTTCATGATGCAGAAAAGGTTAAGATCCATTTTCCTAGATTAGGAATAAGATCTCTGAATAGGGGACGCTTGAGTGGCTCAGTGGTTGAGTATCTGCCTTTGGCTCACGGTATGATCCCAGATCCTGGGATCAAGTCCTGCATTGGGCTCCTCCTCATCAGGAACCTGCTTCTCCCTCTGCCTATGTCTCTGCCTCTCTCTCTGTTTCTCATGAATAAATAAATAAAATCTCTAAAAAAAAAAAAATCTCTGAATAGGAGAAGCAGAGACCAGAGGCTCCCAGGAAGCAGAGTGCATAGGAAAGGAGAAACTCACATGATTCACAAGGACTTGCACACCAATGCATTTACACACAAATGTAAAAATGAGAACTATTTCCTGGATGAATGAAGGCTAAACCATTTTCCTCCTATAAAATTATTTTAAATTTGTGAATCTTGGCACTTTCACATTTTCAGGTCTTACTATCTTTGTCTCAGGCAATACAAAAGACATTAAAAATGAATCTCTGGCTGTCTTAGGAGACGGCCCTTACTACCTCTAACTCCTACTGTACATATTTGACAACAAGAAGAAACCCCAAGGATGTGATCACTTATCTACACCAGAAACATTTAATACTAGATTCTGGAGGCTATGTGAGTCTCTTCGTCTGTGAAACAATGATATTATTCCTCTTGTCTTTCAAAAGAATGAATCAAGTTGTTTAATGTCTGAGTCGTGTTCTGGAAATTATTCATGACTATAATAAAATACAAACACTGCTAAATTAGAAAAGAATGTATCCTAGAGAAAAAAGGAAATTTTAATTAAATTTTACTTTGCAATCTATTATAGTGAAAAAGCCACATAACGAATGTGTCTATAAAGCAATCCAATTAATTTTTCCATGAAGCTTTATGGAATCAATTTAATTATTTGATAATCATACCTGCTCAACTCCGTAGCAACAACCCAGATGAAACAAATGTAGCTTTGCTTCTGGGTGTCTCTTAAATAATATTAATTAAATTCAAAGTTTAACTAAATTATTACTTTCCATGAAATCATACAGCAACTCACAGAGAAGTCTTGACTGATGAAGTTGCTGCTCATACATTTCTCGCAAAATATATCTGGAAGACAGAGACCTTCAACTGCTTTTTACTGAAACTGATGAGCAACGTTCATCTTAGAAACCCAGTCTGAAAACTTCCTCCAGTTATTTCTCACCTTGTGAGGATTTTCTGAGCCACTAGGAAAACCCTCAGCTCCTCTAAACTTAAGGAAGTAGCAAATAATATTTTTATTTTTGTTTTTTAAAATAAGCTTTATTTATTTATTTTTAAAGATTGTATTATTTATTCATTAGCGACACACACAGAGAGAGGCAGAGACACAGGCATAGGGAGAAGCAGACTCCTCGCAGGATGCTCGATGTGAGACTTGATCCTGGGACTCCAGGATCATGCCCTGGGCTGAAGGCAGGTGCTCAACCCCTGAGCCACCCAGGCATCGCAGCAAAAATATTTTTAAATAAAACCTAGCAGCAGCCTCTGGGTTCCCCATTTTTTATTTGCCACCAGTCAAACATAGATCACTTGCCCTTTGTGTCATGATGATTTCCCCATCAAGTTACTCATTCTTATCCCATCAAGTTATGTTTATATTCCCACCCATACATGTGGACTTCTTTTGCCTCCCAGGTTCAGTACAATCAGCTGTTAATCTTTTGGGGCTGGGAGATGCTCGGATGATGAAAATTTCTCCATTGTTTTTCTAGCTCTTGTGTCTTCCTAAACGAGTAGCTTCTTTTGAGTTCCTGATTTGGACCACCCTGAGTGTATGTTGCAGAGAGGATGATATTCATTTTAAAGAAACCTGGCATTGTTCCCACGAAGCTGTTTTCTGTTGGGACTGACCTCATAATCTTCTCTACTCCCCACTCTGACAAGTACAGGTTAGCTTCACACTGAATCTGAGCATTGGTGATTGGGTCTAGATATTAGCAAAACAATGGCAGAGGGGCACCCATGGATCACTGCTTTTGAAGACATGTTGAAATCATTTGTTTCTCTGCCTTGACACTCTCCAAGCTACAGGTGGTTTCAATTTTCAACTCGTGGCAGAAACCATAAGCCAAGGAAGCAAATTAAGTGTTTCCATAAACTGTAGAAAAGAAGCAGTCTCTGGCTACCTAACTGTGAAATGCCCAACTTTGGACTTCCGTTAACTTTTGACCTTCTTTCTTAGAAACCCATAAGGAGAGGATTCAATTTTTCTAAGTTGGCTATCGAAGACTGGGGTAGTTTTAGCAGCAGTGTTAGGGTTCCTCAATATATCAAACTGGATTGGCTTTCAGACCCCTCCCTAATATGTTGTAGAGGCAAGTGCAAATGGAATTCTAAGGTTTCAATCCAGGTTATTTGCACTGCTGCTTTGGTTTCCCATCATTATCAAGATGGGTCAAATATAAGAGACCACAGCTATGGGTTCTATTCACTCTAGAAATGTGTGTGTTAGCTGAGGACAGCAAAATGTTCTAACACTGTCCAAATTAACATGGGCATTCCCTCTTTAGCATAGGGAATATATTTCTGGAAATGGGAGCACTAACTGTAGAATTCTTTCAGAGATTTGCTCTAGTGTTGCAAGGTGGTGGAGTTCTCTTCATACCCTTTAAAGTTATAAAATGTTTCTACTACTGATTTTTTTCTTTTTTGGGGATTTTATTTTATTTTTAAATATTTTATTTATTTATTCATGAGAGACACAGAGAGAGAGAGAGAGAGGCAGAGACACAGGCAGAAGGAGAAGCAGGCTCCATGCAGGGAGCCTGATGTGGGACTCAATCCCAGGTCTCCAGAATCATGCCCTGGGCTGAAGGCAGGCACTAAACAGCAGAACCACCCAGGGATCCCCGATTTTATTTATTTAAGAGAGAGAGCATGAACGGGGAGGAGAGGGAGAAGCAGACTCTCCGTGGAGCAGGGAGCCCAATGTGGAACTTGATCCCAGGACCCTGGAATCATGAAAGCAGACGTTTAACTGACCGAGCCACCCAGGCGCCCCTATACTATTGATTTCTTACAACAATTAGTCATTCAACAGTTGATCAGTATTCCTGGCTGTTGGCATAGTTAGGACTTCTTTAATGATGTCAAAGAGCTTACTCATTCTCTGATTGTTGATTCTTACCCTTGTTTCCTAAACTCTTTCCTCAAAGGAGCCTCCAGTACCCAAAAGACTTCCATTTTAACATTCAGCACAATGTTCTTCCTTTATTTCTTTGTGGCAGGCAGGGCACCATCACTCACACATTTTGTTAGCCATTATTAGCCAAAACTGTCTCCCAGCAGGACTCCTGGGTTGCTCAGACCTTTGATCAGCCGACTCTTGATTTCACCTCAGGTCATGATCTCAGGGTCCAGGGATCAAGCACGGAGTCAAGTGAGGCTCCATGCTCAGTGGAGTAGGGGGAGGCCCCACTGCAGGATTCTTCCCCACTGCCCTTTCTCCCTCAAATAAATAAATAAGTCTTAAAAAAAAAAAAACCCAAAACTATATTCCAGGGCACAAATGAAATTAGAGACATAGGTCACAGAGAACCAAACCGCACACTACAGAACTCACTCAGTTGAAGTTGTAGCTACACAGTTCCCACCCGGTCCAGGCCACCATCATCTCTCACCTGGATTATTGCAATAGGCTCCTAAATCATCTTCCTGCATATACTCCTTGCCCCTACAAGCTATTCTGTAAAAGCAGTCAGGGAATTCCTTTAAAGTTAGTCAGGTCATGTCACTCCTCAAAATCCTCCAATGATTTCATTTCACTAAGAGTAAAACCTGAAACTGGCTTCACTTTCCTCAGGTCTGCGTTCAAATGTCACCTTAATAATGAAGGCTTCTCCAACTACCCCGCATAAAATAACAACTTTCCCATCCACACCTCTGTACCACACTTCCAATTCCTTCTCTCCTGCCCTTTTCCCCACCCATAGCACCTATCCCATTATCACCTACAATATACTTACTTATATGAAGTGTGGTAGATTATATTTTCCGAGACGGCCACAAGATTCCCTATGCCACAGATGCTTCTTACAATGTGGTATTTCTACTATTCCTTTGAGAGATGTTTCCCACTGGCCTCAAATCGAGGGCAGCCTGTAAGTGTGGTGGAAATGATGCTTTGTGACCTTTGAGGCTAGGTCACAAAAACCATACAATCTCTGCCTGGTCCTCTTGAGGACTCAATCTTGGAATTCACCCACGATAATATAAGGAAGCTCAGGCTACATGGAGAGGCCAACAGCCAGCTGTTCTGGCCAACAGCCATCACCAACTTCCAGCTATTTGAAGAGGCTTTTGAGAAGATTTCAGCCCCAGCCACTGCATGAGACTTCAAGTGAAAACTGCTTAGTTTAGCCTAATCACCTCCCAGAACCATAAGAAATTATAATAAAATTGTTCTTTTTAAAAATTTAAACCTATTTTTTTTTTTAGATTTTATTTATTCATAAGACACACACACACACAGAGGCAGAGACATAGGCAGAGGGAGAAGCAGGCTTCATGCAGGGAGCCTGATGTAGGACTCGATCCCAGGACTCCAGGATCACGCCCTGAGCCAATGGTAGATGCTTAACCGCTGAGCCACCCAGGTGTCCCTATACTTTTTTTTTTGAAAAATGTTTTAAGAATTTATTTATTTATTCATAAGACACACACACACACACACACACACACACACACACACAGACATAGGCAGAGGAAGAAGCAGGCTCTATGCAGAGAGCCCGATGTGGGACTCGATCCCAGGACTTGATCCCGGTACTTCAGGATCAAGCCCTGGGCCGAAGGCAGGCGCTTAAACCACTGAGCTATCCAGGGATCCCCAACTGTTGTTGTTCTAGGCCACTAAGTTTTGGGGCCATTTGTTATCCAAGAATAGATATTGGAACAATTTGTTTATGTAGATATTTCATGTCTCTCCCCACTAGAGTACAAGTTTCATGAGTTCAGGAATTTTGCTTTCTTTTTTGTTGTACTCACCTAGTACACGACCTGAGGCACCTAGACCCGCACCTGCATATTGCAAAGTACTCAATAAAAATGTGTTAAAAAAGTGAATGGATGCATGATGCATTTTCAGTATGGTATGCTAATGGTTATTGGTCAACAGTGCATGGTACAGTCTGCTGGACTAGACCTCATTGGCAGAGAGCATAAGTTGGCACTTTCAGCATGGGAAAATACATTTCAACAAGAATATTTCAGAGGCAAATAACTTTATAATGAATTATAATTATAGTAGGAAAGTATAAAATAGGATTTGAGCTTCTTGTAGAATTTGTCTTCTGGTGATTGATTCCATAATCCCATCTTAGGCTTTTCTAGATCAGGTCTGGAAAGGCTTCAGAAGTATTTTTGGAAGGATTGGTGATTTTTTTTTCAATCCAAATAATAAAGTTCTTGCTAAAAATGACACTTTGAGATCATTCACATGTACTTAGTATGAAATGAGATGAAGTGGAATGAAAATGGACGGCATTGTGTACACACAGGTGCATGAGGGAGCAATTTGTAATGCCTAATTCCATCGCCTATTTTCAGTCTGGTGGTTGAATAAAGTGCACATATATAAAAAAAATGAATAAATATGGTTCTGATTCTCCCCAATCTTGCACAAAGTACTTTGATCTACATTGGCTTGGAGTAAATATTTGTGTATTGCTTAGAGAGCAACAACATACTCACATATCCAAGGAAAATTTTACAATATTATCATCTCTGAAAGTAAAAAAAGGACTAAATTTCTTAGATACCTGGAAAAGAGGTACTTCTTGTTCGGGGAAAAATTACAGGTGGCTGGTCTTGAATAGACTCCTTTCTTTGAGCCAATCCCCCTCAGCCTTGATCGGAGCAAAAAGCACAGATGTAGAATCTATGGTTTCTTAGAATTGAGGATTTGTGCCGAGTCTATTGACAAACGGCTTCAAAGCAGTTTCCATACATGAGTCACTTTGATAAGCAATATATGTGATTTATTTCCAGAATCCAGTAGGGTTCAGAGTAAAAATAGCTTTTAAAAGTTCTTCACTTAAGACTACTGCCACAAGGCTACTTGGCCAAATGCCTCCTGATGAAGAGTATGTGCCATTCTGCTGCCTTTGTTCCAAGGACAGTTGTTGGTGCCATTGGGTCTCACCACCTGGCCTGTGGCATGAGGTTCTCCTCTTGGTTAGGTACAAGACTTGAGTGGAAAGTGAGGAGGTGCCCAAAATTTCTTTGGAAAGTCCAGGCAAGTGAATTGGGCACTATTTTCCTTGGAAATTCCATTTTCCTCATCAAGATTTAGCTGTTGCTTCTGAAGCTAATTATTCTTATTTCATTTTTCTTAAATGTTTTTTATTTATTTATTTATTTATTTATTTATTTGCAGGTCCAGACAAACTTGACTGGAAAAGAAGCCCGGGCAGGGGTTAGGATGAGCCCATGACGTGTCCCACGCCGCAGCCAATTGCGAGGCCACGAGAGGGGGAGGGCGGAAGTGACGAGACGTATCCCTCCGCGGAGCGAGAGGGTCGGTGGGGGGAGTCGGCGTCTCTCTCCCCCGCGCCAGCTCCCGTACACGGAGCCGCATTCCTTGGCCCCCCCACCCCCTCCCTCGGGGCCCCCCCGCCCCCCTCGGGAAAAAAATCCACCCCAAGTCACTGGAACCCGAGGGAGGTTTCCTTTCCCCCGCGGGGAGACGCGCTCTCCACGGTTCCCTCTCAGCCGTCTCCCCAAGCCCCCGTCCCCTCCCCTGCTCCCACCCCCTTCTCCCGGCGCCGGGTGCGAGGTCCCTTTAAGGCGACGGCGCCTTCCTCGGGTCAGACTACCGGCGGCGACGACCACGGGAGGTGAGTAAGCGAGCGGGCGAGCCTTCTTTCTCCCCACCCCCTTCTCCCGGGGGTTCCGTTATCTTTTCGCTCGGCGAGGCGCTCGGAGGCGAGACAATGAGAGGGGGATGGGGCGGGGGCGCGGGGGGTGGGGGCAGGGGCCCGGTGGCGCGCGCCCCTGCTCCCCGCGAGTGCAGCGCGGCCCGGGCGGCGGCGGCGGGCATGGGGCGCGGCTCGCGAGCGCGTGCGCCCCCGGAGCCGCGGGAGCTCGGGAGCCGCGCGACGGTCTGGGCCGGGCGGACCCTGCCTGCCTGCCTGCCTGCCTGCCCGCCCCGCCCCCCCGCCCCCCGGCGTCCTCCGCGGCGCGCGCGCGCGCACTCGCGCCCCACGGCCCCGCACACACCGACGTCCACACGCACGCCGGGCGCGAGGCGTCTCGGAAGAGTGGGCGGGCGGCGGGCGGTGGCCCGCGGGGAGGGGGAGGGGGAGGGGGCGGGGGCGGGCGGCTGCGAGTCGGCGGGCGGGGGGCGAGGCCGCGCCGAGGTGACGTCCCGGGGGGAGCGCTCGCTTCTCCCGCCGCGCCCTCCCGCCTCCCTAGGACTGGGGCGCTGTTCGGGCGCGAGGAGGAAAATGAGGGGTCGCTGTGCCGCTCCCTTGTGTTACGTAATCGCCGCTCGGTCCACTAGTACCTCCCAAGCCGTAGTGCGCTGCAGTTAGTTTACCAAGTCTCCTCCCTTGGCCCTAAAATTTCTCTGCGTTGGCGCCGTGATTTGTAAAATGGAATGGGGCGGAAAACCTTTCTTTCGGCTGATTATATCCTGCCGCGGTGGGCGCCATGTTCCTCCCGGGGACTATTTTGTCTAGATTCTCAGCACCTCCTGGGGAGGACTGATGTCGTTGATCCACCTGCCTCCCCTCCTTTCTGCCACTGACCCTGTTTTCCTCTCCCGCCAGACGCGGGATTCCTCCACGCTGTTCCTAACTGTGGACATAGCTCAGCTCACTTGTCTTGGGTCTTCTTTAGCCCAGAAAAAGAGATGGGAAGAGGCTTGGAAGTCAGTTGGCCCCATCTCCTCTCTGAGATGCACACGGGAAGACAATTTTACCATCTCAGAACCACCACCTTGTTGCGGGTTGTAGCTCAGCCTTCTACATTCTAGACACCTCCCACTGCAGTTCAAAACCCTGCAGAAATGGAGTTTTACTTTCAAAGGAGTTTCCCCATCTAGTTGGAGGGGAAAGAGCGGGGCAGAGAGGGCTGCTCCTTGGTGAACAACATTGAATTTCCAGACCATGATGTGTTGTTCTTGGGACCGGGAGTTGGACTCTGAATTCGAACTCGTTCTCTAGATCTTTAAGTTCGGGATAGCTAAAAAGTACCTTGGAGGTTGCTGAAAGTGCTGTGTTAGGGGCTTCGTCCTCAAGTCTTTTCAGGTGGGAAGGGGAGGGTGTGTGTGGTGCTATCTTCTCTAAATTTTAACCGCCACATAAAGAACTGTTGATTTAGCGTAAAAGTGCTCAAAATACAATCTTAAAACAATTTCATGGCAAATTACATCCTTGATTTCCTTCCCCTTATACTACGGTTATGACACACCGGTCACGTTGGTGATGTATCTCAAACTAAAGGAACTAAGAAGATGAAGACTCTTGGGATGAACAGGATTTTGTTCGTTTCCACCCCAACCTTGAACCAGTGATATAATCTTGGAAAAGGTGACCCACTGACCTCTGGGGATCATTCAGAGCCTTCCAGGGGACCTGAGAGGTCATAACTATTTTCAAAGTAGAAAATACTAAGACACTATTTATCTTTCTTCCAGTGACATTTGCACTGATGGTCCAAAAAGCAAAGCTGAGTAAAACTGGTGGTCCGTTAGCACAAAGCAAGGCAGTTACACGAAACACCGTGTGAAAATGGCCTTGATGAAACAGTAGAAATGATTTTTGTTAAATCTCAACCCTTGGGTACATGGTTTTTTTAAGTTTTAAGAATCTTTGATCGAATAGGAAGGATGCATAAAGTACTTTGCTGACTAAGGAGGTACGGTCCTTCTCATAAGGAAAAGCGCTTGTGAGATTGAGTTATGAGCTGCTTGTTTCATGGAACAGCATTTTCACTTGCAAGAACTGACAAACTACAGTTTTTCACACTTTAAGGTTGCGCTTATATTTTCTTGACAACGAGGCGAGCATGTTATTTTGAGGAAACAATTGACAGTATTTGTTACCAATGATAAAAATTTGAGAGTGAAAATTAGAATTTGTCAAAAGTTGACATCTCAGGTTTAACAGTTTAAATATTTTCTATATTTATATTTGTAGTGAAATATGTCAACATTTGGAGGATGGGCATCGCAGTAAATCTATATTTTCCAAGCGACCAATGCTGATATTTCACAATCATCATAAGTAAATATCCTTTCAGAATGCAAGGTACACTAGTGGATTTTAATGTAATAAAATATGAAAAGTTCATTGATAGGGATTCAGATTCCAAGATGCAACTCTTCTTTAAGAAACTACCATTTGGGGACGCCTGGGTGGCTCAGTGGTTGAGCATCTGCCTTTGGCTCAGGGCATGATCCCAGTTTAAGGATCGAGTCCCACATCGAGATCCCTGTGAGGAGCTTGCTTCTCCCTCTATGTCTCTACCTCTCTCTGTGTCTCCCATGAATAAATAAAAAAACCTTAAAAAAAAAAAAAAAGAAACTACCATTTGTCGAGTTTTAGTATTGTGTCAATATACACAGCTGTCTGAAAAGGTTTTTGAATACTTTTCCTTTTTCCTGCTGTGAGGCCAGATAGTCTACAGCAACAGACTGAATGCATAAACACTATGAGAATCCAGCTGCTTTCTATTAAGCTAGACCTTAAATTTAGGCAAAAATGTTAAAAAAAAAAAAAAAGGTTACTCTTTTTGGGAAAAATAGTAATTTTTAATTGAAAGTGTTATTTATGTCAGCTTGATGCCTCATTGTTAATTGTATTGATAAATACTTTTTTTAAAAAATTTATTTATGATAGTCACACAGAGAGAGAGAGAGAGAGAGAGGCAGAGACACAGGCAGAGGGAGAAGCAGGCTCCATGCACCGGGAGCCCGACATGGGATTCGATCCCGGGTCTCCAGGATCGCACCCTGGGCCAAAGGCAGGCGCCAAACTGCTGCGCCACCCAGGGATCTCTTGATAAATACTTTTGTTTTAGTGTCTAATATGGTAAATATCAAAAGATGTAATCCATATAAATAAAAACTCTCTGAGTTCCTCAGTAATTTTAAGAATGTAAAGGGTTCTCAAGACCAAAAAATTTGGGAATGACTTGGTGTGTCCTATGCGTCTACTTTTGAGATCATCCTAATCTGCTTCCATTTAGGAACCTCTGAAGAATTTACAAAATGTTAGTTGAAGTTAATAATGGAAGAGGCAGTGGCTTGGGGAAGAATTCTAGAGAAAAAGGTTGATTTGAATCTTGGCTCTGGATTACAGTTCTTAACTAACTATAACCTTGGTCAAGTTACTGAATCTCGCTGAGTGAAGTAAGCCAGTCGGAGAAGGACAAACATTATATGTTCTCATTCATTTGGGGAATATAAATAATAGTGAAAGGGAATATAAGGGAAGGAAGAAATGTGTGGGAAATATCAGAAAGGGAGACAGAACGTAAAGACTGCTAACTCTGGGAAACGAACTAGGGGTGTTGGAAGGGGAGGAGGGCGGGGGGTGGGAGTGAATGGGTGACGGGCACTGGGGGTTATTCTGTATGTTAGTAAATTGAACACCAATAAAAAAAAAATTACTGAATCTCTTTAAACATCCTTTTAAATCTCATTTGTAAAATGTAGTACTTATTACATACAACTGTGAGAATTCATTAAGATGATGAGTGTAAATTATATAATAATGTCTGGCAGTATCACGGTAAAATAAAATACATTCCAGGTAATGTTTCAGTCTTTATTGTACGTATATGTCTTTTTGTTGAGGGTGAGGATTGCTGATTTAAATTACAAACCCTAGAGCTAATTCGTGCCTTTGTCATATCAGTATAATAAGATTTTGATTCTTAGGCATTCTGGTTTGTAATATTAAACCCATATCCACAGAAACCCATTTTTACATGTAAGTCAGGAGGAGAAAAGGGAAACATAGGCTAACATATTACTGGTATTCAGCAAAAAATGAAATCGATGGAATAGATTTAGAATTTAGGTAACATAACAACTGTTAGTAAAGAAAAGCTTTTCTTTGGAAAGAGAATCCTGAATATTTAACTGTTTAAAAATAGGGAACTTACTTTTTATTTTAATGGTTTTTAGTAAAGAGCACATAACTTGTATCCAGGTGCTTCTTGATAGATTTGCTCTCTGGTAACATGAAAATATTTTGCATTTGGGAGTATTAGATTATTAACACTATTTAAGAACAGGTTGTGAATATTATATGTAGATTTTACAACTGTTATATTCTGTAAGGGACAAAATAGGTCACGAAAAGACTGGGAAAATAAAAGCTTCTTACAGGTGGTTTTTTTTTTTTTTTTTTTTTTTAAGTCAAAATAGAATTAACTTGAAATCAAATGCCAGTGGTTTTGAGGATTGTTTATTTTTCATGTTGGAATAAGAGTGTATTCTTAAATGTTTTCTTTGTTTTCTAAAATACTTTTCATGTTCCAATTTTTTTTTAATCTTGATTTATGGGCGGGTTGTGTACTAGTGGATTAAAAATGTTAAATTCTGAATTCTTCATTCCTGGTATTTACTTTATGTCTATGAAAGGACCAAATTAAAGAAATTCAAAGCTTCAAGAGCTAAATCTGGAGAGTTTTGGTAGAAAACATGTTTTCTATTACTATTTGAAATGAGGATAGGTAAACATTTGCTGCCATTAAGTATCTCAAATGTAGACTGACAGGTGTATCTGCTGGATTCTTTCTGTTGCTTTTAAATAACAGGTTGTTTGTAAAGATTCTCTTTATATATTGCTTTTCAATATGTAGACTTTTACTGACTAGCTAGGACCTAAGTATAGACCACCATATTTGCCAGCACTTAAGATACAACTCACTTCTCTAGGAAGGTGTATCTGGCATACCAGTATTATGGATGGAAAGATGAATGCCAAAGACTTAAAAGGCTATGGGAATTCTGATAGACCTGTGTGAGTCGCAGTGTTGAGCAAAGCCTACCAAGTACACAAAAATTGTGTTGTCAGTATAATTACTACTATAAAATATAGAAACCAGATAGGTTACCAAGATGTCAAATAATGGATTGGATTAATGGAAGATGGCAAAGTTCATCTCCTCTTAGAGTACCTCCTTGAAATCCTATATAATCCATCTTATTAGACTCATGTCTTCTAACATTATTTAGTTATCATGTACATCTTAAGAAGTGTGTATATACAGTCTATATGAAAATTGCTCCTGGAAATAAGAACAAATTAACAGAAAATTCAATCAGTGAGGCTACCAGTTTTAGTAAGTGACAAAAAGATAATGGCAGAATATGGTAATGCAAATATCACAAGCAAAATATGAATAGGTAGGTTTTACCACTTTTTTCTCTTTTTAAAAATTTCAGCTTTATTAACGTATAACTGACAAATAAAATGTAAGATATTTAAAGCGTACATTATGGTGATTTCATGTACATTGTGAAAGGATTCCCTCCATGTAGTTAATGAACACATCACCTCACATTTAATTTTTTGTGTGAGAACATTTTAGTTCTACTTTGAGCAAATTTCAAGTATATGATAGTGTTATCAATCATTGTCACCATGTTTTACATTAGATCCTCAGACCTTATTCATCTGATCTTCTCAACTTTTGGGGCACCTGAGTGGCTCAGTGGTTGGACCTCTGCCTTTGGCTTGGTTTGTGATCCTGGATCCTGGGATGGAATCCCGCATCAGGCTTCCCACAGGGAGCCTGCTTCTCCCTCTGCCTATGTCTCTGCCTTTCTGTCTATGTCTCTCATGAATAAATGGATAAAATCTTAAAAGATAAGTAACTCTCTCAGAGTCTATTTGAAAAAAAGATCTTCTCAACTTTTTATTAAGAAAATTGCATGCTTGTAAAAGTGAAAGAACACAAGAAATACTGACAATGAACCCATTACCTAGACAAAACGTTTTTTAAGTGTACTAATGTCTATGAAGAAAGCATCAAAATACGCATATGTTTGCTGAATCACTTGAAAGTCAGTCATGATGCTTCCACTAAATATTTCATGCATTTGCTAAGAATAAATATGTTCTCCTATATAACTCTAATGTAACTGTTCTTTTTAAGAAAATTTAAAAAGTAATTCCTAGCTGGTGGTGGTGGGAATCAGTGAAATAAGTGAAGGGGATTGAGAGTACACTTAACCTTGAGCACTGAATAATGTATGAAATTGTTGAATTACTATGTTGTATACCTGAAACTGACAGGATATGTGAACTATCCTGGAATTGAAATTTAAAAAATAAAAAGATTTAAAATTTTAAATTATAAAAAGTAATTCCCAAGTGTCATCTGGTATCTAATCATATATTCACATGTCCAGGTTGTTCCCAAAATGTCATAGCTTTTATATGAACCAAAATCCAATAAAGGTTCACATGTTATATTTGTTACGTCTCTTCAGTTTCTTTTAATTTAGTTTGGTCTCTGTGTGTGTGTGTGTCTGTTACAGTTTTAAAGAATATGTTACTAGTTTTATAGAATGCTCTGCATTTTGCACTTGTCTGATTATTTCTTTATAGAATGTCCCACCTTCTGAATTTATCTTGTTATTTCCTTATAGTGCTACTTATTCCTTTTTTGCTGTTTCCTGCAAACTGCAAGTTAAGCTTGATTGGATTAAGGTTAAACATTATTATTAAGGCTTGTTTGTTGTTTACAAAAGAATATACCACACACCAGTTGATGACAGGCAGAGTTTGGATTATTGGCTAATATTTTTCTATTTAATTATTTGTTTATTAAAAGTTTATTTAATTGAGGGAAAGCTTGCAGGAGTGGAGGGGAGAGGGAGAGGGACAAACAGGATCCCTGCTGAGCAGGGAGCCTGATGTGAGGCTTGATTCCAAGACCCTGGGATCCTGAGCTTATCTGACTGAGCCACTCAGGTGCCACAACATCTTTCTGTTTAAACTTAAGTACTGTCATAACCTTTGTTTTTTGATATACCAGGCTACGTCTATAACTTAAAGTTCAAACATAACAAGACTGAGAAAACGCAGAAAAAGTTTTGCTTCGTATCATTTTGGTTCACTGCCCTCTGAGAAAATGATTTGGAAGTTGGACAGGCAAGAAGGGTTGACATACTTAGCAGAAGCAACACACAGAGGGATTGTGATGGGGTCAAAACCAGAAATTTTAGGGCACCTGGGCAGCTTGGTTGAACATCTGACTCTTGGTTTCAGCTCGGGTCATGATCTCAGTCCTGGGATCCAGTGCTACATGGGGCTCTGTGCTGGGCAGGGAGTCTGCTTGAGAATCTCTCTCTCCTCCTCCCCAAATAAATCTTAAAAAATTTTTTTTTTTTTTTAGAAATGGAGATTAAATTTAGAAATTGGGAAATTCTTTTCACCAAAATTATTCAGCAGTCAATACTAACAACATATGGTTACAAGCAATACTGATAATAACCATAATCTCAGAGAATTGACATCATGATGCTCCTGTTTTATGAAGAGAAATTAGATACTTGGGCGAAAAGAAGAATGGTACAGAAGTTAGGTAAATATGAAGATAAAATCAAGTTTCACAGGTAGATGATTATAAGGTGAAACAAACCAGATGCATATAGATCTTTATAAAAATGTTTTTACTTTGTAAAATGTAACTATCTGAACAATTCATTGGAAAATTGTTCTACTCATCTTTGTTTTTGAGAATATAAATATTTTATAAAGAAATGGCAGTTGCTTATGCATAGAATGTGAGTGATGGTTTTAAAATTTTTCCCCTTCAGAGCATGGATTCAGTTTGATCACATTCTCTCAATCTTGGCACTAGTGATGTTTTAGAACAGATAAATTCCTAGCTGACCTGTGCATTATAGGAGGCTTAAGAGCACTCCTGGCCACTACCCACTAGATAAATGTCAGTAGCACCCATCCCCAACCCCCACTCGTAGTTAGGGCTACCAAAACTGTCTCTAGACATTTCCAAATGTCTTCTAAGGGGCAGATTCCCATTTTTGAGTATCACTGGGTTGGATAAAATCCACTAGCATGTGTGAAGATTCCTTAATATAATGTCCTCTGATTTGGTTTCCCTTTATGTAACCTGTGTACAGCTGTTGAACCCAAATGTCTTCTGCAGATAGGCTGCACAGCTTGGGCTGTGCCTGGTATGTGTTGGAGAATAGTGGGATATGATGAAATATTTTAGCTCTGTTGGAAATTTTATTGAAGGGAGAAATGATCTCTTCATTTATAAGTCAAAGTAGGCCTTTTGCTTTAATCACCCTCCCCCAACTCTCCAGTTTTTTATTTTTATTTTTATTTTATTATTTATTTATTATTTATTAGCTCTATAAGCTTATATGGTATGGATAGTTTTTGTTAGGAATAGTTGAGAGATTGCTATTTGCTATCTGTGAGTGATCTATGTTTATCTTAACATTCAAGAAAAGAGGATCTTTCAAAAACAGTTATTTAAAGGGGTTAAGCTAAATGCATCCTCTTTGTTAACCTTTGTCCTTAAAATTTTTAATAGTCATTTTTAAAATTTTTATTTATTTATTTGAGAGAGAGGGAGTGATTAAGAAAGAGGGCACAAGCAGGGGGAGGGGCAGAGAGAGACGCAGGAGCAGACTCCTTGCCCAGCAGGGAGCCTGTGTGGGGCTCTATCCCAGGACCCTGGGATCATGACCAGAGCCAAAGGCAGATGTTTAACCAACTGAGCCACCGAGGCCCCCCCCCTTAAAATTTTTTTTTTTTTCATTAAAGATTTTATTTATTTGAAAGAGAGATGAGCAGGAGAGGTAGAGGCAGAGAGAGAGAGAATCCCAGGCAGACTCCACATGGAGCGCAGAGCCAGATTTAGGGCCCAATCTCATGAGATCACAATCTAGTTGAAACCAAGATACTGTTAAGCATTCGTGCCACCCAGGTGCCCCATCCTTAGAATTTTTTAACTACAGTTGATCCTTGAACAGTGTGTGGGGGAATGTTAGGAATATCAACAACCTGACACCCCCCCCCCCAGTTAAAAATCTCCATATAACTTTTGACTTTCCAAAAACGTAACTGCTAATAGTGAGAATTGGGAGAGATTACTTTTTACTGTGATACACAATTTACTGGGGAGACAAACTGCTCAAGAGGTGTTTTAAGGGAGCACTGGGATACTCTTGATCTCCCTGCAATAGCAATAGGAAGTGGCTACAAAATTATTGCAGTAGTACAGTATATACTACAGTTAATTTTAAGCAGTTGTTTAATACTGCATCTTTGTTTACATTCCCTCAACTGCAAATGGCACCATATATAGTCGCTAAGTGTGTAAATTTTGATAAATTTGACCTTTTATAATAGGTTTGTGTATATTTTATGGTAGTAAATGGTAAAATAAACTAATATCAACATATATTTTATGTATTCATGATAGAGCTAACTTTTTCTTATTTTTTCAAAATTTCTAGGCTCTATAGTTCTTCAAGTTTTTTTAAAATTGTCACGAATCCAGTATATTTATTGAAAAAAAAATCTGTACAAGTGGACTTGCACAGTTCAAACTTACGTTATTCAAGGATCAACTGTATATGTAAATTCTGCCAATCGGGAAAATGACCCAGGCTGCTTCTTAGGGGAAAGGAAAGGAATTTGGGATAGGGGAATAGTGGAAGTAATAGGAAAGTTTTTGCTCAATAGCATAAGTTACAAGAATGAGAAATCTTAAGAATTTCAGGACAAAGTAGAATTTTTTTTTTTAAGATTTATTTATTCATGAGAGACACAGAGAGAAAAGAGGCAGAGACAGGCAGAGGGAGAAGCAGGCTCTCCTCACAGGGAGACTGATGCGGGGCTCGATCCTGGATCTGGCGATCCTGCCCTGAGCCAAAGGCAGACACTCAACTGCTGAGCCACCCAGGCGTCCCGAGAAAGTAGAATTTTAAGTTTCTAAGACAAATATATATTTTTAAGATTTTATTTATTCATTCATGAGAAACAGAGGCAGAGACATAGGCAGAGGGAGAAGCAGGCTCCCCAGGAGGAGCCCAATGTGGGACTCAACCCCAGGACCCCAAGGTCACGACCTGAGCCAAAGGCAGACACTCAACCACTGAGCAACCCAGGTGCCCTAAGACAAATATTCTTTGTAGATGTGGAATTTTTCTTCCATGTATCATAGGAGTGACATTGAGGATATCTGGCTAATAATCATTTGATTGATAAGGAGATAGTTTTATATTTAAAATGAGCAGAAAGGTCCCTAGCATCTAGACTGGTTTTGGAATACCATTCCCCACCAAAAGGAATCAGACTCTTTAGAGAAATGGATGATTCTAGGTCTGGGGCAGGAAATGTATGAGAAGAGCCTAGAACATCTTGTCTATCATAGCAAGGATTTTATCAGATACTACTAAAGGTTGTGTCAGAAGGACTTGGGAGCTAACTGAAGAAGTTACACTGGCAAAATAGGACACTTTTGAGTATAAGTAAAAATAACTGCAGTTGTTCAAAACACATAAATTATATTACATAAGGGTGCCTGGGTGGTTCAGTTGGTAAAGCATCCAGCTCTTGATTTTGGCTCAAGTCATGATATGAGGGTTTTGAGATTGAGCCCTGCTTAAGATTCTCTCTCCCCTCCCCCTCTGCCCCTCCTTTCTCCTCTCTCAAAAAAGAAAATATGATATCATAATGATAGTTTAACAAGTTTATTGGTCACTTTGAAATGCTATGAATTCTTTTGAAAAAGGGAAAGAAGCTAATGAGATAGAAGGAATCAAGATAGAAGGAATACCCACCACTGGGTAATCAAATAATAAGATATGTTTTGGATTATTGTTTTTTAAATTTTTAAAAAAGTAATCTCTGCGTCCAGCATGGGGCTTGAACTCAGGACCTCAAACCAAGGGTTGCATGCTCCACTGATTGAGCCAGCCAGGCACCCTTGCTTTTTGTTTTGTTTTTAATTCAGTTTAAAGATTTATTTTATTTTTAGAGAGTGTTATGGCGGGGGGGCGGGGCGCAGATGACAGAAGGAGATATATGATAGAGAATCTTAAGCTGACTCCCTGCTGAGTACAGACCTGGGGCTGGATCCCACGACCCTGTGATTATGACCTGAGCTGAAATCGAGAGTCAGACACAACCCACTGAGTGACCCAGGCACCCCTGCTTTTTGTTTCACTTCATAAGTGAAGAAGGAATGATTTAAAATGACTAGATTCAGGGGCACCTGGGTGGGTCAGTTGGTTAAGCATCTGCCTTCAGCTCAGGTCATGATCCCGGGAGTCCTGGGTTCCAGCTCCGCATCAGGCTCTCTACTCTGTGGAGAACCTGCTTCTCCCTCCACCTGCCACTCTTCCTCTTTGGGCATGTGCATGCACGCTCTCTCTTGCTCTATCAGATAAATAAAACCTTTCTTTTTTTTAAAGAATGACTAGATCCAACATTGAGCGTTGCCTCTTTTTTTTTTTTTTATTTTTTTTTATTTTTTTTTTTATTTTTTATTTTTTTTTTTTTTTGAGCGTTGCCTCTTGGTGGAAGAAAACCCCATCTTTGTGAGTAGTTTTTGGGGAAAAAAGTTCAACCTGTATTTAATCATGCCAGTAGATCCAACTGTCAGTTTCAGGATATCCAGGAGACAGAGGCATTATAGTAAATGCTATGGATATGTGGTCAACAATATCTAGGTTGTAGAAACTACAAGAGGTGAGCTGGTTCTTCAATAAATAAATTGCAGGAGAGGGGAAAAAAGATGAAGACCTATAAATTAAAGGAGACTTAAGAAACATCAAATAATCATAATATATGATTTGGATTGTGAATTAGGATTGTTTGAATTAAACAAACTTAAGTGTGGTTTTTGAGAGAATTTGAATTCAATATTGATATTAAGGGACTACCAGTTTTTAGGCATTTAATGTTATTTTTGGTTTTGTTATATAATCTTTCAGGTCTTTATCTTTTATTTTATTTATTTATTTATTTATTTTTTTTTTTTTAAAGATTTTATTTATTTATTCATGATAGTCACAGAGAGAGAGAGAGAGAGAGAGAGGCAGAGACACAGGCAGAGGGAGAAGCGGGCTCCATGCACCGGGAGCCCGACGTGGGATTCGATCCCGGGTCTCCAGGATCGCGCCCTAGGCCAAAGGCAGGCGCCAAACTGCTGCGCCACCCAGGGATCCCAGGTCTTTATCTTTTAGAGCTACATACCAAAACATTTATGAATATAATAGGGATTAGCTTCAAAATAATATGAAGGAGAGGGAGCATAGATAAAACAAGAACAATTTTGGATTGAATATTTTTGAAGCTGGGTGATGGATACATCTCTACTTTTGTATTTAAGTAGAATTTATATCATTTTTAAAATAGAAAAGAATCATGACAGTCTTGATTCAAAGATTCATACTTGTAATATGATGAAAGTTTGCGCCTTTACTTCGTTATAGTATGATTTCCCAAATTTGCTGTCCATCCCAAGTTTTCCTCTTGAATGTGGCACTGTGTTCACTGCGTGCTGGCCTTTATTTTCTGAAATTTACATTTTTACCTGGTAGTTATTTAGAAGAAATGAAAATGCCCCTAAATTGAGTAAGAATTGAATTCCAACTTGTTTGGTAAGTCTGACTGAATACACCTTAACAGCAAAATAGTAGAGAAGATATGGGAAAACATCCAGGTTTTGTTTTTTGTTTTTTTCTCTTTGTGAGAAGTTAAGTTAAAGGTTTGGTATGGAAAGAGGTTAAACATTAGTAGAATGATAGTTTAGGGAGATCCATATATTGTAGTACTGCATATTTAGTAATTCCTATCTTTGATAAAAAATAGTTGAAAGGTGGCTATATGCCATAGATCACTTGAAAGACCACAGAAAATGATGGTGTTTCTTTGTGAGCATCTTGGTAGATAGATTAAATATAGCATTTCATCATATTAATGAAGATTTCTTTTTCATAACTGGGAAACTGCAAGAAGGGTGCTAAATTTGCATTTTTCAAGTTTGTGAAGTATTTAATTTAGGTTGGTATCTATTGTGGTATGTCCCATCTTTTCAACATAGTTTTTTTTTTATTTTATTTTTTTTATCCTAAACTATAGATGCTAAAATGAATGATCACGCTCAGAGATAAGAATTTAGGTCAGAATTGAAGACTATTTGAAAAACTTGTTTTCAGTGAGATGCTGGATATAAGTAGGTGAAGTATGCTGTTAGCACCATTTTGAATCTTTTAATTTACATTGTTTGTCTTGCCACAGCATATACCTGGGGAGTTCTTTTTCTCTCTCACTTGATAAAAAGTAGTTAGGCCACAAACATTTTCCTTAGCCATCTTCTCAGATCTACCCTTGCCACTCTGTTTCTTAGAATATCTTTTTAAATAGGATTTAGCATAGTTTAACTTTGTGATCAAGTGGAAGAAACTGATTATTCTTTTTTTTTTTAAGATTTTATTTATTTATTCATGAGAGACACACACACACACACACACACAGGCAGAGACACAAGCAGAGGGAGAAGCAGGCTCCACGCAAGGAGCCCGACGTGGGACTCGATCCCAGGTCTCCAGGATCACATCCCGGGCTGCAGGCGGCACTAAACCGCTGCGCCACCAGGGCTGCCCTCTTTTTTTTTTTTTTTTTTTTTTTAAGATTTTATTGATTTATTTATTACATACACAGAGTGAGAGGCAGAGACATAGGCAGAGGGAGAAGAAGGCTTCCCACAAGAAGCCCGATGCGGGACTTGATTCCAGATCCTGGGATCAGGACCTGAGCCAAAGGCAGATGCTCAATGGCAGAGCCATCCGGGCTTCCTGAAGCTTTGATTGTTCTTATTACAATTCATTGCTTCACAAAATAAAATGTTCACTCAGTCTCTTAAAATATTATATGGAAATAGTTGAGGTAAAAGACCAGCCGTTTGGATATGCTATTAAAATATCCACAGGCATGACATTGAAAACCACAATTTGCATTCAGATAGCTCTACTTAATCTGAAGGAAAGTTCTCCACAGATTGTGCAGCATATATATATGGGGAGTTTGCTTGCAGCTGGTCAGAGTTGAAAGAAGGTGCTTGAGAACCATCTGTAGAAGTTAACATCCACAGTTCTATTCCTTCTGCTGGGTGTTTAATATTTATGCATTAGTTATCTGTTGGCTATGGGCTCTGAGAAAGTTACGCAGCAAAGAACTGGTATAAAACCAAATAGTTAAAAAAAAAAAAAGTTGTTGGGGCCCCTAGGTGGCTCAGTTGGTTAAGTGGTTAAGCACCTGCTTTCTGCTCAGGTCATGATCCCAGAGTCCCTGGACAGGACCCTATGGGGCTCCCTGCTCAACGGGGAGCCTGCTTCTCCCTCGCCTTCTGCCCCTTCCCTGTCCCCTGCTCGTGTGTGTGTGTGTGTGTGTGTGTGTGTGTGTGTGTATGGGCTCGTTCGCTTTCTCAAAAAAAATCTGAAAAAAGAAAGTGTGTATTATATGTTGGCAAATTGAATTTAAAATATTACCTTATTCAGTGAAACTAGACTGAAAATACACATGTTTGTGTTGTGCAGTCTTTGCTCAAGGAATGCCTGTGATATGGATTTGGCTTTTTAATTCAGTTTCTGGCTAGCATGATCTTACATATAGAAGTTAAGTCTGAAACTAAAAAATTTAAGTTGATACCTTACATGTTTTTTTTCCTTCTTCATATCTTCTCCCCTTTGTGATTTTGGTCTGGGAAGACAGAAATAATTAAAATAGAATATTAGAAACCAGTTAAAATCAAGTTAGGCAATTTACCTATTGAAACTGGGCACTTGGCTATAGCTAACTCACCCAGGGCATTGACCAGATAGTTTAAATTTTCAAGGGAACAACGCCATCTGTTGGGCATCTTCAGAACAAATCCTGTCAAGTTGGATCCAGCTACTTATACTTAGACTCTTTAGTTTTAGGTTGGTGGTTTTGTTTTTGGCTTAGGAGTTTGGTAAAAAAAAAAAAAGTTCTGAGATACTAAGGGCACTGTGAGAAACTTTGCATTAAAGGCTTTGTTTGAACATTGAGCAGGATGCCTGGGTGGCTCAGTGGTTGAGCTTCTTCCTTTACTGCAGAGCGTGATCCGGGGATCTGGGATTGGTCCTGCATTGGGCTCCATTCAGGGAGCCTGCTTCTCCCCCTGCCTATGTCTCTGCCTCTGCCTCTCCCTTTCCCTCTCTCTCTCTCTCATGAATAAATAAATAATTATATGAACATTGAGCAGTAATGCTTCTACAATTCCAAGACAAAGAAATTGACCTTTAGGAACACCTGAGTGGCTCAGTGGTTGAATGTCTGCCTTTGGCTCAGGGCGTGTTACCAGTCCCAGGATTGAGTCCCACATTGGGCTCCTTGGGAGGAGCCTGCTTCTCCCTCTGCCTGTGTCTCTGCCTCTTTGTGTGTCTCTGATGAATTAAAAAAAAAACAAACAAAACAAAACAAGAAAGAAATTGACCTTTAGTCTACTAGTACTGGAGGGACAGAATAGCAAGCAATATCTCTTTGTGTTGCAAAGCTGTGGGCTTTATATTTATAAGAAGCAAATAGTTTAGGCAAGTGCTTTCAAATTAAAGGCTGACTCCAAAATCATGGTGAGGTAAAAGTTTACAATTTAGAGGGGAAAAGAACTACCACCCACTTTCTGAATTCAGGCAATCCAGAATTTGATTGCAGCATTACCTTTTCAAAAGAGCAGCTAACAAGCTTAAGTTTATAAACTGTGACTAGACTGTGACCCTTCCTTCCTTCCTTCCTTCCTTCCTTCCTTCCTTCCTTCCTTCCTTCCTTCCTTCCTTCCTTCCTTCCTTCCTTCCTTCTTAAAGATTTTCTTTCTAAGTCATCTCTATACCCAGAACGGGACTCAAACTTACAACCCCTGAGATCAGGAACCCCAAAACATACATTTTAATTGAAGACCCTGCTCTTGCATGATCTGCCTCACCCTAATCACAGCCCTAGGTGTTACAGATTGAACTTTTATACTCCTACTAATTATGGAATAATTTGCTGTGGGCTTTTTCATAATAGTTTTTTTTTTTTCCAAGAATAAAAATAATTTTGGATCCTTCTAAATGTTGGGAAGGGGAGGTTAGGGGAAATGGTAGAGGGAGTACAAGGGATGGGTTAACTGATAAATTCAAGAATATGATTCCATTTTTTGTATAAAATATTTCTCTTATTCTGAGGTCAGTATCTTAATTTTGTCTTTTTTCCTTATAGCATGGCGGACACCGACCTCTTTATGGAATGTGAGGAGGAGGAGCTGGAGCCATGGCAGAAAATCAGTGATGTCATTGAGGATTCTGTCGTTGAAGATTATAATTCAGTGGATAAAACTACTACAGGTAACAAAAACTCTTGATCTTAGATTATTACTTAAATTTGGTTCAATTGAATGGCGTTTTTGTTAAAGTGTGAGGTGTGGGAAGGACTTTAAGAATCCAGGGATGCCTCATTGTGGCACTGGTGCTTTTTTTTTTTCCAGTGCTCTAGTCTGTAAAAATGCCTACATGAAGCTAGAAACACTATAGTTAATTCATTTAAAACCTTGAGAGTTGAATTGAATTAACCAATGCTTATCAAATATTTAGCAATCCTCTTACCAAATAAGGAATGAATGAAAATGCAAAGTAGTGGTGTGTATCAGTGTTTATTTATGTACCCAGTCAAAAACAGGATCCCATAGTAATTTTTTTCTTCTTTGTTTGTTTTACTTGACCTTGATTTCCTTTGTTAGTGAGCAGAATTTGCTTTGTGTCTGCCTTCATGGAAAGTTTACAAACTTAGGCTTGTTAGCTGCTCTTTCAAAAAGGTGATGTTGCAAGGTCAAATTCTAGATTGTCCTGAATTCAGAAAGTTGGGTGTTAGTTCTTTCCCCCCCTAAATTGTATCCGTTGCTCTCATTTTTATCTTCCCTGCCTTGAGACCTGAAGATGGCATTGGTTTAGGCTGAAACAGGACACAGTTTCAGGATCTTGTGGACATCTTACTATGTATGCATGGTTATGAATACCAATAGTGGTGATAATAAACCTCTGAGTCCTAGAGGTTTGCTTGTGTTTTATAAGCAAAACCTTAAAATACTGGTTCAGTGAGCTTGTGATCTAAATTAACCAGGCAATGTGAGATGAAGGAGTTATTGTGTCTAATTGGTGGAGTGAGGGACAAGTAGGAGGAGAAATCAGATGCACAGTTGTATTTGCAAAGAAAGCAGGAAACTTTTTGGTTATAGAGACCCCCACAACAAGATGAAAAGGGATTAGAACAGTATCCTTTAGTGTCATCTGTCCCTGTCTCCGAGTGACTGTGCCTCCCCTTCCCCACAGTTTCTGTGAGCCAGCAGCCAGTCTCGGCTCCAGTGCCCATCGCTGCCCATGCTTCTGTTGCTGGGCACCTCTCTACATCCACCACCGTTAGTAGCAGCGGGGCACAGAACAGCGACAGTACAAAGAAGACTCTTGTCACACTAATTGCCAACAACAATGGTAAGTGGGATTATCTGGGAAACTCTTCCTGGGCCAGAGGGTGAGAGAATTAAAGAGGTCTTAGGAACAGGTGTACTGGTTTAGTTTTAGGTGCTGATGTGGTTCTACTAGTTGGAGTGAATTTAGTAATGATTCTGTGATATAGAAGTGGTTCAGGAGCGGTGCTGTTCCTTCTGAGTCAGTGCTGAATTGATTCTGGTGTTTCAAGTCCCAGGGTAGCAGTAGGAGAGACAATGTAAACCCCAAATTCCTAACTATTAAAGAGATCTGGGGTTTTGTTTGTTTGATTGTTATTTTTTTTAAAGTAGAAGAGCCCTATTAGTTTGCTAAGAATTCTCCCAGGGCAGCTTTGTTCTGAATTTTTTCTGGCAGATTCATTTGGTTATTGGTTCCTGGGTATGGAAAATAGGATAGGGTTGTTGTCTATTTGAAGGAAATGGTGAAAGAGTAGTGTTTTTAGTGTATTTATTGACCAGAGAAGCTATACAGTATTGGTTTCTATTTATTGGCAAGTTCGGTCTGAGATTCATCACTGGAATAAGCACTTTGTAGAATCATTGCATTGCTGCAAAGGACTTTTAATTATTTTTTAAAAATAAAATAGCTTTATTAATGAGAATAATGTGTATTATAGAAAAAGTAAACTAATAAAAAGGAAGGAAAAAATTTAATTGTAATCTTGCTACCTGGAGATAACTATTGGTAACTTTTATTTTGTATATATATGTACTTTGATATACTTCTGCATGCTATAAATAATGATATACTTTTTTACAAAAATGGATCATACAGACTCTATACTACTCTGTCTCCTTTTTCCCCTTAATATGTAATGAATAGGGATCCCTGGGTGGCGCAGCGGTTTGGCGCCTGCCTTTGGCCCAGGGCGCGATCCTGGAGACCCGGGATCGAATCCCACATCGGGCTCCCGGTGCATGGAGCCTGCTTCTCCCTCTGCCTGTGTCTCTGCCTCTCTCTCTCTCTGTGACTATCATGAATAAATAAATAAAATCTTTAAAAAAAAAAAAAAATATGTAATGAATATGTTCTCAGTTTAACAAATGTATGTCTGTAACATTGTTGATGAATAACTGCACAGTTGACCCTTCAACAGCATGAGGGTCAGGGGTGCTAACTAGCTGCACATTTGAAAATCTACATATGACTTGACTCCCCAGAAACTTAACTACAGATAGACTTCTGTTGATAACAGTTGATTAGCGCATATTTTAGATGTAATGTGTATTATACTGTATTCTTACAATAAAGTCAGCTATAGAAAAATATTATTTAGAAAATCATGAAAAGTGAAATAACACAGTACTGTACTATGTTTATTGAAAAAAGATCCATGTACAGGTGGACCTGTGCAGTTAAAACCTGAGTTGTTCAGGGTCAACTGTATTTCTTGTTGTTTGGTTAACTGTTATTAACAATAGGTATAAAGGCTGCTTTATATCTATGCTGCTACTTTAAAGATCTGTTGTGAGCATTTCTGTATCTTTTGTCACATACTTAGTTCTAAGAATATATTTATAAATTTTAAATTGCTGGATCAAAGGTCATCACAGTTTTTAGGATTTTGATATTTTTCCTGGGTTGACAATCTAGAAATATTACATCAGTTTATATTTCTATTAGAAGTGCATATGGTGGTCTTATTTTTGGCTGTAACCGTTTACTCCTCTATTGTTAGATATTTCTTATAGTCCCTATTTTTTGTGATTACAGTGTTTGGTGAACATGCTCAGGCATTACATCTGTGCCCACTGTGTAAGCATATCTTCAATAGAAAATGAGATTGTTTAGGTCAGACATTTAAAATTGGATAGACAGTGTCAAATTGTCTTAATAGATTGTTCTGAGTAAATGCCCACCAATAGCTGTTTCCCCATATTGCTACTGACCTCACGTACTATTGAACTTAAATCTAATTTCTGTAGGTATTATTTCAGTTTTTGGTTACTGACAATAATGATTTTTATCACATGAAACATCCTTAGATTTTTTTTTTAAACTTATAAATAGGGGCCCATATATATATATAAAGATGAGGAACCACTATCCAGAGGATTCTCTCATTTTACAGATGTGGAAACCAAGTCTTAGAGTCTAAATAATGTGCTTAAGGTCAAATAGTTGGTAAGTGACTAAACTGGATTTGAATTGTCTAGATTTCAAAGTTTATATCCTTTGTGCTGTATTATAATGCTTTCTTATATATATATATATTTTAAGATTGTATTTATTTGAGAGAGATAGAGAACATGAGCAAGGGGAGGGGCAAAGGAAGAGGAGAGAGGGACAAGCAGACTCCCTGCTAAAGTGAGGAGCCTGATGCCTGATATGGGGAATGATCCAAGGACCCAGAGACCATGACCTGAGGTGAAGTCAGGCACTTCACGGACTGAGCCACCCAGGAACCCCTGTGTATTTCTTTTAAAAGAATCTGTCAGAGTGCTGTTAGCAACCATATAGCTAAATTTTTCTTTGATCCTGGGATATTCCAAGACATGCTGACATGACCTAGTCTTCTTGGTTCCTTGAATGGACCCTTGATTTCTGAGCCCACCTAGAGCTGTATACAAAGTTTTAAAAAATACACATATATAAATTGATTTTATTTATGTCAGATACTTCTAGTATTCAAAATGTTAACCCATGCTAATGGAAAAAAAAATGAGTATAGACTGATAATGGCAGTTACATGTGTCATGTGTATCCTTCCAAAAAATTTTTATGCATAGATAAGCATGCATTAATAGATCCAATTTGTCAAGCCACCTCCCTTTTTGCACAAAACAGACAATTCTATAACATTTTTTTATCTTATATTCTTGAAATACCAATATAGGTTTAAGGATGAGACTTCAGAATAAATTTTTTTTTTTTGTAAATTTTTATTTATTTATGATAGAGAGAGAGAGAGAGAGAGAGAGAGGCAGAGACACAGGGAGAGGGAGAAACAGGCTCCATGCACCGGGAGCCCGACGTGGGATTCAATCCCGGGTCTCCAGGATCGCGCCCTGGGCCAAAGGCAGGCGCTAAACCGCTGCGCCACCCAGGGATCCCGAGACTTCAGAATAGAGTGAATTTAAAATGTTTCATCTGGGGACACCTGGGTGGCTCAGATGGTGATCCCGGACTTCCAGGATCAAGTCCCACATCGGGCTCCCTGCATGGAGCCTGCTTCTCCCTCTGCCTGTGTCTCTGCCTCTTGCTCTCAGTGTCTCTCATGAATAAATAAATAAATCTTTAAAAAAAATAAAAATAAAAAAATTAATAAAATGTTTCATCTTCAGGGCATATGGGTGGTACAGTCAGTTAAGTGGCCAACTCTTGGTATCAGTTCACATCATGATCTCAGTCCTGGGTTTGAGCATCAGACTCCGTGTTCAGCAGGGAGTCTGCTTCAGGATTCTCTCCCTCTCTAAAATAAATAAATTAATTATAAAAAAAATAACAAAAAGACCATCTAGTTTCTTAAATAGGCAAAAGATCTACAGAGACATTTCTCCAAAGAGAATAAATGGCCTGTAAGCACATGAAAAGATTCTAAACATCATTAATCATTAAGGAAATGAACATCATAAGCACAATGAGGTACTACTTCATACCCACTAGGATGGCTGTAGTCAAAAAGATGGACAAATAATAAGTGCTGATGAGAATGTGGAGAAATTGGGACTCTCATATATTGCTGGTGAGAATGTAAAAATGGTGTGGCTACTTTAGAAAATAGTTTGACAGTTTCTCAAAACATAGTTATCATGATGCAGCAGTTCTCCTAGCTATATACTTAAAACATGGAAACTGTTCACACAAAATGTCCTGCTCAAATGTTCATAGCATTATTCATTATAGCCCCAAAATGGAAATCTATAATATAACCTAAGCTATTGAATGGATAAACAAAAGGTGATACTGCATGATGGAATATTATTAGCCCATAAAAAGGAAGGAAATACTGATAATATGATATAATATTAATAACCTTGAAAACATAGTGTTGGGTAGCCTGGGTGGCTCAGCGGTTTAGCGCCGCCTTCAGCCCAGGGCATGATCCTGGAGACCCAGGATCAAGTCCCACGTCGGGCTCCCTGCATGGAGCCTGTTTCTCCCTCTGCCTCTCTCTCTCATTCTCTCTCTCTGTGTGTCTCTCATGAAGAAATAAATAAAAATTAAAAAAAGAAAAGAAAAAAAGAAAACATAGTGTTAAAAGTCAGGCACAAAGGCAACATATAGTATGACTCCACTTATATAAAATGTCCAAAATAGGCAAATCTCTAGTGACAGAAAATAGATTTTTGGTTGCCAGGGCTAGGGGAGAAGAGAATGGGGAATAACTGCTACTTGGTGTAAGATTTCTTCTTGGGAATGATGGACATGTTCTGGAATTAAATAGAACTGATAGTTGCACAAACCTTGTGACTATATTAAAAACCTCCAAATTGTATACCTTAGATGAGTAATGTGTATGGTATGCAGATGATACCTCAGTAAAGCTCTTTTTTAAAGAAAGTGTTAGGAATAAAATTTTGGAATGCTTTTACAATTCTTTTTGTTGTTCTTCAGTATCTACTAGCATTTAGAAATTACTTATATAGTTCTGACTGATGATACATTTGGTTTGATTATTATGTAGTAAAACAAACTACTGCTTAATTCTGAGCTATGAATGAATTTAATGTTATAGACTTCTTACTCGATAAGTTATGTTTTTCAACTCCTGTTCAGCTCATTTTGACTCCATTTAGCCCTCTTATCTCTGGGTTTTAAGGCTATGTGAGTAAACCTGGCAGAGTAAAAGAATACATCAAGACCTTCAGATTTGTAAAACAGAACATATTGTGAGAGAAACTGCTGAATCTCTTCCCCTTATTTAATTGGGAACCATTAATGGGGAGCCACGGTTTATGGCTGTGGTACCTAGTTTATTTGAGTGCACTCTTTGAGTCTGGGACTGGTTGGTTAATTCTTTTATAGGCTTTTAAGCCTAAGGATTTTGATAGCCTCTTTCATCCCCTGGAAAGAGAACTTTGTAAAACCCATGAATTGTCAGAATTTCTTTAAGGAAAGATTTAATAAGAATGTAGAAATCATTTAAAATAATTTATTAGAGGGACGCCTGGATGGCTCAGCAGTTGAGCTCTGCCTACGGCTCAGGGCGTGATCCTGGAGTTCAGGGATTGAGCCCCACATCAGGCTTCCTGAGGGGAGCCTGCTTCTCCCTTTCCCTTTGCCTGGTGTCTCTGCCTCTCTCTGTGTCTCTCATGAAATAAGTAAATAAAAATTTTTTAAAATTTTTATTAGAATTATTAGAATTCATTGGGGTTATTAAAAGATTCATAGAATGTGGGTGGGTGGTACAGAAAAAAAACAAAATTGGCCATAGTTAATAATTGTTGAAGCTGGATGATGGGTATGTGGGGTTTCATTATGGTGTGCTATTTTTATGTGTATTTGAACTTCTCCATAATAGAACATTTAACATAGTAAATTGCCAGTATAATTAGCATAGATTGAATTTGGAATTTTTTATCTGTCAGCTGGTCAGCTGGCCTCTTAACTGAGGTCTAGTCCACTGATGGGCACTCAATTTCTATAAAAAAGTGGGACAAACCATTGTTGGCTCATTAATAGCCACCTATATACCGACTCTAGTGGTCTAGCTTTGTAGCTAACTGCAGTGACTCCATCTGTCAAAGTAGGACATACAGTTCATAGGAACCCATCCCATTCTGGCTATTGGAAGTAAAAAGTTGAGGCAGTATCTTACTTGAATCTCTGATTTAAGTATATTGACGCTCAAGTTTTCTGTCTAGTCTTAGAGTATTCTCTGTAGATTAGGAAACTTGGTATTTTTAACTTTTTTAGCCAAATGTAAATAGACTTTAAAACATTTATAAAATTACTTTTCTCGGGATCCCTGGGTGGCGCAGCGGTTTGGCGCCTGCCTTTGGCCCAGGGCGCGATCCTGGAGACCCGGGATCGAATCCCACATCGGGCTTCCGGTGCATGGAGCCTGCTTCTCCCTCTGCCTATGTCTCTGCCTCTCTCTCTCTCTCTCTCTCTGTGACTATCATAAGTAAATTAAAAATAAATAAATAAATAAAATAAAATTACTTTTCTCACAATGAAAAGAACCTAAAATGGTTCAACAATAGCCGATTTATTAATATTTATATATGAATGAGCCATTGTCTTCTGAAGTCATACCATTTTTTACTGGATATTGGTTAGTTTTTGACCAAGTCTTTTCTTTATCAGTTCTGATATCAAAAAGGAGAAAAGATAGCCTGTGAATCTCCATGTTACCATACCTATAAAAAGCAGCAGTTTAGAGAATCTGTTGGATTTCTGAGCTTTGCCTCACTAGGCAGAGGTACCATTCTTTAGATTCTGTGTACTTGCTGAATTAATGTTTGTCATTGAATATGCCTCTTTTGAAAAGATTAAAGTGGATTAGCTAACAGATTACATTCTGACAAAATAAGTTTTATCTAGTTAAAATGTGGAAAAAGAAATGTTACTTTTTTTTGCTAATTTGGCGTGGAAAGATTATGTCAAACCATATATTAATATTGTCAGAGTCAAAATGGTAGTTCTATAAAAACCTTACTACATTAAGACATCGCTAATTAAGATTAATATATGGGGGAGATGTTAGTGAACCTCCCCTATCTACAGTTTTTCTGTTAGTTGTCAATTTGGGTGAAGCTTAAATTTTTGGTGAGTTTGGTGACGATAAAGCTGAGGTGAGTGTGACAGTCTTGGATATTTTTATATCTGAGACACCATTTCTTATCTGAAACCATAACGTTTCTTATAAAATGGGGGTTTGTTTTCTCTTAATTTTTTTTTCTTTCTTCCTTTTACCCTTCAGCCGGCAATTCTTTGGTCCAACAAGGTGGACAGCCGCTCATCCTAACCCAGAATCCAACCCCAGGTTTGGGCACAATGGTTACTCAACCAGTGTTGAGGCCTGTCCAGGTCATGCAGAATGCCAATCATGTGACTAGTTCTCCTGTGGCATCACAACCAATATTCATCACTACACAGGTGAGTAGGACTCTGAATTCTGGGGTTGGGTAGGGAAGGAGAGAAATACTGTGAACTTTTGGAGGCTCTAACTTAGAGTCATTAGCATCATTAGAAATGGTTCTAAGTCCTGTCTTTTGACCTGGCTTTCTTATTTGCTGTATATAATTTGATACCAACTTTTATAGAAAGCCCAACATAACACAGCTGGGTAATTTCCTCTTCCTGTCTTTAAAGGGCTATTAAGTAATTTGAGATCTGGACAGAAATTAGTGGGAAAGCTTAAATTAGGAAGCCTTAACATTTGGCCATTAACACTTTCTGCCCTTTGCTTGGGCTGTTTTTCTTAAAATGGGATGATTTAGTTGACTCTTGAAATCTGTGTGTGAAATTGGTAAAGTGTGGGGAGAACTTTGGAAGAGGAGGAGGAAGATGACTTATTTGACATGTAAAGTGAATGGAAGTTGAAAGCCTAATGCCGAATATGGAACATAAAGGCAAGTGCTTCTCAGCCTGTGGCTTCCTGAGTTATAAAACTCTTCTCCTAAAAATTTGCCAGAGGTTTATGGCCTTTGAAGTGGACTTTGGGAACAATTTCTTAACAATTGTTTTGTGTCGAATCATTCCAGTGAATACTCTTAGTGTCCACCACCACCCCCCCCCCCCCGCCCCGCCTTCTATGCTTTTATCTGTTTGGGGCCAGTTTGTGGATGAGGTATTTTTTAAGCTGAGGTTCTTTTAAGATGGAGTAGGTTTACATTTTTGTTCATATGTACTAAAGCTTATTCTTCAGTTTTGATATTTTGTCACTCAAAAGTTTGCCGAAATTCTTAGAGCTTTTAAATGACTGAGATGGAGAAATCTATCTCTAAAAAAAGAACCACTAGGTAAGAGTGTGAGTTTTTTTGGATGTAGTTCTAATTGCAATCTCTGCTAGTGTTAACTGACCTCCATGTTAAAGATCATTTTGCTTTTTAATGCAGGGATTTCCTGTAAGAAATGTCCGGCCTGTACAAAATGCAATGAATCAGGTTGGGATTGTGCTGAACGTACAACAAGGCCAAACGGTTAGACCAATAACACTAGTCCCAGGTAAGGAAAAATGTCTACCATTCAAAATAAACTGGCATCTAGAAGATTTGTTTTTCATGTCTCAAAATATTCTTGGCCATTTAAAAAGTGTGTTTAAGAAAAATCTAAAAATGTAAAAATCATATTGATTTAAGCCCAATTTATTTATTTATTTATTTTTTTAAATTTTTATTTATTTATGATAGTCACAGAGAGAGAAATAGAGAGAGGCAGAGACATAGGCAGAGGGAGAAGCAGGCTCCATGCACAGGGGGCCCGATGTGGGATTCGATCCCGGGTCTCCAGGATCGCGCCCTGGGCCAAAGGCAGGCGCCAAACCGCTGTGCCACCCAGGGATCCCTTTAAGCCCAATTTAAAAAAAAAACTGTTTCTAACCTTTGGCCAGGGTGGTGGTTTTATTTATTTTTAACTTTTTACCACCCTTCAAACAGGGTTTATATAGTCATTTTTCTGCTTCTGGTGTTTTTTTTTTTTTTTTTTTTTTTTTTTTTTTAATTTTTTTATTTATTTATGATAGTCACAGAGAGAGAAAGAGAGAGAGGCAGAGACACAGGCAGAGGGAGAAGCAGGCTCCATGCACCGGAAGCCCGATGTGGATTCGATCCCGGGTCTCCAGGATCGCGCCCTGGGCCAAAGGCAGGCACCAAACCGCTGCGCCACCCAGGGATCCCATGCTTCTGGTGTTTTAGTCCACTATTAAGTTTGTTATCCTGAAGGAATATTAATGCAAACTCCCAAATTCCTTATTTCTTATGTCTGCTCACTTACACTGTGGGATTATAAAATTTATTTTGCTTTATTTATTTATTTATTTTAAAGATTTTATTTATTCATTCATGAGAGAGAGAGAGAGGCAGAGGGAGAAGCAGGCTCCATGCAGGGAGCCTGATGTGGGACTTGATCCCAGGACTCTAGGATCCAGCCCTGGACAAAGGCAGGGGCTAAACCGCTGAGCTACCCGATGGCTCAAAAATACAAAAAATGTATTTTTCTTTAATTTTACAGCATAGATTTTGGATATAAATTAAAAGACTTACCCTTTGATGATAAATTTGCCAATGATTAGTTTTTTTTTTTTTTTTTAAGATTTTATTTATTTATTCATGATAGTCACAGAGAGAGAGAGAGAGAGAGGCAGAGACACAGGCAGAGGGAGAAGCGGGCTCCATGCAGGGAGCCCGATGTGGGATTCGATCCCGGGTCTCCAGGATCGCGCCCTGGGCCAAAGGCAGGCGCCAAACCGCTGCGCCACCCAGGGATCCCTGTTTTTTTTTTTTAAGAAACTAAATTGAAAATTATTTTTTTAAATCTTTTTTTTTTATGATTTTTTTTTAATTTTTATTTATTTATGATAGTCACAGAGAGAGAGAGAGAGAGAGAGAGAGAGAGAGGCAGAGACACAGGCAGAGGGAGAAGCAGGCTCCATGCACCGGGAGCCCGACGTGGGATTCGATCCTGGGTCTTCAGGATCACGCCCTGGGCCAAAGGCAGGCTCCAAACCGCTGCGCCACCCAGGGATCCCTGTTTTTTTAAATCTTGTAATTTTCTCCCCACAGTTCTTTACTTAGTATCTGTAAGTTTACTACAATTCAGGCCAAAAAATATCTTAATTTAGTTATTCTAAGGGTACCTCCATAAACTTATCTTCCTAAATTGCTGTTGTTCTTAGAGCCCACACAATGTTTTTGACCTTCAGTCTCATGGACTTACCTAGTTCTGATATTTCTATATTTGTCAGTGAAATTGTCTACAACTGAGCCAGGAGATTCACCTCTGGGACATCCTGGTAGAATGGCATAGACAGTCTTCTGTTTGAGTTCATCTTAAAAGGATGGAAGACTACTTTAGTATCCTAAGAAAAGAAATGCTGCTTTTTTTTTAGTACCACATCTGCCCTTTGGCCTCCTATTCTGTACTCATTCATGCCCTTCCAGTATTGAGGTCAAGCTACTCCTGATTGTATTCTTGGGATCGAAAAGGCAGTATGGTAAGGTGTTTGGGGAGGAGTTGATAGGAATCTTCTTTCTTCAGTTTAATAGGGCTCATTCCTTAGGATAAGTGCTTTTATCAATTCGGATATATGTTGTCTTAGATATCAGAGTCTGTGCTATTCTCGTTAACTTCTGATGGCCACCAAACACTTTGGGGAACTAATCTTTTCTTATTGCAGTATTTTCAGTAAAGACAGGTAGAATGTATTAGAGGTGAGCTCACTGACCAAGCTTTGGTACTTTTCTTTGTTTCTCTTCTGAAGCCCCAGGTACCCAGTTCGTTAAGCCGACAGTTGGAGTCCCACAGGTGTTCTCTCAGATGACCCCAGTGAGGCCAGGCTCCACCATGCCTGTGCGGCCCACCACTAACACCTTCACCACCGTCATCCCAGCTACTCTGACCATTCGAAGCACTGTCCCGCAGTCCCAGTCCCAGCAGACCAAGTCCACACCCAGCACCTCCACTACTCCCACTGCCACACAGCCGACCTCACTGGGGCAGCTGGCTGCTCCGCCTCCCAGCCAGTCCAGCCAGACCCCCAACCCCAAGCTAGGTGAGCACTGGGAAGTGGAGACGGCAGTGCTGGGTGGGGCAGTGGGTGGAGGACAGATAATTATCACTCGGCCAACATAGCTCCCTCTTTCCCCTCTCCACCTGCAGTGAGCATTGCCAGCTTTGTCACTGTGAAGCGACCTGGGGTTACAGGTGAAAATAGCAATGAAGTAGCCAAACTGGTGAATACCCTTAATACCATCCCTTCCCTGGGCCAGAGTCCTGGGCCAGTGGTGGTTTCCAACAACAGCTCTGCCCACGGCTCCCAGAGAACCAGCGGACCTGAGTCTTCAATGAAAGGTACAGTAATCTAAAAGAGCATCCAGCCATTTAGAAACACTGACAAAGTACTTGTTATATCAGAACTTTATACTTGGAAATAGAGACTTAAAAAATATAGTTGCCACAGTCTGTTCTCACAAGAAAGTTTAGTGTAGAAAAGGGGATAGCCACTGTGAAAAGTGTAATAATTCTGTTTCTTGTGCTGTGGAGTTGAGTGAAATGGACCAGTTGATCAGAGATGTGTGGGATACTTAAAAAAAAAAAAGTTTCATGGAGGAGGTGGATTTTTGCACAAGGTTTTAAAGTTGGATTTGGTAGAAGGGTTTTCAGGTGTAGACAGGATATGAGCATAAGGGTTTACAATGGCCTAGAGCAGAGGTCAGCAAACATTTTCTTTAAAGGACCAGATGGTATTTTAGGCTTTATGCACTAAATATGGTCTCTGCCACAACTACGCAGCTCTGCCATGGTGATGCAAAAGCAGCCACAGACAGTATACAAACAAATGAGCATGATCACTAAAGCTGTTTACGGACTCTTTTTTTTTTTTTTTTTTACGGACTCTTAATTTTATGTAATTTTCATGTGTCAGAATATCTTCTTTTGCTTTCATTTCAACTATTTTAAAATGTGAAAACATTTAACAAAGGATATTGGAAAAGTAGACATCCACATCCAATGAAGTTGAACCCAAACCATCTGTAAAAATTAACTCAGTGAACCAAAGACCTAAACATAAGAGCTAAAACTATAAAAGAAGAAAACATAGGGAGAAAGCTTCATGACATTGGATTTGGCAATGATTTCTTATATCTGACACCAAAAGCATGGGCAACAAAAGAAAAATATGATAGTAGATGTAATAATAATAGATAAGTGAGACCACAACAGATTTTTATTTTTTTATTTATTTATTTATTTATTTATTTATTTATTTATTTAATTTATTTATGATAGTCACAGAGAGAGGGAGAGAAAGACAGGCAGAGGGAGAAGCAGGCTCCATGCCGGGAGCCCGATGTGGGATTCAATCCCGGGTCTCCAGGATCGTGCCCTGGGCCAAAGGCAGGCACCAAACCGCTGCGCCACCCAGGGATCCCTATTTTTATTTATTTTTCAAAAAAGATTTTATTTATTTATTCATGAGAGACAGAGAGAGAGGCGAAGGGAGAAGCAGGCTCCATGCAGTGAGCCCAGTGTGGGACTGATCCTGGGACTCCGGGATCACACCCTGAGCCGTAGGCAGGTGCCCAACCACTGAGCCACTCAGGCGTCCCTACATCAGATTTTAAACTTATACAGTATCAATCAGACGACACTAGGAACAGAGTGAAAAAGCAACTCAGCAAATGGGAGAAAATATTTGCAAATATTTTTACATCTGGAATATATGCACAGCTCAACAAAAAAGCAAACAACTCCATTAAAAACTAGGCAAAGGAGTTTTTTTTCCAAACTTTTTTCCAAAGAGGTTATGCAAATGGCTGTTAAGCACATGAAAAGATGCTTACCATCTTACCATCACTAATGATTAGAGAAGTGCAAATCAAAACCACGTTGAGGTACCACTTCACACCCATTAGGATGGTTCTTACCCAAAAAACAAAATAGCAAGTGTTGGTGAGGATGTATAGATATTGGAACTCTTGTGTGTTGCTGGTGGAAATGTAAATTGGTATTATGGTCTCTCAAAAAGTGAAATATAAAATTACCATCTGACTCAGGAATTCCACTTCTGGAGTATGGCCCAAAAGAACTGAAAGCAGGTACTCAAGTAGATATTCGTACACCCATGTTCATAGCAGCAGTATTCACCATAGCCAAAAGGTGGAAGCAGTCCAAGTGAGTGTCAACTGATGAGTAAATGAACAAAATATGATTCATATATTAGTAGCTTATTGTTCAAGAAAGGAAATTCTGAGACATGCTGCTACATTCATGAACTTTGAGAACATTCTGCTAGGTATTGAACTAAGCCAGTCACAGGAGGACAAATACTGTGTTGACACTTATATGCGGTACTTAAAGGAATCAAATTTACAGAAATGGAAAGTAGAATGGGGGTTGCCAGGACTAAGAGGAGGAGGGAATGGGGGAATTGTTTAATGGGTACAGAGTTTCAGTTTTATAAGATAAAAAGAGTTCTGGAGAATGCTTGTACAATAATGCAAATGTACCTAACTGTACATATGAAAATAGTTAAGAGGTAAATTTTATGTATGTGTTCCTGCAATTAAACAAAAAGTTGTATAATGACCAAAAGGTAAAATCCATTCCTAGCTCATGGGCCAAACCAAAGTTGGCATCTGGCTAGATTTTGTCTATGAGCTGTGATTTGCTGACCCCTGTCCTAGAGTTAGAAGAATGGTAAAAAGAGTGGTCCTCATAGTGATCACTCATACTTGCGTATCAACCTTAATATGCCTTTCAGGGAGTGTTTAACTTGTCTTCAAAGGGCCAGTAATCTGTTTCCAGTATCGTCTCATTAGTCTTATCAGTGCTTCTTAACTTCTTTCAGTGACGTCTTCCATCCCAGTGTTTGACCTCCAGGATGGTGGACGGAAAATATGTCCTCGGTGTAATGCTCAGTTCCGTGTTACTGAAGCTTTGAGAGGTCACATGTGTGTAAGTGATAGCAGTTGTGATGGGGATCCAGCTTCAGTGGCTACTACTTGTATATCTCCTGTAGAATTAGGAGGTTGTGAAGGAGGGGCTCTAAAATGACTTAGAAGCTTCTTAAAGGGTTATGCTCTCTTTTGGCCTGTTTTAGAAGAGTTTCATACTTTGGAATGTAGAAAGATACATTTAGAGACTCTCAAGTAGATTGGAACATATGTGACCTTAATTCCTTGGTTGTGGTTGATTTTAAAACTACACAGGACAGGTTTGCTAGATAATCAGAACTCAAGTGAAGGTAACCTCTGTTTATTTTCTTTTTCCTTTTTTTTAAGATTTTATTTATTTGAGAGGGTAAGATAGGGCACGAGTAGGGTAGGGGCAGAGGGAGAGAGAGACAAGTAGACTCCTCGCTGAGTGGGGAGTCCAACATGGGGCTTGATCCTAGGACCCTGAAATCATGACCTGAGTGGAAGTCAGATGCTTAACTGACTGAGCCACCTAGGTACTCCTCAATTTATTTTCTATTTATTGTGTCATTGTGTGAATCAAGAGTCATTAACCATTTCCCATTTCTAGCCTTTTCATTTTTTATTAGTTCAGACGCAAAAGTTGGGATTTCTTCCTGCCAGGGAGTTCAGAGGCAAGTTATGCTAGTTAAGTGGTTGAAGGATCTAAGGCAGGAGGAAGAAATATAAGGTATGGGATTTGGAGTGGCATATGGCTATAAATATATATCCATAGAAAAAGCCAGAATTCTGGAAACACTATAGAAAACCAAAGGGTGAAACCTGGATGAGAATACATAGGACCAAACCATACCTGAGAGATGTTCATGAGGTTGGGGAGTTGGTACATCCCAGCCCCCAGATAACCAGAATGATCTTCCTTTATAGTACTGTTGCCCAGAAATGGTGGAATACCAGAAGAAAGGAAAGTCTCTGGATTCAGAACCCAGTATCCCATCAGCTGCAAAGCCCCCATCCCCTGAGAAAACAGTTCCTGTTGCTTCCACACCGTCTTCTACACCTATTCCTGCTCTGTCACCACCTACCAAAGTACCAGAGCCAAATGAAAATGTGGGTGATGCTGTCCAGACCAAACTCATCATGCTAGTAGATGACTTCTACTATGGACGGGATGGTGGCAAAGTGGCCCAACTCACAAACTTCCCTAAGGTTGCCACATCTTTCCGATGCCCACATTGTACCAAAAGGCTAAAAAACAACATTCGGTAAGTGTTGAAGAGCCTTAGAGGTTACCCTAGACAAGAGAAAACTAAAAATTTTTTATATGTTTTTCTATTTGGGCAGTAGTCCTGTTTATCTAGTCTAGCTAAGGATTATCATTAAATCAATAAGTAGTACTATAGAAGGAGGAAGTATTGTGGTTAATAAGAAGAGATAACTTTGGGGGGAGTAAGGGAAAGTAGTATATCCCTTCATAGAACTCCTACTTTTAAGAAACCCTTTTCTGAGCTCAGAAAAGGACTGTCCCAAACAAGGGGGTGGGACACACAATGTATGTTCTGGGATTCTAGGGCTACTGGTTTTTTTGATTCTGTACTTTCTCCTTGTGCTGTACTACAGATTCATGAACCATATGAAGCACCATGTAGAACTCGATCAGCAGAACGGTGAGGTAGATGGTCATACTATCTGCCAACACTGTTATCGCCAGTTTTCCACGCCCTTCCAGCTCCAGTGCCACTTGGAAAATGTTCATAGTCCTTATGAATCAACGAGTAAGTTTGGGAACTTAAACTCTAGGGGTTTACTTTGCTCTTCGTTCATTGAATGGCATGGGGAGGAGCCCATCCATCATTTATATATGGGTATCAGTATAGAGGAAGCTCTTTGTACATTTTTTTTTTAAGATCTTATTTATTTATTCATGAGAGACACAGAGAGGCAGAGACACAGGCAGAGGGAGAAGCAGGCTCCCCATGGGAAGCCCGATGCAGGACTCGATCCCAGGACCTTGGGATCACGACCTGAGCCAAAGGCAAACGCTCAACCACTGAGCCACCCAGGCACCCCTCTTTGCACATTTCTGGTCAATTCTTTAGTTCACTCACCCTTTATTCTTATAAGTTAGACTTCTCTTCAAGCCTGAATTGAATTCAGGGCTAGAATTGTTAGGAACTTTGGTTCAGGACCACTGTAACGTGTTGTAATGTATATAGTGTAATATAATGGATTCCTTAACCAAGATCCATCTATATTTGGACCTCTGCTTTAGTTAGTATCCTGATAGGTTTTACATAGGACAAAAGATGACAGTATAAACATCATAAAGTACTTTACCATTAAGATAGTGCTTTCAGGGATGCCTGGGTGGCTCAGTGGTTGAGCGTCTGCCTTCGGCCCAGGGTATGATCCTGGAGTCCTGGGATCGAGTCCCACATCAGGCTCCCTGCATGGAGCCTGCTATTCTCTCTGTGTCTCTCATGAATAAATAAATAAAATCTTTAAAAAAAAAAAAAAAAGTGCTTTCACTGAACTGTAAACTGAGATATGGAGTGTTACCTTGACTGTACATCTAACAGCTGAGGAAATGTAGGCTGAACACAGGCTCACAAAAATTAAATCATTTACTTCAGAGCATATAACGGTAGTGAGGTGCCATTGTGAGGATTTAAGCCTGGTCTTCCTAGAATATCTCTTGTGTTCTTCAGGGGATTTCTGGTGTTGTTTTAGAGACAAAAATTACATAAGTATAAGCCTATGCATTGTATAATACCAATGATAGGTGAAATAGTTTAAAGAAGAGAAAAGATCTTTGAGGCTAGGTTTCCCCAAAAGTCGTAAACTTTTAGAGTCTTTAAATACAAGAAGGATTTAGACAGATGAAAGTAATAAGAAAAGCTTTTTAGGTGATGGGAAGCTGCATTTTAAAAACTTTGACTAAAAATGAATTAAACAGTAAGGATATCCATTATATCATTTAAATGAGACTACTTGAGGTGGAGTAAACTTCAACCCCAAAACTTGAGTGTTCTGCTGCAATTCTCTTGTCTCTGGCTTGTAGTGAGGTGGCTGTGTTAATCTTGGGCCTTACATTCAGGCATTAAATAGTGCAGACAAGGAATAGACCTCATCTTCCCATGTCTTTTCCTGAATTTGTTTCAGGAAAGCAGAATTGCTTTCCCTTTATATTTCCTTGGCCTTGGTCATATTGGCAAGGACAATGGAACTGCCATTCGTGGCTTAGGCTAATGTTGGTCAATAGAAATATAATGTAAGTAAGCTACATATGCAATTTTTATTTTTTAATAGCCATTTTTAAAAAGTTAAAGAAATTAATTTTTTTAACTTTTTTTTTTACAACCTCCTTTTTTTTCTTTTAACTTTATTTAATTTGGGGTTTGGGGGGTTATTTTGTTTTTAAGTAAGCTCTATACCCAGTGTGGGGCTTGAACTCAAAATTCTGCAATCAAGAGTCACATGCTTTACCGACTGAGCCAGCCAGGCCCCTGTGAAATTAATTTTAATAGTGTATTTAATTTAACTCAGTAAACCCAAAATATCATTTCAGCACGTAATCAAGATTTATTTATTTATTTATTTTATTTATTGTAATCAAGATTTAAAAATTGATGAGATGGTACAACTTTGGACTACTAATTTGGCAATAGAAGAGAATAGATACTGGAATCAACCACTATGCAGTTAATGGCAGAGTACCCAACTTGGTCTTTGTTAGGGCCCCAAAGTCTTCACTGTCAGTGATGAAGAGTCTACACCTCCCAGTGAATACATCTCATTTTTTTTAAAACTTTTTTTTTTTTTAACTTTTATTTATTTATGATAGTCACACAGAGAGAGAGAGAGAGAGGCGGAGACATAGGCAGAGGGAGAAGCAGGCTCCATGCACCGGGAGCCCGATATGGGATTCGATCCCGGGTCTCCAGGATCGCGCCCTGGGCCAAAGGCAGGCGCTAAACCGCTGCGCCACCCAGGGATCCCTACATCTCATTTTTTACGCAGAATCTGGTGCGTAGGCTTTTGTTAATTCCATTTAAATACGGACTGTACATAGAAAAGATAAGTTTTTCCATATGAGGGAAAAAAACCTAATCAGAACCTAATCAATCTTTTTCTCTTCACTTAACCACTCTGTTATGTCTGACTTTTAATTTTTGAGTATCATGACTTTTAAAATTTATATTGATCAAAAACCTGAGAAAATGCTAACTCAAAGGTAAATAACTTTTCTATACTTTAGTATGTATCAGTTTTATTCTTAGATTTTTGTATAAGTCCTCTTTCCTGCACCCATGGCAGATCCTTCATGAAAGTAGCTTGTTTTTTAATGTTAATATTTTGGACCCGTTACTTTCCTTTTAATTTTGAAGGGAAAAAAAAGTTTCCTTTTATTTTCTGAAGTGTTTTAAAATTAGACATAATGACATTTTACCCTCAAATGATTATGTATCTCTTAAAAATCAAGACCTTTATCTGTATACATCCATAGTATCTTTGTCAAGACCTAATAGCAGCAATCATAAATCCTTAATATCATCCAATACCTAGTCCATTTTCAAATTTCCTGAAACATCAATGGATCATTACACTTGATTACAGTAATAGTGTACTCTTAATAGCATTATGTTTTTCTTCACACTTGTTTAAGGGCAGTAGGCTGAAGAAGGGGTAGATTTGAGGGAAGGATTCTTACCCATGGTCAGATGTCAGGGGAGGATCCTGTGTGGAAAATGACTCATCAAAGGGGCGAACTAATTGCTTGGTAAAGTCTTGGAATATATGGAGTGATGAGGTTGGCTGAGCCTTAGAAAGGTGTATATTTTCTTCCTTTCTTCTTTTCTTTTCTTTCTTTTCTATTTTCTTTCTTTTTTTTTTTTTTTTTTTAATTTTTTTATATTTATTTATGATAGTTACAGAGAGAGAGAGGCAGAGACACAGGCAGAGGGAGAAGCAGGCTCCATGCACCGGGAGCCTGATGTGGGATTCGATCCTGGGTCTCCAGGATCGCGCCCTGGGCCAAAGGCAGGCGCCAAACCGCTGCGCCACCCAGGGATCCCTCTATTTTCTTTCTTTCTCTTTCTCTCTCTTTTTTCTTTCTTTCTTTCTTTCTTTCTTTCTTTCTTTCTTTCTTTCTTTCTTTCATTTCTTTCAGATTTATTTTAGAGAGGGTGCAAGCATGAGCAGGGGGAGAGGCAGAGGGAGATGAGACAAGCGGACTCCCCACTGAATGGGACACCTGACTCAGAGCTCAATTCTTGGAGCTGAGATGAAATCAGGAGTTGGACGCTTAACTGACTGAGCCAGTCAGGTGCCCCTATCCTTTCTTTGATAATTTGGAGAACAGAAAGCAGAAGCGGTAGTAGTTCACTCCTATTCTCAAAGTAAGACTGTGTTAGGTGTTAAAGACATGAGGGTAATCGTGCTAGGAAGGACCATGTTATGGTGGCCACTTTGCAAAATCGGTTAATCCCATCTCTTGAATTTTTTTCCACACCAGCTGCAGTGTGGAATTAGAATAGATGGGGATAGTTACTAGATACGTTTTAAATCCACTGATGGCTTAGGTTTCTAGCTCACTGGTTTTCTTGGTATGAGATAATATATATAAATCTTAGCATGGTGTTTATGTGTTAGAAGTTACTTTAATAAGTGTTGTCATTATTGATGTTGTATGACAGCTGTACCAAGAGAGCTGATATATAGGTTGTAGGAAGAGCTTCAGGGTTGAATGAGATTGGCCAGGAAGAACTCAGAATAAGAAAGTTTAGGACAGAAGGTTGGAAAGCACCTATATTTAAAAGATGTTCTAGAAAAAGAAGAAAACAATAAATGACAAACAAATTGAATTAAGAGGCAAAGGGGCAGAAGAAGAAAATATTGTCATTTAGTTGACACTATTTCCCAAACATGTCATGTACTTCCACACCTCTGTGCCTTTGTTACTGTTCTCTTGGTCCCTCTGTCTGAGAAACTCCTATTCTTTCAACATTTAGCTTATATATCTTATAGCTTCTGTTCATTCTTTGAGACAAAATTTTTTATTTACTTGTATCTTTGTAGCATCTAATGAATCTCTGGCCAGTGCTTCTAAATGGGTTCCCATAACCCTTTGAGATAAACACAGAACTTGTGAAACTTCTTCCCAGAAAATAAAGATTTTATTCTTTTGCAAATAATTTCAGGGGATACTGAGGTTCCCTGAGGCATCGAACATGGACCCCAGATCAAGAATCCCTGGTTTTTGTTTAACACTTTAAAGGATCATTTCAACTTTACTCTTGTGGGGAAACGGGTTGGACATGGTCCAGTAAATGCTCAAAGCTTTAAATTTACAATTTCCATACTTGCAAAAACCTGAAAATAATCCCAGTGACAGAAAAACAATTACTGTGCCTGTTTATTTATTTTTTTACTGTGCCTGTTTAATTCAAAATATATTTAGCAATTCAAATTTTTATTACTCAGAATTACAGCTTTTATAAGCTTGACAAAATGACCAGTTTCAAAGTTTAATTACCTCAACAACTCATAACAAGGCAAGAACTTCTGTCACCATTGTCAGTCCTTTGAGGACAAATTCTTGTACTCATTTAGTAGATGTTTGTGGAATTATTCATAGAAGATCATTATTTATCCTTGAGCAGAGGAATGAAGCAGTGTAGTAATTTAAAATAATTCACTTGGCAATCGTATGTAAAGCATAGACACTGTTTATTTATTGTAGAGACATGAGGTATTATTGGAAGCCAGCTGATTAGTAGTAGGAAATCATGTGGGCTTTTACTAAGTTTTTGTCTGTGAGAATGGCAAAATGACCATTGCTAGATACATTATGAAATAATAGTGACAGAACACAGGGGTGTAGACTCGGAGATAGTGCCTGAGTGCAGGAGGGGGTGGGGAAGTGAGAAGGGAAACAATGGAATCAGGAGGAGGCTAAATTAAGTTAGAGTTGGTGGTAGAATATCCAATTAAAATGTCTTGTAAAAAAAAAAAAAAAAAAAAAAAATGTCTTGTAGACGGTTCAAACCTGAAATGGAGCTTTAGTAAGAAGGCTGAGCTCAAGGCGTAAGGTTTGCTGTTAGCAGCAATACAGATGTTAAGACAGATCCATTTTATTTTATTTCTTTATATATTTTTTAAAGATTTTATTTATTCATGAGACACAGAAGGGGGGAGAAGCAGTCTCCCTGCAGGGAGCCCGATGTGGGACTCAATCCCAGGACCCCGGGACCACGCCCTAAGCCAAAGGCAGACGCTCAACCACTGAGCCACCCAGGTGCCCCAAGACAGATCCATTTTAAAGAAAGAAGAGACTTAATGATGTACTGACTATTGAAAGTAAAAATAGAGAAGTCAGGGAAAATCAAGATTGAGTCAGCAGGACTTTGGTCTTATTTTCAGTTGGATTTATTGATTATTTTTCTTCTTACAGCCAAGTGCAAGATCTGTGAGTGGGCGTTTGAGAGTGAGCCACTATTTCTCCAGCATATGAAGGATACTCATAAGCCTGGAGAGATGCCTTATGTCTGCCAGGTATTGCCTTTTTCTCTAGGGAGCTTCAGCCATTTTGCTCTTAGGCTGAATACAGAAAATCCACTAATGCACATTGCTGAATACCTACTGTATACTCTCACTCAATTTTAGGAATACTGCAGAGATCCAGAAGAAATAATAGACATAGGGTCCATTCTCAGGATTTTCTATGCCAGAGAAAACCATTAAAGGAACATGTGCATGTACCCAGCCAGGGAACCTAGTCAGAGAACATACACATGTACTACAGGAGTGTGTCTCCTGAACTGCCCTCTAGAGATGGACAAAGAAAGCTTTGCTCCTCTTAGTCACAAAGTGGATTGTTCTCAGACTTTCTTGACCTTCCGCCATTTTAATCTTAACCCACAGCTGAATGTATCACAAACAGCCCTTCATTACAGAGTCAGAATAATAATTTGATTTCTATACATTTAGGAAAACTTATTTTTTTCCTCTTATTTTGACATTTTCTGTTACTGCCTCTTTTTTTTAAGGCCTTAGTTGTTCACTCTTAGCTTATTTTCCCTCTTATGTGACTCAGGTTTGTCAGTATCGCTCCTCACTCTACTCTGAGGTAGATGTCCATTTTCGGATGATCCATGAGGATACTCGGCATCTGCTCTGCCCTTATTGCCTGAAGGTCTTCAAAAATGGCAATGCATTCCAGCAGCATTACATGAGGCACCAGGTACCAGGCACCAAGCAATTCCCATATTCTCATTTTTTTTAATTTAGTGGATGCTGGGGCCAGGGCTGAGCTAGTCAGATAATTTTGGTAGGAAGATACAGTAAGTGTATTTGCAAAAATTTCCCAAATTTCAGTTACGTGCCGTGCACTAAGCTAGGTGCCAGGAATTTAGTGTTAATACAAGACAAATGGTAAAGTAGAACGTGGAGAGTATTGTGTTAGGGGAAGTATAAGATATAGAAAAGCATGTACCTATTTTGGGAGCCACCTGAAGTATGAGGAAGTGAAGTGGAGTGGAAGAACAGTGTCCTCCAAGCACAGAATGAAAGTATGGAGGTTCAAAGAATTAAAGGAAGTTCAGTGTGTTTGGAGTGTGGGGTATAGGAGGAGGTTGGAAGTTAGGAAATAGGTGGTGGAGAATCTTGCAAGGCATGAAAAGGGAGGTCATTCGGGAAGCATTAAAGGGAATTTTTTTAAGTTCTTGAGTGATAGGTTCAAATTTGTTTAAGTTATGAGTACTCTGGCTGCACTAGGAGAATGAATTGAAAGGAGAGATTAAGACCAGAGTTAGGGGGACACGCCAAAGGCTCTTTTGGTTTAGGTGAGGGACAGTAGTAGCTATTGGCTTTGAAATGAAGAAGATAGAGTTGAGAGATATTGAGAAAGTAAGTGGTATTTATGATTTAGTGAAGGATTCAGTGAAGGTAGTGAGGAAGGAATTAGGAATAGTGCTTAAAATTCTGTTCTGGGAAAAAATGAATGGTAAGACTATGTACTGATAGAAACACTGTAGAAGCTAAGGTTGACAGCGGAAGTAGGGATTATGCGTTTGGATATTCTGAGTTAGCAATGTCTGTGGACAGCAGCTGTAGTTGTCTACTAAACAAATAGTTGGATATATAGGTCTGAAACCTAGGAGAAAAGCCTGGGTTGTGGAATACATACTTAGGAATCATTATTAAATGAATCAAGTGATTTTAAACATAGAAGTTGCCATGTTCCCTCACCCCCAATTGAGAATAAGATGAACCTCTGAAGACTCTCTCTACAAAGCCATAGTAGACCTAGGAGGAAAAGCAGAAGAGACTTGATGTCAAGGAAGCTGAGGGGAGGAAAGTTTTGAAGAAAAGGGTGTGATCAGAATGTTGCAGGAAGATGTCAGCAACATAGAAACTTAGAGGCCAGCCTTTAGCAGCATTGATGGAACCATGTGGTTGGTTAGCAGAGTGAGTGTCAGATTTCAGCAGGATGAATGAAGAGGTGAGAAAATGGGGACAACTTATTTTTAAAAGTTTCAGAAGGGGAAGACTGAGGATAGCAGATCCAGAGGAAGAGGTATCAGAGAATTTGTTGTTGCTTTTGTGTTTTGTTTTTAAAGTGGAATAAATAGAGTCTTGTTTTAAATTCCTTCAAGAAAGGAGCCACTAGAGGTGGAGAGTGAAGGTACTTAGGGAAGGCACAAAATGGAGAACCAGCTGGGTACACCTGTGTTTGATACTTGCCCATGTCTGCACTCTCATATGTGAGCTCCCTCTTTGGGCTCACACACTCATTTGCACAGAGGTGACTGCCTATAATCCCCCACATGTGTATTTCCAAAGAGCAGCATGGAAATTGTCCCTTGTACTCAGGTAATGGGGCCTTGATATCCTGGGAAGAAAACCATAGGCCTGGTTCCTGTTTCTGAAGGACTTCAGTAGTAGGCAGTCGGAATCTTCAGATGTGTCTCACAAGGACAAGTGCATATCTACATATATATTGATGTGTTAAATGGAAAGATAGCAAGGGATAGAAAAATACCGTCATTCGTGTTGAGAAAAAAAAGAAAGGGCAAACAAGGAGGTGGTGATTTGAGATGTGTCTGTGTGTGTGTGTTATATGGTTATGCGCATAGATTGTCCATGAAAAAATACCCAAGAAACTGGTAACAAGTTGTTTCTGTGCAAAGGGATGGAGGGTTGGAATTGAAGGCAAACTTAAAACATGAAGGAGTATGGAATAAAAAGTATGATTTTTTAAAAATCACATAATACATTTTACTGTGTTCAAAAAAAAAATAAGAGAAAAGAATCTCCAGAAGTAGGTAGCACTGTCTGCATTGTAAAGACAAAGTAGGGCTAAATAAAGTTGAAGCCACTAATCCACATTGTTAAACCAAGTCAGGAAGAGATGGTTGGAGGACCTAGTCATTCTGGCTGAGTCTGCCTTTCTTTGGGACCATGGGAGGTGATGATTCTCAATGGTAGGTTTTGGTGTCGTGTTGTGTATTTTTTTCTTCCTTGTTCAGTTATCCATAGAAAGGTGGGGAAGAGTGATTGTTAGCATTAATCTACCATCTCATCAGGGACAAAAATACATTGGGAACCTTTAAGGGATTCTCTTTCTTTTTCCCTCCTCAGAAGAGGAATGTTTATCACTGCAACAAATGCCGGCTGCAGTTTCTCTTTGCCAAGGACAAAATTGAACACAAGCTTCAGCACCACAAAACCTTCCGTAAACCCAAGCAGCTGGAAGGTTTGAAACCAGGCACTAAGGTGAAGGGCTTGTCAACATTTCTTTCATAAATCCAAGAGGGGAGGAATATCAGTACTCTGAGATTTACAATGGGTAGTGTCTAAATTGTTCCTTCCCTTGGCTCGCAGGTGACAATCCGGGCTTCCCGAGGGCAGCCACGAACTGTTCCTGTTTCCTCCAATGATGCATCTCCCAGCACCTTGCAGGAGGCAGCACCACTGACCTCCTCAACAGACCCCCTGCCTGTCTTCCTTTATCCCCCTGTCCGGCGCAACATTCAGAAGAGAGCTGTTAGGAAAATGTCAGTGCCACCTTTTGGAGGTTGGGGGCTGGGTGGACACAACTGTTCCTATAGCCAGTGTAATCTAGTAGCCTTTAGCAGGATCTGTTGTCTGAAGCCCCCACAATTTGAACACTCCCAGGGCAATAACAAGAATTTTTTGTTGTTTCTTGACAGGAGTGTCATGGGCCGGCAGACGTGTCTGGAGTGCAGCTTTGAAATCCCAGATTTCCCTAATCATTTCCCTACCTATGTTCACTGCTCTCTGTGTCGCTATAGCACCTGCTGCTCTCGAGCCTATGCCAACCACATGATCAAGTAAGTCATGGTTAAACCAGTGATCCTGTCTGAGAGTACAGATTCTCCAGAACTCATTTCATTCCCTCCTTCAACTCTTAAGAGCTGTTTGTCCATCTCTTCTAGCCGGGTAAGAGTCAAACCCGTGTTCATTTGGCTCTGATGGCCTGTGTTCTAATTTTGTAGGACCTTGCTACTTAGAGTGTGGCCTAAAGACCAGCTTAGAACTTCAGCCTCTGCTCTCCACCCCCAGGCTACTCAGGCTGAATGTGTCTTAATGACTCTCCTGGTGATTCATATGCATACTAAAAGGGAATATTAATATGATAGGAAAAGTGATTTGAGTTGAGGTGAGGATGGATTGAAGAGCCATCTCTTTTGTTGGGATATTGTCAAAGACTGGTGATCTCATTTAATGATCAGAACCCCCTGACTCATGCTACTTTTTCTTTGTCTTTCTCAGCAATCATGTTCCACGCAAGAGCCCTAAGTATTTGGCTTTGTTTAAAAATTCTGTGAGGTAAGGAAAAATTTACTGATGGTCTCTTGATTTTTTTAATGTTCTTATATTAAATCCTTTTAATTAACTTTCAGGGGATATGTGAATTAATTAGAGAGGAGAAAGGACAGTCTTTTTTCTTAAGTTGTTAAGCTTCAGATCTTATCCCTCTTGTGACTGTTGTATTTGTTTTATATACTCTTGGATTCTTTTTCTTAGTGGAATCAAGCTGGCTTGCACTTCATGTACCTTTGTTACCTCTGTGGGAGATGCCATGGCCAAGCATCTGGTATTCAACCCCTCTCACAGATCCAGCAGCATCCTACCACGAGGTAAGTAGTAGAGATGGGAGTTAGTGGGACAAGAGAAAAAAATAAGGATACAAGTCTTACCATAGGAGTCAGGAGCATCTCTGCCTGCGCTAGTTCCTTCACTGTTGAGATAGACATCACTACATTGGAAGGGATTAACCATTCCAACTGGACATTTATATAGGACTGGGGGGCTTGTTTCTTCTCTGAGTTAACATTTCTTTATTGTCTCATTTCCCATAGGATTCACTTGGATGTCTCACTCAAGGTAACAAACTTACTTCATGGTTTAATTTCTATTTTCAATGTGTTTCATCCTTTTTATTACTATCACTGCTACTATTAGTATTTCATTTCCCTAGTTTAACTGAGCTTTCTTTTCCTCTTTGCTAAATCCTTTAGACATGGCCATACTCGTGACCGAGTACATGACCGGAGCTTGAAGAATATATATCCTCCTTCTGCCTTCTCCTCTAATAAAACTGCCACTGTGAAATCTGGGGGGGCCACCTCAGCTGAGCCTGAAGAGCTTCCGACTCCTATGACCCAAGCACTCCCGTCACCAGCGTCAACCGCAACCCCGCCACCAACCCCAACCCACTCCCAGCCTTTAGCCCTTCTGCCCTTGGCTGCAGAGGGGGCTGAATGTCTGAATGTTGATGACCAGGATGAAGGGAGCCCAGTCATCCAGGAGCCTGAGCAGGCAACAGGGGGCGGTAATGGCAGTGGGGTTGGCAAGAAGGAGCAGCTGTCTGTGAAGAAGCTTCGTGTGGTACTGTTTGCCCTGTGCTGCAATACAGAACAGGCCGCCGAACACTTCCGAAATCCCCAACGACGGATCCGGCGTTGGCTTCGGCGCTTCCAGGCCTCCCAGGGGGAGAATCTGGAGGGCAAATATCTGAGCTTAGAAGCAGAAGAGAAGCTGGCTGAGTGGGTGCTAACTCAGCGAGAGCAGCAGCTACCTGTGAATGAGGAGACCTTGTTCCAGAAGGCCACCAAAATAGGACGTTCTTTGGAGGGGGGGTTTAAAATCTCATATGAGTGGGCTGTGCGTTTCATGCTCCGGCACCACCTGACTCCCCATGCCCGGCGAGCTGTGGCCCATACCCTACCGAAGGATGTGGCAGAGAATGCAGGACTCTTCATTGAATTCGTACAACGACAGATTCACAACCAGGACTTACCCTTGTCCATGATTGTGGCCATTGATGAGATCTCCTTGTTCCTAGATACAGAGGTGCTGAGCAGTGATGACCGGAAGGAGAATGCCCTGCAGACAGTGGGCACAGGGGAACCTTGGTGTGATGTGGTGCTGGCCATTCTGGCAGACGGCGCTGTCCTCCCCACCCTGGTTTTCTACCGAGGACAAATGGATCAACCTGCTAATGTGCCAGACTCGATATTGCTAGAGGCAAAGGAGAGTGGCTACAGTGATGATGAGATCATGGAGCTGTGGTCAGCTCGGGTGTGGCAGAAGCACACTGCTTGCCAGCGTAGCAAAGGCATGCTTGTGATGGACTGTCACCGCACTCACTTGTCGGAAGAGGTGCTGGCTATGCTTAGTGCCTCTAGCACCTTGCCCGCAGTGGTCCCAGCAGGCTGTAGCTCCAAAATCCAGCCGTTAGATGTATGCATCAAACGAACTGTCAAGAACTTCCTACACAAAAAGTGGAAGGAGCAGGCCCGGGAAATGGCAGATACTGCATGCGATTCCGATGTCCTGCTTCAACTGGTGCTGGTCTGGCTGGCTGAGGTGCTGGGCGTCATTGGGGACTGTCCAGAGCTGGTACAGCGGTCCTTCCTCGTGGCTAGCGTTCTGCCTGGCCCTGATGGCAACATTAACTCGCCTACAAGAAATGCTGACATGCAGGAGGAGCTCATTGCATCCCTAGAGGAGCAACTGAAGCTGAGTGGGGAACAGTCTGAGGAACCCTCAGCTTCCACTCCCCGACCCAGGTCATCTCCTGAAGAGACAATTGAGCCTGAAAGCCTTCATCAGCTCTTTGAGGGCGAAAGCGAGACCGAGTCTTTTTATGGCTTTGAAGAAGCCGACCTAGATCTGATGGAAATTTGAGTGTTGGGGTCATGAGTGGGTGCAGAGTGGGGGTGGGAAAGTGTGAAGGGGGGGGTAGAGGAATTTAGGGAAAAGGGGTTATGCCAGGTGGGGTATTTCGTTTATATTTTTTAATTTTATGCCACCACTCCCCACCCCACCCCCCATGTTGACTTCTGTTTCCCTGTGGATTTGTGGATTATTAGGAATACCAGTAGTGATCCCATCTGAGCCAAGGAGCTGGCCCATTGGTCGTTCACTTCTGCTAAAAACAGGTTTTAGTGACTTTTTTTTTTTTTTTTTTTTAATTTAAATCACTGTTTGGTATTTTTCTGACAAAATCAAGAAAAAGAAAAAAAATTCTTTGTGGGCGAATGTTAATTTTTTTGTTTCCCCTTTTACCTCAATTGTATCATAGTACATCTGGGTTTTTCTCTTTGTTTTACTGTGTGGCAGTGTCTTTGGGCATGTTATTCAACCATTGTCAATGTGAGAACATTTCTGAAGATGGGAAAGACAAAAAAATATGTAGCTCACAAACTGGTTTATTATATATATGGATAAAACTTTTTTCATTGTGGTCTTAACACTTTTATATAAAAACGAAAATGGAAAAAAATCCCACTGAACTCTCTCTTCCTTCTCCTTTCTTTCCTTCCCTCTCCAGAGATGTTGGTTTCTACAGCAACTCTTAGAGATATAAAATTGTGGCTTTAAAAAAATGCATGAAACCACCTCTCATCCAGAATGATGAATTAGATTTGTTTTTCCTCACCACCCTCCCTCCAACAAAAACATGACAAAATGAGTATTCTTTGCACTTGGGATCTTTGGCCCCTTTTCCCATGCTCACACCATTACTCTGGACAAAGGATCATACATGTGTCATTAGCAAGCAAGAGGTACTGAGGTGATCACACAGTGTTAGGGTGGAAGCCAGTGTATGGGTCTTCATCATGTTAAGTGGACAGCATGCCTGTTCAAGAGATCACATGTCCTACATCCAGGAGCTAATTGTGCAAGAAGTTAAGTGTTGAACTTTAAAAATAAGACCACTTGTTGAAATCCTGCTTACTCTGTGGCTTTCCTTATTCCTCTTAATGCTTAGAGAAGAATGTGACCTGAAGAAGAAACACACAGGGGTGTGCACAAAGAAAGACATGAATCTTTATTTTTCACTGCCAGCTTCAAGGAAAGAAAATGTTTCTACAATTTGCATGAGGGATTTTTTTTTAACTGTATGTACTCACAGTTATAAACTGAAATGTACTGTATCATACAGAGAAAAGGAACAAAAACCCAAGGCCAGCTTTCCCACAGCTACACCTTCCATCCCAAGGCTTTCAGCAACATGTCCCTCCTGGGAGCCAAGGAGGCAGCCTGCACAGGCTTGTAAATGGTTCATCTTTAAAATGTATATAAGTGGGACATTTAATAAAATGAGGGGAAATGGATTTATAAACAATGTGGTTTTTTTTTTTTCTAGGTAATCCTATTTTAGTAGGCTTTCACAGACTGGGACATGCTCAAGATGTGATGGGCCTGGTGGTACAGGTGTGACACTTGTTACGCCTGTTTCTCCTCACCTCCATTTTTTGGTTTTTTAACTCCCAGCACACTATAATATAGTGAACTGGAGTGATCCTGCCCATAAACAGCTTGGCCAGCTTCGTGAACCCATGGCATCTGAAAAGTGAACTGAGGATCTATCTTCTCTTGGGCTTCTCTTCCCCAGCTTTTTGCCTGATGCCATTTTGACATTAAAATGGACTTCGAAGTCAACCCTTTGCCTTTGAGAAAGTTCAAGAACTATGGTCAACTATCTACAATGACCTAACCTTCTCTTTGGTAGTCTCCACAGCAGCCCCAGCCTCAGCAGAGCTGGGTTCCTGGCCTCTGCATACTGTGACTTTCTTGATGGGTAGTTTTTTTAAGACTATATAACACCAACAGTGGATCAGCTGGGTTTTGGCCAGGAAGTTACATTTGTGGATTCTGCCTGCATGGCTTAGTAGTAGAAGGAAATTTTTTTTGTTTTGTTTTTTTTATAATTCAGTTTAATCAATAAAGTATTTATTGACTACTTTCTGTGTTGAGACTGAGTATGTGGAAGACAAATAGAAAACTAAGTTTCCTTTGACTTCCTAGTTTGTTATAACATGGGATGATAAAATGCAGGGATATTTCAGTCTCCCCCTCCACTCTCTCACCTCATTGAACTTCTGCAAGTTTGAGTTTGCTACCTATGCTAGTTTCTCAAAGCATTCGAGAGAGGATATGCATCAGAATCACCTAGGGTGTTCATTTATTTATTTAAAAGATTTATTCAGGAGACACAGAGAGGCAGAGACCTAGGTAGAGGGAGAAGTAGGCTCCCTGCGAGGAGCTCGATATGGGACCAGATCCCAGGACCCAGGGATCACAACCTGAGCCGGAGGCAGACGCTCAACCAGTGAGCCACCCAAGTGCCCTGGGTGTTCATTTTTTAAATTCAGGTTTAACACCATTTTGGGAGAATTTGGCTAACACTCCAAATGATTTGATTTATGGCTAAAAGGACTTTTAAATGAACACATAATACTTTAAAGAGGTCTTCTGATAGATTTGGACAATAAACATTTAAATTAAATGAAATTACTTTGTATTTCCTCTATTGAAGGTGAGGAGGTAACATGGGTGAGGTATTAAAGCTGTCAGGCCAGTCCTGCTTGGGAATAACTTTACCCAGAGCAGCTTTACTAGATGCTACATTTCTCTCTTTGAAATGGTGTTTTAACTAAAATATTTGCAGCCAACATACCAGAAAATCAGTAAGAATCTAGCACATGGGTGGCAATGTTTAAGAAAAACGTTAAGTACTTTTGTTATCCCACAAAGATTAGGCCTGGCATCTATACAAAGCTGTTATTTTAGTATAGGCCCAAATGAAGATGGTAGTGGATCCTCCTGTACTGTCATTCAGAGAATCCTGTATTTGCTCGAAGAATCGAGAGCCAAAGCAGGGTTATCTGACCAGGGAGGGAGATGGCACATGGCAGTACTTCACACCTGCACTCTTGGTATGACCTAGTCAGACAATAAAACCACTCAGCAAGCATTTCAAAGAATTTATTTTACAGTAGAAAAGTAGACCTTTGAGCCAGCCAAGTTCAAAGTTAGAAGAAGGGCACAACTTCAATTCTGGATAATGCATCTGAATTTCATTCAAAACCACTAAAAAGAAAGAGCATTTAAAAACTGTGAAGCAGAGGGGGAGGAATTAATTCCCAAAAGCAACTCTATCCTCCAACCAAAACCCTCTCCGTCCAAAGAATCCTTTTAAGACCTCCAGAAAAATGCAGCTTAGTGCAAGCCAAGGGGCCTCCCAACTGTTCTACCACTTATTTTTCCTTCTGTAACTTTAATTTCAGTCACCTGATCATGTGAGCAATCTCCCAGTTGGTCTCTGCAGAGAGTGGTCCCTCTATTTCAACACCTTTTTCGGTGACTGTGGCAATTTGAAACTGAAAGAAAGCAGAACTCCCAATGAACATGCCCACCCCACATAAAGTCCCTGAGGCCTGCTCAAAGGTCAAGGAGAGGATCTTCCCCTAATCTGAAAATAGGAAATTCTGCAATCTGTTCTTCAAAAGCAAAGACCCAGGTACTGAAACTGGACAGCTCGCTAGTTAAGAGTCCTATCCTCTATTATTCATGTCCTTCCTCACCCGGTTATAGGAGCGGGCATCTCGATAATAAAGCACTCGCATGCAGCGTTCCACTAGCTCTCGGGCCTCAGTCTGGCTCAGGACTGGCTGCTTCTCCAGAACTTCTCGCAGCAGAGGCTAGGGAAATGGGAAGAACACGGGAGATTACCAGGGGTTGAATACCCATCTGTCCCAAATTCACAAAGTAAAAAGCAGCATAAAATGACATTCTGCCTACTGCCTCACCAGAATGAATTCTGCTTACTTGTGCTAACACCAACCTGAAGGGTAAATTGTAGGGCATTTCTCTCTGCACATGTCTACTGAATCTGACACACCACTTTATCAACAGAATGTAAGTGCCAACACATACAGCTTTCAGACTACAAAGAAAACTATCTGCCAGCAGGAGGGATCTTAGTCTATCCTCACATTGGAATTTTAAGAGAAGAACCAAGGAGACGAGCCCCCACTGCCTCCCCCACACCTCTCCCGCACGTACCTGAGCCAAGTATGCACCATAACCAGTGGCCAGCGAAGGGGCTTCATAAGCTACACCAAGCATGTCCACATAACCGAGGAAGCTAACAGGACACAACAGGTCAAAGAACTAATTTCATCTTAGGTTTTCTTGGGTATCTTAGCAGAAGGATGGGGCCATGGGGTCTGAGAAGTGACATTCTCTTAGGGAGAAGAGACAAGACACTACATAGACACTAGAGGTTAGATAGTCGGGGAAATTAAGTTATTTCAAGTCAACCTCTCTCCATCAGCGTAGCCTCCAATGACCATGGTGTTCCACAGGGGGTTCATCTTGGAGCGACGGCTGTACATGGCTCTGGTCAGCCATGAATGAATAGCTCTAGGGCTATAGCTGTGTCCATCTCCCAACAGCTCCTCATCAATCCTTAAAAGGAGTAAGTCATGAGAAAAAAGGAGAGAACGGAAGTCGGGAATTCCATCCACCCTCACCCCAAAGAAGTTACCACAATCTTCCTCATTTTACACTGCCTAACGCCAAAAACTATGTGCTGCACACACTATCATCTTCCACCCTCAGCAATTCTCCTGTCCTCCGCTACAGCCTCAAATTCCCCCACCCCAGAACTTCTACGGGGATATTTAAAAACAATACAGTGAATTCCTCTCCCCACTTGGGATCTACTCCCTAATCTCCAGATAACTTACACCATCTGGCCGAGAACTTGCTTCAAATACTGGAAATCTGCATAGTCTCCGGAAGCACCCAGCATGGTGCTGTCGTTGACTCGCATAATGCGAGAGATGTTGCGGAAACGAGCCAAGGAGCCATAGGAGCCCAGCATGTCTGCTGCAATCACCACTCCACCCTCGAATTTGACACCCAAGACCGAGGTCCCGGTCACCATGGGGTTCCTAGACAGAGGGAGGGAGATGAGGGGAGTCACGGGAGAAGGGCCTGAGCCCTCTTCCGCGCAGTGGTTCCGCGTCTGATTTTCCATCTCCCCTTCCATTCTCCGGGACTCCGCGCCGTGGTCCCCGCCGTTCGCGGGCCTTGGGGCGCCTTCCCCGGCTGCCTCCGAACCGTCCGGCACGACCAGGCCTCAGCGTCCCGCCTCCTGCGCAGCTCGGACGCCAAGAACTTACTGCGTGCGCGTAACCGGACCCCCGTAAGGAGAAAACGCCGGCTCCACGGAGGCGACGGAACTAGGCGGGATGTGGTAAAACTGCCCCGGGGCGGGACCACCGGCCCAAACTCTGGACCGCGACTCCAGAAAGGCTTCCATCTTAGTCACGGTGGCTGAAGAAATGACGGCGCTTGCGCCAACGGAAGCGGAAGTGAGCCTTGGGGTCCACAACTTCTTCCGGCCAGCTGTTCCCAGCAGCCATGTTGATGAGGTTACGGCTGTCGGTGGGATCCTCGAAGTCCGCCGCAGCCGCAGAGCCCCAGACAGCTGGAATTGCCTGACGTCGCGGCATACCGCCTCGTCGCATCGGAGCCTGAACTAGATCAGAGTGCTCTGAACGCACAAATTCAATGAAGGGGAGATTGGTTGGGAGGTAGGTATGGCGAGACACTGAGGAGGCAGAAATTCTCGTGTTCTGCTTTGGATCTTGGTCAAAAGCCCCCACCCACCCCCACCCAAGAAACTAGCAGTCAGCTGTGATCTCTTACGTCTGTACTCCCCAAAACAGCCTTGTAAAAGGTATTATCCGACCCATTTTATAAGTAAGTCTTGTGGCGTAGTGACTTGCCTGGCCACACAGCAAGTAAAGGTAGATCTGAGTCCTCAAGCGCAGAATAAGAAAAGGATTCATCCAGGTGTGCATACCCTGGGGGAGCACTCACTCTATGGGATTGGACAGATGTCTGAAAGTTTCCGTACAGTCAAATGCTTTTGCCCCCGCCCCCCCCCAAGCAGCGGAAAAACTCCATGGACCATGGGCTTGAAACGAAATTCCAGGAGTCCCTTCCCAGTGTGGTTCTGTATCCGGAGGTGGAAGCAGTGTCTACAGTCAGACTGGTGAATCCGAAACCACTACTTTGCCACGTCTCCCCGCACAACTTGAATTCAAATTTTTTACTCAGTGGGAAACCAAATCAAATTTTGTTTTTAAAATTCCTTAAGTGGGGCTCAGTCTGTTGAGTCTGGGACTCTAGATTTTGGCTCATCTCACCGTGCTGAGACCCAGTCCCGCTTGGGCTCTGAGCTCTCTTCTCAGGGGGAGTCTGCTGCTCTCCCTCCCTCTACCCTTCCCCCTGCTTGTGATCTCTCTCTCTCTTTCTTTCAAATAAATAAATCCTTAAAAATGAAATAAAATTCTGAGTTAATTTGAACCAAAGCAATGCATGAAGGTTTAATTATGTAAAAAAAATATTTTACTAGGTCATGAAACCCTGGAAAAAGGAAGGTTCAAGATCTTGTGTTAGAGGCACCCAACTGACACCCTTTGTATCACCTTTTTTTTTTTTTTTAAGATTTTATTTATGATAGAGAGAGAGAGAGAGGCAGAGTCACAGGCAGAGGGCGAGGCAGGCTCCATGCCTGGAGCCCCACGCGGGACGCGGGACTCGATCCCGGGACTACAGGATCGTGCCCTGGGCCAAAGGCAGGTACTAAACCGCTGAGCCACCCAGGGATCCCCCTGTATCACCTTTTGATCTTGACAAATATACTTTCCTCTCTAATAAATAGCCACCTCCTCTCCCCAAACCCATTATTCCAGGTGACTCTTGGGCCACTCAGTTTTACTTGGACAAATAGTAGGCACTTAATGGGATGGTGGTTTACTGGGATTCCTTGAAAACTACATGAAATACCTTATCATTTGTAGCTGCCAGAGCCCTCATAATTTGATCAGATCAATTAATCAGCAATTAACTGACTATGTCCCTGTTTAGAAGTGACCACCTGGCTTGCTGGTTCTTGGTCTCACTCATTTGTAGGTCCCCGGAATAAGGATCTTGTAGGGCCTGTACCAGTTCCAGAAGTCAGGCAGGTCTAAATGAAGAAAAAATGAAAGGACCTAAAATCATCCAGCCTGAGTGAAGAATGGCTCTGAAACCAACAATTGATGATGCAATACTCAACAACAGGTGGCCAGCATGTCTTCTGCTTTGAGGTATAAATAAGGCATAAATTAAACTGAAACAAGTGAAATTAGGAAATTTCCTTCTTCTCTTTTTAAAGCAGTCTGGTATAATTTTGGGGGGAGGGAATCCTTTAAGAGAGGGAGGAAGAGGAGAAGAGAGAGGGAGAAAATTTTAAGCAAGTTCCATGCCCAGCATGGAGCCAAGACACGGGACTTGATCTCACAACCCTGAGATCATGACCCAAGGCTAAATCAAGAATCAGGTGTTCCCCTTTGGAAAATCTTTTTTATTTTATTATTTTTTTAAAGATTTTATTTATTTATTCATGAGAGACACAGAGAGAGAGGCAGGGACACAAGCAGAGGGAGAAGCAGGCTCCATGCAGGGAGCCTGCGCTAGGACTCAATCCTGGGACTCCAGGATCATGCCCTGGGTGGAAGGTGGCGCTAAACCACTGGACCACCTGGGCTGCCCAGAAAATCTTTTTTAAATGTGCCTAATTTTCTATGGTTGGCTGTTACTTTGAATTTAATTAACATTGTGCTCCCACCAAAGTTAAAGTTGTTGTTTTTTTAAAGATTTTACTTATTTATTCATGAGAGACACACACACAGAGAGGCAGAGACACAGGCTGAGGAAGAAGCAGGCTCCATGCAGGAAGACCGATGTGGGACTTGATCTCAGGAATCCAGGATCATGCCCTGAGCCGAAGGCAGATGCTCAACCGCTGAGCCACCCAGGCATCCCCAAAGTTAAAGTTTTTAGGTCAGCAATCCCCAGGATGGTTTTGAAACATGTCGGGATATCCTTGGGTATAGGGGATATCCTGAAATTCTCATAAAAGAAATAAAACTAGACTAAATTGGAAAATAATAACCACCATCACCCCACCAACATTTTCATTACTTTTTAGGACAATGGAATTTGAACCTTCAAATCCAAGAGTTAAGGATCATTTCCTGACCTGTTCAGGGCCTGGCCCCAGGGAGTATAACAGAAAGAAGAGAAAGAAAGCATATCCAGCTTGTCTGTGGCTGCAGTACTCTGTGAGTCTTCTCTGAGGATTTTTGTGATTTTCCATCTTCAATAGTTCATTTCTACAGTGTCTCTCTTACAGCATGTGTTACATTTGTCCAAAGACTCTCTTCCACCAAACTAAAAGTCTCACAAAGGCAATAACTGAGATTGTCCTTCAACAAGTGTCCTCTGATGCACAGAAATTTTTAATTTTGATGTAGCCCTATTTATCAATTTCATCTTTTGTTGCCCATACTTTTGATGTCATATCCAGGAAATATTACCAAATACAATGTCATGGGCAGCCCCGGTGGCGCAGCGGTTTAGCGCCGCCTGCAGCCCAGAGCATGATCCTGGAGACCTGGGAGTCCCACGTAGGGCTCTCTGCATGGTGCCTGCTTCTCCCTCTGCCTGTGTCTCTGCCTCTCTCTCTAGCTGTGTCTCTATGAATAAATAAATAAAATCTTAAAAAAAAAATACAATGTCATGAAGCTTTCTACTGTTTTTTTTTTTTAATATTTTTCTTAAAATGTTTATTTATTTATTTTAGGAGATGGAGAGAGAGACAGCAGGGAAAGGGGAACAAGGAGAGGGAGAGAATTTCAAGCAGACTCCCTGCTGAGTACGGAGCCTGACACAGGACTCCATCCCACAACCCTGAGATCATAACCTGAGCCGAAATCAAGAGTTGGATGCTTAACTGACTGAGCCACCCAAGTGCCCATAGTTTTAATTCATATTGAGATTTCTTATCTATTTTTTAAAGATTTTATTTTTATATTATTTTTATTTTTTTTTTAAGATTTTATTTATTTATTCATGAGAGACATAGAGACATAGAGAGGCAGAGACACAGACAGAGGGAGAAGTAGACTCCATGCAGGGAGTCTGATGGGCAACTCGATCCCAGGACTCCAGGATCATGCCCTGGGCTGAAGGGAGGCACTCAACTGCTGAGCCACCCAGGTGTCCCTAAAGAGTTTATTTTTAATAATCTCTACAACTAATGTGGGGCTCAAACTCACACCCCCCAAAATCAAGAGTCACATGCTCAATCAGCTGAGCCAGCCTAGTGCCCCAATAGATCTTTTATTCATTTTGAGTTAAATTTTGCATATGGTATAATGTAAGGGTCCCACTTCATTCTTTTGCATGTGGATATCCAGTTTTCCCAACGTCATTTGTTGGAAAGACTGTCTTTTCCTCAGTCATGGCCTTGATACTTCATGGAATTCACTGATCGTATGTGTGAGGGTTTATCAGTGGGTTCTCTGCTGTATCCCATTAGTCTATATGTCTGTCTTTATGACAATACCACACTGTTTCGTTTACTGTAGATTTATAGTAAGATTTGAAATCAGGAAGTGTAAGACTCCCAACTTTATTCTTTCTAAAATGTTTTGATAAAAGTATATTTTTGAAATTTTTATTGTGTTGGTATTTTTTTCTTTCATATAGAAATCTAGGTTAATTGATTTTTGTGGGCTTTTTGTAATTTTAAAGATGTTATTTCATGGGACCTCTGGGTGGCTCAGTGGTTAAGCATCTGCCACTGGCTCAGGGCATGATCCTGGAGTCCCAGGATCGAGTCCCACATTGGGCTCCCTGCACGGACCCTGCTTCTCCCTCTGCCTGTTTCTGCGTCTCTCTCTCTCTTTTTCTGTCTCTCATGAATAAATAAATAAAATCTTAAAAAAAAAAGATGTTATTTCATTGTCACCTGACTTCTATTGTTTGTGTTAGAAAGTCACCTGTATGTCATACTGTTGTTTCTTTGAAGATAATGTATTTTTTTTTTTTCCTTCTGGCTCATTTTAAGATGTTCAGAAGTGTCTTTGATTTCATCAGTTTTAGGAGGATATACCTAGGCATGTTTTTTTTCTAATTTTTTTTAATATTGTATTTATTTATTTAGTTGAGAAAGAGAGAGCATGAGAGACAGTGAGCAGAAGCATCAGGAAAGGGAAGTGGGAAAGGGAGAATCAGACTTCCCACTGAGCTGGGAGTCCAGTGCGGGGTTTGATCCCAGGACCCTAAGATCATGACCTGAGCTGAAGGCAGATGCTCAACAGATTGAGCCACTCAGGCACCCCTCAGGCATGACTTATTTGTATCCTTCCTGGGTGTGCTGAGCTTGAATCTGTGGGTTGACATCTTTCATTAGTTTTTGAAAATTTTAAGCCATTATCTCTTTGAATATTGCTTTTGCCCAACATTCTCTTTTCTCTCCTTAGATTCCAAATATGGTATATACTTAAGCATGTCCTCGTGCTTCATAATTTTTGTTTTCCATTCTTTTTGATATTTGCACTTCAGCTTGGGTATTTTCTATTGATCTGTCTTCCAATTCTCTAATCCTTTTTTTTTTTTTTTTATGATAGTCACAGAGAGAGAGAGAGACAGGCAGAGACATAGGCAGAGGGAGAAGCAGGCTCCATGCACCAGGAGCCCGACGTGGGATTCGATCCCGGGTCTCCAGGATCGCGCCCTGGGCCAAAGGCAGGCACTAAACCACTGCGCCACCCAGGGATCCCTCAACTCTCTAATCCTATGTTCTACTGTGTCCTGTGTGCTGTTAAACTCTTACATTGAATTCTTCATTTCAGACTTTGTCTTTTTATTCAGTTCTAAAACGTCCTTCTATGGGCAGCCTGGGTGGGTCAGTGGTTTAGCGCTGCCTTCAGCTCAGGATCAAGTCCCACATTGGGCTCCCTGCATGGAGCCTGCTTCTCCCTCTGCCTGTGTCTTTGCCTCTCTCTCTCTCTCTCTCTCTCTCTCTCATGAATAAATAAATAAAATATTTTAAAAAAATAAAATGTCCTTCTGACTTTTTTATAGATGCCAATTCTCTACATTCTCCATATTTTCATCTATATGTCCATCATTTTCACTTTTTTCTTAACATGTTAATCATACTTATTTTTACAAGATTCCTATGTGCTGACTCTAATATCTGGATCATCTGTGGGTTTTCTTCTGTTATCTTTTTCATTTCATTTTGTAATTTTCTTTTCTCTATGCAAATAGAATATTTTTTTATTGTCTCTCAGAAATTATGAATAATTCTAGAGGCTCCACAGCATGTTCTTTTCTACCAGAGAAAGTTCTCCCTTTTTCCCTTCAGGCAGTTAGAGTGAAGGGCTGATCACCTTAATCCAGTCAGGGATTAGGCTGTGTCAGGGTTGGGTTGCTGTTTCAGTCTGGTTTGCTTATATTATTCAGGCATGTTCTTCACAATCTTTGCATTGAAAACTGGACAGGTATGCATCTACTTAGTCCTGAAATACTGAAGAAGGTTGAGCTATTTCTCCAGGCTTCTGCTCCATGCAGCTCAGAATCTGGCAGATATCTTGAGGAGGAGACCAGTTGAGGTTCTTGTCCTTCCTCTGCCTCAGCAGGTCTTTGTTTTCTAACCAATGATACTAGACTGGGAGGTTTAGTCTGCCTTTTTATTTTTTTTATTTTTTTTAAAGATTTATTTTATTTTATGTACTCATAGAGACACAGAAAGAGAGAGGCAGAGACACAGGCAGAGGGAGAAGCAGGCTCCATGCAGGGAGCCCGATGTGGGACTCGATCCCAGGTCTCCAGGATCACACCCTGGGCTGCAGGCGGCGCCAAACCGCTGTGCCACCGGGGCTGCCCAGTCTGCCTTTTTAGTAGCTTGTAGTCAGGCTCTCTAGCCTCCTGTACATTCCAAGAGTTCAGCAGATGTTCCATGAATAAACCTGCCACCTAAGTTTTCAGCTTGTCACTCCAGCTTTGAACGACCACCAAATACTGATGATTTATCTTCCACAAGTAGAGGCATTCTGCTTGGTTAAGCTTTAGCCTCAAATTTTACTTCACCTAGCCCTCATTCCTTCCATAGACCTTTGGTGCTTTTTATTGCAGCTGCGTCCCCCTTTGCCTTTCTCTTATAAGGACACTTATAATTGCATTTAGGACCCACCCAGATAATCCATTATAATCTCTTCATTTAAAAATCTTTCATTTGGGACACCTGAGTGGCTCAGCTGTTGAGCATCTGCCTTTGGTTCAGAGCATGGTCCTGGAGTCCTGGGATCAAGTCCCACATTGGGCTTCCTGCATGGAGCCTGCTTTTTCCCTCAGCCTGTGTCTCTGCTTTTCTCTGTGTGTGTGTCTCTCATGAATAAATAAATAAATAATCTTAAAAAAAAAGATCCTTCATTTAATGACATTTGCAAACACCCCTTTTCCAAATAAGGTAACACTTACAGGTTGCAGGGATTAGGGTGTACATTTATCTTTATTTTCTTTTCTTTAAATTCAATTAGCTAACATATAGTACATAATTAGCTTCAGATGTAGTGTTCAATAATTCACTGGTTGTTTATAACACCCAGTGTTGGGGAACCTGAGTGGCTCAGTGATTGAGCGTCTGCCTTTGGCTCAGATTGTCATCCAGGGTTCTGGGATCGAGTCCCACATCAGGCTCCCTGCAGGGAGCCTGCTTCTTCCTCTGCCTGTGTCTCTGCCTCTCTGTGTCTCACATACATACATACATACATAAACTCTTTTAAAAAAATAACTATTTTTATTTATCAGTATTTATCATGTCACGTGCCCTCCTTAATGCCCATCACCCAATTACCCTATCCCCCACCCACATCCCCACCAGAACCCTCAGTTTGTTTCCTAGAGTTAAGAGTCTCGCATGGTTTTTCTCCTCATTCAGTTTCCCCTCCTTTCCCCTATGAACCTCTGTGCTGTTTCTTATATTCCACATATGAGTGAAGCCATATAATTGTCTTCTCTGGTTGATGTGTTTCACTCAGCATAATACCCTCTAATTCTATTCACATCAATGTAAATGGTGGGTATTGATCTCTTCTGATAGCTGAGTAATATTCCATTGTATATATACCACATCTTCATGTGTTCATCTGTTGATGGACATCTGGGCTCTTTCCACAGTTTGGCTATTGTGGACATTGCTGCTATAAACATTGGGGTGCAAGTGCCCCTTCAGATCACTACATTTTTATCTTTGGGGTAAATACCCAGTAGTGCAGTTGCTGGGTTAGCTCTATTTTCAACTTTTTGAGGAAACTCCATATTGTTTTCCAGACTTGCAGCACCAGTTTGCATTCCCACCAACGGTGTAAAAGGATTCCCCTTTCTCCAAACCCTCAGTTCCGTTTGCTGTTTCCTGTCTTGTGAATTTTAGCCATTCTGACTGGTGAGAGGTGTATCTCATTGTGTTTGTTTTTTTTTCTCCGCATTGTGGTTTTGATTTGTATTGATGCCAGATGGTGTGGAGCATTTTTTGCGTCTCTTGGCTATTTGTATATCTTCTTTGGAGAAATGTCTGTTCATGTGTTGGCCCATTTCTTGATTGAATTGTTTGTTTTTTGAGTATTGAGTTTGGTAAGTTCTTTATAGATCTTGGATACTAGCCCTTTATCTGAAATGTCATTTGCAAGTATCCTCTCCCATTCTGTAGGCTGTCTTTTGGTTTTGTCAACTGTTTCTTTTGCTGTGCAGAAGATTTTTTCTTGATGAAGTCCCAGGGGTTCATTTTTGCCTTTGTTTCCCTTGCCTTTGGAGACAAGTCTAGCAGAAGTTGCTGCAGCTGAGGCCAAAGAAGTTGTTGTCTGTGTTCTCCTCTAGGATTATGATGGATTCCTGTCTCACATTTAGGTCTTTCTTCTATTTTGAGTTTATCTTTGTGTATGGTGTAAGAAAATGGTCCAGTTTGATTCTTCTACATGTGGCTGTCCAAATTTCCTAGCACAATTTATTGAAGAGATTGTCCTTTTTCCATTGAATATTCTTTCCTGCTTTGTTGAAGATTAGTTGGCCATAGAGTTGAGGGTCTGTTTCTGGGTTCTCTACTCTGTTGCACTGATCTATGTGTCTGTTTTTGTGCCAGTACCATACTGTCTTGATGATCACAGCTTTGTAATAGAGCTTGAAGTCTGGCATTGTGATGCCCCCGGCTCTGGTTTTCTTTTTCAATATTCCTTTGACTATTTTGGGTCTTTTCTGGTTCCATACAAATTTTAGGAGAAATATTGGGGGTATTTTGATAGGGATTACATTGAAAGTGTAGATTGCTCTGGGTAGCATAGACATTTTAACAATATTTATTCTTCCAATCCATGAGCATGGACTGTTTTTCCATTTCTTTGTATCTTCCTCAATTTCTTTCACAAGTGTTCTGGAATTTTTAGAGTACAGATCTTATACCTCTTTAATTAGGTTTATTTCTAGATCTTATGTTTTTTGATGCTACTGTAAATGGGATCGATTCCTTAATTTCTTTTTCTTCTGTCTTGTCATTAATGTATAGAAATGCAACAGATTTCTGTGCATTGATTTTATATCCTGTCACATTGCTAAATTGCTCTATGAATTCTAGCAGTTTTGGGGTGGAGTCTTTTGGGTTTTCCACATAAATATCATGTCATCTGTGAGAAGTGAGAGTTTGATTTCTTTGCAATTTGAATGCCTTTTATTTCTTTTTGTTGTGTGATTGCTGAGGCTAGGACTTCTAGTACTATGTTGAACAACAGTGATGAGAGTGGACATCCCTGTCGTGTTCCTGACCTTAGGGGAAGAGCTCTCAGTTTTTCCCCATTGAGAATGATATTCACTGTGGGCTTTTTGTATATGGCTTTTATGATACTGAGGTATGTTCCCTCCATCCCTACACTGTGGAGAGTTCTAATCAAGAAAGGATGCTGTGAAATATGAAATGCTTTTTCTGCATCAATTCAGAGGATTATAATGGTTCTTGTCCTTTCTTTTATTAATGTGATATATCACATTGATTGATTTGTAAATGTTGATCTACTCTTGCAGCCCAGAAATAAATCCAACTTGGTCATGGTGAATAATCCTTTTAATGTACTGTTAGATCTTATTAGCTAGTATCTTGGTGAGAATTTTGGCATCCATGTTCATCAGGGACATTGGTCTGTAATTCTCCTTTTTGATGGGGTCATTGTGTGCTTTGGGGATCAAGGTAATGCTGGCCTCATAGAACGAGTTTGGAAGTTTCCCTTCCTTTCCTATTTTTTGAAACAGCTTCAGAGGAATAGGTACTAGTTCATTAAATGTTTTGTAGAATTCTCCTGGGAAGCCATCTGGCCCTGGACTCTTGTTTGTTGGGAGATTTTTGATTACTGCTTCAATTTCCTTGCTGGTTATGGGTCTGTTCAGGTTTTCTGTTTCTTTCTGTTTCAGTTTTCGTAGTTTCCAGGAATGCATCCATTTTCTTCCAGATTGCCTAATTTGTTGATATATAGTTGCTCACAATATGTTTGTAAAATTGTTTGTATTTCCTTGGTATTGGTCATGATCTCTCCTTTTTCATTCATGATTTTATTAATTTGGGACCTTTCTCTTTTGTTTTTGATAAGTCTGGCTAGGGGTTTATCAAGCTTACTAATTCTTTCAAAGAACCAGCTTTTAGTTTCATTGATCTATTCTATTGTTCTTTAGGTTTCTAGTTCATTGATTTCTTCTCTAATCTTTGTTATTTCTCTGTTCTTGCTTGGTTTAGGCTTTATTTGATGTTCTTTTTCCATGTCCTTTAGGTGTAAGGTTAGTTTGTGTATTTGAGACTTCTATCTCTTTTTTTTTGAAAGACTTGTATTGCTATGTGCTTCCTTCTTAGGACCACTTCTGCTGTATCACACAGGTTTTTTTTTTAATTTTTATTTATTTATGATAGTCACACACACAGAGAGAGAGAGAGGGAGAGAGGCAGAGACATAGCAGAGGGAGAAACAGGCTCCATGCACCGGGAGCCCGACATGGGATTCGATCCCAGATCTCTAGGATCACGCCCTGGGCCAAAGGCAGGTGCCAAACCGCTGCGCCACCCAAGGATCCCTCACACAGGTTTTCAACAGTTGTGTTTTCATTTTCATTTGTTTCCATTAATTTAAAAAAAAATTCTTCTTTAATTTCTTGGTTGACTCTTTCATTCTTTAGTAGGATGCTCTTTCACCTACAAGTGTTTGATTTCCTTCCAAATCTCCTCTTGTGATTGAGTTCAAATTTCAAATTGTGGTCTGAATAATTTCAATCTTTGATACTGGTTGAGACCTGATTTGTGACCCAGTATGTGATCTATTCTCTCTCTCTCTCTCGTTTTTGTTATGTGATCTATTCTTGAGAATGTTCCATGTGCACTTGAGAAGAATGTGTATTCTGTTACTTTAGGATGGAATACTCTGTATATCTCTGCAAAGTACTTTTGGTGCATTGTGTCATTCAAAGCCCAAATTTCCTTGTTGATCTTCTGCTTAGATGATCTGTCCATTGCTGTGAGTGGGGTGTTGAAGTACCCTACTATTATTGTATTCTTATCAATATGTTTCTTTAATTTTGTTATTAATTTGATTTATATAATTGGCTGCTTGCAAGTTAGGAGCATAAATATTTATAATTGTTAGATCTTCTTGTTGGATAGACACTTTAAGTATGATACAGTGTTCCTCTTCATCCCATACTACAGTCTTTGGTTTAAAATCTAATTGGTCTGATATGATGATTGCTATCTCAGCTTTCTTTTGATGTCCATTGGCATGATAAATGGTTCTCCACCCCCTCACTTTCAATCTGGAGGTGTCTTTAGGTCTAAAATGAGTCTCTTGTAGATAGCATTTGGTTAGGTCTTGTTTTTTGTTGTTGTTGTTGTTTTGTTTTTTTTTAATCCAATCTGATACCCTGTGTCTTTTGATTGGAGTATTTAGGCCATTTACTTTGAAAGATAAGAATTTAGTGCTGTTGTATTATCTATAAGGTCTCTGTTTCTGTAGATTGTCTCTGTTTCTGGTCTCTGTTACTTTTAGGCTCTCTCTTTGCTTAAAGGATCTTCTTTAATATTTCTTGCAGGACTGATTTAATGATCACAAATTCTTTTAGTTTCTGTTTATCTTGGAAGCTCTTTATCTCTTCTTCCATTCTGAATGACACCCTTGCTGGATAAAATATTCTTGGCTGCATGTTTTTCTCATTTAGCACCCTGAATATATCATGCCAGCCCTTTCTGGCCTGCCAGGTCTCGTGGATAGGTCTTTTGCCAGTCTAACATTCCTACACCTGTAGATTAAGAATCTCTTGTCTTGAGCTGCTTTTATTTTATTTTTTAAGATTTTATTTATTTATTCATGAGAATACACAGAGAGGAGAGAGGCAGAGACACAGGCAGAGGGAGAAGCAGGCTTCATGCAGGGAGCCTGACGTGGGACTCGATCCAGGGTCTCCAGGATCACACGCTGGGCTGCAGGCGGCGCTAAACCGCTGAGCCACCGGGGCTGCCCTTGAGCTGCTTTTAGAATTTTCTTTATCTCTGAAATTTGCAAGCTTCACTCTTATACGTCAGGATGTTGATCTATTTTTACTGACTTGGGGGGGGTTCTCTCTACCTCTTGGACTTGAATGCCTGTTTCCTTCCCCAGATTAGGGAAATTCTCAGCTATGATTTGGTCAAAGATACCTTCTCTCCCTCTCTCTCCCTCTCTCTCTCTCCCTCTCTCTCTCTCTCTCTCTCTTTATTCTTCCTTGAGGACCCCAATCATTCTAATAGTGCTTTGCTTTATGGTAGCACTGATTTCTCAAAGCCTCCCCTCATGGTCCATTAGTTGTTTTTCTATGTTTTCCTCCGCTTCCTTCCTTTCCATCATCTTATCTTCTGTGTCACTTATTCTCTCTTCTGCCTTATTCACTCTGGCTGTTAGAGCATCCGTTCTAGACTGCCTCTCAGTTAAAGCATTTTTAATTTTGGCCTGATTAGATTTTATTTCTGCACAAAAAGATTCTCTGGTATCTTTAATGCCCAGCTAGTAACTTCATGGTGTTTGTTTGTTTGTTTGTTTTTCCATTTGTCTTTTTTTGGTTTGTTTTTATGGTGTTTTTTTTTTCCATTTGTCTTTTTTTTCCAGCTAGTAACTTCATAATCATAACCCTGAATTCCAGCTCAGACCTTTTATTTATATCCATATTAATTAGATCTATGGTACTACCTCTGTTTTTTTCTTTTGTTGTGATTTCCTCCTTCTAGTCATTTTGCCCAAAAAAGACTGGATGAATGAGAGAACAAAATAAAAAATATCAACCATGATACAAGAGAAATACACAGTAGACAATCCAAAGAGTTCAGAAACCAAAAAAAAGAAGAAAAAGAGAAAAGAAAAAGGGGTGGAAGGGAGAGAATATAATCTCCAAGTGAACAAAACAGGGTGATCCACTTGGTCCTGGGTCTGTTTTGGTCTGTTTGTTAGAATATACTAAATCTGGGA